>NC_053493.1:277109990-278309990 GCF_905171775.1 Rana temporaria
CAGTGATCTTTTATTCATCTCTTAAGTATCTTCCAAACTAAATTCACAGGTCTGTAGTTACCAAGTAAACACTTTTTTTTATCCTGCATAGTTAAGTAACGGTATGTTACATTTAATGGATAAGTTAACCTTTGCAAAAAAATAAAAACAAAATAAAACATTTAAATAAAATGTTCATCTTTTTGTTTTGCAGGTAGAGCAGCAGATTGGGGGTGAGGGCTGCTGCAACAATACCATGTTACACCCCAAATACGGGGGTAACCTGCAACATGTTACAAAAAGTGAACTTAGCCTTTAAAAAGCAAACAGGTTTGTCCATATACATTTGAATAAAATACCAAGATAAAGAAATGAGAGATTAGATAAACTCAACTATTTCCATTCTAATTCTAATTCTAACAAGATATTTGAAAGCCAACTTCTGTTTCACATTGATCCATTACCTTTGTGGGGTGTAGAAGTTTACTAGCACCAATATCATTTGCAAAGTCTTCAAGATCAAAGTCAATTTTATCATAAATTTCTTTTTCCTCTTTTAAAACAGGTGCTACAGCTTCATTTATTCCAGGGATAAGGATTTTACCTTTCTTGTCTATTAAGCTTCCTATAGAAGAGAAACAGCATTCAATCAGGGGAATTATACCATACTTTTATCAAATGAGCACTAAGAAATTGCCCACATTATCATTCCATGAAGCTATTAGAAATGGATTGTTACATACACTGAATGCAAAAGCCAATGAACTACATGTAGAAAGGAGAACCGCTAATGTTGCTTGCAGCAACTTTACATTTTTTAATGCACGCTCACTAGATTCATGGTTTTGATTAATAAATGGGGAACATTTTCAAGCTATGCTACATAACCAATAGATAAAATGTAGTGCAATTTAAAGCAAGAATACAAACAAGAGGATATTAAAAATACCACAAGAAAAATTGACTTTTTCCAACCCCACT
This sequence comes from Rana temporaria, assembly GCF_905171775.1. Classification (NCBI taxonomy): domain Eukaryota; kingdom Metazoa; phylum Chordata; class Amphibia; order Anura; family Ranidae; genus Rana; species Rana temporaria. Next base: position 277,110,951 of record NC_053493.1, read on the forward strand.
GGATAGCCCGAATGCCAGACAGACTATTTCACTTTCCTGACCTTAAAGTGGTTGTAAACCCTAACACAGGCAGCTGATTGCTGCCTGTGAAAGTGTACTCACAGCTGTATTTCCACCCAAAATCATCTTTTTCGTGTTAACGACGTCACCCACGATTGTACAGTATTGCCCCTCATTAACGGCACCTAAAGTGTGCAGTTTATTCATTCCCAGCCTGACAGGAAATGACTGAGCGATCTTCCCCCTCTGTACAGCACAGAGGAGAAGTCTTCAAAATGATTGACTCATTATGCTCTTCCTGATACAGTACCCGCCCGTGAGAATGTGTTACCCGCCCGCACTGGTTCTTGGCGACAGGGTACTGTACATCCCACACTCGCTGCAATAGGAAAAACACATTTTCCTATCGCAGCGAGCGCGAGAAAGAAGCGAAAATGTCCCCTCTCTATGGAGGGGACATTGTCGGGGATCCGACTTGGATCCCCACCAATACCAAGCACTGTGTTTGGTATGAATCATGAAGGGGAACTCCACGCCAAATTTTAAATAAAAACATGGGTTCCCCTCCAGGAGCATACCAGGTCCCTAGGTCTGGTATGGATTTTAAGGGGAACCCCCCCTACACCGAAAAATCTGAGCCCGTTCGATCAGGAAGAGGGGGTGGGGACGTGCGAGCGCCGCCCCCCTCTCCTGAAACGAACCAGGCCACATGCCCTCAACATGGGGGATGACCCTGCGGCCCCCCCACCCCAAAGCACCTTGTCCCCATGTTGAGGAGGACAATGGCCTCTACCCGACAACCATGGCCGTTGGTTGTCAGGGTCTGCGGGTTAATCGGAATCCGGGAGCCCCCTTTAACAAGGGGGTCCCCGGATACCGCCCCCCCTATGTCAATGAGTATGGGGTACATCTTACCCATACACCTGGGGGGAAAAGGGTCAATAAAAACAAACAAAAAAACACACACTAGACACACACTATTTTTTTTTTTAAGTAATTAGGCAGCTCCGGGGGTCTTCTTTTGACTCCCCCCGCTCTCCAAACTCTTCTCCCGCTCTCCGGTGTCCTCCTGCCGGGCTCCTCCGCGATCTTCTTCCATCTTTTTTACTAGCATTGGCCCGGTCTTCTCCATCGTCTTCCCCGTATGACGTCAGAGTCCCGTGGCATGATGGGACTGTGACGTCATAAGGGGCGGGGGTCACATCACCCAGTAACCACACCCCATGCCTATATAAATCGTTGCACACACAGCATTACAGCGGGAGGGAGCATCGTATCAAAGCTAGTAAAAGAGCTGGAAGAAGATAGCGGAGGAGCCTGGCAGAAGGACACCGGAGAGCGGGAGAAGAGGCCGTAGATCGGAGGGAGTCTTAAAAAGACCCCCTGAAGTCGGAAGAAGACGCCCGGAGCTGCCTAATAAATTACTTTAAAAACCAGTCTAGTGTGTTTTTATTGACACATTTTTTCCCCCCAGGTAAATGGGTAGGGGTAGGATGTACCCCATACTCATTCACATAGGGTGGGGGGGGGGGGGGAATCTGGGACCTCCTTATTAAAGGGGGCTCCCGGATTCCGATAAACCCCCCACAGACCCAGACAACCAACGGCCAGGGTTGTCGGGAAGAGGCCCTAGTCCTCAACATGGGGACAAGGCACCCCCTGCCCCAAAGCACCCATCCCCCCCATGTTGAGGGCATGCGGCCTGGTACGGTTCAGGAGGGGGGGGGTGGCGCGCGCTCGTCCCCGCACCTTTTCCTGACCGGCCAGGCTGCATGCTCAGATAAGGGTCTGGTACAGTTCTTTCGGTGTAGGGGGGTTCCCCTTAAAATCCATACCAGACCTAAGGGCCTGGTATGCTCTTGGAGGGGGAACCCATGGCGGTTTTTAGTTAAAATTTGGCGTGGAGTTCCCCCTCAAGATTCATACCAAACACGGTGCTTGGTATTGGCGAGGATCAAAGTCGAATCCCTGTTCATTGAAAGTTGGATATATGTCAGCTTCAAGTCATGTCGCTGTCAATACCCGAAAATACAGAGAAGAAAAACATTAAAAAAAAAACATAAAAAAAAAAAAAAAGGTATTTGCAGGCATCATCTTTGAAAGGTATATATATATATATATATTATATATATATATATATATATATATATATATATATATATATATATATATATATATATATATATATATATATATATAGTGATGACCTTGTGTAACTTAACAATTGGGAAAAAATAAATAAACTTTCTCTTTAACCACTTGCCTACAGGGCACTTTCACCCCCTTCCTGCCTAGACCAATTTTCAGCTTTTAGCACTGTCACACTTTGAATGAAAATTGCGCGGTCATGCAACACTGTACCCAAATGAAATTTTTATCATTTTTTCCACAGAAACAGAGCTTTCTTGGTGGTATTTGATCACCTCTGTGTTTTTATTTCTTGCGCTATAAACAAAAGAAGGACAAGTTTGAAATAAAACACAATATTTTTTAATTTTAGCTATAATAAATATAAAAAAATTTTAAACATATTTTCTCCTCAGTTTAGGCCGATACGTATTCTTCTACATATTTTTGGTAAAAAAAAAAAAAAATTTGTTTGCGCAAAAGTTATAGCGTCAACAAAATAGGGGATAGATTGATAGCATTTTTATGATTATTATTATTTTTTTTTACTAGTAATGGCGATGATCGCCGATTTTTATCATGACTGCGATATTGCGGCAGACACATCGGACACTTGACACATTTTTGGGACCATTCACATTTATACAGCGATCCCTGCTATGAAAATGCATTGATTACTGTATAAATGTGACTGCAGGGAAGGGATTAACACTAGGGGGCGAGGAAGGGGTTAATGTATTCCCCAATTAGTGATTCTTACTGTGGGGGGAGGGGAGTGACTGGGGGAGGTGACCGATGGTTGGCCATATAATAAAAGGGACACACCATCTGTCCCCTCTCCCCGACAGGACATGGATCTGTGCGTTTACACACACAGATCCACTTTCCTGCTCAGTTGCTGAGCAATCGCAGGTGCCCGGCGGCCGTCAGGGCACGCGCACCGGGTCCTCGTGACGCGCTAGTGGTGTTTAAGGCACAACGTCATATGACGTCCACCCAGGATAACAGAGTCTTCCTCCCGCCATCTTTTGACGGGGGGCGGATGACTAGTGGTTAAAGTCAGTTTCTTATACAGTGGTGAAAAAGCAGCTCTGAGGCTCCAGGAATGCCTCGAGTGGCACAACCCCTCTTTGATACGATACTGATGATTACATCCATGGAGATCCTAGACTACAGCTGCATTACACTGCAACAGACTAAGCTGCAGTCATTATTCAAACAACCCTTTAACAACTGCAGAACAGCCGATGGCAAAGGTCTAAATAAGTGAACATCCCTACCTGGTATGGAACAATTAATGAAGGGAGTTGCCATTTGCTGAAGAGGGAAAAAACCCTTTAAGCGGCACCTTAATATTTAGCAGGATCACCCACGGTGTCTTATTCTTACCCATTAGAAAAATTAGGTCAGTCATTGCCTCATGCACAGAGCCTCCATAGACTCCCGAGTGAAGATCCTTGCTGCTGCATTCAACCTACAAAGAGAATAGAAGGTACAACTGACTCAATTATCACCTGGCAGAAAAAGGAAAATTAAATACACACAGCAGACTAAGGCTGGGTTCACACCTATCCGACAAACGCTCTGACATTGGGAGCTCATGTCGCATGACGTGTGAAAATCAAGGTTTCCATATAGGAGCCGTCTTAACTGGTCCGACTTTGAAAATGATCCCTGTATTACTTTGGCCCGACTTTGATCCTACTTCAGCCCATTGAATATCATTGAAGTCGGATCAAAGTAGGATGCTTGTCCTTACCATCCTACTTTTGACATCCGACATGTGATTACAACAGCAGTAAAAGGAATTTATCTCACGCTGGGATTGTTTTGATTGGTCAAAGAACAAGTCAGACTATCAAAGTCGAAAGAAAGAAAGAAAAGAAAAAAAGAAAGAAAAGAGAGAGAGAAAAAAAAAAAAAAAAAAAAGGGTGTTGGATGACAATTTTCTAGTGTCTTATGGGCAGTGTAACGCAAACCAGAAAAAATGGCAGCTAGAAAAGACTGCTATAAGAAACCATTCTATCTAAATAGATCTGGCTTCAGGATACATATAGATATGTCAATTTGAACTCATCTAGAATTTTGATAAGTGAAATAACTCTTTTTCTAAGATTAACAGAGTAAGCTGGTACACCAAGACAGCTTAGAATATTTGATTTTCTTTCCTTCCACGACAGAAATAAATAAAATCCATCAACACAAGGAGCCTTCAGAACTCAAATGATTACTCGATGGATGCCTGCCCATAAATGGATCGAATTTAGGCCGGTCCCTGCTGAACCGAACAAATTTCCATGTAAGACCAGTTCAAAAGGAGAAGTCCAGCCTGAGCTTTTTAGGCTGGGCTTCTCCTCTGGGTCACAGGAGTGCAATTCGTTTTGCACTCCTGTGACCGGTTTTCAGCGGAGAGCGGTCTGAAGTCCTCTTTCCGCCGACGTCACTGCCATCAGTCAGGGCAGCGTGTCATCAGGACTTACAAGTCGGGATCCGCCAGCTGCCCTGATTGATGGCAGTCTCAGCGAGCCACCGAGATAGCCCCTCCCCACCCCTTCACTGCTCAGCGCGTCAATGAGCGTGAAGAAGTAGAGCAGAAGTAATGCTGAGCGACAGTCAACATCGCTTTGTTTGTGGAGAAGTGAGAACTGAGCCATCGGCAGTGTTAGGTGGCTCGGTTCTCAGTGCAGAGACGCTGGGGCTCAGATGCAGCATCAGTCTGATGCTGCATCCACCGAGGCAAGTATGAATTGCCAAAAAAAAAAAATGACTTTTCTTTTAAGATTGTGACAGAATGTTGTGTTCTCTAGCACAATTATATTACCTCAATAAAAAAGTAGCAAATACCACGGAGTCCATACGTAATGCATGGCTTGTTTTTGCCAAGCCAGTAGTTGTCAGAAATGCAAACATAGTCCACATCCTTGAAAAAAGTGTCTTTCTTGGAAAGAATCAAATCATCTAGGCCTTCAGATCCAGACTCTTCCATTCCCTCAAAGCAGAATTTCAGGTTCACCGGAAGTTCCTTCAAATAACAAAGAAAGCAACAAATCCAGTCAGATACAAAAACGTTTTGGGTTTGGAGATTATATATAAACGAGCTGCACAGTGGAGGTAAGTATAACATGTTTTTTTTTTTTTTTTTTGTAAAATTACAAAGTTTGCCTTTAGTGACCCTTTAAAGTTTAAAGGGTCACTAAAGGCAAACTTTTTTTTTTTTTTTTGTAAAATTACAAAGAAGAAGGATAGGATACACTAAGTCCCAGCAATTTCAAGGATTGGGCTGATATTTTTTTTTTTTATGGTTGGATCTTACAAGAAATTTCCAGTATTCCAGAATCCTGCTCTGCTCATTTGGTTTAAAGTTTAAACCAAAAGGAGCAGAGCAGGATTCTGGAATGCTGGAAATTTCTTGTAAGATCCAACCATAAAAAAAAAAAAGATATCAGCCCAATCCTTGAAATTGCTGGGACTTAGTGTATCCTATATAAGGCCCAACTAATGAAGGGTAGGCACAGTTTACAACTTCCTTCTATGTTCTTAAAAAAAAAAAAGAAGAACGTATTTCTCAAGAATAGCAATGATGTCACATTATTACTCCGCAATTAAATGAAAACCAGCCAATTCCCTGGAAAATGTTGAGGGAATCTTGTGGACATTTTAAAAAACAAACCAGTAGAGCCAGATAAGATCACCCACAAAGCAACCTAGAGAGCAGTCTAGGGCCCAGTGTATGTCCTAGGGGCCCAGCTACAACCTTCATGCTCCTGCAGTGAATCAAGTAAAAAGCACCTAAAAACTGCCTCCCATTCACTGCAATGAGTGCTTTCACACTTGGGTGGTGTGCTTGCGGGACGTTAGAAAAAGTCCCGCAAGCAGCATTTTTGGGGCGGTTTGGGGGCGCTATAAATAGCGCTCCCAAAACACACCTGCCTATTGAAACAAAGTGCTGAAAAACTTTTTTTTTTTCTTTATTAAGGTCACTTTGTCCCGTAACCTCCCGCCAGCGCAGCTAAAACGCTGCTAAAGCATAGCAGAAACCCGCAATTTAGCACCGTTTTAGTGGCAATTCAGTGTGAAAGGGGTCTTAGTCAAAACTGTGGCACTTAGATACATTTGTAAGCAATTGATGTCTGATGGGGAGGGCCATGTTGACAAGGACATAAACGCAAATCAGGATGGCTTCTCTGCACCTACTGCAATCCTTAAAGTCAATTAAATCATCGGCCATAGAAATCACTGCTTCATAACAGGTCACGGAAAATGAATAAAAGCTGCATGCGTTTAAATTCTCACTAGCTACAATTCCCCCTTAGGGCTGTTTTGTCTAGTAATAGTGAACATAAACTTTCTAAGATGCAGACTAAATATTAAACTGCCAGACTAGAAAGCTGGATTGCTACCATTTCACATTGAGAATACATGGTCTTTAGAGGACCTACCTATGCAATGTAAATGGCTCACGGACACCATTTGCATACAAAGACATGATGGAAGTTGGTTGAATCTGTGCGTAGCCTTCTCTGTTTCACAGAAGTCGATCTAATGATCGGATTCTGTCTAACAGTTCTGCTGGAAAACCTGCATTTGATCAGCTGTTGCTGCCAATATCTGCAGCCCTGATCAGTGTATTCCGACAAGGATACTGTCAAAATACAATAGTGCAGTGGAGGAGATTCCTGCATCTATGTCATTTGTGTGGATGCAGGAAACTTTTTTCCCCCCCATTCAGCCCAGTGACTGACGGAAAAAAAAAATCCAGTGTAGACTCCAGCTTAAGCGATTAAAAAATAGTAATGTATGCGTTTTATCAAAGTTCAGTATATGTTACCTGCTTTGTTTGCTGATAAGCTTCAATGCAATTAAGCCAAGCAAGCACTGGACCTTTGTCATCTGTAGAGCCTCTCCCATAGAGTTTACCTAGAAAAAAACAAATCAGTTGTGAAGATAACAGTCAGTTTATATGTTTATCTAGAGCACTAATGACAATATAATAGTTTAGTTCAGCCAATTTGTAATCTTAAAGATGTGCGATCTGAATTGTCAGCACACTTATAAGTGCAAAGTTGCAAATCAACTCAGTAAGTGCTAGAGTTGTAACAATCGGTGACTCAATCATATTTTTTTTTAGTCAGGTTCCATGCACACTGGGCTTTAAAAAAAAAAAAAAAAAGCTCATAGAGCATTTTTTGTACAACGTTTAGACAAGTTTTACATTTTGTCTGGCTCCAAATCGGAAACCCAAACCAGAAGTTTTTTTTTCCCTGCCTTAAACTCAAAATATGCCTCTTAACGTTCCAATGTGCATGAACACGTATGATAACATTGAGCTGCTTCTACAGGCAGAACACAAAACTCCTGTAGAAGCCACATTTTTTAAGCCAGTGTGCATGGAGCCTCAGAGTATACAGCAGATTGCCTGACAATAACTGGTCCAACGATTGGCATTTGTCAAAGGAACATGCGATCAGCGCTCGCAGGGGGTGCACAGCGGGAAGATCTCTGCACCAACATTGCTTTTGTTGGTACGGTGACAGTTTCTTTTTTTTTTAACCCTGTGTTGAACCCCAATTTTTTTTATAAATAAATAACTTGGAGTGTACTGGGTCTTAGCTTACTGAACCATTTCTTATTCCCCAAATTAGGCTTTCGGCGAATTGCTGATATAAAAGATGCAAGCATAAGGCCTCATGCCCACGGACGTTATTACTGCCACTTTTCTGAGTGTTTTTTTCAGCTTAAAAATGGCTCTCCTATTTAGAATTAGCTTTCTCACTTCTTTTTCCTCCCCCCCCCCCTCTATCAGTGGACAGATTTTCTAGTAGGAAAACTACCAGGATCAATAATACATTTTAATATTGGGGGTATATTGAGACTGTGTTCTATGTATGTGTGTTTTATGTATATTTATATTGAAAAGGTATGAATTGTAATGTTGGAAAAGACTAATCAAGAAATAAAAATAAAAAAAAAAGGAAATGCATGACAAGGGAAACATTTTCAATAGTGCCCATTTACATCAATAAGACTGCAGTTTGATTTTGAAAAAGTTTCCTGTGTTACTTTGGTCGCATCAAAGTCACACCACATACTGAAAAATCACACCAAAAACATCTTTCAGTAGTGTCTTAACCAACCAACTCTGCTACTTGCATATGGCACAAGATAAACATATTTAATGATTCCCAAGTCATGGACAGGTATTAAAAGCACAGATATAGTATGAAAACAGAAAAGCTACATAATAAAACACAACGTAGCAGAGGAAAGGAAAGGAATCATTAGAATGTTTGTGATCGTCCTCTGATATGAGAAGAGCCAGAGAGGTCACCTTGCGGTATCTATTAAGATAGCATTGTAAGCTTCAAGAAACCTTTGCTCTCCCATTTAAATAAATTTCAGCTCAAGTGACAACTAAAGAAACTGCTGACACTACATATTATGTGCAAGTTAGTGCCAACGTTGTTTCCTGTACTGTACTCACGAGACAGCAACATTTTTGCAAACTGTGAAAAAAGAAAAAAGAAATAATACCCACAGCAAAAATGTGTCACATTATTGATCATATGAGAATAGGTTATGGGGAAAAAAAAGGATCAATGAGCCATCTGAGCAAAGGGGTTTTCCTCTGCCCTATCATCCACAGATCACATTCTAGTGTGACTATACAGATATGAAGCTTGTCAACAGAACTGATAGGAATAGGAAGGGAAGCTACAGTATTTTTCTTGTTTTCTCTTGGACATAATAAGGTTTTAAAAATCATGTATCTACAGATAGTGTTTTCAATTACATAGTTTTTTGAAAGCAGATCTATACTATATGCTTGTTAACAATATACATACATTGATTTCTGCCCAGTAGTGTTGCAATGTGTAAGCCTTAGTGCCCCTCAGTAGGAGGACTATGGGCTACGTTACATTATAAACCACAGACTCTTAATATGGCTAATAGACCAGATGAGATCACGTCTTCATGAAAGCCATCTACAATGAGCCCAGAAAGTGAAACACTTTAGAGAGTCGGTCTTCAGGAAGGACGGGCCACATGTTTTTGGCTGGTTAAATAAAGTCAAAGAAACAAAGAAGTGGCTTCATCAGCGTGCGGCCACTTGTGTATTTGGTCTTAGGTATCAGAACCTGCGACAACTGTAGCTGGAGGAAGATGTGCAAGTTTAAAAGCAGCGACAACTTCTACTTCATCAAAAGTTCTTGACAAAGTTTTTGTTTTTACGGCCAAGCGGTGCAGCTCTTTCTGGCCGGGCATCATACGACGTCCTCAGCCTCTAGGGGGCACGCACCCACCGCGTCATTCGGGCACAGGTGCGCATGCCTGGCGGGCGTGATGTATGATGGGCACCCACGATTGCCGGTGACACAGCCAAAGACGTAGATCTGTGTGTGTAATCACACAGATCCACGTCCTGTCAGAGGAGAATCACTCCCTAGGACACACATTTAACCCCTTGATCGCCCCTTAGTGTTAACCCCTTCCCTGACAGTCACATTTACACAGTAATCAATGCATTTTTATAGCACTGATCGGTGTATAAATGTGAATGGTCCCAAAATAGTGTCAAAAGTGTCCGATATGTCCGCCACAGTATAGCAGTCACGGCAAACTTTCCATTGTTACATTGGTCCAGTTTGGACCAATGTAAGCATGTTTGATATCTGTAAGATCCCTGTGGAAGCTGAAAATCAACTGTAGTAGACACTGCTACTACAGGGATTGCCCTTAGATTCCGGATCATGTTCTACTGCTTCGCCAACACAAGACATGCAATGAATGCAAAGCATTTTTGGATTGGACAAGGTGGAGATTGGACAAAGTGGAGAGATGGTAGTGATGTCAAAATCAGAGAATGCTATGACACACACACACACACACACACACACACACACACACACACACACACACCCTCTGTTTTAGGCAGTGGTGCATTTCGGTTTTGTGCTTCCCTAGGCCTGACTAAACTCGTGCAACTCCCAATTTATATTACACACCCCTTTCTGTCAAGGTCACATCCCTTACTGTTTAAGGCCCAACCCATGATCTGTAAACCACACCCATTCCTCTTTAGACTCCACCTTTTCCTTTTAGAGCTCCACATCCAGTGTATTGAAATGCAAAATCTGCATGAAGCACAGGTAAATGCAGGCCAGAGGTCAAGAAGGAGGTCAAGTACACCAGTCAATGGATTCTGAATGATCACTGAAACATCTCAAACTGATGTCAGAACAAATGCCAGGGCCAAGTAATAACAAAAAGGCACTTCCAGTGGTGAAAGTGCTCATATTTACCTGCAAAAATACCCCTAAATGACAACACATTGGGCCAGCAGATAGGATTGGACTAAATCCATATTTGTGGATTATTGGACATACAATGCTGATCTGACCACACAGGTACCGGCTCTTGCCTGTCGGTGCCACTTATCCCAGGCGGAACACTAGGAATGGGGACCTGCTCAACTAATGTTCCATTTGATGGTGGTCATGTAAAATTCAGAAACTAGTTCCATAGTCAAATAATTAGGACTCAAAAATAACCCCAAAATATATTTTTGCAGCCCCCTGCAAATTGCCGCCCTAGGCCTGGGCCTTGTCGGCATAGGCCAAGATACAGCATTGGTTTTAGGTAAACAGCAGTCACTCTGTATATTTCAAACCGTTTTGCAGTGTACAGACCGTATCTGTATACATTACCACACCTGCTTTTTACATAAGCAGGTTTTGATTCCTACTTTGTGGTGCTACATAAAAATTGGCTGATGTTCATTAATAATTAAGTGTGAATGTGTGAATGTTAATGACAGATTCTCTTAAGGCAAGGAAGTGTATAAAATTCCCTGAAATACAGATGACCACCTGAAGGAGTATTTACAGATCAATTCATGTTACTTATGCAGTGATAGACTTAGCTACTTGCATATGTGTTTGACACAGGCCTACTTACTTTAAAGTGTAGGAATTTAAACATTTACAACTAAGGTTTTAGGTTCTACATGAGAAAATTAAACTAATATGTCTATCATTTTTAATATTCAGGAAGTCATCTCCTTTGCACCTTTGAGTTTGCTACAAAGGCGGACCTTCTAGGAGAAGCCCTGTCCACTTGCTTGCACCTTGTCTGGTAAGAATGCTCCTAATGGCCACCGAGTAGAAAGATAAAACATCCACTCTTGCTTTCCATTCATTTATCCTTTCTCCAAGTCACTTTGCCTATTTCCCTTTGTGTCTCTCTCCTCACTCTACCAGGGTTTTCAGCCAATCAATCATAGAACAGGCCATAAAAATAAATAAAAATAATGGATAAAACTTGATTCTGTACTTCCCAGATAAAACAGTGAAAACTTTAGAATTCTTAACTCCCAGGCGTGCCCACCCCTAACTGTTTGGAGCTGGTTCTAAGATTTAGGGAAGCGTTTCCCAGGCATTCTTTAAAAAAGCATGCTTCTCTTGTAGGGATTGGCAGCCATGGTACCATTGCTGGGTTATTCTTAGTCTATATACCTTGTAGATATAAATTTGGGCGAGTATATCATGGGTTAGAACCACTGGGTTAGAGGCCAACGTCCCATGGGAGATGCTTTATATCTTATATACCTTGTAGCTAGCCATGGTATGCTTGCTCTCCAGTCCACCCACACCAATAAGAAAAAATTTACATTTCCCACCGAGATCAGAAAGAGTTCTTGAGCCTTGAGAGACATAGGAAACACCATTTACAGTTTTTACATTACTCCAGTTGTCACATTAGTCAAAGCTGGAGAAAAAGTTCTGTATCAAATGCATCTGCTTCTTTTTTCGCACATCACATCCAAGATGCAATTAGGACTTTTAAACGATTGCAAATAATTTGTCAGAGCAAGCAAAAAAAAAAAAAAAAAAAAAAAAAAGAAGGGGAAGTAGTGACACATGAAATCCAGTCGCCCAAAAGAAATATTTTAGAGATGCTTATGTGTCTACTAATTTTAGGGTGTAGCCTGTAGTTCTGTCCAAGCCTACTTAATATCTTACTACAGCTTTTTTGGCAAAAACGCATGACCAGAGACCTCAGCATGGCTCCACCCAAAAGTGTTTAGTCACGTACTGATGCTCTGTATAGGAAATATTACCATATCTGTTGGCTGCTATGTGCAAATTGTGAGACTTCCGTGACAGAAAGAGAAGCCACAGGTTTCTCTGCTTGATTCGATAGCTCCAATCTTTTAAAAAAAGTCAGTCACTGATAAAAACATAAATCACAATAAGATATTCAGCAGGTTCCGTGCAGCAAGTTCACATTTTTCTTTAATCAATGGCGACTCCACACGTGAAAGTGTTGCACACTTACCATCTCTTTCTTGCAGAACAAAGGGCTCGCTGTCCCACCCATCTTCCAGAGCTGCTGGCTGGACATCCAGGTGGCCGTAGACACACACCGTCTTCTTACCAGGATCTGAACCTAGTTTACCCAGAATTATAGGAGGAAGAGGGATTTCTGAGCCATCAGGGAGCTAGTAAAAAAAAAAAAAAAAAAAAAATTATGTAAATGCCACATTCATAAGGATTACTAGTAAATTATACATTTGTCAGCATGTCTATAGCAAAGCTGCTTTTCTTTACTGTGATTGTCAGATGTACAAATCACAATTGTGAAAGACTGCAAGTATTGTTTTTTTCCTGCACAGACTGTATAGAAACTATGCTTGCCAGTATTCAAAGGTTGCATTTGTTTTAATGAGTTGCAGTCACATGCCCCTGTGGTGCATTGACATGTATCTGGTACACTTATGTGTGTGCTGCACTCATTAACTTATGAAATTGAATGAGGTTTGACCCGACTATATTGTGTGAAGTAGTGCTTGTGTCAGAGAACAAGTTGAACTGAATTTCAAATCTTTCAGTATACAGGATGCATTTCAGATTTTTACTGACGTTCAGCTTTAAAGGCCACAGAGCCCAACAAGTATACATTACAAATAGGTGTTCTTCTCACCAACCCTTTTACACTTATACGACTTGTCCCACGATTTGTGATGGCAACGTAGCATTTCCCATGACAACCATTCATATTAATACGACTTCAAGTCGTTCGACTTCAAAGTAGTCCCTGCACTACTTATTTTGATGCCACTTACACAGGCATTCCCTGAAATCACAGCCGCAAATTGCGGTAAAATCGTGCGGCTTTGAAATCGCAGTAGTGTGAAAGGGGCCTTAATCAGATTTTTGGGATTTAAAATCAAAAATTTGATTTTTTATCAAATTTATTTTAATAAAAATGCTTTTAGAGCAACAATCTAAAGATAGTTTTCTATTTACGAAAGATTAAAATAGATTGATGCATAAAATACATTATGAGATAAACCAAAGTTCAAAAATATTTCTTTATCCCATTGTTTTGCAAATCTATGTACACTAAAACTGTATGATTAAATTAGTTCCGATATTGCGGTTTTACTAACCTGTCAGCTTATTATTCTAAATTGGAAACCTTCATTTTGTTTGCAATTATAAAAGATTCTAACTACCAGCAAGAATGAGTCCATGCATTTAAAGAGCACCTGTCATTTCAGATCCATCATGGCAGCGCCTGTTAGCGGGTATCCACTCACCTGCTGCCACCACATCTCTCACATTGTTGTGTCACTGCCACAGTGGGTCAGAGGAGGAACCGCTAGGGGACAGATGACAGTTGCTCTTTAAAAATTGTGATTTAAATCATGTCTGTTTATTAAAACCATTAATCTTATTCATAAACCTGACAAAACCAGATAGTCAGGCTTTACTAGGGTACTACAATAGATACCTTAACTGGCTGGACTGGTTATTTGAGGCAAAGAGCCAAGTATTCACAAGAACAATGCCAAGAGAAACGCAAAAGGAATTAGTATTTTCAATAAGATTTAAAAGTATTAATATTATTTGACTCAAAGAAATTTCATGAAACACTAAAATGTTCCTAGTAGAAGACCTCCATCAAGTGTAATGAATCTACATCGATCTATAAAAAAGAAAAAAAAGGAAACATATTTTCAGTTCTGATGTGACGATTTCCTTCTTTCACATTCAGGATGCAACATTCACATTACAGGTAGCAAGGTTGGAATAACCCGGATCATGTTTCATAGTCAGGTAACAGATAATCAAATCAGTTCAGTATTTCGTTTTGGGTAGAGGTAATTTTCTTTTCATCAGTCTTAAAAGTGGACCTGAACTCAGAAAGTAAAGATTTGCTATTAGTACCGAAGCAGTACCCCGAAAATCTGAGGCTGCCTAGGCTCATATTTGTATATTTGCAGTTTAAGTTCTCAGGCACAGATAGTCTCAGAAGATTTGGTGATGTTACTACTGTGCGACACTCCTTTCTGGAATCTTACTCAAGGAATAAAGCCCTGGCTCTACCAAAATGCCACCACACAGACAGTGCAGAACAAGGCATGGCAAGTCAGAAATGGGGAAACATCAGCAGCAGGAGACTACAGTTAAAGAGGAAGTAAACCCTCAAAAAAACCTGCAAGACAAAAGGCATAATGAGCTAGTATGCATAGCATACTAGCCATTATGTAGTAGTTGCCTCAGATCGAAGCCCCCACAGCGGTCCTCGTCTCCCCCTCCGGCATGTCATCCAGGAGTTACTTCTGGGTATCACGGCTCCGGCACTGATTGGCCGGAGCCACAATAACGTCACTCCAGCACATGCGCGCGGGAGCCGCCGGTAACGGCACTTAGAAGGAAGAAACTGCACATAGGTGCCATTGCTTCAGTTTGCCCCAGTGCCAATCGCATCGGCACATGCAGGGGACAGGGGATATCTCCTCAACCATGCAAGTTTAGGAGATATCCTGGTTAGCTACAAATAAGCCTTACCTGTAGCATAAAGTGGTAAAAAAGGGTTTAGTCTTTTAGAAGCTGTTCAAGTCATCTTTAAGTAAACTATATATTGTCAGATCTTATTCTCCATCTAAGTTCTAATTTGGGATTGTTTATCCATCAAAAAACTGCACCCATCCTACTGGTCACAATGTACCTCCCTGTCAAACTTATCCAAAAGGGCTTGTATTCTTGAACATTGAAAAAAAATCCAAAATCGATGTCACTAGAACAGGAATATAAGTCTTTGAGAAGTATATCACTCACTTTGGTTAAATTTCCTTTCATTTCCCGATGCAAGAGAACAGGGAAGTAAGGATAACAAGCTCAGACTGCGGAAAAAAAACGCCCTTACAGGGGCTTTAACCCTTTCCATATTCCATTCAAAAGCTAAAAAGGAAGAAGCTCTGGCTTTGGATATACTTTAATCCATATCTAAAAGTACAAAACTGCAGACAGCTGTAGTACAACAACAGCCTATAAAAGAACAGGGCTATACAGTGTCAGCAGGACACCGTACTCCCTTAGGCCAGATCTGCAAGTGCGATTTTTAGTTACCAAATTCTGAGATTACATACCATTGATTTCTGTGAAATGTAACACAAAAGGAGACAAATCTGCAAGGACAGTCTCATATTACAGGCCAATGCTGCAATTTAGTTTCACTGAGGAAGTATTATTGAGTAATCTCCTCTGTAGGCTTGGAATAAGTAGATTAATCTCTCATTCACGAGATCATTTTGTGATTATTCTCATTTGAAGCATACTTCTGTATAGATTAATCCCATGAGATCACAGAGCAATTCTAGTCAATAAGTGAAAACAATAAAAGGAGTTGCTAATGCCATCTAGAAAGCACTACAGCTACCCATAATTTACATGAATCTGAATTTGCTGCGATCCCTATGGCCACAATTGTGCTTTGTGCAAAATCTCCAAGGCAGGTTTGCATCTGATTGGTGGGTATACCTTAGTGATGTCATTTCTGCAGAAGTTAGATAGAAGCAAGCCTACAGGGAAAACTTGTGTTCCTCACCAACTGCTTTCTCAGATTGGCATTTTAGAGATTAAAAACGGCATTGAGCAGCTGTGCCCTTATTACAGGCTTTTGAGCATACAAGTATTTGGTAGTGACTACACATGGGCAGCATTTCAGCATAGAGATCAATGATCACTATACAAGCCTAGTTCAGAGACAGTAGTAGAAATAAGGCCAATTCTTTCCATTTTACCATGTCAAAACTACAAATCTTATAGATCAAAGGGAGTTCCTTTTTACTCTACAGTTACAGAGGTGATGGGTAGCCTGGCTTCAAAGCTTTCACTATTCAATGTCAAAGTCTGCTGTATACCTCCGCCATAAACTATGAAAACACACTTTGCATCAGGCAGGTTACCTTTTGTTTTCCGATGTCCACCAGCTCTGTGCTACCTCCCAGACGCTCAATTTCTTTGGCAGCCACCTCCATCATCTTCTTGATTTCTTCTCTCTTTTCGGGCCAGGCCGACACACTTTGGATGGCAACCCATTCTGCCAGTCTCTGCAGGATTAAAGAACAAACTGTTACCCTTCCCTGAATACTCTCTAGTGAGCAACAACAAGTATATGTACCCCAGGGGGTGGTTATATTTGTCAGGATAAATTCAGGATACTAGTTTAAGCAAACAATTTACTTTAAATTTCTGACCCTTCAAAAAGAATATACTTAACGTGGTTGTAAACCCACATTTTTTACCTTTTCCTACAGGTAAGCCTATAATAAGGCTTACCTGTAGGTATAAAGAATATCTCCTAACCCTGTACGGTTTAGGAGATATTCCCCTCGCAATGTGCCGCTGATTGCAGCGGCGCATGCGCAGGGGGGGATCCTCGGCTGAAGGGCCGGCCCCGCCCGACCCATGCCGGATTGAAATCTCCTGCATGCATGCGCAACGTCATCGCCGCTCCAGCCAATCACAGCGATGGAGTGGCGATACCCAGAAGACACGCTCGACGTGGACCAGGTAAGTTCCCTACCTCGTTCCGAGGCAAGAATTTCATAATGAGCTAATATGCGGTGCATACTAGCTCATTATGGCTTTTGCCTTGCAGAGTAAAAAAAAAAAAGTATATGCGGGTTTACAACTGCTTTAATTAGCCTCTGTTTATGTTTATGTTGTTCAGCTCTGGAAGCCAAAGGAAATGACTGCTACATTGGGTATGTAGGAGCAGTCAACAAAATAAAAATAAATGCATATACATATCTTTGCAGAAGAAAAAAAAAATGCAATTTATTCAAACCTGCAAAGCATTGCAACTGCAATCAGTAAATTACGGGTGCAATACCAGGCTCCAGCAGACTCTTCCTCCAGCTCTATATCCACACAGAGGTACAGACTGTATTTGGCGCCAGGTCACAGAAGGAAGCTTGGGACTTCACAAGGCCGCAAAGCCGTGGCCTCAATTAGCGGCCGCCGCGATCCTGTGTCTCCGTGCGCCCCCACCTCCCCCGCCCCACAATTGCGGCGGGCCCGCGACGGCCTGTAATTGAGGCTGCGGCTTTGCGGCCTTGTGAAGCCCCAAGCTTCGTTCTGTGTCCTGGCACCATCTGGTGGTGGCCGTTGGCATTACAAGTAAAACAGCAGTTCTAATGTGTAATTTTTCACTGCCATCTGCTTCCCTCTAATTAGAACCCCTAAACATTATATATATTTTTTATTCTAACACCCTAGAGCAGGGATATGCAATTAGCGGACCTCCAGCTGTTGCAAAACTACAAGTCCCATCATGCTTTTTCCTCTGGGTGTCATGCTTGTGGCTGTCAGAGTCTTGCTATGCCTCATGGGAATTGTAGTTCTGCAACAGCTGGAGGTCCGCTAATTGCATATCCCTGCCCTAGAGAATAAAATGGCGACCATTGCAATACTTTTTGTCACGCAGCGGTCTTACAAGAGCAATTTTTTGGGGAAAAAAAACTTTTTTTAATTAAAAAAAAAAAAAAACAGTAAAGTTATCCCAATTTTTTTTTATATTGTGAAAGATAATGTTATGCCGAGTAAATTGATACCCAACATGTCATGCTTCAAAATTGCTTCCGCTCGTGGAATGCCGACAAACTTTGGAAAATTATTCAAGTCATACTTGAATGTTTTACATGCAACAGTGTGTCCGACTTTGCAGAGGGACAACAAGTCACATCCAAGTTGCACCTTAAGGCTCCATTCACACTTTAAACATTAAAGTCGTAGGACAAGTCACATTCCATGTTTTCCAAAGAGAACCGTTCATATCTATGCAACTTAATGTTGCAGTGACTTAAAGTAGTTCATGCACTACTTTGGTCTGACTTGCATGCAAATTGAGGGCCACAGACGTTAATTATAACCCTCATAAGTCACATCTGAATGTTACGCATGCGACAGTTGTCCACCATCAGTGGTAAAATCCAAAAATCGAGCAACAAGTGTGAAGTGTGCCCAAGGCTCCATTCACATTTGCGCGTCTCCAAAGTTGCACGATTTCCACAGCTTTCGAGACTTTGGTGAAACTTTTGGTGCGACTTTGATCCAACTTTACATCCTCTGGACCAAAGTTGCATCAAACTAGTGAAGACACCATTTCTAAGTCACACCGATATGACCCGCTGCCACTCAAAAGAATGAGTTGCGGCTTGTCATGTGATCTTTGATGTCCAAAGTCGCATAAGCGAGACCCATTTCACATCTGAGTACGTTGCGGGTAGAGCAGCCTATTAATTTCAAAGGGCTGCTCTACCCACTGGAAATGTGGGGAAAGAAAAACCTTACCCTTTTTTTAAAAGGGTCACTAAAGGAATTTTTTTTAATCTAAATAGCTTCCTTTACATTACTGCAGTACTGGTTTCATGTCCTCATTGTTTGTTTTTGCTTTGAAGTTGCTGTAATTCTGCTGTGATCTCCACACTTCCTGCTTGTCTGTTTCCTTATAACCATCATAC
Organism: Rana temporaria; assembly: GCF_905171775.1. Classification (NCBI taxonomy): domain Eukaryota; kingdom Metazoa; phylum Chordata; class Amphibia; order Anura; family Ranidae; genus Rana; species Rana temporaria. The sequence goes on from NC_053493.1 coordinate 277,129,891, forward strand.
TGGGAGATTTTTACGGTGGTCTAAGCTGTCATTACTGTGTGTCTAAAACTTCCCAGAACCAATCAGATTTATTTTAAAAACAAAACACTGCCCTGGATTTGTTTGTTTTTGTTCTGTGTGTCTCTAGTTCACATAAACATGAAGCCAGTTTAAAAGTGAAAGTGAAACTAGAGGCACATTATATGATTGATTTGTATGTACTTTTAATCATTTTTTAAAAAGGAATCAGTTAACTTTTAGGTCTCTATACCCTGTAAACAGTCATTTCAGCAAAAAAAAAAGTTTTCCTTTAGTGACCCTTTAAATCCCACCACAACGAATGGCATGGTGCTGGCACACACAAAACGTTGCCAACGTGTGGAGGTGCCATAAAAAAAAATAACCGAACATACTATTCCCAACACACACGTTTCTGTAGAAACAGCTGTGTATGTAAGTGGGTGCTGAAGTGACTACCGGCTGGAACCAGAGAGGGCGATGCCACCAGCACACCAAGATCTCCAAAGTGGGTCCAAAGCTTTATTTAGCGATCACATTATAGCAAACCGCAACGTTTCGGAGCCACGCAGGACCCCTTCACATGCCTGATGACGGGGTCCTGCGTGGCTCCAAAACATTGCGATTTCCTATAATGATGTAATCGCTAAATAAAGTTTTGGACCCATTTCGGAGATCTTGGTGTGCAGACATCGCTCTCTCTCTCTCTAATAAAAAAAAAAAAAAAGGGGGGGGAGGAATGACACCATTGTGCGTCCGCTAAAGTGCAGGGCATTTCCCTGTATGCTGGAAGGTTCTAGTCTAATAAGAAAATACATTTTTATCGCAGTCAGATATTTGTTGCAGATTTACCCTCATGGAGGAGGGCAGAGTCCCAGGCAGCAGTAATAGCCTGAGGAGGTTCTTACCCTTCCCCCACCCCCCATCTTTTTTTCCTACTCTGTCCAAAAGTTAAAAAAATAAATAAAACACACACACTTTGGTGTGCTCATAAGAAATGAGAAAACAAATTATTATTATTATTATTATTATTAATAATAATAAAAACACAAACACACACCCCATCATTTGGGGTGCTCCTGAGAAGCGAGGTGAAACCCTGCAGAGATGTGGGATGCTACAGAGCAGCCCAGCCCTATAATGACACTAATAATGACATGCATAATGTACAGAGCATGTCTTCCCCACCCTGTACGGAGCGCACATGGACGGTACCTGTATGTAGACCTCCTGCTGGCTGTCAATGTGCTGGAAGAGCTTAGGGAGAACGTCAGCCATGGTGTAGACACGTGATCGGTCCTCCTATGCCGCTATACAGTGCTGAGTGTGCGGCCTCGGCTCCAATCACTGTCTATATCATACACTTCCGCCCAGCCTGCAGCCAGCCCCGCCCACATGCGTTACAGAGGCATCCCAGCATCCATCTAGCTGTACTGACTCCTGACCCCGCCCACCCAGCGACGATCCTCATTGTATATACAGCACTATATACCCTCTGTGACCTCCTACTGAGCGACCTCCAATGCTGATTGGAGAAATCCTCCACTATGACTGTTCACTCTCTCATTATCATCAGCATCCACTTTTTTTTATCCTTATCCTGGTAGCAATAAATAGGAAAGTTTATTATATTTCCTTTTTTAACCACTTGACCTCCAGAATGTTTTACCCTCTTCATGACATGGATCTGTGTGTGTAGCTCAGTTACTGGGCAATCGGGGGGGCCCGGCGGCCATCACGGCATCCGGTCCCCAGCGACGTGCGCCCCCCCCCCCTAGTGCAGGACTGTCTTAATGAGAGGGCACACCTGGGCACTGCCCAGGGGCCCCAGCTGCATGGGGGGCCCTGCACTTTCCCCAAAGCAGCTGGTCCTTGAGCCCACACTGCCCTAAAATTGGGGGCCCCATGATGGCACTGAGAGTGATAGATACACAGGGGAGACAGTCTGCCTCCTACCTACTTAAAGGGGTGGTTCACCCTAAAAACTACTTTTTTTTATTAGACTGGCCCCCCACATTACAATACGATTAAGGCTATTATTATTTTTTTGATGCTGTACAGCATATTCACCCGTTGCTTCGGGGTTGCGAGTCCCGCGGGAGTGGGCGTTCCTAACATGTCTGTGATTGACATTTTGACCAAAAACGAGCTCCCCCCGTCGCGTAAGCCGCGTCACAATTGGCAAAAGGAGCCGAACAGCGATGCGCATGCGCAGTATAGCGCCGACTCGCCGTTCGGCTCCTTTCGCAAACCGTGACGCGGCTTACGCGACGGGGGGGGGGACCTCGTTTTTGGTCAAAATGTCAATCACAGACATGTTAGGAACGCCCACTCCCGCGGGACTCGCAACGGGTGAATATGCTGTACAAAGGTATGTACAGCATCAAAAAAATAATAATAGCCTTAATCGTATTGTAATGTGGGGGGGCCAGTCTAATAAAAAAAAGTAGTTTTTAGAGTGAACCACCCCTTTAATGTCTGTTTACCTGCACTGTCATCATTGTGGGGGCCCCAGAGCATTACTTTGCCCAGGGGCCCATGATGCTATTAAGACGGCCCTGCCCTAGTGGCTTGTGAAGGCGCGACGTCATATGACGTCCGCCCAGAACAACAGGGTCTTCCACCCGCCGTCATTTGACAGCGGGCGGATGACAAGTGGTTAAGGGGACATGGCCAGGGGTGTGTCCTATGCCTGCATACTTTTTCTGATAGGTGTCCCTCATTCCCATCTCAAAAAGTTGGGAAGTATGATTCAGTACAGCAAAACTTTAACTGGCGATTTAACTGCGACACTGTACACAGAATACATTTATATAATTTTTTTTCACACAAATAGAGATTTATTTTGGTGGTATTTAATACCACTGTTTTTTATTTTTTACTATATAAATGAAAAAATACTGAGAATTTTGAAAACAAAAACAAAACATGTTTTTCTTAAGCCTGGTACACGCGATCGGATTTTCAGCAGACAAAGCCTAGGACTTTTGTCCAAAAGACGTTGGCCAGTAATTTGTCTTGCATACAAACGGCATACAATTGTCGGCCAACAAACACAAAACTATGTGTTTTTTCAGCTCTTTAGCGCCACCCTTTGGGCACCTTCTGCTAATGTTGTGTTTGGTGAACATTGCTTCTGAGCATGCGTGTTTGTACTTTGGAGTTTTGTCTGACGGACTTGTTTACACAGGTTTTTACATTTTTAAAAATGTATTTGGGTACAGTGTAGCATGACCACGCAATTAAAGTGTGACCGCGCTGAAAGCTGAAAATTGGCCTGGGCAGGAAGGGGGGAAAGTGTCCTGTTAGGCAAGTGGTTAAAAAAAGAAAAACATGTTTACCAAATTCAATAAACAGTTTTTTTTTTCTTACTTACTGTCCCCAGACAGTATCCTTGATCACCGCCACACCAATCATATGATGATGCTGTACTGCACTGCATTTAATTGAATTACATTTAACAAAAAATTATCCTAAAAAACTACAACTTCAAGAAAATCGCAATGCCTCCTACTAAATACCTTGGACTTCTTTCCAAAAAGGGGTCATTTGGGGGATATTTGTACTGTCCTGGAATTTTAGGGTCTCAAGAATTGATATTGGCCGCCAGTACATCAAGACTGATCGATTTACAGTATATATATATTTTTCTTAGTTAAGTAATTTTTCTCCTTCACTTATGGGCGCTGATGAGGCTGTACTGATGGGCACTGATAGGCTGCACTGATGGGCACTGATGAGGCTGCACTGATAGGGCACTAATGAGGTGGCACTTATGGGCACTGATTAGGTGGCACTGATGAGCACTTATGGGCAGCACTGGTGGGCACTGATAGACAGCACTGGTGGACAGTAATAGGTGGCATGGATAGGCGGCACTGATGGGTATGTATAGGCCGCACTGATGGATGGCGCTAATGGGTACGTACTGATAGGTGGCACTGATGGGAGGAACTGATGGACACTGAAAGATAGCAGTGACTGGCATCACTAATGGGCACTGATTGCTGGCACTGCTGGGCACTGATTGCTGGCACTGGGGGGCAGTGTTGCCAACCGTCCGTATTTTTAAGGACAGTTCGTAAGAACTGGCACTTTTTCACCCGTTTGTAAATGTCCGTGGTTGTGGGAATGTGCCAGTAAAAATAGCCGAGATCGGTTCGGCTTGGAACTGCGCATGGAGATTGGAGGCAGGGGGTGATGGTGTCTGCGGTGGCACTGCAGAGGGGGATGGAGACAGGGGGCAATGGAGGCAGGGAGAGATTGGAGGCAGGGGTGTTGGTGGCACTGCTGAGGGGGATGGTGGCACCGCTGAGGGTGGGGGACAGAGACAGGGGTTGTTGGTGGCATTGCAGAGGGGGATGGAGGCAGGGGGTGATTGGAGGCAGGGGGCCTGGGGGAGATTGGAGGCAGACGGAGATTGGAGGCAGAGGGAGATTGGAGGCAGAGGGAGATTGTGGCACCGCAGAGGGGGGTGAAGGCAGGGGGTGTTGGTGGCAGAGGGGGGTGAAGGTAGGGGGTGATGTGTCTAAATAATTTGCTCTTATTATATCCAAAATAACAAAAATATTATTATTTTTTTACCTTACTATCTACCTTAAATCACATTGCTATTTACCTAGCGTACTTGTTTGTAGCCTAAATACTGAAATTTGCACCTAAAAATTTAATTTAGTAACTTTTGTGAAATGCCAGTAAAAACGTGGCTGCGCCAGTAAATTTCGTGTGTCGTGCCAGTAAATTTCAATCTGGTAGGTTGGCAACACTGCTGGAGGGGCTTTACTGTAATCAGGGCACTGATGATCAGTGATCTGATTACATGTCCGGCTGTTTCCTGCGAGGAGATGTCTCTGATCGTCTCTCCTCGCCACACACTCTGTCAGTGTGAGGCGGTGGGAGCCGATCACCGGCACTTCCATGTTTACATGTGACCGGCTGTGATTGGACACAGCGGATCACATGTTTAAAGAGCCACGTGATCAGCTCTTTACAGAGATCGGGGTTGTGCCGTGTCCTAGCCATATGGCTTGTGAGAGCGGCCTTTCTGGGGCGACGTCATATGACGAGAGCTGCACTGTCCCTCTGTCATTTTTTTTTTTTTTTACATACTTTCATCAGAGTAGTTCAGTGTCACCATAGTATCCAGAGGCCCCTTTGATTTTCAAAGGAGCTCCGGGAATCCAATAAGACCCCCACCCACCGGGCCAGGGTTGAGGGGAAGAGGTCCTTGTCCTCATTATCAATATCCCTGCTGTTTGTTTACATTCACCTGTCAGGAATCCTCAGCTGAGAGCTGAATATGCCAGGTGGGGGATGAGTTGCTGGTTGTTAGGACACCATTGGGTGCTGTGTTCCTAACAACCAGGATCCCTGAGCAGGAGCTGTCGCATTTAGCAGTAGTAGTTCTCATACGTGTGCACAGCCTATTGCATTAGGGTGTGCACCTCAAAGCTCAAATACACATGCATGTGTGTGTGTCTCTACATATATATGTATATAAAAGGCCCTGGCACATTCATCTCCCCGCTGCCACACAGAGCGATAATGCTAATGCACACTAGGTGATTAGGGTGTGCCCAGGCACATCCGGCATACCCTGTGCGCACGCCTAATGCAATATTACTGCTGCTGAATGTTTCACGTCACACTGCCCATAGAATGTACACAGCTCGGAGATCTCCCTCATATTAGTTCCTTTACTGCCCCATGACAGGTTATTTTTTCAATGGGTGAGTAACTTTTAACTCATTTGGTTAAATGTTCTTATGGCTACATTTCTATTAGGATTGAATGTTACGGAATGTTACATTCGTTCAGTGAATGGCAACAAATAGAAACTGATATTACACACATATTACAAACATGATCAATATTATTTGTTACGTTTGTGCTAATGATGAGACGTTTTTTTTTAGAAATAGACCCCTAGATGTCTACATAAACATTAAAGCGGAGTTCAACCCAAAAATGGAACTTCCGGGAGACACACAGGTCCCAGAAGACAGCAGGGACCAGTGGGATCGCGCGTGTGACTCGCGTATGCGCAGTAGGGAACCAGGAAGTGAAGCCGCAAGGCTTCACTTCCTGATTCCATACTTCCCAACTTTTTGAGATGGGAATGAGGGACACCTATCAGCAAAAGTAAATAGGCTCAGGACACACCCCTTGCCACGCCCCCATAACCACTTAAGGACCCATTCACGCCGATATACATCGACTGAATGGCACTGCTGGGCACATCCACGTACATGTACATGGCTCTTTAAGCTCAGCTGTGGGGGCACGTGCACGCGACCCGGTCCGAAGCTCCGTGACCGTGGCCGCGGGACTCGCGGACCCGATCGCCGCTGGAGTCCCGCGATTGGTCCCCGGAGCTGAAGAACGGGGAGAGCTGTGTGTAAACACAGCTTCCCCATTCTTCACTGTGGCGCTGTCATCGATCGTGTGTTCCTTTTTATAGGGAACCACAATTGATGACGTCACACCTACAGCCACATCCCCCTACAGTTAGAAATACAAATGAGGTCATACATAACCCCATCAGTGCTCCCTTGTGGTTAACTCCCAAACTGCAACTTTAATTTTCACAGTAAACAATGCATTTTTAATGCATTTTTTGCTGTGAAAATGACAATGGTCCCAAAAATGTGTCAAAATTGTCCGAAGTGTCCGCCATAATGTCGCAGTCACGAAAAAAATCGCTGATCGCCAACATTAGTAGTAAAAAAAAATTATTAATAAAAATGCAATAAAACTATCCCCTTTTTTGTAAACGCTATAAATTTTGCGCAAACGCTTATTGCGTTTTTTTTTTTTACCAAAAATAGGTAGAAGAATACATATCGGCCTAAACTGAGGAAAAAAAAAAATGTTTTATATATTTTTGGGGGATATTTATTATAGAAAAAAGTAAAAAATATTGAATTTTTTTCAAAATTGTCGCTCTATTTTTGTTTCTAGCACAAACAATAAAAACCGCAGAGGTGATCAAATACCACCAAAAGAAAGCTCTATTTGTGGGAAAAAATAGGCCCCCAATTTTGTTTGGGAGCCATGTCGCACGACCGCACAATTGTCAGTTAAAGCGATGCAGTGCCGAATCGCAAAAACTGGCCGGGTCCTTTAGCTGCCTAAAGGTCCGGGTCTAAAGTGGTTAAAGGAGAGTTGTACAAAAAAACAAGACTGGTTAAACCCACAAGTGCTTTTTTTTACCACCACTATTCCTTTATATTGGCTTTTGGAATGTACAAATGCAGCAATTTAGAAATCAGATGAAAGGTTTAGCGCTGGAAAACAGTTTTTGATAGATATTGGGGCAGATCCACAAAAGTATTACGCCGGCGTATCTCTTGATATGCCGCCTAATTTCAAATTTTGCGCGTCGTATTCTTGTTTTGTATCTTCAAAACAAGATACGACGGCATCTCGGCTAGATCGGACAGGCGTACGTCTTAGTACGCCGTCGGATCTAAGCTGCAACTTTTCAGCGGCCGCTAGGTGGCGTTTCCGGCGAATTCCGCGTTGAGTATGCAAATTAGCTAGTTATGGCGATCCACGAACGTACGTCCGGCCGGTGCATTTTTTTACGTCGTTTGCGTTCGGCTTTTTCCGGCGTATAGTTAAAGCTACTGTTATGAGGCGTACTCAATGTTAAGTATGGCCGTCCTTCCCGCATAGAAATTTGAAATTTTTACGTCGTTTGCGTAAGTCGTTTGCGAATAGGGATTTGTGTAGAATGACGTCACCGTCGGAAACATTGGCTTGTTCTGGGTTATTTTCGAGCATCACGACGTATTTACATAAAACACGCCCCCATCACAGAGATTTGAATGGCGCGCCATTACGCCGCCAGAGATACACTACGCCGCCGTAACTTACGGCGCGGATTCTTTGTGGATTAAAAAAAAAGTAAGTTACTGCGGCGTAGTGTATCTTAGATACGCCACGCCCAGCGCATAAATGCGCCTCTGTACGAGGATCTGCCCCAAAAAGTGCATTTTATATACATCTATACAGATCAGACCAAAATGAGGGACAACGGAGGGGGAATGAACTCCACTTTAAGCAAATCCCACGTTAGTTGCTCACAAGTTTTAGCATCAGCTCTTCTAAACTGAGAAGCTGATTGCAGATGTGCAGCTCCGCACAGTGGTAGGAAAGGATGAACAAGGAGATCACACATCTAAAGGGAAGATGGGATGCTTCCTTTCACATAACAGCAGCAAACCCACAGGACTGTACAAGCTGTCATTTCGGATGTCATGTGACATCGGGAGCTGTCAGCTGATTTCACTTTGCTTGCTTGGGCCAGTTTTACCAGGCGAGCGCTCGTCAGCAAATTCTACATCATGAGACTGAATTGCACAATATTTTATCCAAACTCCAGACAATGCTTTTTTTCTTTTTTTTCCTTATTGTCTGTCAGATTTTTACACCTGTCTGTTTTCTGATTTTATGCTGGATCATAAATTCTAAAAGTTTTATTGTGAAAAAAAAAAAAAAATTCTAAAAGTTAATTTATTAATCCCTTTGCGTCTTATGCCGTGTACACACGACTGTTTTTCATGACGAGAAAAATGTAATTTTTTAAATTGGTCATTAAAAACGATCGTGTGTGGGCTCCAGAGCATTTTTCTCGACGAGAAAAATGGGCATTAAAAATTTAGAACCTGCTCTATTTTTTCTCGTCGTTTTTCATGTCGTCGTTTTTCTCGTCGTGAAAAATGATCGTGTGTAGGCTTTAACGACGGGGGAAAAAAATGCGCATGCTCAGAAGCAAGTTATGAGAAGGGAAATTTTCATAATCAGCCCAAAGGGTGGAGCCATTTGAAAGGAACTTTCCCTTTATAGTACGTGTTGTACGTCACCGCGCTTTAATCAAGCATTTTTTTCTACGATCGGGTGTATGCAAGGCAGGCTTGACAAGAATCACGTTGAGAAAAACATAGGGCCAGATTCCCGTAGGTGAGCGGCGGCGTAACGTATCGTAGATACGTTACACCGCCGCAAGTTTTCATCGCAAGTGCCTGATTCACAAAGCACTTGCGATGAAAACTACGCTGGTAGCCTCCGGCGCAAGGTGGGCCAATTCAAATGGGCGTGTGCCATTTAAATTAGGCGTGCTCCCGCGCCGGACCTACTGCGCATGCTCAGTTTCGCAATTCCCGTCGTGCTTTGCGCGCCGTGACGTCATTTATTTAAACGGCGACGCGCGTAGCGTACTTCCGTATTCCCGGACGTGTTACGCAAACGACGTTCATTTTTAAATTTCGACGCGGGAACGACGGCCATACTTTAGACAGCAATACGTTTGCTGACTAAAGTTAGGGCACCCAAAACGACGACTAACTTTGCGACGGGAAACTAGACTAGCGGCGACGTAGCGAACGCGAAAATCCGACGTGGATTGCCGTAACTCCTAATTTGCATACCCGACGCTGGTTTACGACACAAACTCCCCCCAGCGGCGGCCGCGGTACTGCATCCTAAGATCCGACAGTGTAAAACAATTACACCTGTCGGATCTTATGGATATCTATGCGTAATGCCCCGTACACACCATCACTTTATGTGATGAAAAAAAATGACGTTTTTAAAAACATCACTTTAAATGACCGTGTGTGGGGGAAAACGTCGTTTTATGTCTTGTAAAAAACGACAAAAAAAATTGAAGCATGCTTCAATTTTATGTGTCGTTTTTCAAAACGTCATTTTTTACTTCACAGAAATTGACCGTGTGTAGCAAAAAACGTCGTTTAAAATGACGTTTTTTCACCCGCGCATGTCCAGAAGCTAGTTATGAAGCGAGCTTCAATGGAAAAACGTGGTGAACGTAACCTCGCTTTGCTAGAACATTGTGAGAAAAACAATGGTGTGTAGGCAACTTCGTCTTTGAAAATTGAAGTTTCAAAAACGTCATTTTTTACTTCACAGAAAATGTCGTTTTTTTTTTCATCACATAAAGTGATGGTGTGTACGGGGCATAACTGATTCTATGAATCAGTCGCATAGATAGAAACAGAGATACGACGGCGTATCAGGAGATACGCCCTCATATCCCTTTTGTGAATCTGGCTCATAGTTTTTTTCCATGACATGAAAAACGGCTGTGTGTACACGGCATAAGGGTAAAACAAATCTTAAAGCGGAGGTCCACCCTAAAAAAAAATAAAAAAAAATAGCCAAAAAAGCTACAAAAAAATCTTTTTTATTTTTTATTTTTATACTTGCCACAAGTGGCTGTTACTAGGCAGATCTCCTAATCGGCCACTTCCTTGTCCGCCGTGGTCTTCTTTCTTCTCCTCCTCGCACTGCCTCCTGGGAAATTGGGAGCGGCGTCTTCTGGGACCTTGTGTGTGTCCAAGGAGACATCCGCCCATTCACATAGCGCCGCGCGGCTCGCGCATGCGCAGTAGGGAATCGGGCAGTGAAGCCGCAACGCTTCACTTCCTGATTCCCTCACCGAGGATGACGGCAGGGCAGCCGAGACCCAAGCTAATGCTCGATTTCAGCTGACGACATAGCGGGCACCCCTGACAGGTAAGTGTCAGCAGCTACAGTGTTTTTATTTTATTTATTTTTTAAGCCGGACCTCCGCTTTAATGCTTAAGCCCAATTTTGCAACTTTGACATGTGTTAGTAAAACCAGTGCATCCAAGTGGATTATACCTTTTTTTTTTTTTATTCAGGACAAATTGGGCTTTCTTTTGGTGGTAAATGGTAATGGATATCTCCTAATTATTTTTTTTTATATTATCAAAGGATAACTGGCTGAAAATAGTAAAAAAAAAAAAAATTTGATTTAGCTGTATATTTCTTGCTACTACCATAACCTACCACCAAAGAACAACCCAGAACAAATTCTCCCGCTCCTGAAGATTCGCAGCAATACCACATCCTAGATCAGACCTGGGCAAACTACGGCCCGCGGGCCGTATACGGCCCGGCGGACCTTTTAATCCGGCCCACCCCCGCCGCCGCAACCTACTGTTATCACCGCGGCGGGGAACATAACAGACAGCGTTCGTTTGAACAGCTGTTTTCCCCGCCGCGCATAGACACTCCCCCTTGGACGGATCTGTCCAATCGCGAGCAAGGGGGAGTCACATAGACACTCCCCCTTGCTCGCGATTGGACAGATCCGTCCAAGCCAAGGGGGAGTGTCTATGGCATAGACACTTCCCCTTGGACGGATCTGTCCAATCGCGAGCAAGGGGGAGTCACATAGACACTCCCCTTGCTCGCGATTGGACAGATCCGTCCAAGGGGGAGTGTCTATGCGCAGCGGGGAAAACAGCTGTTCAAACGAACGCTGTCTGTTATGTTCCCCGCTGCGGTGCGGTGATAACAGTAGGCAGGGCCGGGAGGGGTCACTGTGCCCATCACACGCAGCACATGCAGCCACTTGTGCCAACACACACAGCCACTTCGCCACCATAAATTGTCGCCACTGTGCCAATCACACGCAGCCACTTGTGCCAATCACACGCAGCCACTTGTGCCAACACACGCAGCCACTTGTGCCAACACACGCAGCCACTTGTGCCAACACACGCAGCCACTTCGCCACCATAAATTGTCGCCACTGTCCCAATCACACGCAGCCACTGTGCCAATCACACTCAGCCACTGTGCCCATCACACGCAGCCACTTGTGCCAACACATGCAGCCACTTGTGCCAACACACGCAGCCACTTGTGCCAACACACGCAGCCACTTCGCAACCATAAATTGTCGCCACTGTGCCAATCACACGCAGCCACTGTGCCAATCACACGCAGCCACTGTGCCAATCACACGTAGCCACTGTGCCAATCACACGCAGCCACTGTGCCAATCACACGCAGCCACTGTGCCAATCACACTCAGCCACTGTGCAATCAATTGTTGCCACTGTTCCCAAAGACAGCCACTGTGCCAATCACATGCAGCCACTGTGCCAATCACATGCAGCCACTGTGCCAATCACACGCAGCCACTGTGCCAATCACACGCAGCCACTGTGCCAATCACATGCAGCCACTGTGCCCAAACGCAGCCACTGTGCCAATCACACGCAGCCACTGTGCCAATAACACGCAGCCACTCCGCCCATCAAACGCAGCCACTGTGCCAATCACACGCAGCCACTGTGCCCATCAAACGCAGCCACTGTGCCCATCAAACGCAGCCACTGTGCCATCACATGCAGCCACTGTGCCAACACACGCAGCCACTGTGCCATCAATTGTCGCCACTGTGCCCATCAAACGCAACCACTGTGCCATCACACGCAGCCACTGTGCCATTACATGCAGCCACTGTTTAATCAATTGTTATTGATTAAACAGTGGCTGCCTGTCCCCAGCCTCTGTCCCCCTCCTGTGTCATGTCCCCAGCGTCTGTCCCCCTCCTGTGTCATGTCCCCAGCGTCTGTCCCCCTCCTGTGTCATGTCCCCAGCGTCTGTCCCCCTCCTGTGTCATGTCCCCAGCGTCTGTCCCCCTCCTGTGTCATGTCCCCAGCCTCTGTCCCCCTCCTGTGTCATGTCCCCAGCGTCTGTCCCCCTCCTGTGTCATGTCCCCAGCCTCTGTCCCCCTCCTGTGTCATGTCCCCAGCCTCTGTCCCCCTCCTGTGTCATGTCCCCAGCCTCTGTCCCCCTCATGCGTCATGTCCCCAGCCACTGTCCCCCTCCTGTGCCATGTCCCCAGCCTCTGTCCCCCTCCTGTGCCATGTCCCCAGCCTCTGTCCCCCTCATGTGTCATGTCCCCAGCCTCTGTCCCCCTCCTGTGTCATGTCCCCAGCCTCTGTCCCCCTCCTGTGTCATGTCCCCAGCCTCTGTCCCCCTCCTGTGTCATGTCCCCAGCCTCTGTCCCCCTCCTGTGTCATGTCCCCAGCCTCTGTCCCCCTCCTGTGTCATGTCCCCAGCGTCTGTCCCCCTCCTGTGTCATGTCCCCAGCCTCTGTCCCCCTCCTGTGTCATGTCCCCAGCCTCTGTCCCCCTCCTGTGTCATGTCCCCAGCCTCTGTCCCCCTCATGCGTCATGTCCCCAGCCTCTGTCCCCCTCCTGTGCCATGTCCCCAGCCTCTGTCCCCCTCCTGTGCCATGTCCCCAGCCTCTGTCCCCCTCCTGTGTCATGTCCCCAGCCTCTGTCCCCCTCCTGTGTCATGTCCCCAGCCTCTGTCCCCCTCCTGTGTTATGTCCCCAGCCTCTGTCCCCCTCCTGTGCCATGTCCCCAGCCTCTGTCCCCCTCCTGTGTCATGTCCCCAGCCTCTGTCCCCCTCCTGTGCCATGTCCCCAGCCTCTGTCCCCCTCCTGTGCCATGTCCCCAGCCTCTGTCCCCCTCCTGTGTCATGTCCCCAGCCTCTGTCCCCCTCCTGTGTCATGTCCCCAGCCTCTGTCCCCCTCCTGTGTCATGTCCCCAGCCTCTGTCCCCCTCCTGTGTCATGTCCCCAGCCTCTGTCCCCCTCCTGTGTCATGTCCCCAGCCTCTGTCCCCCTCCTGTGTCATGTCCCCAGCCTCTGTCCCCCTCCTGTGTCATGTCCCCAGCCTCTGTCCCCCTCCTGTGTCATGTCCCCAGCCTCTGTCCCCCAGTTTTCCAACAATGATATTTACTGCTTTTTATAAAGAAATACAATTGATTTTATGCAGTATTGAGTTTAGCCTTTTGGCCCGGCCCTCCAAAATATTTTTAGTTTCTCATGTGGCCCCATCGAAAAAATAATTGCCCACCCCTGTCCTAGATTGTAAGCTCTGACGAGCAGGGCCCTTTGATTCCTGTATTGAATTGTATTGTAACTGTACTGTCTGCCCTCATGTTGTAAAGCGCTGTTCAAACTGTTGGTGCTATATAAATCCTGTATAATAATCCTGTATAATAATAAGAATAATGAGCCAGATTCACAGAAGAAGTACGCCGGAGTATCTGCTGATACACCGGCGTACTTTCAAATTTGCCGCGTCGTATCTTTAGTTTGAATCCTCAAACCAAGATACGACGGCTTCTGGCTTCGATCCGACAGGCATACGGCTTCGTACGCCTTCGGATCGTAGGTGTAATACTTCGGTGCCTGCTGGGTGGAGTTTGCGTCGTTTTCCGCGTCGGGTATTCTAATTAGCTTTTTCTGGCGATTCACGAAGGTACGCGCGGTCGTCGCATTCTCTTACGTCATCGCTAGTCGGCTTTTCCCGGCGTATAGTTAAAGCTGGTATTTCGTGGCGTATAGAGAGACCTGCCATGTTACAGTATGGCCGTCATTCCTGCGTCGAATTTAAAAAAAATGTTTTTTGCGTAAGTCGTCCGTGAATAGGAAAGGACATAACTTACGTCTACGTTGAAAAAATTACGTCGGTGCGACGTCATTTCGCGCAAAGCACGGCGGGAAATTTTAACCCGCCCAATTTGAAATACGCGCCGAGAAATACACTACGCCGCCGTAACTTACGGCGCAAAATCTTTGAGAATTTCAAAATACGCCAGGTAAGGTACGGCGGCGGCGTAGAGTATCGCTGATACGCTGCGCCTGGGCAATTCTACCTGAATCTGGCCCAATATGTGTATGTTAGTTGTTGAACGTACCCGTAGTATAGCCCGGAAACAATAGTGCGCATTTTGCTTTTTTTTCATCCTACCTAAAACGCACTGACACTACTTGACACTGGTACTAATTTAAAACCTTTGACCCTGACCTTGACCCAAACACTAACTCTGGCATTGACCTAGATTCAACCTTGATCTACTGTAGGTATTTAAAAAAATAAAATAATACATTTTATTTTTTTAACCACTTCAATACATATAGTCATATGACGTCCACAGATGGGATCTCCCATCCTGGGTGGACGTCATATGACGTCCTGGGCTTTGCGGGGGGATATCTGAATGATGCCTGCAGCTATGGCATCATTCAGATATCCATGTCTTCAGCCGGCGATCCTGCGCACCATAAGAATGATCATAGCGGCGGTTCCGCCGCTTGATCGTTCTTATAGGCGGCGGGAGGGTACATCCCCCCCTCCCGCCGCCATCCGTTGCTTCTCCGGGCTCTCCCGTGCCATCGGGGGCCCGGAAAAGGAATCGTCCGGCGCAGGCAGGAAGCATAGAGATGACTGGTGACCAGATGGTCACCAGTCATCTCTATGACCGTCGGAGGCCCGGGCGCGATGTGATGACGTCACGCCCGGGTACCCGTAAGTAAACAAAGCCGCGATTGCGGCTAGTGAGCAACACTGATCATGAGATCGGTGAATTCTTTTCACCGATCTCATGCTTTCCAGCCTGGAGGAGAGATGTGGGGTCTTATTGATGCCGCATCTCTCCATAAAGAGGACCTTTCACACACCTTTTCTATTACAAGGGATGTTTAATAGGAATAAAAGTGATAAAAAATTATAAAAAAAGTGTAAAAAAAAAAAAAGTAAAAACTAATAATAAAACAATAAAACAATTTTTTAAATGCCCCTGTCCCCGGTAGCTCGCGCGCAGAAGCGAACGCACACGTAAGTCCCGGCAACATATGTAAACACAGTTTAAACCACATATGTGAGGTATCGCCGCGTGCGTTAGAGTGCCAGCAACAATTCTACCACTAGATCACCTCTGTAAATCTCAACTGGTAACCTGTAAAAAATTTCAAAGCGTTGCCTATGGAGATTTTTAAGTACCGAAGCTTGGCGCCATTCCATGAGTGTTTTGCAATTTTAAAGCGTGACATGTTAGGCATGTATTTACTCGGTGTAACATAATCTTTCATATTTTACAAAAAAATTGGGCTAACTTTACTGTTTTGTTATTTTTTTAATTCATGAAACAATTTTTTCCAAAAAAAAGGTGTTTGAAAAATGATTGCGCAAATATCGTGCAAGATAAAACATTGCAATGACGGCCATTTTATTCCCTAAGGTGTCTGCTAAAAAAACATATATAATGTTTGGGGGTTCTGCGTAATTTTCTAGCAAAAGAATGATGATTTGTACATGTAGGAGAGAAGTGCCAGAATAGGCCCGGTATTGAGGTGGGTATAAAAGCCCTGTATTGAAGTGGTTAATTACTATTATTATTATTATTTACACACACTTTTTTTTTTCTATCTCTCAAGGACAGAAAAAGATACAATGGGCCAGATTCACAGAAGAAGTACGCCGGAGTATCTGCTGATATCTTTCCAATTTGCCGCATCGTATCTTTAGTTTGAATTCTCAAACCAAGATACGATGGCTTCTGGCTTTTATCCGACAGGCGTACGGCTTCGTACGCCTTCGGATCGTAGGTGTAATACTTCGGTGCCCGCTGGGTGGAGTTTGCGTCATTTTGCGCGTCGGGTATGTTAATTAGGTGTTTACGGCGATCCACGAAGGTACGCGCGTTCGTCGCATTCTCTTACATCGTTGCTAGTCGGCTTTTCACGGCGTATAGTTACAGCTGCTATTTCTTGGCTTATATTTAGACTTTCCATGTTAAAGTATGGCTGTCGTTCCCACGTCGAATTTTTTTTTTTTTTTTGCGTAAGTCGTCCGTGAATAGGAAAGGACGTAACGCACGTCGCCGTTCAAAAAATGACGTCGGTGCAACGTCATTTCGTGTAAAGCACGGCGGGAAATTTCAAAACGGAGCATGCGCAGTACGTTCGGCGTGGGAACGCACCTAATTTAAATGATACACGCCCCATTTGAATTAGGCGGGCTTGCGCCGGACGGATTTACGATACGCCGCCGCAAGTTTACAGGCAAGTGCTTTGTGAATCAAGCACTTGCCCGTAAAACTTGTGGCGGTGTAACGTAAATGCAATACGTTACGCCGCCGGAATTCTACCTGAATCTGGCCCATTCTATCTTTTTCGTCCATTTACAGAGACAGAAAACATGGGGGAAGGCTTCACAGTGACTGATCACTGTAATAGCCAATCAGATGCTATCACAGCGATCAGGTGACCCAGAATCGAACGTTCTGGATCCTGAACGTTAGAACTGGGCTCGGGGCTTTCAGTGAGACCCTGGTCACTGTGCTGGGAGTGTGCCATGCCGCGCAATCCCAGCACAAAGGGAGATATGCAAATATGCAGTCCCACGGCAAAAAGCCCAGTGCATATTTGTTACATCAGCGCCAAGGAGTTAAGCATTGGCTAAAACTTACATGGATGCCTTCACAGTGGAAGAGGTGAGAGGGAATCCACAGACTGTCACAGCACAGATCGAGGGGAGACAGCGGGCTGAGTGGTGGTGAATCAAAGAAGGATGCATGCAGGCAAGCCACCTGATGGCCAGTGTGAGATGTGATTAACCCCATGCCGAGGAGCCTGGTTCAAGGCAAAGATGGAATGTGCAAGCCCGCAGATGATGGCCAAAAAGGTCTGGACAGCAGGGGTGGCCGAGATCCCGATGACCAACACACCTGGATGGCAGGCTGAAAGCCAGAGGTACAAACCGCCAGAGAAGCCGATCCTCAAGCCACGGCTGCGATGTAACATCACACACACTGTGCAGTCCTGTGTAGACCTTGTGCAAGGGATAGCAGTGGATAGGCATACGCGTTTCAGGGTACTGCCCCTTTTCATAAGGGTAGGATGGCACAGACAAATATAAGCAATGCCTTCCCAGTGTACTACAGAGTGTTTATGTTTCTGTTGCGATTGGATAGCGTTCCCATCATTTGCTGTTCAGAGAAGAAAATAAAGGAAAGCCTCCCCAAAAGGGACACAGGGAGCTTTAAAAAATAAACTCACAGAGGGTCTATTCTGGGGTCCTCAATAGATCCATTCATGATCCATGACCACAGTCATGTGACACGTAGATCGCGACCAACCATCGTAGGGGGGAATCAGCATCAAGAACCTAGGGTAGTCTTTTTCAACCAGGGTGCCCAGCCCTGGGGTGCCTTGAGCTTTCTTCAGGGGTGCCTTGGCGAAATGCGTAAAAATTGCCCCTAAATTGTATACAAGCTGGCGTGTGGATAAAGCTGCCTTTAAGTTACACAAAGCCACAGGTTTTCATTGGGCACTATTACAACCTTCTTGAGGGCACCTTAGCTGAGTAATGGAGAAAAATTGAGGGAGAAGAGAAACATTGGAATACTAGTCAGTACCAGTTTGCAAAAGTGTATTTGCTTTGGAAGAATAAATCACCTCTAATGTTGGGTGTCCTACACGTGTGGATGTTGCTGTGTTATGCGAAACTATTTAGTTTTTTACATTTTAGAATGGGGTGCCTCAAGACTGTCCATAATTTTTAAAGGGTGCCTTGACTGAAAAAGGGTAGAGAAACACTGACCTAGGGTACATACTCTGTGGGCCGGATTCAGAAAGAGATACGACGGCGTATCTCCTGATACGCCGTCGTATTTCTGAGTTCGGCCGGTCGTATCTATGCGACTGAATCAGAGAATCAGTTAGGCCTCATACACACGACAGAGTTTCTCGGCAGAATTCACAGAGAAACTCGGTCAAAACCCGGATTCTGCCGAGAAACTCTGTCGTCTGTACACTTTTGGCTCGATGGAGCCGGCGAGGAACTCGTCGAGAAAATAGAGAACATGTTCTCTATTTTCTCGTTGTTCTATGTGAGAAGGCGGCCCGCCGAGCTCCTCGGCGGCTTCATCCCAGAACTCGACGAGGAACTCGACGTGTTTGGCACGTCGAGTTCCTCGGCCGTGTGTACGGGGCCTTACGCATAGATATCCCTAAGATCGGTCAGGTGTAAGTGTCTTACACCGTCGGATCTTAGGCTGCAATTTCAGGCTGGCCGCTAGGTGGCGCTTCCGTATGTTTTACGCGAGCAATATGCAAATGAGGATTTACGCCGATTCAGAAACGAACGACCGCCCAGCGTTTTTTTTTTACGTCGTATAGTTACCCCTGCTGCCCTACCCGACCACCCTGCTTGAATTTTTTACGTCGTTTGCGTAAGTCGTTCGCGAATACGGCTGGACGTAATTTACGTTCACGTCGAAAGCAATGACGTCCTTGCGGCGGAATTTCGAGCATGCGCACTGGGATATTTTACGGACGGCGCATGCGCCGTTCAAATAAAACGTAAAAAACGCGGGGTCAACACAAATTTAGATAAAACACGCCCCCTACATCCCAATTTGAATTACGCGGCCTTACGCCGCAACACATACATTACGCCGCCGTAACTAAGGGCGCAAGTTCTTTCTGAATAAAGAACTCGCGCCCAAAGTTAGAGCGGCGTAACGTATCGGAGATACGCTACGCGGGCCGGACAGATACGCTCAGGTATCTGAATCCGGCCCTGTATCTCTTCACTGGAGCCACTGGTGCAGCTGGTTTCACTTCTGCTACCCATGTTCTCTGATGCTGTGTGCAATTCAGCATGCTGCTTCCTGGCAGCCACATACAACCTGACCCCTGCTCTCTGTATTTTACACACTCTTTGTCCCTGCACTCTGTACATTACACATTCCTGACCCCTGCACTCTG
Source organism: Rana temporaria (assembly GCF_905171775.1). Taxonomy (NCBI): domain Eukaryota; kingdom Metazoa; phylum Chordata; class Amphibia; order Anura; family Ranidae; genus Rana; species Rana temporaria. The sequence goes on from NC_053493.1 coordinate 277,149,298, forward strand.
TATTTTACACACTCTTTGTCCCTGCACTCTGTACATTACACATTCATGACTCCTGCACTCTGTACATTACACATTCCTAACCTCTACACTTAGTATGTTACATGATTCTGACCCCTGCACATTATACATTACACAACCCTGACTCTATCACACTCTGCATTACATACTCCTGACCTCTGCATTTTGTTCATTACGCACCTCTGACCCCTGCACTCACTGCATTACATATTCCTGAATTCTGCACTCTGTACAATATACTCTCCTTGTTGCAGAGTATGATGGATAAGTGCAGCGGAGTCTAATTCAGATCAGACATATTCTGTAGTAACAGGAACTGGCTTGTTTATTGAAACATCATCACACAGACAAAGATGTCTCTCTGCCTCATGGTGAGAACACACACAGATTACAAGCAGGAAGAAGAAACCAACAAGTACATCATTGTGATACAGAAAGCACAACATATCATAAAGAACACAGTCTATCATATCAATGCTCACTAGCGACATCTTGTGTCCTTTATCTAAACTGCATCGGATATATATTCTAAGCTAAGTTTGTTGCATATATCCAACACCCCTTCTCAACAAACTGAGGCTTAGTCCATTAAACCTATCTTCTTCGTAAGCTTTGAATGTCTTTCGGCGGTCAGAAGCTTTGTAAGGATGTCTGCTGTCATTTCCTCTGTTGGGCAATAAAGTAACTCAAGAAGACCTTGCTCTTGAAGATCCCTAAGAAAGTGAAACTTCACATCAATGTGCTTGGTTCTTGAATTAACTCCTTCCGTATGTGCAAGTCCAATGCATCCTTGATTGTCCTCATAGATTTCTGTTGGTCCCAACTGTGGTTGACCTAAATCTGTTAATAGCTGTCTCAGCCATATAACTTCTTTGCTTGCTTCCGCTGCAGCAATGTATTCTGCTTCAGTAGATGACAGTGAAACAGTGAGTTGCTTCTTACTAGTCCAACTGATGGCGCCTCCTGACAGGAAAAATAAGTAACCACTGGTAGATTTTCTGTCATTGGTGTCTCCTGCCCAGTCAGCATCCACATATCCTGTTAAGGTGCTTTCATCGCTTGCTGGTAACTTGAGCTTGTAGTGCAAAGTCCCTTTAAGATAGCGAATGATTCGCTTTACAGCATTCCAGTCCTTTTGATTTGGTATTGAAACCTTTCTGCATAGGATTCCAACTGTTGCTGCAATGTCAGGCCTTGTAGCTGTGGTAAGGTACAGCAATTTCCCTATTGCTTTCCTGTATTGAGTATTAGTTGGTAATGGGTTATCTTGACATTTCATCTCCTTTAGGTAGTTGGTTTCCATGGGAGAATTCACTGGTTTGGCGTCTTCCATTCCAAAAGTTTCAATTATTTCTTGTATTTTGTGTCTTTGATTCAGAAGAAAGCTGCCATCTTCCTCTCTTTCGATCTGGATGCCGAGGTAATTCTTTATATTGCCGAGGTCCTTGGTGTCAAAGTGCCGATTTAGTTTTTCAAGTATTTCTGCTTCATCCCCTTCTTGCTCAAAACAAATCAGAATATCATCCACATAAATAAGCAAATAGATCCATCTGTTTGCCAATTTCTTTGTGTATAAGCAGGGGTCTGCTTTGCTCCTTTGAAAGTTTTGATCTGTAAGCACTTCATTTATTTTTATATTCCACGCTCTGGCGGCTTGCTTTAGGCCATATATGCTCCTGCGAAGTTTGCATACTAGGTCTGACCTTTGTTCATCTTCGAATCCTGGCGGCTGTTCCATGTAGATTTCTTCTGTTAAATCGCCATGTAGAAACGCGGTTTTCACATCAAAATGTTTCACTTGCATTTTCCTTGTGACGGCTACTGTCAGTAAAGTCCGTATTGTAGTGTGCTTGACTACTGGTGCAAACGTCTCATCGTAGTCCTCTCCATATTTTTGAGAATAGCCTTTGGCTACTAGCCTTGCTTTGTATCGTTCAATTGTGCCATCTGCATTGTATTTCACTTTAAAAGTCCATTTACAGCCTATGGCTTTCCTTCCGGGTGGTAGTTCTGTAAGTGTCCATGTTTTAGTGTCATGCATGGATTTTATCTCTTCCTCAGCAGCCTTTATCCATTTAGTTGCTTCTTGTTCTGAAAGTTGAGATATGTCTTCCCATTTTACAGGTTCGTTGATACTGGTAGTACTTGCTTTGTATGAGAGACGTATAGGTGGTTTACCTTTGTTTTCTCTTGTTGACCGTCTCATTTTTGTGTCTGAGCCTTCTTGTGTCTGCTCTTCAGTACTGGTTGAGTCTACACTCACTTCAACTGTTTGTTCAGAAGTTACAGAGATGGGCTGGTCAATGTCAGTTTTCTCTTGAATTCTTGCTTCTACTGTTGTCATTACATTGTCTCTTAAATCTTCAACAAAAGTTACGCTGTTGCTAATGGTAACCTTGGCTGTTTTGGGATCTAGGATTCTGTAACCTTTGACATTGTCACTGTATCCAACGAAGATACCTTCAAATGCTCTGTTTTGGAGCTTGGTGCGTTTTTCTTCAGGTATGTAGACAAATGCTTTGCATCCAAAAACTCTTAGATGTTTTACACTTGGTTTCTCATTGTGCCATAGTTCATATGGGGTTTTCTCCACTGTTCTGGAAAGAAGTCTGTTCTGCAAATATGTAGCTGTCATTACTGCCTCACCCCAGTATTTTTGTGGTAGTCCAGAATCTGTCAGCATACATCTGATCATTTCGGTCAGAGTTCTATTCTTTCTTTCAGCTACTCCATTTTGTTCTGGTGTATACGGAACGGTCTTTTGATGTTCTATTCCATGCCTTTTTAAGTATTCTTGTATCTTACCTCCTGTGAATTCACCTCCATTATCGCTCCGGAGTATGAGAGGTTTCCTCTGAAACTTGTTACTTGTCTTTGTTACATAGTCTTGTAATTTGTCGAAAACTTCACTCTTGTGTTGCATTAGGTAGGTGACTGTATATCTTGAATAGTCGTCTATGAAAGTCACTATGTACCTGTTGCCTCCAGATGTTGGTGGGTTTAGGGGACCACACACGTCACTGTGAACTAAGTCAAGTGGTCTTGAGGCTCTCTTTTGACTGACTTTGGGAAGTGTTGCTCTTGTAGCTTTGGATTTGATGCAACACTCACATTTGACAGTGACTGGACAAGGGGATATTATGAGATCCCTTGTCAGATTCCTCCTCTGTAGTTCCTGTATGCATTCTGGGTGTCTGTGACCTAGACGTCTGTGCCATTTATGTATACAGTCATTGTGCTTGTGTGTACATAGTCTCACCTTTTCTTTCACTGTGTCGAGATGATATAGATGATCATCCAGCTTGGCACTTGCTATTGTCTGTTTGCCGTTTAGAATGGAACACTTGTCACCTTGGAATTTCACAGTGAGTCCTCTGGCTGTTAGACGCTTCACAGATAAGAGTCCTCCTTCTAGATTAGGAACATAAAGTACATCTTTCACTGGTATGGTTAAATTGTGTCCTGTATCATCAGGGCATACAAGGGTTCCGTGCCCACATCCTTCTGCATGTATCTTGCTTCCATCTGCAAGGTAAATAGTTTCTTTGTTGTTCGGATCAAGTTCTGTGAAGAAACTTCTATCACTCGTCATGTGACTGGTTGCCCCTGAATCGATGCACCAGTCTTGGCATTTACTGTTGCCTGTAGCCTTAAATGTGGCATTCCAGTTGCCTTCCCTCGGGTCATGGATTGTGGTTTTGACCTTTTGTTTAGCATAAGAGGGACGTTGTCTCATTTGCTCTGCTCTCCATATAGTACAGTCTTTCTTTATGTGTCCCTGTTTGTGGCATCTGAAACACACTCTGGTTTCTTTTCTGTGTAATCTTGCGTCTGTAGCTTTAAGAGCGGTACTGGTGTCGGTTTCTGTGGAGTCATGCATTAATTCCTTTCTTCTCTGATACTCATCTATGAGCCTGGTTTTAACAAATGCTACCGTCAAATCTGTTTCGGCTCGTGTCTCCAGTGCATTTATCAATGCAGTGTATGTATCAGGTAAACGGCATAACAACATGGCTGCAATGTGACTGTCTGTCATGTTCTCCCCGATTGATCTGAGTTGCGCAATCACTTCCAGCGTTGCGTTTATATGCTCCTGCATGTCCTGTTCTTTGCCAAGTCTCATTTTGTAAAGTTTCCGCAGCATAAACAGCTTGTTGTTTAAACTGGGTCTTTCATGCAGTCTTTTCAGTACATTCCACATGCCTTTCGCTGTGTCCTCATTGCGAATATGAATGATCTGATCATCTTCTACTAGTAAACTTATTGTGGCACGTGCTTGTCTGTTTTTCTTGTCCCAGTCCTGATTATTATCCTGTTGTCTGTCTGTAGTGGTAACCTCCCACAAGTCATCTCTGGATAACAGCATTTCCACTTTAAACTTCCATAGCTGGTAATTGTCATTATTCAGCTTTGCCACTGAGAGTTTAAGCTCTGAGTTTCCGGCCATTTTATCCCTCCTTTATATATAAACAGTCTTACTTGTCTATAGGAGATGTCACTGGAAAGCTTCTTTATGTCGATCTCCGCATCAGCCACGCTGTCTTCCGTTCAGGCTTTTGTTCTGCTTAGGCCGCACCTGGTCATAAGACTTTATCCGGACTCTGGGCCCATAACCTGTTGCAGAGTATGATGGATAAGTGCAGCGGAGTCTAATTCAGATCAGACATATTCTGTAGTAACAGGAACTGGCTTGTTTATTGAAACATCATCACACAGACAAAGATGTCTCTCTGCCTCATGGTGAGAACACACACAGATTACAAGCAGGAAGAAGAAACCAACAAGTACATCATTGTGATACAGAAAGCACAACATATCATAAAGAACACAGTCTATCATATCAATGCTCACTAGCGACATCTTGTGTCCTTTATCTAAACTGCATCGGATATATATTCTAAGCTAAGTTTGTTGCATATATCCAACATCTCCTGACCCCAGCGCACACTGCATTACACACTCCTGATCTCTGCACTCTGTCCTTAAGACACTCCTGACCCCTGCACCCTTTATGTTACAGATGACTGACTCCTGCACACAGTATACTCCTGATTAGAGCTGCACGATTCTGGCCAAAATGAGAATCACAATTTTTTTGCTTAGAATGAAGATCACGATTCTCTCACACTTCTCACTGCGTAAAATCTTTTACATTTAAAACAAAAAAATAAAATAAATGGGCTAACTTTACTGGCTATTTTTTTTTTTAATTCATCAAAGTAATTTTTTCCAAAAAAATTGCATTTAAAAAGACTGCTGCGCAAATACAGTGCAACATAAAATATTGCAGCAACCGCCATTTTATTCTCTAGGGTCTTTACTTAAAAATTATATAATGTTTGGGGGTTCTAAGTAATTTTCTAGCAAAAAAAAAATGATTTTAACTTGAAAAGAGCTGTCAGAAAAAGGTTTGGTGTTTAAGTGGTTAAACGTTCCTAATTTACATACAGAAGTTTATTCCTTTGATGTGATACAATGTTTAGATTTAACCTTCCAGTGATAAAGAATGTTTTCAAAACTTGGCAGGCTGCCCAGACTTGGCAGATTGCACAGACTTTGGGCCAGATTCACAAAGAGATACGACGGTGTATATACAGATACACCATCGTATCTCTGACTTACACTGGTCCTATCTATGCGCCTGATTCATAGAATCAGATACGCATAGATAGGGCTAAGATCTGACAGTGTTACACTGTGTTACACTGTCGGATTTTTTTTTCCATTTAAAAATGGCGCCGGGGGCGTTCCCGCTGATTTACGATAAATAATATGTAAATCAGCGAGATACGCAAATTCACGAACGTACGCCGACCCGACGCAGTCTTCTTACGACGTTTCCGTAGCGGCTTTCCCGGCGTATACTTACCCCTTCTTTTATCAGGCGCAGCCAATGTTAAGTATAGCCGGCGTTCCCGCGTCGAATTTGAATTTTTTAACGTCGTTTCCGTAAGTCGTTCTCGAATACGGACGGACGTCGTTTACGTATATATACTAGGGACAATTTAGACAGGATTTGAACCAGTGACCCTTTTTACTGCTAGGCGAAAGTGCTATCCACTACACCACTGTGCTGCCCCACACACAAGTCCCATGAGGCATAGCAAGACTCTGACAGCCACAAGCATGACACCCAGAGGCAGAGGCATGATGGGACTTGTAGTTTTGCAACAGCTGTAGGTCTGCTAATTGCATATCCCAGATCTAAACCATTCCATCATAGCTCTGGCTATATGGTTAGGGTTGTTGTCCTGCTGGAAAGCAAACCTCCATCCCAGTCTTTTGCAGACTCTAAGGCCGCGTACACATGACCGGTTCATCCGATGAGAATGGTCCGACGGACCGTTTTCATTGGTTCACCGCTGAAGTGGCCTGATGGTCTGATGTGCGTACACACCATCAGTTCAAAATCGGATCGGGTCAGAACGCGGTGACTTAAAACACACGACCTGCTGAAAAAAACGAAGTTCAATGCTTCCAAGCATGCGTTGACTTGATTCTGAGCATGCGCGGGTTTTGAGCCGATGCTTTTGTGTACTAACCATCGGTTTGAACCGATCAGGCAGCGGTCCATCGGTTCAATTTTGAAGCATGTTTTAAAATTTTGGACCGAAGGAAAACAGACCGATGGGCTATACACACGGTCGGTTTGGACCGATGAAACTGAACCTCGGTCCATTCTCATCGGTTTTGTCCAACCGTGTGTACGCGGCCTAACAGGTGTTCTTCTAAGATTGCCCTGTATTTGGCTCCTTCTATCTTCCCATCAAATATGACCAGATTCCCTGTCCCTGCTGAAGAAAAGCATCCCCACAACATGATGCTGCCACCACCATGTTTCACGGTGGGGATGTTGTGTTCTGGGTGATGTGCAGTGTTAGTTTTCCGTCACACATAGTGTTTTACTTTTAAAAAAGTAACATTTTAGTCTCATCTGAACATAGCACCTTCTTCCACATGTTTGCTGTGTCCCACCCATGGCTTCTCGCAAACTGCAAACGGGGACTTCTTATGGCTTTCTTTCAACAATAGCTTTCTTCTTGCCACGCTTCTCTAATGGCCAGATATGTGGAGTGCACGACTAATAATTGTCCTGAGCTGTGGATCTCTGCAGCTCCTCCAGAGTTACCATGGGCCTCTTGGCTGCTTCTCTGATTATTGCTCTCCTTCCCCGGCCTGTCAGTTTAGGTGGACGCCCATGTCTTGGTAGATTTGCAGTTGTGCCCTTCTCTTTCCATTTTAGGATGATGGGTTGAACAGTGCTCAGTGAGATGTTCAAAGCTTGGGATATTTTTTGATAACCTAACCCTGCTTTAAACCTCTCCAAAACCTAATCTCTGACCTGTCTGATGTGTGACTTGGCCTTCATTATGCTGTTTGTTCACTAAGGTTCTCAAACAAACCTCTGAGGGCTTCACAGAACTGTATTTATACTGAGATTAAATTACACACAGGTGAACTCTATTTACTAACTAGGTGACTTCTGAAAGAAATTGGTTCCACTAGATTTTAGTTAGGAATATCAGAGTAAATGGGGCTAAATACAAATTCACGCCACACTTTTCACATACAGTAAAACCTTGGTTTGAGAGTAGGCAAATTTCTCACCGCTCCAGGTGAGCCCCGTGAGCAATCAAGGGCTGTTGAACTACTAAGGTGCTGGCAATGCTGATGATAGCAAAAAGAAAAACGAAAACTGGACAGCCGCACTCCAAAATAACTTAAAAAAAACACAGTCACTGCAACCAACAGAAAACAGGATGGCCGACGCGTTTCGCACTTACAGTTAGTGCTTAGTTATGACTAAGCACTAACTGTAAGTGCGAAACGCGTCGGCCATCCTGTTTTCTGTTGGTTGCAGTGACTGTGTTTGTACAGTTGAAAAATAAAGACAACTTTTTTAAGTTATTTTGGAGTGCGGCTGTCCAGTTTTCGTTTTTCTATTTGCTTGGTTTGAGAGTAACTTGGTTTAAAAGCGTTTTGCAAGACAAGCAAAATGTTTAAATACATTTTGACCTGATATAAAAGCGATGTCTTGAAATAAGAGTAGTGTTATGTCACAACTGAGTATAAAATAAAAGAGAGGTGCCTCTAAGTTTTATAATACTGTTACATTTAATGAAGGTACAACATTTAGAAACTCACATGGTTGATGATTAAAACAGGTGTATCTAAGTATGCAGGTATCCGGGGTAAAGATGTCCATAAAGACCATCCTCCGCACCACCATTGACGTCACCCCTACACGAGCGGTTCAAGCCTCGCTTTCAGATCGCTCTACTTCTCTTCCCGTTCACGATTACAGACAGAGCGGTGAGAGCCGGCGGTGAGGAGGATGGTCTATGTGGACAGCTTTACCCCGGATGCCTGCATACTTAGATGTGTCTAAGAATGTACCTTCATTAAATGTAAACATATTGCAACACTTAGAGGCGCCTCTCTTCTCTTTTATACTCTGTAACTCCTGCTGGATTTTGCTTCTAATCCCCTTGTGGAGGCTTCCATTTGTGGATGGACATTTTATGGTTACACAACTTATCACATTGCTATAATCTTTTTATATGGACTATAAACAGAAGGATTTTTGAATAAATGGTTGTGGAACGAATCATTTGAGTTTCCATTATTTCTTATGGGAAAATTTGCTTTGATATACAAGTGCTTTGGATTACAAGCATGCTTCTGGAACGAATTATGCTCGCAATCCAAGGGTTTATTGTATTTATTTGTAAACCATTTATCATCCTTTTACTTCACATTTATGTTCCCCCTTATGTAGGTCTATCACATAAAATTCCAATAAAATACATTTAGGTTTTTGGTTGTAAAATGAAAAAATTTGAAAAATTTCAAGGGGTATGAATACTTTTTCAAGGCACTGTAAGTAGGTAATGTGCCAAGACTCCCTCGTTCTGTAATACTGGCTACTATTTATTTTATTATGATTAAAGGGGTTGTAAAGGTTCGTTTTTTATTTTCTATATAGGTTCCTTTAAGCTAGTGCAATGTTGGTTCACTTACCTTTTCCTTCCATTTCCCTTCTAAATGTTTTTTTTCTTTGTTTGAATTTCTCACTTCCTGTTTCTCCTCAGTAAGCTTTCCACCATCATCCGAGTGGTGGAAACTCATTAAGAACAGCTTACTGAACACTTTACTGAGGAGAAACAGGAAGTGAGAAATTCAGACAAATGAAACAAAGAAAAAAAACATTTAGAAGGGAAATGGAAGGAAAAGGTAAGCGAACCAACAATGCACTAGCTTAAAGGAACCTATTTAGAAAATAAAAAACGAACCTTTACAATCCCGTTAAAGGAACCTGCAGGAAAGCTAATAGCCAAAGTTCCTATCCAATGCAGAGGTTCCTAGCCAAAGCTATTTACTGGCGTAGTATCCGGGAAGTATTGTCACTAAGAATGATGCTGCAGAGGTGTGATCTGCAATGATCTGAATCTGAACTATTGAACTGAATACCTATAAATAAATATAACCACATCAAAAAACATGACATAAACAAACAAAGAAAAAAAATCTACTTACATTTACAAGAAAAATGAAATAAACAAATTATATAACAAATGTAAAAAGTTGTACAGGAAATAAGCCACTAGATGGCAGTATACATTCAACTGAAAACCATATTTTAGACTATGTTTCACATTACACCTATGTTTAGAGTGTATCGCCTTGGATGCAAATGACCGGTCACGTACGGCATGAATCCAGTGTTTTATTCTCATTGTGTCCTTTGCCTCTTATTTCTCCTCCTTTTATTCCCTCTTCTCCTTTTCCCTTTCTTGTTCAGCCTTTTTTGACTTATCTGATACTGAGTTGTGCATATTTCATGATACTGTCTGATAATCCATGGATTTATATTGCTTTCCCACACGGTCGGATGTGTGTCCCTAAACTTCCAGCTTATTGTACATGCTATGTTATGGTATACTTTTTTAAAAGCATTATACCTGCTATGTACTGCAATAAGGCCTATGATCTGTGGTTTGATTGTGTATCTTATCTTTATGCACAACTCTGTATTACCTCTAGCCTTTAACTCTTCATATTGAAAATAAAATATTTGAAACATCCAAAAAATTATAAAAGTTTTCACATGAAGTGTGATTACATACTGTACACCATTGCCAAAACCCAAACTGCCACCCCCGCTACTTGAATTGTGGGGTGCTTCTTGCCTTGCAGCATTTGGTTATCATTTGAATTCTTTGTGGCTGTTTCCCCTGAATAGACGCCATGTATGAGATTCCTCACAGTCAATTCTACATTGAGCCTAGGTTCACATTGGAGCGATTTGTCATGCGATTTCAAAGATCAAATCGCATGACAAGTTGCAGCCTATTGGAGGCAATGGCACTGTTCTAATCGGTGTGACACCGATTTTGAGGCACCGCATCGATTTGCAAAAGTAGTTCCTGACGATTTCAGGTGCAACTTCAATAGACATCTGTGCATAAAGCCACGCAGATGTCTATCAAGTAGCATCTGAAAATGCGCTGACCTTGCCACTTTAAAATGGCGCTATTTCAAGTGAAGTAGCACAATTTCAAAGTATCAGCAGTGTGAACTAGGGCTTAAGAACTCAAGGATAAATTCCAGCTGTGCATCAAGGCTAGAGGATGGCTGGGTGCACCATCATTCACTCCGCACTTCCTGCAGCCCCATAAGAAAAGGTCTATACCTCCATACAGACTTGAGACTGGGCAAAAACATTGAAAGAGCCTGTAAATTGCTCCTGAATGACTGCAGGTGCAGTGCTCTGCAGGCTTTAGTGCAACAAAAAAAAATTGCAAATGCACATTAGATTTATGTTGCTGCACTTACAATAGGGTGACCAGACATCCCCAGTTTCCGTGGACAGTCCCTGGCTTGGGTACCCTTTCCCCGGAGCCAGTCTGTCCTCGGATTTGTCCCCGGATTGCAGTGGCATATGGTACTCTCGCCCCGGGTGCAACATTTGGGGGGGCGAAAAAAAAATCATTACTGTGTCCCCCCAAGTGTGCTGTGTTGCCCCCCCCCCCTGCCCAGTGACTCCTGTGGTTCAGCCTGTCCCCCATGATCCCTCTGGTGCGGGTGGCCCATGTGTGTGTGAGAACAGCGGAGGGGAGGAGTGGTGCAGAGAGTACGGCGGCTATTGGAGAAGCTCTTGGCAGGGGATACTGAGGAGCGGCTGGGTGTCGGGAACAGTACATGATTCTGGGGAGCCCTCCTCTGATCCAGTCTTTGTCCCAACGGACCTCCGAGGTCCGTTTTGGCAAAGACTGGAGCGAGGCTCGTTGGAGCACAGGATGGAGCAAGGCCCATTGAGGCACGTAGGTCAAAACAATTAGAAGGTTTATTAAAACCAACATACAAACAATAAAAGTGATCACATAAAAATTACGCAATGTGGGGAGCGATGAACCTGAGGACGAAACGCGCAGGGAAAGGTTCATCGCTCTCCACATTGTGTAATTATTATATGATCACTTTTATTGTTTGTATGTTGGCTTTAATAAACCTACTCATTTTTTGACCTACACGATTGGAGCCCCCTCACCTTTTTTCTCCACATACTGTGTTGGGGTCCCAGCCAGAGTGACGACTCCATTCAGTTGTCCACCCTTTCCGTTTGGTTGGGGTGTTGCGAGGTGCATTTGGAAGTTTCCATTGGAGATGCTGGGTCCCTTCCACTGTTCTGACTACAGCTCGGTCGGAGTGTCACAAGGTCAATTTGGCGTTTCCATCGAAGAGTCCGAGTCCTGGTCACCATCTGTGACGCAATCTTTTGATGACATTTTGGGATTCTTGGAAACTTCTTTTTAGGATCAACTGGTCAGCAATGTCACAGAAAAGTCATGCAGGAACCTTTTTTATTTTTTCTGCGACTTTAGCCGCATTTCTTAAGACAGCACTCCTTGAAATGAGTAATTTGACTTGCCATACACTGCATACTAGCACATTATGACAGACTTACCTGCGCATGGAGCCCCCTAGCGCAGTGCTGTCATGGCTCCCCTGTGCTTCCATCCTCACCCTTCTAAATTTGTAAAGCCACAGCCTGGTGCCCACAGTTAGAATGCCGGCGCCACGGAGAAGAGGGGGAAAGGAGCGAGGCTTCCTGCACCCGCAACGCTGGACCATGGGACAGGTGAGTGTCTGATTATTAAAAGTCAGCAGCTACACTTTTTTTAGCCGCTGACTTTTAAATGGGTGGAACTCCGCTTTAAATACTACCAAAAGAAATCTCTAACTGTCTCAAAATAATGATCCAAATTTTATTTGGGTACAGTGTTGCATAAGCACGCAATTGTCATTCAAAATGCGACAGCACTGAAATCTGAAAATCGGCCTGGGCAGGAAGGGGGTAAAAGTGCCCAGTATTGAAGTGGTTAAAGTGAGCATCCACTAATTAACCTTGGACAACTAGATAGACTCTAGTTTTTGTGAGGCCTTAAGCAAAACTTAGACACGGGGGCCCCACTTGTGCCAATAATGAGTAAATAAAAATGGCTGCTGAAAGTTGCACGGATCTAGCACACAGTGATTGAGCAGAGGCAAATTAGGTGGCCGCGAGGCCTTAGGCAACTGCCTAATTTGCCTAATTAAAGAGCCACCTCTGGATAGACTTTTTATCTCACCACACATGTTAGAATGTGGTTCTACAATTTCTTTTAGGGCCACTAACAATTATGCAGTGCAAGTGTCTGCCTGAATACATACAGAGTAATAGGATAGTTTAAGAAGGCCCCTATATAACACAGTTTTGGTCAATCTAAAGTTAATTAGAGTATTGTATGGTTAACTTGCAACGTGTATGGTGACCCTAATACCAGAAAGCTACAGGACCCTTATAAACACAATGGGGGTTATTTCCGAAAGGCAAATCCACTTTGCACTACAAGTGCAAAGTGCACTTGAAATTGCACTGAAAGTGCACTTGGAAGTGCAGTCGCTGTAGATCTGAGGGGTAGATCTGAAATGAGGGGAAGCTCTGCTGATTTTATCATCCAATGATGTGCAAGCTAAAATGCTGTTTTTTATTCTCCTTGCATGTCCCCCTCGGATCTACAGCGATTGCACCTCCAAGTGCACTTTCAGTGCAATACCCCCACTACCTCCAATGCACTACCCCCAATGTTTGACATCAGAGCCAAAATATGGTCCAACATGGCACTGAAGAGCATTTTCTATGTGTTGCATCCAATGATAACAATAACAACAATAATAATACAGTGGAACCTCGGTTTAAGAGTAACTTGGTTTGAAAGCGTTTTGATTTGCGAGCAACTTTTTTTTTTAATTCTGACTCGGTTCGCGAGTGCAGACTCGCAAGATGAGCAGAATTTAAGCTAAATAGGCCTGCAGTACCTCATTTGGCCTGAGATACGGGGGCGCAGAAGCCGAGCAGAAACAAAAATAGGCCTGCAGTACCTCATTTGGCCTGAGATACGGGGGCGCAGAAGCCGAGAAAAGCCGAACATTGGCCTGCAGTACCTCATTTGGCCTGAGGTACGGGGGCGCAGAAAACAAGCCAAAGTGTCCTCTGGCCTTTTCGTCCGTTTTCGTCTGTTTTCGGCACTCTCTGGCGCCCCCCATCTCTGGCCGCATTCGGTATTGCATCCCATTGAAGTCAATGCGAAACAAATTATTTTGGTTTTTCCATTGACTTCAATGGGAAATCTCGCTTTGATATGCGGGTACTTTGGATTACGAGTATACTCCTGGAACGGACTATGCTCGTAATCCGAGGTTCAACTGTAATGGCAAAATAATGGCATGCATAGATCTCACTGTGTGCAAACGCATAACCTTTTACTAGTGCAGGATTTTTGAGGTGCGTTCCTGTAGAAGCAAAATCTATGAAGGTCAGATTTAAGTGGGCAAACCTATTTATATGTACTGCTTAGCATCACCTTTTTGTAAGTCATATTTGTTAGGCAGAGTCTGTTGTGGGACCTGGTGCCACATTTTTTAACTAACGATGGTTAGATGAGCCATTACCAATCATCATCTGTAACAGATCTCCCTTTATATGGCCATGCATCGTTTGTCGGACATTAAGAAACAGGGAAGTTTCCTCACTTTAGAGAATAACTCAATCAGTGTGAATTGTTTTATAACATAAAATGGTTGTTTAATCACATCTTGCTTGTCATACATTTATTAGTTCTAATGATTAAACAATTTAATGGAATGGAACAATGCCCAGTCTATTGCTAATTGTACTTTTAAAAAACTGGCACAATAGCTACGCTTACTAGAGCAATCCTTAAAAAAAAAAAAAAAAATGAAGCTTTGTGAAGTTACAGTAACATACAGTATATTTTTAATTGCATCAACATAAAGACAAATCATCATGTCACAAATTAGGAATTGAAATGTAACCTGCTCTCTTTTATTTCTGTGGTACAAATTGCATCATCTCCTGTCCCTTTTTGCTTGTTTCTAGAAAAATGGAACCAACATGTGAAAATTCAGAGGCCTACAGAGTATTTAGTCTGGTGGTCTTAAATAACATTAAGTAGGGAAAAAGTTGCGTGTTTCATGCCAAAAAAACTAAAAAAGCACAACCTGAGAGATCAAATGATAAAAACAGACAATCCAACCAATTACCGGTAGTTTGTTAATACAGTACAACAGATGTGTATACATTGCTGGTATTATCATTTGAAAGATTTTCCTATTATACTGCCAAGTTTATCCACCCACTGAGGTACATTTGATGGTCCAGCTGAAGTATGCTCTTTACAGGAACTTTCTAAAAAACAAAGAAAAATGCATCTAGGTTAAAGGAACACTAAAGATAAAAAAAAACAAAAAAAACAAACAAACAAACATGTTATACTGTACTTACCTCCACTGTGCAGCTCGTTTTGCACAGAGTGGCCCCGGACCTGGTCTTCTGGGGTCCCTCGGCGGCTGTCTCGGCTCCTCCCCACAAGCGAGCGAGCTTGCATGGTGGTTAGTTCTTGCGGGTGCGCTCCCATGATACAGCCGGCGGCCATAGCCGGCCAACTGTATCACTCTGCCCCGCCCCCGAGTTGCGCCGCGTCATTGGATGTGATTGACAGCAACGCAAGCCAATGTCTGCGCTGCTTTCAATCAACCAATGAATGAGCAGGGAAGACAGCCGTTCACGGCGCAGGACTTTCGAGGGGTCAGGTAAGCAAAGGGGGGGTTCGGGGGCCTCTAATCCGCAGATGTTTTTATACCTTAATGCATAGAATGCATTAAGGTGAAAGAACTTTTACCTTTACAACCCCTTTAAGTAATGTTTAAAGGTAATGTATTGCAGTTGGGTACATACCGAATTTATCGGCATATAACACGCACCTTCATTTTAAGAGGGGAGTTTCAGAAAAAAATATATTAATTTTAAATAAAAAAACTTTGAAGCAAAATAAGGGTCAGTGTCCATCAATGCAGCCTGATCAATGCCCACCTGCAGCCTTAAAATTGCCCATCAATGCAGCCTGATCAATGCCCACCTGCAGCCTCAAAATTGCACATCAATGCAACTTGATCAATGCCCATATGCAGGCCTCAAAATTGCCCATCAATGCAGCCTGATCAATGCCCATCTCTAGCCTCAAAATTGCCCATCAATGCAGCTTGATCAATGCCCATCTGTAGCCTTACAATTGCTCATGAATGCAGCTTGATTAATGCCCATCTGCAGCCTCCCCATTGCCATGAAGGTAGCCTGATCAATGCCCATCTCAGGGAGGGGGGCAGGATGAGCGCTGCGCTGTCATAATATATACAGTGAGTATCTCCTGTTTACTCGGCGGCCTCTTTAATTTAAAGTCCCGCCCTCATGTACCAGCTTCTAGGATAGAGAGAACATTGGTCCAGTGTCGGTCCAGGAGACGGGACTTCCTATTACAGAGGCTGCTGAGTAAACGGGAGATTCTCGCTGTATGTAATCTGACGGCCCTCTGCATTTTTTCCGAGGCAGCCCAAACTGCAGTATCATCGTATAACACGCACACACTATTTGCAACCGATTTGCAGGGTGAAAAAGTGAGTGTTATACGCCAATAAATACAATATTTTCAATCTTTCTGTATTATGGACAGGGCTAAAAAAAAATTAAATTAGATATTTGTTCTTGCAGTAAAATCTTTTTCCTGACACATTATGGCAGTATACACTGGGTTGTGGCTCCGACCCCTCAACTTAAAGGGGTGGTTGACCCTAAAAACTACTTTTTTTTATTACAATGGCCCCCCACATTACAATACTATTAAGGCTATTATTATTTTTTTTAAGCTGTACATACCTTTGTACAGCATATTCACCCGTTGCGAGTCCCGCGGGAGTGGGCGTTCCTCACATGTTGTGATTGACGTTTTTGGTCAAAATGTCAATCACAGACATGTGAGGAACGCCCACTCCCGCGGGACTCGCAACGGGTGAATATGCTGTACAAAGGTATGTACAGCTTCAAAAAAATAATAATAGCCTTAATCGTATTGTAATGTGGGGGGCCATTGTAATAATAAAAAAGTAGTTTTTAGGGTGAACCACCCCTTTAATAAGACATTTTAGGAGGATCTGCTGCCACAGCATTCTCTTTTTTTTTTGTCCTCATCAATAGGACTGGACTGAACTTACCATTTGTTCTGTGTCCCAGCCAGGTTCAGCATATCCTGGGTGGAAGTTTCTTTTGTACAGTCTGCAAATGAGCTAGATGGAAAGAGCCCCATTCAATTGAGGGCACAGGGAGTCATAAAATCTGAAACAGTCTGGTTATATTGTATATTGTTGTCTACAGAAGGTTTGGACACTGGCAAATGAAAAACGTTAAGCCAGCCCCCCCTATAACCCCCACACACTATCATGCCTCGATTTTATGATCAAGTGGTATATAAGGTTAAAAACATAAAGGGGCAGGACCTGGGTCCCTCAATGAACTTGAAGAAAAAGATTTCTGAAAATCTGAAGACAATAATCTGCAGAAAATCTAATAGTATTATGGGGCTTAAGCCTAGTAGCACTAGGGTCATCGGTTTGAATCCCAACCATGGCACTACCTGCCTGGAGTTTGCATGTGCCTGGGTGGATTTTCTCCAGGTACTCCGGTTTCCTTCCACCAGGGCCAGGGGGGGGGGGGGGGGCTGCCACGAATTGTATAAAATATATATAAAAAAAGGGGGGTTGCCATCCGGGGCCCCGGGGACCTCCGGCCCTCTAAAAAAAAAAAAAAAAAACAATGTCCCTTAAATACAAAATTAAATAAAAAATAAAAAATAAATATATAAAAAAAATTTTTTTATATAAAAAAAAAAAGGTGGGTTGCATCTGGGGCCCTGGGGTTGCCATCCGGGCCCCTTACAGGTGTACTGCCTGTACCCCCCTGATGGCGGACCTGCCTCCCACACTCCAAAGTCATGCTGCTCCTCTCTAAATTGGTTTATGTATGAATGTGAGTTAGGGACCTTAGATTGTAAGCTACTTGAGGACAGGGACTGATGTGAATGTATACAGTGGGTATAGAAAAGAATTACCCCCCTTTTAAATAAATCTAATTTTGTTACTTTGCAGCCTGAATTATCTAGCTGTATTTACTGTTATATCTTTCACTTGGATGCCAACTTGTAAGTTGCACTATAACGCCAACATTTCAGGAAAAAATATATAAAAAGATTAAAAACAGAATCACTTTTAAGCTAGAAAAGAGGTACACTCAAGTGTTGGAACATTAATCCTTCAATATGATCATCCATTGAGAAGATATTGAAAGTCATATTGTGGTTCTATGAGAAACAGTGGTCACAAATGTTTCCAGAAACAAAGGGCCAGATTCTTGTAGAATCTGCAGTGGCGTAGCGTAAGCCATTTACACTACGCCGCCGCAAATTACTGGAGCAAGTGCCGTACTCTCCAAGCACTTGCGCCGTAATTTGCGTCGGGGTAGTGTAATTGGCCCGGCGTAAGGCCGCGTAATTCAAAGGGGGCGGCTTGTATTTAAATTAAGCGCGCCCCCGCGCCGATCGAACTGCGCATGCGCCGGGCGGAAAAATAACCCAGTGCGCATGCTCCAGCTCACGACGGAAAACGTCAATGACGCCGACGTGAGCGTCATTGACGTAAAGTTTCGTATTCACGAACGACTTACGAAAACGACGGAAAAAGCCGACGCTGACCCAACGCCATACTTAACATGGCATACGACGGACCTACGTAAACTTGCCCCTCATTATAGCAGGGGCAAGTTTACGCTTACGGAAACGTCGTAAAATCACTGCGTCGTGCGCGCGTACGTTCGGGAATCTCGCGTAACTAGCTAATTTGCATAGAAGACAGGAAAAACGACGATGCGACACCTAGCGGCAGGAAAAAAAATTGCATTTAAGATCTGACAGCGTAAGAGCCTTACGCCTGTCAGATCTAATGGGTATCTATGCGTAACTGATTCTAAGAATCAGTCGCATAGATACCCTGGGCCAGATTAGGATTTACGACGGCGCAAATGGCGTTGCGCCGTCGTAACGCCTTTGAGAATCTGGCCCAAAGATTCTGCAGGACCCAAGTGATGTTAGCAAAGGTTAAATTAGACCAAAACAGAAAGAAGTCCTCAGATGATTTAGAAACCGTCTGTTCTGGCAAACCAGACTCAAGGCCCAGATTCACCTGTCAGAGAGGCAGGGCTGTCTTTAATTTTGATTGGGCTCTGGACAAACATTTTCTTGGGCCCCCCCCCCCCCTCCATTCCGAGACATACAATAAAATAGTAGATAGACTCAAAATCAGTTTGCTGCAGCAGATCACGCAGCGATTGCAATTGTTTGCCAGAGGTTACAGCCTATCCTTACCGCTCACTCCTCTGTGCACTCTGCAAAGCCGTCATCGGGGACCCAATTCACAGGTAGCGCGGGCCTCTTACAAAGATTGGGCCCAGGGCAGGTTCCCCGTTTGCCCTGCGCTAAAGATGGCCCTGCAGAGAGGTCCTTCCAGGGCTGGGAGATGGAAACATCCCATCCCCCACCAGAGACTGGTAACTAGTGTCCTTAATATCTTGACCCAAGGGTAACAGTACAAGACCCCTGGTAAATCTTATTAAGAAAAGTCTAGTGTTACTCACAGAGGATTCATTGGATTTGTTTGCCCAGTATCTGTCCTGCCCAGTGATGATCTGCCCTGTGCCTGGACCCAAGTAACCCTGACACACCTATAACAGTTGAAATGGGCAAACAACCTTAAAATATGTTTTGGGTGGTAGTCAAATAGCAGATGATAGCAAATGATGTCAGACAACAAAATAATGGATATAAGACTTGGCTGGAGAGCAACCTATTTGCTAGTCTCCCTGACTAATCACTGGCCAGTGGAGAATATTTACTACTACGCTTTTGGCCTCACTCTCAAGCCTATGTATGTTCAGTCAACTATATAAGATGATTTAACCACTTCCATACCAGGTACTTACGCAGCTTCCCGCCCAAGCCAATTTTCAGCTTTCAGCACTGTCGCACTTTGAATGGCAATTGCGCGGTCATGCTACACTGTACCCAAACAAAATTGGCGTCCTTTTTTCCCCACAAATAGAGCTTTCTTTTGGTGGTATTCGATCACCTCTGCGATTTTTTTTGCGCAACAACTAAAAAAAGGCTGAAAATTTGGAAAAAAAATTACGTTTTTATTTTTTTCTGTTAATTTTTTTGTAAATAAGTTTTCTCTTTCAATTACGGGCACTGATATGGCGGCACTAATGTTGACCGATGAGATGGCACTGATGGACATCGATGAGGTAGTACTGACGGGCACAGATGAGGTGGCACTGATTGGCGGCGCTGGTATGCGACACTGATGGGCACACATAGGCGGCACTGATGGGCACACATAGGCGGCACTGATGGGCACACATAGGCGGCACTGATGGGCACACATAGGCGGCACTGATGGGCACTCATGGGCGGCACTGGGCACTCATAGGCGGCACAGATGGGCACTCATGGGCGGCACTGATGGATACTTATGGGTGGCACAGATGGGCACTGATAGGTGGGCACTGGGCATGGATGGGCACTGTGGGGTGGCACTGATGGACACTGGGGTGGCGCTGATGGACACTGGGGTGGCGCTGATGGACACTGGGGTGGCAGCACTGATTTTTGCCAGGTTGCCAGTCAGTGCCCATTTGTGGGCACTGACTGGTCTCTTTTTTTTTTTCTTTATGCTTTTTTTTTATTTATTTTTTAGACTTTTTTTTTTTTTTTTTCTGTCATTTTTTTTTTTTTTTTGCCCACCCTGGTGCTCCAGGGTGGGCATCCCTGGTGGTCCAGTGTGGCGATCCGAGGGGGGGCTGCGCTGATAAACAATCAGCGCTAACCCCCCCTGTCAGGAGAGCCGCCGATCGGCTATCCTCTACTCGCGTCTGTCAGACGCGAGTGAGGAAGAGCCATCAACGGCTCTTCCTGTTTACATCGTGATCAGCCGTGGTTGGACACGGCTGATCACGTGGTAAAGAGTCTCCGCCGGAGGCTCTTTACCGAGATCGGAGATGCAGGGTGTCAGACTGACACCCCGCATCACCGATCGCCGCGATGCGCGCCCCCACGGGCGGGCGCGGCATGAAATCCTGCAGGACATTCTAGAACGTCCTGTCAGGATTTCATAACCACTTCCCGGACGTAAATCGGCCATAGGCCGGGCGGGAAGTGGTTAAAGGTCAAAAAAGTACTGGAAAAATTATTTTAATATTTTCACAAAATTATTTTATTTTAGGAATAGTTGTAAAGATCAATAAATTGAAATCCGAGGTGCAAATAAATATATTTTTTTACTTATTCTGACAGATTTATAAGGCTACAAAAACTGGAAATAATTAAAAAAATCCATAATAAAATGTACTTTTAAAGTCAACCTGTCACTATCTTGATAAATGAAACTAACCTTTTGAAGGCACTACCAGGTTTTTTGATCTGTGCATTTAATTTTCCAAATCATTAGTGAAGCTCCCAAAACCTGGGGCTTGAGAAAAATATTAACTTTTACAAATGTTGATGATGAATCATACCCCCACTGCATCCTACAATGCAATGCAAGACCTCAGCAGAGAGTCCTTCATGGGCTGTTGTCAGGGAAGTTTGGCTGAACGCTATGCGCAAACCATATCTCCTGTGCACACATTTTGCCTAATGATATACTGCATCTTACCTTATCCCCAAGTAAACAGACATCACCATAGCTTTCGTTCTCAGCTCCATCAGCATAACTGCCCCAGTGACCGGTGTGCTTGGCTTTTTATTCGTAAATAACAAAAGCATTGACAAATAGGAAGTGATGGCTCCAGCAGCCAATCGCTTCTTCCATGGGAAATGACATCACAGGAAATCCTTCCTACAGGATGAGTTAATACAAACAACCAATGAATAATAGCTAAAAGAGTTTTATGGGCATGTCTGAGCAGAGACAGGGTGCATGCATGTTTTTCCTCTCCCCTGTACCTGGAAGCTAAACAAAAGAAGCCGCATGGCTTTCAAACATGGACTCCGTCTCTGATCATAACAACTCAAAGACTCCCGTATTTCCGCTTCGTTATTCTGCGTAGTTCCAGAGAACAAAGCATACCCGGATTATACTACCGTTCCTTGTGGATGGGAGGCTATCTGCAGGTGTACGCTACGAGTCTCAACATGTGCTGATCAGACACACAACAGAGACAAGAGCATACATCCACCTATAACCCATAATGTCCTTGCAGAGCAAACATATCCCCTCAGAAGAACGTCTGTGCAATGCACAGGGGCCCTTTCACTGGCGGACATACCCCCACTCTGCAAACACTCCAATCCCAGGAAGTTTTCCACTACCAGACGGGACTCAACCAGCATCAGTCTGCCCCAGTCAGCTCTTTAGAGCGGGCTGCCGGAGGACTAACACTGGGCGACACTATGACAATACATATTAAATACATCTTCATAAAATTTCCACAACACTGTGGACTGTATAATGACAATACAGTGAGGCCCTAGTCAGCCTTGTGTTGTAGCAGGCCATCTACTCAAGTGTGTGGCAACTGTATCATGTTTGGCCTGTCTACATACAGGTGACCAAATCACATCACTTCCGGTTTCATTATATGTTATTCTAGGGGGTCTCAGTCCCCAATGTGTTCCCCCAATAGGAAAACATGTTAGAATGTGGTTCTCTACAGGATGTTGTCTCTTCGCTGCCTTTCTTTCCAAGAGCCCTGACTCCTCCCAATGGGACCTTTTATCTCCTCCTAAGGTTAAGAGACATAAAGGCTAATTAGTAACCCATGGATGGGACTACCCATAAAAAGAACCTCATATAATTGCAGAAGGGCATAATCAGGGTGAAGAGTGACATTCAGTTTCCTGCAGAAACTACAACAGATATCCTCTCAGATGTATAAACTAGGGTCCTAACACCCTGGTACAAGTTGTTGCAAATTTATGAATGAAGCTGCTTCAAAATAAATATAATAAATATGCCTCAATTTTTCCTCACTGCTCCTGTTTAGCTTTACCTAGATGTACTACAGAATTATTAAATGTCTTTGTGACACAAGCCATAGCCTATGTTGGCTATGCAGAAATCAGACAAGACTGAAGCCTGTTTAGTCTCAGGTTTGCTTTATATCATAATAATATTTTAATTTTTTTGCTGAATTAACATTTCTCTTGGCCTTGAAATAGTGTTTTAATAACTACTTAAATTTTATTGTGCATTCAGGAATTGGGAAATTATCAGATGTAGAAAAAATACAATCTGCATATTAATTAGTATGGGATTATAATATTGATGGTATTCATTTCATTTTTGTATATGTTTTGCTATGCATATATTGAACAAAGATATGCATTTTTTGTCTTGCCTTTTTAAAACAGCACCTAGAGACTGGAATATTATATATAGTAGATTTATGGAACCCAAGATAAGGTTGTAATGGGACCTTATCATCAAGGGTTCTTGTAAGGGCACAGATGTACATACAACCTGCAGCCAAAATTGTTTATTAGAATAAAACTCGACATAATGATCCATCATTTTAAATTAACCCTAAAGAATAACATTAATTCATTTACCTGTATTTTTCTATGTTTTAACAATCATTTATACTGTATATTAATAGCCAGATTCAAAAAGAGTTACGCCGGCGTATCAGTAGATACGCCGCCGTAACTCGGTATCTAAGCCGTCGTAAGTTTAAGTGTATGCTCAAACTGAGATACACTTAAACCTAGCTAAGATACGACGGCCTGCGCCGTTGTATCTTAGGGTGCAATTTTTCCGCTGGCCGCTAGGTGGCGCTTCCGTTGAGTTTGGCGTAGAATATGTAAATGACTAGATACGCCGATTCACAAACATACGCTTGCCCGTCGCAGTAAAGATATGCCGTTTACGCAAGGCGATTCCCGGCGTAAAGTTAGTCGAACAAATAGTTGGCCTAGTCAATGTTAAGTATGGGCGTCGTTCCCACGTCGAAATTTGAAAAATTTACGTTGTTTGTGTAAGTCATCCGTGAATGGGGCTGGACGTCATTTACGTTCACGTCGAAACCAATACGTCCTTGCAGCGTACTTTGGAGCAATGCACACTGGGAAATGTCCACGGACGGCGCATGCGCCGTTCGTAAAAAACGTCAATCATGTCGGGTCACGAGTCATTTACATAAAACACGCTCCCTCATCCTCATTTGAATTAGGCGCGCTTACGCTGGCCCATTCACGCTACGCCGCCGTAACTTAGGAGGCAAGTGCTTTGTGAATACAGCACTTGCCTCTCTCACTTACGGCGGCGTATCGTAAATACGATATGCTACACCGCCGGAAAGATGCGCCGCCGTACCTGAATCTGGCTATAACTGTTGGATGTACTCATGTAATAGACTTTTCAGTCTGTAGTTATTTCAATAGTACCACCTCTCTTGTAGGAGATTAACTATACCCTGCTCCTCCATACAGGGCCAGGCCAGAGGTGGGTAGGAGGGGAAGCTGCCCTGGGCGCAGCAGTTTAGTATATGGATGAGGCCCGGGGCACCAGTTAGCTTATTCTGATACAAGGCATTTTGACATGCCGATGACTGCTCATCGGTATCCCCTAAGATCACACATAATGAAAGGGGGGCGCAGTTTAGCTTCTTTGCCCTGGGTGCTGAAAGACCTTGTCCCGGGTCTCTGCCTCCATATGTGTTCTGCAAAAGGAAGTGTCTTTAATGTCCATGACATATATGAGATACTAGAACTCATTTTTAGTTCTCTTCCAAGGCTCACAGACAAAATAATTAGCATGGTCTGCCAACATTCCATGTAATCTTCTTAAAACTGACCTATGAAAAAAATAAAAAAAATGTACATACTGTATATGATGCAGTCTTTCAATAGCCAAAAATGTAGCATGTCCGCTTTCTGACCCTCATCTCTTCTATTAAGTCTGCAGTTTCTGACAGTACTCTCAAGCATTATACATTGAGCATTATGTGCGTCCCTTTGATGATGTGGGGGGCCATATTTGGGGCCACATTTGAAGCCCATTTAGCTCATTAGTTGACAACCAGTGATCTAACCAGACATATCCACCAGTCTAGTGCATAAGAAACAGTGACATCTGTGGCTGTGTACCGAAATATGTTGTAATTATGCTTTATATTGCTCAAAAGTGTCCAACTGTCTCTTAGATTTATTTTCATTTAGACAAAGCATGGATTAGGTCTATCAGAGTACTATAACATTTATAGTTGGGGTCCCCAACCCCCAGGCCACGGACTGGTGTCGGTTTCTGGTCTGCTGGGAGCCAGGCTCTGGGCGGGGGGGTTGATGTTGGGCTGAAAGAGCCGGCATAACCTGCACTGCTGCCCCTTCTCCTCGCACCATGAAGCAGTCACAAAGAAGAAGGGGAGGGAGGAGAGCCAGGATGCAACTCCCTATGGGGTGGCAGGCTAAACTCCCCCCCCCCAGGTGACAGGCTGCCCTCACACTTTGCACCCCCCCCCATAGCATAGAGGGGTTGAGCTCCTGCACAGATGGTCCTTGGATCTGGGGAGATTGGGAAATGCTGATCTATAGTATAAACTTGATGTGCATTCACTGATATGAGCAGAATATACTGTATATGGCATGTGTGCTTTTGATGTGTCTATGCTCATGTGGTAGACGTGTTTTCAAATGAGTTGTGCCAGTTCAAACTGCATTTTTAGGGTATAGTAACCCACTTTTATTTAACAAAATTGAACAGTTCACACAGAAATCAGTTGCCCATGCAGGGGTTTCTTCAACATGAACAGTCAACTGAAAAAATGCCAAGCCACCTGACTCCTTTGTCAGCAGCACCACTGCTAACTAATCCCTCCAACTGAGTTGCCTGGCTCTCCTGGTTCACTCAGCCTTTAGGAGCAGCTCTCTACTGCACAGGTCCACAGCTGGCCTCTGGATAGGGGTTCCTCTGACACCACCATAGATGAAAAACCACCTTTCTCCACTCAGCACTGATATCCTGGAGCCCAGCACTGTGTGAACCCTGTGTCACTTTCTCCTACATTTTCACAGTGGCAGGGTCCCCGCATTTTCACACATGGTATCAATAATTATTTTCCAACTGGTGTAGCTTTATTGCTGTCTTTAACACTCATCTGGGATCTATTTATAAAACATTAATCAGAAATGGGCAACTTGGAAAGAATTTTAAAAAAACTTGGAGCTTTGCGGAAAATCTGAGAGAGTTATGAGGAAGATATAGCAGTAATAGGTCCAAATCAGCAAAGATGGGGTTGTGGAGTCACGAGATGGTGGGGTGGGGGGTGGGATGGACAAGTGGGTGGGGTGGGTAATGTCGGCTTAATTTCTGTTTTTTGTTTTTTCTTACCTTTTTTTTTTCCTGTCTATTTATTCTCTTTAAAACTAACCAAAAGAAGAAAAAAAAAAAAAAAGAAGGGAAAAAAAAAGGGATAAGCAAGCAAAAATGTAATTAAAAGTAATTATTCTTCCGCATATGATGCTAAACTTTCACGGAGAAGATGGGGGTCTATCTTCCATGAGAAAGTCGCCAAGATTGTTAAGTCTGAGCAAAATAAATAAATAAAAAAAAAAAACATTAATCAGAAGAACATACCACACTTTGGTGCATGCTACACACATTGTAGCTGTAATTTCTCTAATACAGTAACCCCTATGATTGTCAGCACCACCTAGAGGCCAAAATGTGTTATAGTTTTCTGAAATGCCTCAATGAGAAAATATATTTATTTTTATTTATTTTAGAAAATATACTACATTTTGGCCACTAGATGGCGCTAACAATCATAGAGATTACTTTAGCCGGGAAATAAGAGAAAGAATTCACGCAACATGCACCAATTTGTTGGACATTCGTCCAGCTAATGTTTTATAAATAGACCCCTAAGGCCTCGTACACACGATAGGTTAAACAGAGGACAACGGTCTGATGGACCGTTTTCATTGGTCAAAACCGATCGTGTGTGGGCCCCATCGGTTATTTATCCATAGGTTAAAAAAAAGCAATCTTGTTTTAAATTTAACCGATGGATACCTAACCGATAGTAAAAAAACGATCGTTAGTAGGCACGACCATCGGTTAAAAATCCACGCATGCTCAGAATCAAGTCAACGCATGCTTGGAAGTATTGAACTTAGTTTTTTTCAGCACGTCGTTGTGTTTTACGTCACCGCGTTCTGACACGATCGTTTTTTTAACCTATGGTGTGTAGGCGTGACGGACCATCAGTCAGCTTCATCGGTTAACCAATGACAACGGTCCATCCGACCGTTCTCATCGGATGGACCGATCCTGTGTACGAGGCTTTAGTGTTGCTGTAGATCTGCATGCCTTCAACACACAAGGGAACATTGTCCAGGTGTGTAATCCATCAGAGAGATGGGCTGAAGAACAGACAGTTTTGCTGTTTCAAATCTGCTTTAAGGCCCGTACACACAATCGGACATTCCGAAGGGAATTGTGTGATGGCAGGATGTTGTCGGATAATCCGACCGTTTGTATGCTCCATTGGACAATTGTTGTCAGATTTTCCGACAACAAATGTGGGAGAGCATGTTATACATTTTTCCAACAACAAATGTGTGATGTCGGATTATACGATCGTGTGTACACAAAAAAATCCAAAGTACAAACACGCATTCTCCGAACCAATGCTAACCATAAGGCCCCGTACACACGAGAGGATCTATCCGCTGGAATTGATCTGCGGATCAGTTCCAGCGGATAGATCCGCTGGTGTGTACAACCCAGCGGATATTTTTCCGCGGATTTTTTTCGGGCCGACCGATTTCCAGCGGATAAAAATTTCTTAGCATGCTAAGAAATCTATCCGCTGGAATCAGCTCCAGCGGATCGATCCGCTGGTCTGTACAGACTCACCGGATCGACCTGTCCGAACCCATCCCTCGCATGCGTCGTAATGATTCGACGCATGCGTGGAATTCCTTATATGACAGCGTCGCGCACGTCGCCGCGTCATCATCGCGGCGACGGCACGACACGTCATCGCGATGGAAATTCGGCGCGGATTTCGATCCGATGGTGTGTACACTCCATCGGATCAAAATCCTCAGAGGATTTATCCGCGGAAACGGTCCGGAGGACCGTATCCGCGGATAAATCCTCTCGTGTGTACCCGGCCTAAGACAACATTATTAATAAAGGCTACAAAAGGCTACAATATGTTCAGAGTGCGGTTGTCCAGAGACAACTTTTGTTCCTGCTTTGCTAAGTGCATTGCCTGCACCTGAGTTGTCTGCAGCGGTGGATTTTCGCTTGGGTTCCCACCTGGAGCGGCTATTCCCCTTTCCCATAAGACAACATTAGCAGAAGTTTTTCTCAAAAGGTGACGCTAAAGAGCTGAAAAAACACGTAGTACGTCTAGTCCTTCACTACGTTTGTATATGTTGGCCAACAGTTCTTTGCGGTTTGTATGCAAGACAAGATCACGAACAATGCCCTTCACACAAAATTCCACGGCTTTGTCTGAAGGTAATGCGATCGCGTGTACGAGGCTTTAGAGGGAACAACAAGTGCATGTACTTGCAGTCGTTTGTTGGATATAGTGGGCCAGATTCAGGTACGGCGGCGCATCTTTGGGGCGGCGTAGCGTATCCTATTTACGCTACACCGCCTTAAGTCAGAGAGGCAAGTGCTGTATTCTCAAAGCACTTGCCTCCTAAGTTACGGCGGCATAGCGAAAATGGGGCTGGGGTAAGCGCGCGTAATTCAAATGAGGATGAGGGGGGCGTGTTTTATTTAAATGAATGGTGACCCGACGTGATTGAAGTTTTTACGAACGGCGCATGCGCCGTCCGTGTACATATCCCAGTGTGCATTGCGGCAAAGTACGCCGCAAGGACGTATTGGTTTCGACGTGAACGGAAATTACGTCCAGCCCCATTCACGGACGACTTACGCAAACTACATAAAATTTAAAAATATCGATGCGGTAACGACGGCCATACTAAACATTGGCTACGCCACCTAGGGGGCAGCTTTATCTTTACGCCAGCATACCTCTTACGGAAATGACGTATCTTTACTGTGACGGGCAAGCGTACGTTCGTGAATCGGCGTATCTACTCATTTGCATATTCTACGCCAAACTCAATGGAAGCGCCACCTAGCGGCCAGCGAAAATATTGCACCCTAAGATACAACGACGCAGGCCGTCGTATCTTAGCTAGGTTTAAGTGTATCTCAATTTGACCATACACTTAAACATACGACTGGCTTAGATTCCGAGTTACGTCAGCGTATCTACTGACAGTGGGGTAGATTCAGGTAGGGGCGCGCACTGCTACGCCGGCGCAGCGTACCGTTTTTATGCTACGCCTCCGTAAATTACTGGAGCTACGCTTCATTCACGAAGCATTTGCTCCGTAATTTGCGGCGGCGTTTCGTAAAAGGGGCGCGCGTAATTTAAATGATCCCGTAGGGGGTGTGGATCATTTAAATTAGGCGCGTTCCCGCGCCGAACGTACTGCGCATGCTCCATCGATAAAAAATTTCCCGACGTGCATTGCGGTAAATGACGTCGCAAGGACGTCATTTGCTTCGACGTGAACGTAAATGGCGTCCAGCGCCATTCACGATCCACTTACGCAAACAACGTAAATTTCGAAAATAGCAGGAGCAGCCTTACGACGAAAGCGACGAACGCAAACAACGTAAAACACGACCCCCACGTACGTTTGTGAATCGGCGTGAGTATGCAATTTGCATACTCTATGCTGACAACTACGGGAACGCCACCTAGCGGCCAGCCTCAGAATGCAGCCTAAGATACAACGGCATAAGAGCCTTATGCCAGTCGTATGTTAGGCTACAGTCGGCGTATCGAGTTTTCTGAATACAGAAAGTTGATACGCCGGCGCTACTTAGCAATTACGCTGCGTATCTATGAATACGCAGGCGTAATGCTTGCTGAATCTACCCCAGTATATTTAAAATTTCAGATCAGTTAACTTTTTTCCCAGTTAATATTGAGACCAAATTTGATTTCCCAAAATATTCACCTAAAAGTACGCTTTAAATATAAGCACGCTGACAGAGAAAACAATGTAGCTTGCTTGTTTTTATAGTAATAATATCTGAAAACCTTGGCATTACCTTTTGGATCACAGAACCCGTGTAACCATGAGTTAGAGGTCAAGACATGAGTATTATAAGAGAGGCTGGCTGTGTCTGTGCATGATACTCCCATGGAACAAGATGAATATAGAAAGCCAAATACAGTTCTTACTGTATAAATGTCTCTTCTGGGAATAGTAAGGAAAGTTGTATTCTTCCAACTAACATTCTTCTCTCATCCTCTAACTTATTGCAATAAATGAAATCATCATCAGCTTCATCCAACTGATACCTGTTAGATTTCAAACATTAGTGGACCATGTATGCTGTTGGGCTAAAATCAAAAGAACCCCCAAAATGAGCCGTGCTATTTTTCATACTGTGTGTATTCTTCATGAATTCATTAAATGCATGTTTACTGTGAATAACACACATTTTCTAATCTTCTAGAAGCAGCTTTTTGGAATCTATTGCGCATTACTCCGGCCAGTAAGACTGCGGCGTTTCCAGATTTCTGCTATATGCTTTAGGGACTGAAAATATAGAAGTTTGCAGAAGAAGCAGGCCAACATATTCAAAGATAATTAAGAACAACATCTGCTTACTGAAGATGTCCTTCTGAGGTCAATGGAGGGCTTTCTTTGTTTTCCTTCTAGTTAACACATGAATGTACGGAAAGTGTTATTTATTTCATCATTCTGTCTAAAAATGTGGACATAATTTAGACACTGTAGTTACACATAATGAAAAAATTCCCTCTGCAGTGGAAGTCAATGAATCGTATACCTTTTGGGAAGGAGTTGCTATTTGCTGCATATATGGCTCAGTTATTTGTAGTTTATTTCTAAAATGGCCTCATTCATATTATCGACTTGTGCTTGGGCATTTTAACTGCTTGCCGACCAGCCACCGCGGTTTTACTGCGGCAGAATGGCACGGCTGGGCGAAGCGGCGTTACCTTACGCCTTTTGCCCACTAGGGTTGCGCGCGCGGCTCACCGCCGGAGGCGAGAACTGGGATCTGTGTGTAAACACACAGGGCCAGATTCACAAAAGGGATACGACGGCGTTTCTCCTGATACGTCTTCGTATCCCTGTTTCTATCTATGCGACTGATTCATAGAATCAGTTACGCATAGATATCCCTAAGATCCGACAGGTGTAATAGTTTTACACTGTCGGATCTTAGGATGCAGTACCGCGGCCGCCGCTGGGGGGAGTTTGCGTCGTAAACCAGCGTCGGGTATGCAAATTAGGAGTTACGGCGATCCACAAAGCTTTTTCCCGTCGTTACGTCGCCGCGAGTGTTAGTTTCCCGTCGCAAAGATAGGGCACCTTTTACAAAGTGGAAAATTACTCCACCATGTATTTGTTCAAAGCAATAACCTGATAAGGGTATATGTGAACAGGTGCACAGTGGAATAGATCATCAATACTTTAATACCTGCATGTTGCTAAATGGCTCCCCCTAGAGTGCAGTTCAGAGTGATACACAATTGTATAGCAGTAAAGCCTTGTGAAAGAATAGATTATTGAAAGTTCCTCCAGTTTCAGTTTTCTTGTCTTTAGCCAGCTTAATTATACTGCAGTGTGAGGTGGTGCACGTATTTGAAATCCAAAATAGCAAAGGAAACCATCACTTGCAGCATGGGGAAAAAGGAACAGAAAATCCCAGGGTCCAGCTATAGAATACTAAGGTGCAATAGATCCACAGCCGTGGAACTACAGGTCTCGGCGGCAGTCTGTATAGCAGGCAATCACTTAACAATAGTACAGTCACTACATGGATAGGCAAATGCCTTCTCACCACTCTGGATCCCCGCTGGCTGTGGACTTCGTCTGTGTAGATGGCACCTCCGCGCTGTGCTGCTCCTCCCGGTAGGATGGAAGGCCGGTGGCTTTAAAAGCTCTGAAGCGATGGCTGGTTCTCCTACTCGATTAGCAGGGCTACTCACAAGGATCCCTCTGAGGCAGGAGATCCACTCTCTACTGTAGGCCGCAGGCTCTCCCAGCCCTGGGCACACACACACAGGCCACTTGCTGGTTTTTGAATGGCATCCAGAGAGAGAGAAAGCAGGTCACCCCTGTTCTTTTATCTGCCTACCCAGCAGGCTGTTCTCTGATTTTGGCATTGTGGGTTTGTAGCTTGGCATTGTGGGTTTGTAGTTCCCCGCCTGATTTAACAACATGAGTATTTCCTCATTGTCCCCTATATCCCACAATGCATAATTGTTTTTCTTAACCAGAAGGAAATATCCTGATAAAGTTTCAATGGCCACCAGATGGAGCCAAACCCTTTCTAAAGAAGCAATACATTTCTCAAATGATAACTTTGGTAGTAGATCTGTGTTACACTTATTATAGGCTTACCTGTACTGTAGGTACAAGTGCCAAAAAAGGGTTTACTTCCACTTTAAAAGGTTAAAAGGGCATAAAATAATGTTCTACAGAAAAGATGGCTTACTGAGTAACTGCCAAGAATGGATTACTGCTCATTACACTTCATCTGTGCTTCATTACTACAGGGGAACTGTGCTTGGATTTTTTTAGGATAAATATGATGGTCTAATGGCTTGCATGAGGATGAAAGCTAAGTGCTTCTTCTAGTACTCCCAAGTATATATTCCTACTCTCTATGCAGCCTCTTCAGAAATGCCATCTGGTGCTTACATTCATTTCCTTATGTACCTTTTTATTATAAGAGATGGATTCCTAATGTTTACATTACATTAAAGCTTGGCTTTCTTTAGTAATTTCATATTGCGATGGTATTTTGGCTGTCTATGGAATATACACATTTGCATACAGAGTTTGTGTATATAACATTATCACATAATTACACATAATGTAAAACCTTTGTGTGCTTTTTCTGCTATAAAAATAATAAAAAAGATGGTAGTTTTGCAATGAAAATACTCTTTGTGACCATTACGTATTCATTTCAGTAATTTAAATTGATTGTAAAGGTTTTTTTTTTTTAATACCAAATATGTCATACTTACCTGCTCTGTGCAATAGTTTAGCACAGAGCAGCCCCCAACCTTCTCTTCTGGGGTTCCCCACTGGCACTTATGGCTTCTCCCTCTTGTGAGTGCCCCTATAACAAGCCACTTGTTATGGGGGCACTCATGCATGTGCCATCCACAGCTGGGCTCTGTGTTACACAGTGTAGCTCGACACCGCCCCCCACCTCTTCTCACAGGCTTTGATTGGCTCCCGCTACTGCTTCTATATCCAGTGAGGTGAGAGAGAGATTAGAGAGCCGCCCCTCTCTGGCACAATGTTTGATCGAAATTGGGCTCAGGTAAGTCAGCAGCTACACTGTTAGTAGCTGCTGACTTTTAAAAAAAAAAATTGCGGGTGGAATCCCGCTTTAAAGTGATACCAAAGTCTCATTTTTTTTCTTCTAATCCTGTTCCTTTAAGGTAAAGTACTGTGTGTTCACTTACCTTTTCCTTCATTTTCGTTTTTAAATGCTTCTTTTTGGTGTCTGTTTTTGCCACTTCCTGTTCTTGTCCTAGAAGGTTGCCCAGTCAGGCGAGCAAATCTGTATAGGGTTTACCAGGTGTGCGCGCCCGCTCCACTGGGACTACATCCCTGCAGTGAGACGCTGTTTGTGTTCACAGGCACAGGAGGCACGGGAGCCGCGGGCTTGTCTAAGATGCTGTACTTCCACCTCCCATGCCATTTTATTGAAATGAGAATCAGGATCTCATCAGTACAGCCCCGCATTTACCCAGTCCCTTTTTTTTTAGACTCAATAAAAGATTGGAACAACAATTCAATTTAAGATTAGCAAAAACAATTTTTAATTATTTATTCTTTTAATTACATAGTAAATAATATTTTTTTCTGAATATGAGCGTGCTGGGGAGGTGGGAATGGTCGTGGCTGCTGGGAGGCATCTGTGTACCTAAGGCTGTAATACACTTTGAGAACAAGGCTTGTTCACGTTCATGCAGTCAGCGAAAAAGCAGCATTGCACATGCGCGATGCCGCTAAGCATAAAGGATATTGTAGTTACCATTAACATATGATGCAGCGGCAAGGAGCGCGCTCCAACAATTGGAAGTTAAGGCAATCGAACGAGACTGTAAAGGAGGAAGTGCCGAAAATATAGTTACCTTTACAACCCCTTTAAGGCAGAAAATGCATTAAGGTAAAGAAACTTCTGCCTTTACAACCACGTAAATAAATAAATGATTTAAGGGGAAAGTGTATTATATTTCCATTGAGTGCAATTTCAAAGTTATGATTATAGGGCCAGATTCACAGAATAGATACGACGGCGTATCTCCTGATACACCGTTGTATCTCTTGTCGTATCTATGCGGCTGATTCATAGAATCAGTTCCGCATAGATAGCCCTGAGATCCGACAGGTGTAATTGACTCGATTCACAAACACGTCGCGCCGCCGTAATTTCGCGCAAAGCACGTTGGGAAAATTGCGAACGGAGCATGCGCAGAACGTCCGGCGCGGGAGCGCGCCTAATTTAAATGGTACATGCCCCATTTGAATTGGACGGGCTTGCGCCGGACGGGTTTACGTTACACCGCCGCAAGTTTACAGGTTAGTGCTTTGTGAATCAGGCACTTACACTGAAAACTTGCGGCGGTGTAACGTAAACGGGTTACGTTGCGCCGCCGCAATTGTACCTGAATCTGGCCCATAGTATTTATATTTTTTGTGACTCACATTTTTACATGTATGGGTCTTCCAAATCTTTGTTAAAGTATTATAAAATAAAAAATAGACTAGCCACTAGAGGGAGAAAACGCTTAAATTTAGTTGTCCCAAACTTTCAACCCCACAGGGAGGGCATCGTTTTCAGCCCCTTTGGCCAACCTAAGGCTACTTTCACACTGAAAGCGCCCGACATTAGCGGTAAAGTGCTGCTAGTTTTAGCGGGGTTTTACCGTTGTTTAAGCTGCACTTTTCGGGGTGCTAACGAGCCGCTTTTAACCCCCCCTAGTGGCCGAAGAAAGGGTTAAAAGTGTCCATGTTGCAGCGCTGCCCATTCATTTCAATGGGCAGGGCGTTTTGAGAGTGATGTATACACCGCTCCCAAACCGCCCAAAAGATGCTATTTGCAGGACTTTTTTCCCGGTCCTGTAAGCGCACTGCCCCAGTGTGAAAGCACTTGGGCTTTCACACTGGGGAGGCATGAGAGGCACTTTACAGGCGCTTTACAGGTGTTATAGTGCTAAAACGCCTGAAAAGCGCCTCAGTGTAAAAGGGGTCAAAAAGTTGCATTGTCAGACGTTGCATTAAAGTAAAAGCCCTGTCCGCACTACAAAGCAGGATGTAAAACCTATGGGCCAGATTCACAGAAAATGTACGCCGGAGTATCTGCTGATACTCCGGCATACTTTGAAATTTGCCGCGTCGTATCTTTATTTGTAATTCACAAAGATACAACGGCTTTTGGCTAAGATCCGACATGCGTACGGCTTCGTACGCCTTCGGATCTTAGGATGCAATACTTCGGCGACCGCTGGGTGGAGTTCGCATAGTTTTCCGCGTCGGGTATGCAAATTAGCTGTTTACGGCGATCCACGAAGGTACGCACGTTCGTCGCATTCTCTTACGTCGTCGCTAGTTGGTTTTCCCGTCGTAAAGTTGCACTTTCTATTTAGGTGGTGTAATATTAGACAGCCCATGTTAAAGTATGGCCGTCGTTCCCGCGTCGAATTTTAATTTTTTTTTTTTTGCGTAAGACATCCGGGAATACGAAAGGACGTAACGCACGTCGCTGTTCAAAAAACACGTTGGAGCGCCATGATTTCGGTCAAAGCACGGCGGGAAATTTCCTAACGGAGCATGCGCAGAACGTTCGGCGCGGGAACGCGCCTAATTTAAATGGTACACGCCCCATTTGAATTAGGCGGGCTTGTGCCGGACGGCTTTACGCTACGCTGCCGCAAGTTTACAGGCAAGTGCTTTGTGAATTAAGCACGTACGCTGAAAACTTGCGGTGTAACGTAAACGGGATACATTACGCCGCTGTAATTCTACATGAATCTGGCCCTATGTGTCTAATGAGCAGTTATGGCTGCCCCATGTCCACATATTATTACAAACATTATCTAGAATGAAGATTTTCAAAATGTTAACATACAGTAAATGCTGAAAAGATTACTAATATTATATTACTAGATAATCTAGTTCAGATGAAGAAAACATTATGTTGATCCTATTAAACAATACAATTTAAATTCACAGACACATTTGCAAGTGATGGATTTATTGCATATTTACTAACATTTGTTGGCACATAGGGGTAACATTTGCTTACATATGCTAGTTACATTATCAAAATACTTATAATGTAGCAAACAAGCACCTGGCAAATAGCTTGCAAATGTCGCATATACACAGTGGCGTAGCGTGGGCGGGGTCAAAAGGGCAGTTGCCCTGGACGCAAAATTCTTAGGGGAGCTATACCACCTAACCTTTCCGGATTCTGTGGAATCGTCTCGGCTCTACAAAGTCACCTGGCAGGGGTGTGCATGGCGAGGCCAAAGGGGCAGTTGTCTTTTACACAAAATTCTAAGGGGCGCAATACATCCCAACCTTTCCAGATTCTGTGGAACCGTCTCGGCTCTACAAAGTCACCTGGCAGGGGTGTGCATGGAAGCCCAAAGAGGCAGTTGCCTAGGACACAAAATTCTAAGAGGAGCAATACCTCTCAACCTTTCCGGATTCTGTGGAACCCTCTCGGCTCTACAAAGTCACCTGGCAGGGGTGTGCATGGTGAAGCCAAAGGGGCAGTTGCCTTTGTACACAAAATTTTAAGATGCGCAATACCTCCCAACCTATCCGGATTTTGTGGGATCATCTTGGGTCTACAAAGTCACCTGGCAGGGGTGTGCATGGCAAGGCCAAAGGGGCAGTTGTCCTGGACACAATATTCTTAGGGGCGCAATACCTTGCAACGATCCTGGATTCTGGGGAACCCTCTCAGCTCTACCAAGTAACCTGGCAGGGGAGTGCATGGCAGAGCCAAAGGGACAGCTGCCCTGGAAGCAAAATTCTTAGGGTTTCAATACCTCACAGCCATCCCAGGTTCTGCAGAACAGTCTGACACCTGGCAGAGTGGCAGGGGAGTGCTAGCACAGGCACCCAGGGGCAACTGCACCTCATCTCCTGCAGGGGGCCTCAGGTCACTAGTGCCGTAATTTCCCTCTCTGCAGCAGCAGTCATTTCTCCCCATTTGCTGGCTGTGATAACAATGAATGTCAGAGCTGAAGGAAGCTAGGCTCCTCCTCGGCTCTGACATGTATCATGCAAAATAGAAGGAGAAGGAGCCAGAAGATTTAATGAAATATGGCAACCTGGAGGCGTTTTGTATGCTGTTGGTGTACAGAATGCTCCCAGAAATTGAATTTCCTGTTTGTGTGATTGGCTCACTGATATTCTCAGAAAACGACACTAAGGTAAAAAACTGATTTTAGGCAATAGGAATTTCAGATTTGGTGAGTTTCTCTCCAAATGTTAAACACTTCTAAATGGATGACGACACTGCAGTTTTTCCTCACAAGAACACTGAGAGTGCACCAGTTGATTGTAATGAACCAGTCACTCCCATTCAGAATCGGTATGAAGTCACTCTGATGAAACAGCCAGCTATTTCTTCATAGCAAAAAAAGGTAGAAATCGGCTACAGTATGTTAAAAATCCCTCCAATGTACATTGATCATTCAGAGGGACTAAGTTTTTTTAACAAAAGTAAAGTTACTCTTTATGTTATATATACAAATTAATAATGCGCTAAATGTGAATGTCACAAATAAATCGTGAAATAAAAATAACAAAATAGTTTCTACCACCAAAAGGTGAATAAAACTGCTTAATAAAAAAACACAGACACCTGTCTTGATTAATTTGATTTACTAAAGACATTCACTTCTTTCGGCAGTCCAGGAGGATCCTGCTATACGACTTTTTCCTGAAACTCAGGGTCACCACCACCATGTCATTCACCATCTGCTCCACCAGGAGCGGTACCAGCGAGCCGACCGGCAGCTCCTGCCCGACTTTGGCCTCCATGCTCACTCCGACTTCCAGATGCCAGCTCAAGCCCTCCCAGCTGAATTCGCTATTGTCACACAACTGGGTGGGCGCAAGGTGCAGTGCTCTGCGCCCGGGCCCACCCTTTTTTCATGTGCTTAATAGGAAAAAATAATAATTGGAATGCATGTTTCCGGCGCCCTCCATGTAGATTAGGTGCTGGGTGCATGGAGTATGGGCGGGTCATCATTGCTTTATCCCAAAAGGGGGAAAAAACTGTTTGCTGTAACTGCTTATAAAGTGTTAGCTGTAGTTTGGATATAATTTGTTAGTGTATCCAAATCTACTAGTACAGCTAACACTCCCCTACCCCCAGACTGACAATTCTTCTGTTCAAAATGCCACCTGTGCTCATTCTTCCAGAGTGGGGGCACTTTAACACAGGAGGCTTATCACTCGCCAGATCACCAGGTGAAAACAGAGGGGAAAAAGCCTAAATACAAGAAAAGGAATGCAGCCACCACATCTACTGATTGATAATCTGACATATAATATTTTTTGTTTTGGGTTTATTACCGCTTTAAATTGTATAATCAATGGACGCTCCATCTTGAAAGACATGTAACACAAAAGACATCATTATTTTTATAATTACATACCTCCCAACTTTCTGAGATGGGAATGAGGGACACCTATCAGCAAAAGTATGTAGGCATAGGACACACCCCGTGCCACGCCCCCTTAAAGGAGAATTGTACAAAAAAATAAGATTGGTTAAACCCAAAAGTGCTTTTTTACCACTACTATTTCTTTCTATTGGCTTTTGGAATATACAAATGCAGCATTTTAGAAATCAGATGAAAGGTTTAGCGCTGGGAAACACTTTTTGATAGATAAATAGTGCATTTTATATACATCTGTATAGATCAGACCAAAATGAGGGACAAATGAGGAGAATGAGGGACAGAGGGACATTGCTCCAAATCAGGGACAGTCCCTCGAAATCAGGGACAGTTGGGAGGTATGACCCAGATTCACAAAAGAGATACGACGGCGTATCTCCTGATACGCCATCGTATCTCTGTTTTAGGGTCTTCCTAACTATGCGACTGATTCATAGAATCAGTTACGCATAGTTAGCCCTAAGATCCGACAGGTGTAATTAAATGACACTGTCGGATCTTAGGATGCAATACCTCGGCCGCCGCTGGGGGGAGTTCGCGTCGTAAACCAGCGTCGGGTATGCAAATTAGTAGTTACGTTGATCCACGACGATTTTTCGCGTTCGTTACGTCGCTGCTAGTCTAGTTTCCCGTCGCAAAGTTAGTCGTCGTTTTTGCTGCCCTAACTTTACACAGCACACGTATGTGCTGTATAAAGTATGGCCGTCGTTCCCGCGTCAAAATTTGAACATTTTTTGTTCTTGCGTGAGACGTCCGGGAATACGAAAGTACGCTACGCATGTTGCCGTTCGAAAAAATGACGTCACTTCGCGCAAAGCACGGCGGGAATTTCAAAACGGAGCATGCGCAGTAGGTCCGGCGCGGGAGCGCGCCTAATTTAAATGGCACACGCCCCTTTGAATTACGCGGGCTTACGCCGGAGGCCGCCAGCGTAAGTTTTCATGTAAGTGCTTTGAGAATCAGGCACTTGCGATGAAAACTTGCGGCGGTGTAACGTATCTACGATACGTTACGCCGCCGCGATTCTACGTGAATCTGGTCCTATGTAATTATATATTATATGTCCTCAGATGACAAGCTGTTTCTGGCTATTTAATGGCATGGAACACATTCCCTAATATACAGTACAAGCTCTCAAGCATGTCTTTCAATTGGCAGCAGAAAATCAAGAGACTGCAAAAAGCCAAATAAACAGAGCCAAGGTAGAAGCAGAGTCAATTCTAAATCAGCATGTATTGATATTGTAAATATAGATTACAAATAGGCCAGTATTGGAGACAATCTGTGCAAAGCAAATCTCTGCACTACTGCTGCATTTTGCCATGATACTGACAGAGCTAAATGTATTATTTATGTTCGCCTTTCACCCAGTCCAATAGGCTGTGGAGATCACTGCAATCTACTGGGAAGTAATATGTAGGTAATTTATTCTTGTACAAATATAGTTTTCACAAATGAAAGTTTTTAGAAAATGGTGCCTCTGTAGGCTAATTGCTCTCCAGTTAGCACTAATGAGGTAAAGTAAATAATCAAAGCAGTTCATTAGCATCCCTGCTAATAATTTTAAAAAAGTTTTGTTGTGGATAGGAAAGTAAGCAGAGCAGAATTTTAACTTTATTTATTTAATACAAATATGAGTTTCAATAACCACTTTGGGGTCTCAGGCTTTTCCCCCCATGGGATCAGATTTTTTTTTTTAAATATGTATTTTTTCAGAGATGTGCTAGTTTTGCACCTTTGTAGCCTTTCTGTAAATAATATGTGTAGCGCTCACCCCCGAAGGAGCCACTGGTTGATTTTGGGATCGGCCTGCTAAGTTACCCTGGCCGTGTCTAGGGGTGCAATTGTGAGAGCGGTGGTAATGAGCGAAGGTCCAGACAGCCAATTAAAGGGTTTTCAATGCTTTATTGTCCAGGCCAAACACGGCCAACATAAACACGTATTAGGAAGGTCAAGGTTGATGAAGGAAAGAGAAGAGAACCTTGCGGTATCAGGCCTGGATATTGGATGGAGCAATCAATACTGCTCTGTATAGTACCAATTGTAGTAACTCGTCGCCACTCTGCTCGGAGTGGGTAAAGTGCCCCCGGACAGACCCCTACAATAGGCCTGGCAGCCAAAGTGTCACTCTGAACTAGCTGGGAGGAACGGGTTTCTCTCACAGACCCGGCTCTAGGGCCTCTGTCACAGGCCAGTTTCAATAAAGGACTTAGGTGAATAAAGAGAGCGAATCCTCCCAGTTGACTTTTCCTATATGGCCCCCCGGATGACAGCAAGCATACCTGTCAGTGGTCCGGATGCCCGAACCCAGACGGGGATCCTCTCAACAAGTCATGGGATCCAGTGGAACACTGAGATCCCTTTTCTCCTCAGGATGAGGTTCGATACAGCTGTCAGCTTTGGTCAGGTGGGCCGTGCTGGCGGGGTCCATGGATGCGCGTACCCTGAAGGTGACACATGACCCCTGTCACAGATATACTCTCCCCCAGCATGCCCCGCGAGGGAAAACTCCTCCAATTGGCTGCTGGGGAAAACTTGCTCTGCCAGAACCCCTCTGGCGCCAACTGCCGGCAAGGGGTGGTATTGCACCCCTTGACCACAGACTGACCCAGTGGACATTTCTGGGATGACAGAAGTCCTAAATTTAGACAAACACGAATGGGAGTGTCCCGGGCGTATTAGGGGCTCTAGGTAAGCAGCTTTGATAACATTTTCCCCTCATTATACACGGGTTCCTGTTTTTATATATGAGACTGTATTTCTGAATCTGTTCATTGTATAGTTCTCTGATTAAATTATTCATCATTTGCAGACATTCTCCTGACGAAGCGGTTCACACCGCGAAACTAGTAGCGATGCCCTTCCCGACCCATGTCCCATTGGGATTTTTCGCCCACTTGGGGATTCTTCTATTGGTGATATGTGTGGTCTGCCACCCAATGTTTTTAATTATATATGAATGTTATTGTCTTTTATTGATTTTGTATTAATAAAATTTAGCTATTTTTCTACATATGTGTATGTATACTTTACTTATCTGCTTATCTGTACCGCGATAGTCCAACTGCCCGCAACCCCCTTATATTTCGGAGTTTTGATTTGGGGACCAATCCTCCGATCTTTCTATACTAAATTTTCTGGATGATGGTACGACCAATTTTATTATTATCTATTTATTTGCCAAGAGGCAATTTTTTCATATATCTACAACTCATAATACATTAGTGTGATGGTCAGTGGGAAGAAGGTTCTTACACTTGTGGTCATTGGGAAGAATTACCCCCCAACAGATAGTTAAAATGATTATTGGTGTCAGTGGTTACTAATTTGAGAGACCAAAATTGCTGGCTTATGCCCCATACACACCATGGGAAATTTCTGACAGCAAAAGTCAGATGTGAGCTTTTGAACGGAAATGCCGACTGTGTGTATGCTCCATCGGACTTTTGCTGTCGGAATTTCCGCCAACAAAAGATTGAGAGCTGGGTCTCAAATTTTCCGACGGAAAAAATTCCTATTGGAAAATACGATTGTCTGTAGCAATTCCGACGCGCAAAATTCCGACGCATCCTCAGAAACATTTCGACGCATGCTCTGAAGCATTGAACTTCATTTTCTCGGCTCGTCGTAGTGTTGTATGTCACCGCGTTCTTGACGACGAAAGTTCAGAGAACTTTTGTGTGATCGTGTGTATGCAATCCAAGCTTGAGTGGAATTCCGTCTGAAAAGCCATCCAACGGAAAATCCGATCGTGTGTGCGCGACATTAGAAACATCAGATGTGTGTTTACAATAGAGGACTGAAGCACCAGAACAGTAATAGTGCACATCTACCTTTAAGTTTAGAAGAGCTAAAACATCCAGATAATATCAAGAAAGGGCTAAGGTACCAACATCTTGCTACTGAGAGATTTAACCACTTGTTGGCAGTTCTTCATGAATCTACAGCAACACAGGAGACTTTTATAAGCTCAGTCATGCTGCTAAAATGGGCAGTGACTAATCTCTAGGAGTAGCAGTTGATAAGTGCATGATTAGACAGGAAAGGTAAAGTGGTTTCCCTCTCAGCTCTCAGTGATTGGGGTTTCATATTCTAGTTGCATGTTCTGCTTATAAGTTTACAGTCAGAGTGCATTTGCAAAACCTAATAATGAACACTGAGTGTGGTCCGACACAAAGGGGGTTATTTACGAAAGGCAAATCCACTTTGCACTACAAGTACAAAGTGCACTTGAAATTGCACTGAACGTGGACTTGGAAGTGCAGTCGCTGTAAGCTAAAATGTTGTTTTTTTATTTTCCTTGCAGGTCCCCCTCGGATCTACAGCGACTGCACTTCCAAGTGCACTTTGTACTTGTAGTGCAAAGTGGATTTGCCTTTCCTAAATAACCCCCAATGTCATTCTTTTTCAATGCGTAAAT
Source organism: Rana temporaria (assembly GCF_905171775.1). NCBI lineage: Eukaryota > Metazoa > Chordata > Amphibia > Anura > Ranidae > Rana > Rana temporaria. The sequence continues at coordinate 277,191,984 of NC_053493.1, forward strand.
AGGATAGTGAGCTGATCCCTTTGTTTGCAGGACAGGACTGGGAATAAAAACAAGCCCTGGAGAAAATGTCATACCAGCCCCATAACATTATTATACCAGCCCAACATCATAACGGGAAAACCATGCATTTTAACCAAGCACATTAGAAAAAGTGTATTATATATATAGAGAAGACAGATACGAAAGTACATAGGACTTTATATATATATATATATTAAAAAGCAAATTCCAGTTAAAAGTGGTCAATTATCAAGGGGGGCCCCAGGTACTCTGGGACCGTGGGGGGGGCTCTGTTGACCAGAGACCACCTTCCGCAGAAAGAATACACTAAGGTAAGGGGGATGGGTTACTGATATAAGGGTGAAACCTTTACATCAGTGATCCCTTATGCCGCGTACAGACGGTCGTTTTTTGTGATGAAAAATGATCGTGTGTGGGGCAAAACGTTGTTTTATGTCTTCAAAAAAACGACCAAAAATAAATTCGAACATGCTCGAATTTTTTGTGTCGTTTTTCAAAACGTAGTTTTTTGTTTCACAGAAATTGACCGTGTGTAGCAAAAAACGACGTTTAAAACAACGTTTTTAAACCCGCGCATGCCCAGAAGCTAGTTATGAAGCGAGCTTCAATGGAAAAAAGTGGTGAAACGTAACCTCGCTTTGCTAGAGCATTGTGAAAAAACGATGGTGTGTAGGCAACATCGTTTTTGAAAATGATGTTTCAAAAACGTCGTTTTATTTCATCACCAAAAACGACCGTCTGTACGCGGCATTACATTATTGTATTCACTCCCCTCGTAATCAGTGACCCCCCCCCCTCAGACTGGCCTGGCGGCGCTGTCACTGTCCTCCTCTTAGGTGCATTGTGCAGGGCTCAGTCAGTTGGCTCCAGTTTGGTGGCTCTGGTTTTATCATATAGTCTCCTCTCCACATTCCTGAATGCAGCCTCACTGTGCCTGAGAATGCAGCCTCACTGTACATGTGAATGCAGCCTCACTCATACCTCCCAACTGTCCCTGATTTCGAGGGACTGTCCCTGATTTGGAGCAATGTCCCTCTGTCCCTCATTCTCCTCATTTGTCCCTCATTTTGGTCTGATCTATACAGATGTATATAAAATGCACTTTTTATCTATCAAAAAGTGTTTTCCAGCGCTAAACCTTTCATCTTATTTTATAAATTGCTGCATTTGTAAATTCCAAAAGCCAATATAAAGAAATAGTAGTGGTAAAAAAAGCACCTGTGGGTTTAACCAATCTTATTTTTTTTGTACAATTCTCCTTAAAGGGGGCGTGACAAGGGGTGTGTCCTATGCCTACATACTTTTGCTTATAGGTGTCCCTCATTCCCATCTCAGAAAGTTGGGAGGTATGCTCACTGTACCTGAGAATGCAGCCTCACTGTGCCTGTGAATGAAGCCTCAATGTACCTGTGAATGCAGCCTCACTGTTCCTGAGAATGCAGCCTCACTGTACCTGTGAATGCAGCCTCACTGTACCTGTGAATGCAGCCTCACTGTTCCTGTGAATGCAGCCTCACTGTACCTGTGAATGCAACCTCACTGTGCCTGTGAATGCAGCCTCACTGTACCTGTGAATGCAGCCTCACTGTTCCTGAGAATGCAGCCTCACTGTACCTGTAAATGCAGCCTCACTGTACCTGTGAATGCAGCCTCACTGTACCTGTGAATGCAGCCTCACTGTTCCTGAGAATGCAGCCTCACTGTACCTGTGAATGCAGCCTCACTGTACCTGTGAATGCAGCCTCACTGTGCCTGTGAATGCAGCCTCACTGTGCCTGTAAATGCAGCCTCACTGTGCCTGTAAATGCAGATTCCCTGCGCCTGGCAATGCAGCCTCATTGTGCCTGTGAATGCAGCATCACTGTGTCTGTGAATGTAGCCTCACTGTCCATCAAATGCCCCCCAGCTCCCCCAATACTTACCTGAGCCCCATGTCGATCCAGCAATGTTGCAGGAGTGTCTCGGCTGCCCAGGACTTCCCTCCTCATTGGCTGAGACAGCAGCATGGCGCCATTGGAGTCTACGTTTTTTGGGGAACCTCTGACATTATAGTGTGACATTTGATGTGATGGGGGGACCTCTGACATGATGGGGGAGTCTGATATTATGGAGGAACCTCTGATGTCATGGAGGGACATCTGATTTGATGGGGTAACCTCTGATTTGATGGCATAATCTCTGATGTGAAGGGTACTCTAATTTCAAGGGGGCTCTGATGTGAATGAAGTACCTAAGAGGTTATGGGGATACCTCTGACATGAAGGAAGGATCTCTGATGTGATGGGGGACCTCGGACGCGATGGGGGGTATGTCAGATGTGAAAGGGGTGCCTTTGATGTGATTGGGGGAACCTCTGACATCACTGTGGGACCTTTGATGGGGCAATCTCTAATGTGAAGGGAGGCTCTGATGTGAATGAAGTACCTATGGGGGTTATGGGGGTATCTCTGACATGAAGGGGGGACTTTGATGTGATTGGGGAACCTCTGACATGATTGTGGGACCCTTGATGTGATGGGGGGCCTCTGATGTGACAGGGGAGTCTGATATGATAGGGTGAATGGGTTGAAGAGGGAATAAGTGGGGGGATGGGAAGTGGTCTAAGTGAAGACCGAAATGATAAGGGGTTACTTTAGGCGGCAGTAAATGACCTAGGAAAGTTGTTAGTAAATATAACAACATTTTATTAAGCATTAATAAATTAATGCAAAAGGTTAAAAAATGTTTCTTGGTTAAACATCAAGACCAAGAAACATTTTTTAACCTTTTGCATTAATTTATTAATGCTTAATAAAATGTTGTTATATTTACTAACAACTTTCCTAGGTCATTTACTGCCGCCTAAAGTAACCCCTTATCATTTCGGTCTTCACTTAGACCACTTCCCATCCCCCCACTTATTCCCTCTTCAACCCATTCATATGTTATTACGGTTACAGCAACCCCTTATACAGTGAGGAAAATAAGTATTTGAACACCCTGCTATTTTGCAAGTTCTCCCACTTGGAAATCATGGAGGGGTCTGAAATTGTTATCGTAGGTGCATGTCCACTGTGAGAGACATAATCAAAAAAAAAAATCCAGAAATCACAATGTATGATTTTTTTAACTATTTATTTGTATGATACAGCTGCAAATAAGTATTTGAACACCTGAGAAAATCAATGTTAATATTTGGTACAGTAGCCTTTGTTTGCAATTACAGAGGTCAAACGTTTCTTGTAGTTTTTCACCAGGTTTGCACACACTGGAGGAGGGATTTTGGCCCACTCCTCCACACAGATCTTCTCTAGATCAGTCAGGTTTCTGGGCTGTCGCTGAGAAACACGGAGTTTGAGCTCCCTCCAAAGATTCTCTATTGGGTTTAGGTATGGAGACTGGCTAGGCCACGCCAGAACCTTGATATGCTTCTTACAGAGCCACTCCTTGGTTATCCTGGCTGTGTGCTTCGGGTCATTGTCATGTTGGAAGACCCAGCCTCGACCCATCTTCAAAGCTCTAACTGAGGGAAGGAGGTTGTTGCCCAAAATCTCGCAATACATGGCCCCGGTCATCCTCTCCTTAATACAGTGCAGTCGCCCTGTCCCATGTGCAGAAAAACACCCCCAAAGCATGATGCTACCACCCCCATGCTTTACAGTAGGGGTGGTGTTCTTGGGATGGTACTCATCATTCTTCTTCCTCCAAACACGGTTAGTGGAATTATGACCAAAAAGTTATATTTTGGTCTCATCTGACCACATGACTTTCTCCCATGACTCCTCTGGATCATCCAAATGGTCATTGGCAAACTTAAGACGGGCCTTGACATGTGCTGGTTTAAGCAGGGGAACCTTCCGTGCCATGCATGATTTCAAACCATGACGTCTTTGTGTATTACCAACAGTAACCTTGGAAACGGTGGTCCCAGCTCTTTTCAGGTCATTGACCAGCTCCTCCCGTGTAGTCCTGGGCTGATTTCTCACCTTTCTTAGGATCATTGAGACCCCACGAGGTGAGATTTTGCATGGAGCCCCATTCCGAGGGAGATTGACAGTCATGTTTAGCTTCTTCCATTTTCTAATGATTGCTCCAACAGTTATGGTTGCCACCTCATCCCTTTAAAACAGAACACATATGAATTACACAGGTTCTGGGGCTAATTTAATGCAGGTAAGGCACCAAATGAGTCTAATTACCACCTTAATTAGCCTCAGAACCTGTGTAATTCATATGTGTTCTGTTTTAAAGGGATGAGGTGGCAACCCTACCAACAGTGGACCTTTTTTCACCAAGCTGCTTGGCAATTTCCCCGTAGCCCTTTCCAGCCTTGTGGAGGTGTACAATTTTGTCTCTAGTGTCTTTGGACAGCTCTTTGGTCTTGGCCATGTTAGTAGTTGGATTCTTACTGATTGTATGGGGTGGACAGGTGTCTTTATGCAGCTAATGACCTCAAACAGGTGCATCTAATTTAGGATAATAAATGGAGTGGAGGTGGACATTTTAAAGGCAGACTAACAGGTCTTTGAGGGTGAGAATTCTAGCTGATAGACAGGTGTTCAAATACTTATTTGCAGCTGTATCATACAAATAAATAGTTAAAAAATCATAAATTGTGATTTCTGGAAAAAAAAATTGGATTATGTCTCTCACAGTGGACATGCACCTACGATGACAATTTCAGACCCCTCCATGATTTCCAAGTGGGAGAACTTGCAAAATAGCAGGGTGTTCAAATACTTATTTTCCTCACTGTAGATATCCAATACATTCAGGATACCTACCTATTAGTGAATTAACTTGCATTCCCTCCTCCCCCCCTTCCTTTCCATTTTTGATATGATAGGGTGACCTCTGATGTGGTGGAGGGACATCTGGTTTGATGGGGTAACCTCTGATTTGATGGTGTAATCTCTGATGTGAAGGGTACTCTGATGTCAAGGGGGCTCTGATGTAAATGAAGTACCTAAGAGGTTATGGGGGTACCTCTGACATGAAGGAAGGATCTCTGATGCGATGGGGGACCTCTGACGCGAGAGGGGGTATGTCGGATGTGAAAGGGGTGCCTTTGAAGTGATTTGGGAACCTCTGACATGATTGTGGGACCTTTGATATGATGGGGACCTGATATGATTGATATGATAGGGGGACCTGTGATGTGGTGGAGGGACATCTGGTTTGATGGGGTAACCTCTGATTTAATGGGGTAATCTCTAATGTGAAGAGAGGCTCTGATGTGAATGAAGTACCTATGGGGGCATCTCTGACATGAAGTGGGGGGGGGGGACTTTGATGTGATTGGGGAATCTCTGACATGATTGTGGGACCTTTGGTGTGATGGGGGACCTCTGATGTGACGGGGGAGTCTGATATGACAGATAGGGGGACCTCTAAAGTGGTGGAGGGACATTTGGTTTGGTGGGGTAACCTCTGATTTGATGGGGTAATCTCTGGTGTGTAGGGGACTCTGATGTGAATTAAGTACCTATGGGGTTATAAGGGTATCTCTGACATGAAGGGGGGGGGGTTGGTGTGATTGGGGAACCTCTGACACGATTGTGGGACCTTTAATGTGATGGGGGACTAGGGGACCTCTGATGTGCTGGAGGGACATCTGGTTTGATGGGGTAACCTCTGATTTGATGTGGGTAATCTTTGATGTGAAGGGGGCTCTGATGTGAATGAAGTACCTATAGGGTTATGGGGGCATCTCTAACATGAAGTGGAGGGGGGATTTTGATATGATTGGGGAACCTCTGACATGATTGTGGGACCTTTGGTGTGATGCGGGACCTCTGATGTGATGGGGGAGTCTGATATGATAGGGGGACCTCTGATGTGATGGAGGCACATTTGGTTTGGTGGAGTAATCTCTGATGTGAAGGGGGCTCTGATGTGAATGAAGTACTTATGGGGTTATGGGGGCATCTCTGACATGAAGTGTGGGGGGGGGGTTTGATGTGATTGGGGAACCACTGACATGATTGTGGGACCTTTGGTGTGATGGGGGACCTCTGATGTGACGGGGAGTCTGATATGATAGGGGGACCTCTGATGTGGTGGAGGGACATCTGTTTTGATAGGACAACCTCTGATTTGATGGGGTAATCTCTGATGTAAAGGGGGCTCTGATGTGAATGAAGTACTTATGGGGTTATCTTTGACTTGAAGGGGCACTTTGATGTGATTAAAGAACCTCTGACATGATTGTGGGAACTTTGATAAAATAGGGGGACCTCTGATTCGATGTAGGCACCTCTGACATGAGGGGCTTCAGATGTGAGGTTTATCTCATGTGTACATGCTCCGAGGCTCAGGTATCCTATTGATAAATATATATAAAGGGTTCGGTGGGTGAAAACAGGTTGGGGAGCTTAGCTGTGATCTCCATGGGTCTTCTACAAACCCTGTCAGTGATGATGACCACATCAGTCCCGGTATGTAGATCTCAGTGACCTGCCTCCAGCTCAGTGACCGGTGGCCCCGGATTCCATTCACCAATACAATGCTACCATTGTGCTGAGCCTGGCTGTGTGGGCACTGGACTGTTCCTGGCAGACATGTAGCCTGGGCTCCCTCCATCCCCCGTGTACATCGCTGTCTCCAGCATACAAGGCGGAACTACGTGGCTCCAATACAAGTGTGTCGGACAGTCCGTGCATACAGCGGGATGTGCCTGGGAGGGAGCCGTCCGCTGTCACCACCCGGCTCTGCCCCTCCGCCTGTCACCACCCGGCTCTGCCCCTCCGCTGTCACCACCCGCTCTGCCTCCTCCATCCAGGAGCATGGCCACATCGCACTGATCTACATCGCACTCATCTACCATGATACTGAGGAGGATCAGCAAGAAGAACACTCTGCTGCTCCTACTTTTCTGGATCTGCTGCTGGATCTTTGTCACCACTTTCCTCTTCGTACACCGAACTGTCTTCTCTGATCGCTGCACCGACCAAGAGAGCACCCAGATCCTGGCAGGACTGGTAGGTACCGATGTCTGCCAATGTGTGGGATCGCAATTCTCTCAGATCTCCCATACACTTCTTGTAGTCTGATTGTTTCTACCTCCAGCACAGGATCTTCACATACTGGATCATGAGGTGTACTTTCTTATGTAGTATATATAGTCTACTCTACTTGTACATCTGCCATCATGTTCACCTTATTAGTTCGCTGTATATGCAATCAAGTTCAGGTTAGAAATCCTATTTTGATACATTGTTATAGTAGAAGAGTTCCAGTGTTTACAAACTCATCTGCTCATTGAACATAATGAGGAGAGAAATGTTTGACTTCTGTGTGCTGCGATTACAAATTAGATCTAAACTAGGAATGACAACTCCATAGAAAGAGATTGTAGAAGGTCCCCCACTGTGCTTGTCCTACATGCTTAACATCTCAATCAGCCTTTCTCAACCTTTTCAACATAGAGAAAAACTCTCTGGACTCAGGGAACCCCTGACAAAAATGACTATACAGTAAAACCTTGGTTTGCGAGCATAATTGGTTCCAGAAACATGCTTGTAATCCAAAGCACTTGTATATATATATATATTTTACAGGGTATAAAAGAGAAGAGAGGCACCGCTAAGTGTAGCAATAAGTTGCTAAATGTTGTACCTTCATTAAATGTAACCATATTGCTACACTTAGAGGCTCCTCTCTTCTCTTTTATACTCACTGACATGATGCTACTCTTATATCAAGACATCGCTTGTATATCAAGGCAAAATTTATTAAAACATTTTGCTTATCTTGCAAAACGCTCTCAAACCAAGTTACTCTATACTCATGATACATTAGTGTGATGGTAATGCTCTTTACACTTGGGGTCTATGGGAAGAATTACCCCCTTACCGATAGCTAAAAAAGATCAATAGTGGGTATAGTGGGAACATATCTGAGATGAAGAAATTGCTCATCGCTCAAGGAACCCCTAGCAACCGGAACCCTAGGACTCCATGGAACTCTAATTAAAGCGGGGGTTCACCCAAAAATACATTTTTAACATTACATTCATCCGAGTTGTCCTAATAAAAATCGGCTGTCCCCCCCCCCCCCCGTACATACTGTATTTTCACCGCCGCTTCCGGGTATGTCTTCTGCAGGACTGGGCGTTCCTATCTGATTGACAGGCTTCCGACCGTCGCATACAGCGCGTCACGAGTTGCCAAAAGAAGCCGAACATCGGTGCGGCTCTATACGGCGCCTGCGCACCGACGTTCGGCTTCTTTCGGCAACTCGTGACGCGCAGTATGCGACGGTCGGAAGCCTGTCAATCAATTAGGAACGCCCAGTCCCGCAGAAGACATACCCGGAAGCGGCGGTAAAAATACGGTATGTACGAAAAAAAAAAAAAAAACAGCCGATTGTCATTAGGACAACTCGGCTGAATGTTATGTTAAAAATGTATTTTTAGGTGAACCCCCACTTTAAGATCCTGATCTAAGTTATTACATTGTATATTGAACCAATTACACGTTAGATTGTATTCTTTTTTGATACAGAAGAGTTCCAGTGATTATTTGAACTGGTCATTGTGCAGAATCTAGAAAGAACTATTTTACTTCTCTGTGACTGAGAACAAGACAAGATGTGAACCACAAATGACAAACTACAACTTTATATTAATGTAGATTGTAGACAGGGCAAGTGCTACCACTAGGTAAACTAGGCAGATGCCTAGGGCGCCCACCCACTGGTGTTTCTACTTTCTTATCTCTGCAGTAAGCAACTAAGTCTCAGCATCAGCAGACAGCCGCTGCTTCATTCGCACACAGTGTCTGTGTCCAGACACCTGAATGAATGGAAGCAAGCAAACATTCATTGATGGGCACTAGTTGGCTGCATTTGATGGGGGCTGGTGAGGCTACATTTGATGGGTGCTGGTGAAGCTAAATTTGATGGGCGCTGGTGAGGCTGCATTGATGGGCGCTGGTAGGCTGCATTTGATGGACTTGGTGAGGCTGCATTGATGGGCGCTGGTGAGGCTGCATTGATGGGCCCTGGTGAGGCTGTATTTGATGGGCGCTGGTGAGGCTGCATTTGATGTATGCTGGTGAGGCTGCATTGATGGACGCTGGTGAGGCTGCATTGATTGGCACTGGTACTGTAGGCTGCATTTGATGGGCGCTGGTGAGGCTGCATTGATGGACACTTGTGCGGCTGCATTTGATGGGCACTCAGGGCCGGCGCTACCACTAGGCAGATTAGGCAGTCGCCTAGAGCGCACTGCCGCCTAGAGCGCAGCCACGGCCGCTGGCTTAACTATACTCTACTGGGAGGAGAGGGTGCCTGGAGCATATCAATGTGCCTCGTCCTCTACCCGGCTGTCAAGCACCATGTGTGTGACTGCGCGGCAATCAGCAGCACCCTTGGGGAGGCGTGGGCGGCTGGGCATCCATCGCTATAATGGCAGTGAACAGCGAGGGGCCAGCCGACTCGAGCGCAGATAAGCCCGGGATTTGGGAGAAGAGCTCCACTGTGGCACCGCCTCCTCCTTGACCTCGTCCCCTGACCCCGCCTCCCCAGGAGACAAGCGGGCACATCGTACCCCATGCTGCCTTCCAGAGCATGGACTGCTCCAAGTTCCTCTACATGCTCTGATGTGAGGACCGGAGCTGGAGGACAGACAGGCTCGCTGCTCACTGGGGGCACAGAGGACGGGCAGGACTGCTGAGCCTGCGGGAGCCACTGGAATTGGACGGATCGTGCAGGAGACTGACATCATTGCATGGAAGGTACTGTCTGTCGTCAAACACACCTGCAGACAGAGACTGGGACAGAGGTGGGACTGCAGTGACAGGGCTAGGAGTCTCTTATCTCCCCCCAACTTCCCCTCCCTTTCTCAAGCCCCCTCCCCTCTTTCTAAGCCCCCCTCTCAGTCCTCCCCTCTTGATCAGCCCCCTCCCTATACCCTCAGCCATCCCTATACCTTCAGCCATCCCTATACCCTCAGCCATCCCTATACTCTCAGCCCTCCCTATACCCTCCGCCATCCCTATACCCTCAGCCATCCCTATACCCTCAGCCATCCCTATACCTTCAGCCATCCCTATACCCTCAGCCATCCCTATACTCTCAGCCATCCCTATACCCTCAGCCATCCCTATACCCTCAGCCATCCCTATACCCTCAGCCATCCCTATACCCTCAGCCCTCCCTATACCCTCAGCCATCCCTATACTCTCAGCCCTCCCTATACCCTCAGCCATCCCTATACCCTCAGCCCTCCCTATACCCTCAGCCCTCCCTATACCCTCAGCCATCCCTATACCCTCAGCCCTCCCTATACCCTCAGCCCTCCCTATACCCTCAGCCATCCCTATACCCTCAGCCATCCCTATACTCTCAGCCATCCCTATACTCTCAGCCATCCCTATACTCTCAGCCCTCCCTATACCCTCAGCCATCCCTATACCCTCAGCCATCCCTATACTCTCAGCCATCCCTATACTCTCAGCCATCCCTATACCCTCAGCCCTCCCTATACCCTCAGCCATCCCTATACTCTCAGCCATCCCTATACTCTCAGCCACCCCCCCCCCTCCTTTCTCTCTCAGCCCCTTGTCTTTCAGCCATCCCCCCCTCTCTCAGCCCTCCCTATTTTCTCAACCCCCTCTCTCTCTAAGGCCCTCCCTTTCTCCTAGCCCTCCCTATTCTCTCAGCCCCCCTCTCTCTAAGCCCCCTCCCTATTCTCTCAGCCCCCCCTTAGCCCACTTGTCTATCAACCCACCCATCTCGATCAGCCCCCCTCTCTTAGCCCTCCCTCCATTCTTAGCACTGCCTCTCTCAGCCCCCACTCTCCTAACACCCCCTCTCTCTCAGCCCCCCTCTCCCTCCCTCTCAGCCCCCCTCTCCCTCAGCCCCCCTCTCCCTCTCTCTCAGCTCCCCTCTCCCTCAGCCCCCCTCTCCCTCCTACCTCTCTCTCAGCCCTCCCTCCTACCTCTCTCTCAGCCCTCCCTCCTACCTCTCTCTCTCAGCCCTCCCTCCCTCCTACCTACCTCTCTCTCTCAGCCCTCCCTCCTACCTCTCTCATGCCCCCCACTCTCTCAACCCCTCTTCTCTCAAAGCCTCCCTCTCTTACAGCCGCCCTCTCAGTCCCCCTCTCTCTTAGCCCCCCTCTCCCCTCCTCCCCAATTAGCTGGTCGTGCCTAGGGCACAAAATTGGCTAGCACTGGCCCTTGTCAGGTAGGTCAGTATATGTGTCAAGTCACATGTGTTACAAGGGCAAAGGGGGTGGAGTCAGGGGCAGAGCCAAAGTGGGGGGCGGCAAAATGAGGTTTCGCCTAGGGTGTCAAAAATCCTTGCACCAGCCCTGTGGGCACTGGTCGGCTGCATTTGATGGGCGTTTGTGAGCCTGCATTAATAGGTGCTGGAGAGGCTGCATTTGATGGGCGCTGGTGAGGCTGCATTGATGGGTGCTGGTGAGGCTACATTTGATGGGTGCTGGTGGGATGCATTTGATGGGCGCTGGTGAGGCTGCATTGATGGGTGCTGGTGAGGCTACATTTGATGGGTGCTGGTGGGACGCATTTGATGGGCGCTTCATTAAAACAGTGGGGTTTACATGGACAGGGGGAAAGTGGGTGGAGTCAGGGGTGAATCCGGGGGGGGGGGGCGGCAAAATGAGGTTTCGCCTAGGGTGTAAAAAATCTTTATACCAGCCCTGATTGTAGGAGACCCTCTGCTAAACTTGTAGAACATCCTGATTATGACATTGTATTTGCAACAAGTGTTAGATGGTATGATATGAATGATATTTAGTTCATGGTTCTTTAGAGGAGTTTTAGTGTATATAGTACTGAGCTGGTCATTGTACATTATGTGGAGAGAATGATTTTACTTCTGTGTGCCGAGAACTAGACAAGATCTGAACCACAAATTACAAATTTATATTAAGGTAGGTTGTAGAAGATCCTCTACTATACTTGTAGAACATTTAGATTATTACATTGTATTTGCAACAAGTTCTGGTTAGATGGTATAATAGGAATAATAGTCAGTTTATGGTTCTTTAGAAGAGTTGTGGTGTATATACAGTGGGGGAAATAATTATTTGATCCCCTGCAGATTTTGTAAGTTTGCCCACTTACAAGGAAATGAGGGGTCTATAATTTTTAACATATGCGTAGTTTAAATGATAGAGACAGAATATCAACCACAAATCCAGCAAAAAAAACATGATACAAATTTTAGAAATTGAGTTGCAGTTCAGTGAGTAAAATACGTATTTGATCCCCAAGCAGAACATGACTTGGTACTTGGTTGAGAAACCCTTGTTGGCAAGCACAGAGGTAAGACGTTTCTTATAGTTGGTAACCAGCTTTGCACACACCAAAAGGATTTTGGTCCTCTCTTCTTTAAAGATCTTCTCTAAATCCTTAAGGTTTCCTGGCTGTCACTTGGCAACTGGAAGTTTTAGCTCCCTCAATACATTTTCTATAGGATTAAGGTCTGGAGACTGGCTGGGCCACTCCATGACCTTAATGTGCTTCTTCTTGAGCCACTCCTTTGTTGCTTTTGGTATGTTTTGGGTCATTGTCATGCTGGAAGAACCATCCATGACCCATCTTCAGTGTTCTGGCTGAGGAAAGAACGTTCTCATCCAAGATTTTACAATACATGGCCCTGTCCATTTGCCCCTCAATGTGGCAAAGTTGGCCTGTATCTTTAGCAGAGAGATGGCCTCAAAGCATAATGTTTCCACCTTCGTGCTTGACTATAGGGATGGTGTTCTTAGGGTCAAAGTCATAATTTTTCTTCCTACAAACACAGCGAGTAGCGTTAATGCCAAAGGGGGTTAATTTTGGTCTCATTTGACCACAAAACTTTCTCCCAATCCTTCTCTGAACCATTTAGATGTTCATTGGCAAACTTCAGATGGGCCTGTACATGCGCCATCTTGAGAAGAGAGACCTTGGGGGTGCTGCAGGATTTCAGTCAATGGCTGCGTATTGTGGTACCAATGGTTTGTTTGTTGTCTGTGGTCCCAACTGCCTTCACATCATTCACAAGCTCCTCCCATGTAGTTTGGGCTGACCCCTCACTTATCTCATGATCATCCCTACCCCCATGAGGCGAAACCTGACATGGAGCTCCAGACCAGGGGTAATTGATGGTTATTTTGTATTTCTTTTATTTGTGAATAATCGCTCCAATAGTTGTCTCCTTCTCACTAAGCTTCTTGCTGATTGTCTTGTAGCCCATCCCAGCCTTGTGCAGGTCTACATTCGTGTCTCTGACTTCCTTTGACAGGTCTTTGGTCTTGTCCATGATTTTGAGGTTTGAATAGAAGAAATATTCTGTGGGCAGGTGTCAGCCTGTCCACAGAATAATAATGAGTTGTCGTTAGGAACATCCTTCTTGAATTGACAGGACTAATCTGTGTACCACGAGAGCACATACCAGTCAGTAGCCAGTCTGTGAGATTTGTAGCCAGTCTGTGGGAGGCAGAATTATTGTTAGATGGTAGGGGGTCAAATACTTATTTTACTCACTGAACTTCAACTCAATTTACAAAATCTGCAAGGGATAAAATAATTAATTTCCCCGCTGTAGTACTGAGCTGGTCATTGCACATAATGTGGAGAGAGGTATTTTAAAGGGGTTGTAAATGTAAATGTTTTTTCACCTTCTATGCATTAAGGTGAAAAAAACATCCGAGTATTAGTGGCCCCCCCGATTACTTACCTGATCCCTCGAAAGTCCTGCACCGTAAATGAGCAGGCTTCTCGTCCGTCTTCCCGGCTCATTCATTGGTTGATTGAAAGCAACGCAGCCATTGGCTTGCGCTGCTGTCAATCACTTCCAATGATTTGGCACACCGGGTGCGGGGCCGAGTGATACAGTGAGTGGCTATGGCTGCCGGCTGTATCACAGGAGCGCGCCCACAAGGACTCAACACCATAAGGTGTTGAGTCCTTGCAGGGGGGGGCCGAGACAGTCACAGAGGGACCCCAGGAGACCAGGTTTGGGCTACTCTGTGCAAAATGAGCTGCACGTGTTTGTTATTTAAAAAAAAAAAAATTCTTTAGTGATCCTTTAAGGCATTTGGAACGGTCACCACCGTTTACGATATTCCATTCCATCGCCCCACGACAGCTTATCCGACACTCCAACCATCCAACAGACACGATCCATTCCCCCAGAATTAAGACGAGACACAAGCTCTGTTCTTTCTGGTTTCAAAATGAATGAATGAATACTTTTAATGGTACCTTAGCTTTCTTATATACAGTACAACATGTTACAGTAATCAAAGGAACAAAGAAACTCTCCACCCCACATCCAGACAGACATTCTGTCTCCGCATTTAGAGGGGGTAATTACTACAGTTAACAAGTCACATTCCACATCAATAGGCTTTTCACACGAACAGTGTCATTAGCATCACACAATGGAATGTCTTTCAGGAGCCAGGCTCAATTAACACCTAAAAGTTAGACATCTGACCTTTACAGACTTAATTAGTACAATGGACACAGAATGTAATCACAGCAAGATACTTTAACATCCCATAATAGCCAGCCAGGCTGACTCTCATCTTCAATCCACATCACCACAGTAGCAGACTTAGTTAGCATCTCAACAGTCTAGTTTAAGCATTGAAGGTCTCTTATTGACCTGTTGTGGGTCAGCATGAAATCACCTGTAATATGTCCAGATCTCCTGCAAGACATACATTATTATTTCTCAGTCACCCTATGCCCAAAAGGGGCATACAATGGCCCTAGACCCAAGAGTCATTAATGAAGCTGGCACAGGAGTACCCCACATCCTTCAAAGGTCTCTGGGTGTCACGGCCTTTCCGTTACAGCATTGTACTTGCAACAAGTTCTGGTTAGATGGTATAATATGAGGAATAGTTAGTTCATGGTTCTTTAGAAGAGTTATAGTGTATATAATACTGAGCTGATCATTGTCCATAATGTGGAGAGAATGATTTGACTTCTGTGTGCTGTGACTGAGAACTAGACAAGATCTGAGGCAGAAGAGACAATCTGCAACTTTATAGTAATTTAGATTGCCAAAAACATAGCTAGCTGTACTGTATCTGTACTGTATCTCGCATCACAGCACCAAAATCATGTTAGATAATACTTGAAGCATTCCTTCCACTGACCATCAATGTAAGAAGAATTCCTCCTACTGACCACCACATTAATGCACTATGGGTTGTACATATAGCAATTATTGCCAGGGCTTCCCTGAGAACTATTGGGGGTTCCTCCATGTTAAAAAGGTTGAGATTAGATTGTATAAATCATCTTTTCATATACAGTATTTCTCCTTTAGAAGTGTATATAGCATTGAATAGGTCATTGAACATAATGTGTATAGAAATACTTTACCTATTTGTCTTCTGACTGTAAGCTAGCGACGATCTACAATTGTATATTAATGCATATCATAGAAGATCCATAGTGTACTTCTAGAACATCTAGATTATTACATTGTGTATTCCACCAAGTGTAGGTGGTATGAATCATATTTTTATACAGGGTTCTTTACAAGAGTTCAAGTGTTTATAGCACTGAACTGGTCACTGTACATAACCTGCAGAAAAATCTTTTTCTTCTGTGTGCTGTGACTGAGAAGCAGACAAGAAGATCTGTATCAGAAAAGACAATATACAACGTTCATGAACACAGATGGTAGGAGATGAGAGTGTATTTGTAGAACATCAGGCATCATGTTAACATAAAGATTGTTACATTGTATGTTGCACCAAGTTCAGGTTATATTATATACAATTATTCAATGATTTAGAAGAGTTCCAGTATGCTGTATAATACTGAACCAGTCATTGTACATGATTTGGATGGAAATATTTACTTTTGTTTACTGGGACTGCAAAATAGACAAGAATATCTGTGTTAGAAATAAAAAGTTATAACTAGATATAGTTTATATAACTATAATATAGATGGTAGAAGATCATTTAGTGTAAATGAAGAACACCTGGCTTTATGTTTAACATCTGGATTATTACATTGTACATTGCAGCAAATTTTGATTAGATTGTATGAATCGGTCATTCTCATGCAGGGTTCTTTGGATCCTAAGGGTTCCTCTGGAGGTTTTTCAGGGTTCTTTGAGCAATGAACAATGTCTGTCTTTGTAACCAATGACAACAATTGTTTTTTTTTTAGCAAACTGTAAGGAGGACATTCTTCCCATTGACCACCAATGTAAGAGGCAATCCTCCCACTTACCACCAAGGTATCAAGAATTCCTCCTATTGACACCCCATGTAACAAGCATTCCTCCCACTGACCACTAATATATGAGACATTCCTCCCACTGACCACCAATGTACAAATAATTCCTCCTACTGATTACTTGTATATGAGGCATTCCTCCCACTGACCACTATTATATAAAGCATTCCTCCCATTGACCACCAATGTAAGAAGCATTCTTCCCACTGACCACTAAAACTGTATATGAGGCATTCCTCCCACTGACCACTGACATATAAGGCATTCCACCCACTCACCACTAGTATATGAGGCACTCCTCCCACTGACCATTAATATATGAGGCATTCCTCCCACTGACCACTAGTATATGAGGCATTCCTCCCACTGACCAGTAATATATGAGGCATTCCTCCCACTGACCACTAATATATGAGGCATTCCTCCCACTGACCATTAATATATGAGGCATTCCTCCCACTAACCATTAATATATGAGGCATTCCTCCCACTGACATTCAAAGTAAGAAGCATTCCTCCCACTGACCGCTAACGATGTATATGAGGCATTCCTCCCACTGACCACCAAGGTAAGAAGCATTCCTCTCACTGATCACTGAGGCCCCGTACACACGACCGAGGAACTCGACGTGCCAAACACATCAAGTTCCTCGTCGAGTTCAGTCGTCGACTTTTGCCATTGAACAACGAGGAAATAGAGAACATGTTCTCTATTTCCTCGCCGAGGTCCTCGTCGGCTTCCCCGGCCGAAAGTGTACACACGGCCGGGTTTCTCGGCAGAATTCAGCTCTGAACCGAGTTTCTGGCTGAATCCTGCCGAGAAACTCGGTCGTGTGTACGGGGCCTAAGACTGTATATGAGGCATTCCTCCCACTGACCACTGACATATAAGGCATTCCACCCACTAACCACTAGTATATGAGGCATTCCTCCCACTGACCATTAATATATGAGGCATTTCTCCCACTGACCTTCAAAGTAAGAAGCATTCCTTCCACTGATCACTAAGACTGTATATGAGGCATTCCTCCCACTAACCACCAAGGTAAGATGCATTCCTCCCACTGACCGCTAAGACTGTATATGAGGCATTCCTCCCACTAACCACCAAGGTAAGAAGCATTCCTCTCACTGATCACTAAGACTGTATATGAGGCATTCCTCTCACTGACCACTAATATATGAGGCATTCTTCCCGCTAGAAAATAAAGCATTCCTCCCATTGACCACCAAGGTAAGAAGCATTCATCCTATTTACCACTAATATTAAATATGAGGCATTTCTCCCACTGACCACCAAAGCAAGAAGCATTCCTCCCACTGACCACTAGCATATGAGAAATTCCTCTACTGACCACCAATGTAAGAAGCATTCCTCCCACTGACCACTAATACACGTGGCATTCCCCCCACTGACTACCAAAATAAGAAGAATTCCTCCCACTGACCACTAATACACGTGGCATTCCCCCCACTGACTACCAAAGTAAGAAGAATTCCTCCCACGAACCACTAATATATGAGACATTCCTCCCACTGGCTACCAATGTAAAACGCATTCCTCCCATAGTCCACTAAGAAGCATTCCTACCACTGACCACCAATGTATGAAGCATTCATCCCACTGACCGCTAATGTATGAAGCATTTCTTCCACTGACCACATATATATGAAGCATTCTTCCCATTTACCACCACACTAATGCACCATGGGATGTACATATAGTTCTCAGGGGTTCCCTGAGAACTATTGGGGGTTCCTCCATGTTAAAAAGGTTGAGCTTAGATTGTACAAATCATCTTTTGATAAGATTAGATTGTATAAGTCATCTTTTGATACATGGTTCCTATAGAAGTGTTCCATTGTGTATAGTATTGAACTGGTTATTGTACATAATCTGCATAGAAATGATTTACCTCTGTATGCTTTTACCATGAATTAGACAAGGAAATCAGAACCAGAAAACTTTATAGTACTGTAGATTGTAGAAAACCATGTACTTGTGGAATGTCTACTATCAGGTCCAAGATGTGGAATGTTACATTGTATATTGCACCAAGTTCAAGTTAGATTGTATAGATTATATTTAGATATATGGCTCCGTAGAAAGTTCCAGTATTTATAGTACTGAACTGGTCATTGTACGTTATGTAGATAGAAATATCTTACCTCTCTGTGTGCCGTAACTGTGAACTAGACACGATCTGAACCAGAAATGACAATCTAGAACTTTATAGTAATGTAGATTGTGAAGGATCAGCTGGTGTACTTGATGAACATCTAGCATCACATTTAACATCAGGTTTATTACTTTGTATATTGCACCAAGCTCAGGTTAGATTGTATATGAGATACATAGCTCTTTTAGAAGAGTTCCAGTGCTTATAGTCCTGAATATTTTACTTTTCAGGACTGTGATTGCGAACTTGGCAAGGAAGTCTGTATCAGAAATTACATTTTAGAACAGTGGTCTCCAAACTGTGGCCCAGATGCAGCCCTTTGTTTGCTTTTTTCCCCCAGCCCTTGGGGCACTGTTTCATCCACTTATACCAACAATGGGGCATACATTCCCCTTTACTGTCACCAGTGTGAAAGGGCACTATTCCTTTCAATGACACCAATGATGGGGCACAATTCCTTCCACTGACACCAACAATGGGGCATTGTTTTTTCCTGCAGAAGTCGGGACCTTTTCTACTCTCAATGGCCACAGTCTGGCCCCCCTAAAGTCTAAAGGACAGTAAACTGGCCTCTTGTTTTGAAGGTTTGGGGACCCCTGATCGTGATCAATGCCCTCAATGCAGCCTTGATCAGGCTGCATTGAGGGCATTGATCAGGCTGCATTGAGGGCATTGATCAGGCTGCATTGAGGGCATTGATCAGGCTGCATTGAGGGCATTGATCAGGCTGCATTGAGGACATTGATCAGGCTGCATTGAGGACATTGATCAGGCTGCATTGAGGGTATTGATCAGGCTGCATTGAGGACATTGATCAGGCTGCATTGAGGACATTGATCAGGCTGCATTGAGGTCATTGATCAGACTGCATTGAGGACATTGATCAGGCTGCATTGAGGACATTGATCAGGCTGCATTGAGGGTATTGATCAGGCTGCATTGAGGACATTGATCAGGCTGCATTGAGGACATTGATCAGGCTGCATTAAGGGTATTGATCAGGCTGCATTGAGGGTATTGATCAGGCTGCGTTGAGGGCATTTATTAGGCTGCATTGAGGGTATTGATCAGGCTGCATTGAGGACATTGATCATGCTGCATTGAGGGTATTGATCAGGCTGCATTGAGGGCATTGATCAGGCTGCATTGAGGGTATTGATCAGGCTGCATTGAGGACATTGATCACACTGCATTGAGGGTATTGATCAGGCTGTATTGAGGGCATTTATTAGGCTGCAGATGGGCATTGATTAGGCTGAAGATGGGCATTGATCAGGCTGCAGATGGACATTCATGGGCACTAAATGTCTTAATTTGCTTCAAAGTTGTTTATTTAAAAAATATGTTTTTTTTCCTGAGACTTCCCTCATAAAATTAAGGTGCGTGTTATACGCCTGCGCCTGGGCGATAAATACGGTATTTGCAGTATTAATGGGGTTTGAAGAGCAGTAAGATGGGAAAGGCGGTACCATGGCTTTCATGGTTTCTTCTGGGTGCCCTTGGGCTTCTCTGCTTCTCTGCCAACCTCCAATTATAAGGCTGTCATAAATGGGAGAATACCTGGTTTTGACGGGTTAGCTCATCTGCTTTCTGAATGACACATGCAATTTTTTCCTTTTGGCTAATAAAACCATGCCACTCTTTAACTAAATAAATGTCCATTACCGAGCAATCCGATACATTTTCCACTATGCTGGGAAATGTTTGCACCATTACCAAAGCTTCTTCTGAAAGTGATTGTTCTTGTCATCACCTCATTAGGGTCTAATTACCAAATATCGTTCTTGTCAGTTGCATCACCTGCAATCACTGAATTGTATAGCCACATGATAAGTATATGAGATCCATACACCGATCACTAAAATAAGTCCAATGACACAGCCCAAGTCATCATGAAATCACATGCTGGCTACAATGAAGTGTGACCTTACTCAAAGGGTTTTTCTATACACAATTATTAAATCATCACCTCTGTGGACTTGCACATTTATGACATCGCTGGATGAGGTTTCTCTTATTATTTTCATACCATTACATGATTAATCTGATGACACGGGAGTCACACATCTCCCATGTATGATAACACTATGATATATTTATAACAGAAGGCATCTGCTGGAACTTCTAAATCAGCTTTGCTGGATTGTGAATAATTTATCATAATATATAAATGTACCTATTTATCATTGTTATCATACCCGTGGTATGCTGTGGTTATTATAGTGTCAATAACATGATTGAAGAGCTATGTGTTAGAGTGAAAATGTAGCAAGAGGAGGTCTCACAAAACATGCCCAGGATTGCCCTAATTATCTGAGATTCTGTATGTCAAAATGTGTCAAGCATCCTTTGCTAAACAAACATTGTTTGGAACACTTAATGGAAAATTGTGTGACGTTTACTGGGAACTGAATAAGACATGGATGAAGCACTATATAAATAATTCGCAAAATTCACATCATATAAAATTGAAATTTGTAAACCTTTTACTTAGGAGAAAATTGCCGTTATAGCCTGACAACACTAGATGGCGCTGAGTGGTTTTAATTGTATTAAAAGCTGGTTGTGGATACTACATATGTTTTTCATGTTGAACACGTGTATTACAAAGTATTTCATTAATACATTAATATAAAAACATAAAAGTCTGCTGTTATTAATTAAGGCCAGAAAAACAAACTAAGTAAGAAACTCACAACAACTGATCATCGTTCAGGTCCCTAGAGCTAAACTTGTAGCCCTAGGATGTGGCCCATTGGTACTTTTGCTTGTGTGGCCCGTGCACCCCAGAAGTCTGTGGTTGGAGCATTGCTTTATAAGGAAGTAACAGCAAGATCTCTGCCAACCTCATGTAACACGTTCTTATGCCGCGTACAGACGATTGGACATTCCGACAACAAAACCGTGGATTTTTTCCTGACGGATGTTGGCTCAAACTTGTCTTGCATACACACAGTGACACAAATGTTGTCGGGAATTCTGAACGTCAAGAGCGTCAAGAACGCAGTGGTGTACAACACGTATGACGAGCCAAGAAAAATGAAGTTCAATTGGCAGTGCGGCTGTTCTGCTTGATTCCAAGCATGTGTGGAATTTTGTGCGTGGGAATTGTGTACAAAACTTGTTGTCGGAAAATTTGAGAATCAATTTTTGTTGTTGGAAATTCCGACAGCAAATGTCCGATAGAGCCTACACGTGGTCGGAATTTCCGACAACAAGCTCCCATCGAACATTTGTTTTCTGAAATTCTGATCGCGTGAACGCGGCATAAGTCTCTCACTGTCTTCTGAAGTGTGTCTCAAGCTTATAACCCGGCTTTCTCAACCTTATTAAATTGGAGGAACCCAAAAAAATACTTTTAGGTCCTGGTGAACCCCCACCAACAAGTACCATATCTACAGCTCAAAGGACATTAGCAGTGTGTCCAGCATGAAGAATGCTTTTTGTATTGGAACATATTGAGAAGAGTACTCAAAACATTGGTGGTCAGTGGGAAGAAGACTCCTTACATTAGTGGTCAGTGGGAAGAATACTCCTTACATTGGTGGTCAGTGGGAAGAATACTCCTTACATTGACAACGTCCGATGACGAAACGCGTCTGCTAGGACGTGCGGTGACGTCATCACGTTAGGAGGAAGGGCTCCGCTCTGTATGTTCGCCGGCCGGCAACAAATTTTAAAATGCATGTTTGTCTTCTCTACCATGTGAGTAGTTTACGAATTACTTTTTTAAATGAATAAAAATCCTTGCGGTACTACACTATGTCTGCCATTCTCTACATGTAATCGTGTGGTGGTGTCCGGTCACACTTGCGGGAGCTAAGGGCTGATTCGATCCAGGGAGCAGGATCTCTCCCCAAAGACCGTGGCTGGGTTACAGCCGATTGCTGTTTATCATTATCCCTCTGGTAAGCTGCTTAACATAAGTGGTGGCGGGCGCTCACTACAAGAGTTTGCGGTGGATTCACGTGGTGACAAGATTGTCTCGTGTACAGCAGGATTTTCTCATATTGGAAGGAATATAGACTCTTTTGTACCATCCAGTTCCCCCATAGGGTCTGTTTATTATTTTGATGTATGGACTGTAGATCAAACTGAGTCCGGGTGCTATAGAGCAGCTCTACCCCCCCCCCCCCCCCCCCATTTTCTCCATATATATTCTAGTGCATTCGCACAAGAGCTGCTGCTTCCCTAATTTATTATGTACAGATAAGCACAATGTTTCCCTTTATTTTATTTCTAGTGGGAAGAATACTCCTTAAGTTGGTGGTCAGTGGGGAGAATACTCCTTACACTGCTGGCCAGTGGGAAGAATATACCTTACACTGGTGGTCAGTGGGGAGAATACTCCTTACACTGGTGGTCAGTGGGGAGAAAACTCCTTACACTGGTGGTCAGTGGGGAGAATACTCCTTACACTGGTGGTCAGTGGGGAGAATATTCCTTACACTGGTGGTCAGTGGGGAGAATACTCCTTACACTGGTGGTCAGTGGGGAGAATATTCCTTACACTGGTGGTCAGAGGAAAGAATGCTTCTTACATTGGTGGATGGTGGAAAGAATATTCCTTACATTGGTGGTCAGTGGGAAGAATACTCCTTACACTGGTGGTCAGTGGGAAAAATACTCCTTACATTAGTGGTCAGTGGGAAGAATACTCCTTACATTAATGGCTAGTGGGAAGAATACTCCTTATGTTGGTGGTCAGTGGGGAGAATACTCCTTACACTGGTGGTCAGTGGGAACAATTCTCCTTATATTGGTGGTCAGTGGGGAGAATACTCCTTTCACTGGTGGTCAGTGGGAAGAATACTCCTTACACTGGTGGTCAGTGGGGAGAATAATCCTTACACTGGTGGTCAGTGGGGAGAATACTCCTTACACTGGTGGTCAGTGGGGAGAATACTCCTTACACTGGTGGTCAGTGGAGAGAATACTCCTTACACTGGTGGTCAGTGGGGAGAATACTCCTTACACTGGTGGTCAGAGGAAAGAATGCTTCTTACATTGGTGGCCAGTGGAAAGAATACTCCTTACATTGGTGGTCAGTGGGAAGAATAATCCTTACATTGGTGGTTAGTGGAAAGAATGCTCAACTTAGGCCTCGTACACACGACCGTTTTCCTCGGCAGAATCCATCAAGAAACTTGGTGGGAGAGCTTTTTTGCCGAGGAAACCGGTTATGTGTACGTTTTTCATCGAGGAAACTGTCGAGGAACTCGACGAGAAAAAAAGAGAACAAGTTCTCTTTTTCCTCGACGGGAGTCTCAATTTCCTCGTCTTGTTCCTCGTCGGGCTGGTTTTCGATGAGAAACTTGAGCGTGTGTATGCTAAGAAACCCGCGCATGCTCATAATAAAGTATGAGACGGGAGTAAAAGTAGCATTTGTAATGGAGATAACAAATTTTTCAAGCTGTAACAGACTGAAAAGTGCAAATCGTCTCTTAACAAACTTTTACGTAACACGCAGTAACATGAGATTAGCAAAAGCAGCCCCAAGAGTTGTGCCAGTGGAATCGAACCTTCCCCTGCCGTTGTATGTGTTGTATGCAGGGCAGGACTTAGGGTGGTGGGGGCCCCTGGGCTTGAGTGTTGAAGGGGCCCCCTGGAGCCGAGAATTGAGGGGGATCGAAGGTGTTGAGCGAGGGGGGATCATAGTTGTTGAGCGGGGGGATGCGCATTAAAGTTGTTGAGCGGGGGGGGGCGAATTGAAGTTGTAGAGCGGGGGGGCGCATTAAAGTTGTTGAGCAGGGGGGGTGCCTCTCACCTGTGCCAACAGCCGGGGCCACAGACTGTCATTAGCCCGGCTGTCGGCCTTCTTCCCTTCAGCAGCCACAGTCCTCCACATACCGCTCCGGTTCCTCCTGCTTAACCCTTTCACGGGACTGCGGGAAGAAGCTGTCTGTGCGGGAAAGTCCAGCAGAATGCGGTCGTGTTGGGAGGTATACGCAGGGCCGCCATCAGGAATTTTGGGGCCTCTTACACAGCTTAAGGCATGGCAGAGAACCGGGGGGGGGGGGTGCTGCCGCCTGAAATTGAGCGTGGGGGGGGGGCGTTTACAAAAAAAAAAGAAATAAAGAAAAATATATATACAGTACAGACCAAAAGTTTGGACACACCTTCTCAATCAAAGAGTTTATTTTTATTTTTATTTTCATGACCATGAAAATTGTAGATTTACACTGAAGGCATCAAAACTATGAATTAACACATGTGGAATTATACATAACAAAAAAGTGTGAAACAACTGAAAATATATTTTATATTCTAGGTTCTTCAAAGTAGCCACCTTTTGCAGCAGACACATCTCTAGAACTGTTAAGAGGAGACTGTGTGAATCAGGCCTTCATGGTAGAATATCTGCTAGGAAACCACTGCTAAAGAAAGGCAACAAGCAGAAGAGACTTGTTTGGGCTAAAGAACACAAGGAATGGACATTAGACCAGTGGAAATCTGTGCTTTGGTCTGATGAGTCCAAACTTGAGATCTTTGGTTCCAACTCCCGTGTCTTTGTGCGACGCAGAAAAGGTGAACGGATGGACTCTACATGCCTGGTTCCCACCGTGAAGCATGGAGGAGGAGGTGTGATGGTGTGGGGGTGCTTTGCTGGTGACACTGTTGGGGATTTATTCAAAATTGAAGGCATACTGAACCAGCATGGCTACCACAGCATCTTGCAGCGGCATGCTATTCCATCCGGTTTGCGTTTAGTTGGACCATCATTTATTTTTCAACAGGACAATGACCCCAAACACACCTCCAGGCTGTGTAAGGGCTATTTGACCAAGAAGGAGAGTGATGGGGTGCTGCGCCAGGCGACTACCTCTTGAAGCTCATCAAAAGAATGCCAAGAGTGTGCCAAGCAGTAATCAAAGCAAAAGGTGGCTACTTTGAAGAACCTAGAATATGAAATATATTTTCAGTTGTTTCACACTTTTTTGTTATGTAGAATTCCACATGAGTTAATTCATAGTTTTGATGCCTTCAGTGTGAATCTATAATTTTCATAGTCATGAAAATAAAGAAAATTCTTTGAATGAGAAGGTGTGTCCAAACTTTTGGTCTGTACTGTATATATAAAAAAAGGGGGGTAGCCATCTGGGGCCCTGGGGACCTCTGGGCCCTTTAATAAAAATAAAAAAGAAACCTCTGGGCCCTTTATTAAAAAAAAAACATTTATAAAAAATGCATTAAAAGGGGGAGGTTGCCACATGGGGCCATGGGGACCTCTGAGCCCTTTAATAAAAAAAAAATATATATAAAAAAAAAATATTTTTTTTTATAAAAAAAAAAGGAGGGTTGCCATCCGGGGGCCCTGAAGATCTCTGGACCCTTTATTATTAATAATATTAATAATAATAATAATAATAAAAAAAAAAATATATATATATATATATATATAAAATATATAAAAAAACATTTTTTATATAAAAAATAAATACAAAAAGGGGGGGGTTGCCGTCCGGGGCCCTGGGGACCTCCGGCCCCTTGGGACCTCCGGAACCCTAAAAAAAAAAATATATATATTTTTTTTTAAAGGGGGCCCCCTATTGGGTGGGGCCCATGGGCTTGAGCCCAGTCAAGCCCAATGGTAAGTCCGGCCCTGGTTGTATGTCACCGCATTTGAGAACGAGGAGATTTTGTCTTGACAGTGTGTACGCAAAGCAAGCTTGTCGAGTTCCTCGACAAGCCTAACAAGGAACTCGGCGAGGAAAACGATGTGTCTTTTCCAACAAGTTCCTCGGTCGTGTGGACGAGGCCTTACAGATAGTTAAAAAGATGATTGGTGTCAGAGATGACTTATCTGAGAGTCAGAGATTGCTGGTTGCTCAAGGAACCCTTAGATACCGCTGGAGGCAGGGGTGGACTGACAACTCATGGGGCCCCCGGGCAATAGAAGGTTATGGGGCCCCCGGGCTTACAGATGGCCATCACGCCAGGGGGCGGTGCAGAGGCGGGACAGCTAAAATCTTGGGATTTTCACATCAAAAGCATGTCGGTATTGGACATATCAGGGACAGATGTAAAAAAACACAGATTTTTACATACTTCCCCTAGTTTTACTGAGCCTGGAAACCCTGATGGGGCCCCCTAATGGCATGGGGCCCTCGGGCAGTGCCTGAGTTCCCAAATGGTCAGTCCGCCCCTGGCTGGAGGAACCCAAGAGTTTGTGGAACGCTGGTTAAGAAAGACTGCTCTAATCATAGTAGCATATCCACAGTATTTGACCATCACTCCCTCTAGAATGTCTGCAGTCTTCTCTAGCAATACATATGCTGAATATTATGTGTGGTCATTTTGCTGAGGTCAGGGGCCGCATTTAAAGGAGAAGTTGGGCCAAAGCTCTTTTGGCCATACTTATCATGTGGGTCGCAGGAGTGCACTCCTGCAATCCAGAATAACCCAGCAGCAGGCTTTATGTCACAGAGCCACTCCAGGCTCTGGAAGGATCCCATCCATATTGTCCGGATCCACCCAGATACCTGACCGGTGTTGATTATACGGTTTGATCTTAATATGGGCAAAGTACTGACATGGGCATGTATTTTCTTTATGTACATTGCATGATATTTGTGTTGCTTACTTCTTAATGTATACATTGTACAATAACTGTTGACACAAATCTGGTTTATTTTTGTATAATGTACAATGTATGTGGTTGGCAATGTCCTTTTGGGCAGTATAGTTTTTACTTGGATAAAAAAAAAAAAGATACCTGACCGGCAGCTAGCTCAGCCTCAGTGCGTCCACTGAACCCCTGAACAGCCCAGTGCTCCGAGTGAGCACTGGTGGGGAAGAGCAGATAGATGGTCACTGAAGTCACCACTCTCTGCTCAGTGTAGACAGAGAACTGAGTGATCAGCAGTCATGTGATCACTCAGTTCTTGGTCTTAGAGTCGGTAGGGGGACAGTTGCAGCATCGGGTTGATGGCTGCTCCCTCCATATAGGTGAGCAGGATTGTTTGTTTTTAGATCCCGCACTTCTCTTTTAAGGACTTCTATACCTATGCAGTGTGCTACTGCGAGCACGTTAATGATATATCATGCATTTTGAATGGGCTGCCAATGAACCAAAATGGACCTTAGAACGGATCTGCACCTTTCTTTCCAGTGCACCCCAACATACAGATAGTTTACATTTGTGCATTGTGGTATACTAAGCGCGGGTCCTTGTGA
This sequence comes from Rana temporaria, assembly GCF_905171775.1. Classification (NCBI taxonomy): domain Eukaryota; kingdom Metazoa; phylum Chordata; class Amphibia; order Anura; family Ranidae; genus Rana; species Rana temporaria. Next base: position 277,219,561 of record NC_053493.1, read on the forward strand.
AGTGTTACTGCATGTTACTGCAAGATGCAAATCATGCCTAAAGTTTGTAGGTTTCTCTGCACTGTGCAATTTTACACTATATCCTAATATTTTCAGCAAAAACTGCACAAAGTTTATCAACTAAACAAAATAATTTGCTGAGATTAAGGAATAAAGTGGCTGTTTTAATGTGTGGAAAAGCTAAATTTAGGTATTAAAGGGGTTGTAAAGGTACATGTTTTTTCACCTTAATGCATTTTAGGCATTAGGGTGAAAAAACATCCGAGCATTAGTGCCCCCTGAGCCCCCGTTTACTTACCTGACCCCTTTGAAAGTCCCGCGCCGTGAACGCGCTGGCTTCTCAGTTGGCTTCTTGGCTCATTCATTGGTTGATTGAAAGCAGCGCAGCCATTGGCTCGCACTGCTGTCAATAATATCCAATGACGCAGCGCGGCGGGTCCGGGGCTGAGTGATACAGTGAGCGGCTATAGCTGCCGGCCGTATCACAGGAGCACACCTGCAAGAACTTACCACCATGCGAGGGAGCTCGCATGAAGGTGGAAAGTTCTTACGGTGGGGAGCTGAGACAGCCGCCGAGTGACTCCAGAAGACCAAATTCTGGGCCACTCTGTGCAAAACGAGCTGCGGAGCAGTGGAGGTAAGTATGACATGTTTTTTATTTTAAAAAAAATATATATATTCTCTTTAGTGTTCCTTTAATATTGTTATACCTTATGTTATACACAGTATATTGCCTTATATTTCCTATGTTAAACAGTTTGTCTTCAGTGCTGGGCGGTTACTTTATTTTGGCTAAAATTGGTTACCTAGAAAATAAATGTGAAGGGAGGGGCAAGAAATGTCCCCACCCATCACACATGGAATGCCGGCAGACAAATATACTACTGTTAAACCAGTTTTTGGCAGTTTTTTTTGTACTTACCTGTGATTGGATTAGGAGATGGTAACGGTCCTTGGCACGAGTTTAGACCTATAAAAGAAAGAAAAATGCGTCACAACAAGCGCAGTCAGCAGGATCAAGAGAAGAAGCACCTCCCTCCCTCCCTCCCTTGTCGCGGCTCATATTATGAGGTGTTTGTCCTTTTCTTTGAAAGGGGACTTTATGTTATGTTATGCTTAGCTTGAGCTTTAGTAGCTAAGGCTGGGTTCACACTACGATTTTCCCGTCCGTCAGCCGCATACGATTTCAGTATTGAAAACGTACGGGCCCGTACGGGAAAACGCATACATAGACAATGCATTGCAAATCGTATGCACTCAGATGCATCCGGGTGCGTACGATTTGCTGGCAAAACGTTTTTTAACAGTACGCAAAACCGTGTTCAACCACGGTTTTGCGGCCGTTTTTGAAACCGTATGGCAAACGCATACGTTTTTTTTTAACATTAAAGTCAATGGAAAACGCACATATGTGCGGTTCCATACGTTTACGTCGGTTTCAGCCGCATACGTTTTTTCATATAAATCGTATGCGGCTGACGGACGGGAAAATCGTAGTGTGAACCCAGCCTAAGCTATAAAATGTATTGTTATTGTTGTTATATTAAATACCAGTATTTTGATAAATATATAGTTAATATATATATATATATATATATATATATACACACACACACACATATATATATGATATACCTATAATAAAGGCCGCGGCCATTAAAATCCACACATATTAGTACATTGTTGTAAAATTAATTATACTTAAAGTTTGATTACTAAGTTCTGCCTAGCATTCCATGGGTCCTCTAAACATAAAAAAAGTAATAAAACAAAAAATGCCTTTACTTCAAGTGATGCCCAGTCTCCCGTTTTGCTCACCAATTTTATTAGCTTGCCTCTAGCTCTGCAGAGTCATTCTGTGCAGTGTCTAGGTGACTCATGGCAGAGCTCCATTAAACCTTCTGTCTTCCAGAACGTTTTCTGTAACTCTCCTAATGCAGTTTACACTAATATTAAGAAATGTGAAATATTTTCACTTTCTGTTTTCACCAAACATCTTTCTACTTATTTTTTAATAGCGGTATTAACCATCTCACTACCAGGCACGTTCACCGCTTTTCTGCCCAGGCCAATTTTCAGCTTTCAGCGGTCATGCAACACTGTAGCCAAGTTAAATTTTTATCACTGTTTTGAGAGAGATAGAACTTTTTTTTTGGTGGTATTTATTCAACACTGGGTTTTTATTTATAGCTAAAAAAACGAAAAAAGATTGAAAATGTTGAAAAAAATGTTTTTTTCTTAGTTTCTGTTATAACATTTTGCAAATAAGTAATTTTTCTTCTTCACTGAAGTAGGCTGATGAGGCTGCACTGATGGGAACTGATAGGCTGGCTGTACTGATGGGGACTGATAGGCATCGATAGGCTGTACAGATGGGCACTGATAGACTGTACTGATGGGCACTAATAGGCTGCACTGATAGGCTTCACTGATGGACACTGATAGGCTGCAGTGGTGTGCACTGATGAGGCTTCACTGATGTTGCGGCACAAATGAGACACGACTGATGGGCAATGATAGGTAGCACTGATAGGCATTGATAAGCTGAACTGGTGGGCACTAATTGACACTGATGGGGCTGCACTTATGATCAGTGTCCTGAATATTAGTGTAAATAATGTACTGACGTTCTTACCGGTTAAGGGCGCTCCTATCCTCTCACAGTCACAGCTTGCAACCATGTGTTTACATGTAATCAGCTGTAATTGAACACAGCTGATCACATGGTAAAGGGCTGCTGTGATTAGCCCTTTACTGCAATCTTTGATCAGTTGTGACACAGTGCTCACAGAGCGTGTTGTATGCATGCCCCAGGGGGACGCTCTGGTGCACTACTGATCAGAGTATTCCGAGAGCAGAGGAGTCCCTGCTTTTAGAATACAATAGCCCAGTGGGGAGGAGTCCTCTATCCACCTTGTTTGTGTGGATTGGAGAATCTGTTAATTTCTTTTTTTTTTATGATCAGCTCGCTGACCCATGTATTCCCAACTTTGAGGTATCAATTCCGGAAAACCCCTGCACAGAGGATGTAGGTAACATGTTTGTCATAAAAAAAAAAAAAGAAAACAAACCTTTACCGCCCCTTTTAAGCACCACCCTATGTGGGTTGTTGTGCGCCAGGCAGAAAACACACAGGGGTTGAATTACTAAAGGCAAATAGACTGTGCATTTAGCAAAGTACAGTTACACACTGCAAGAGCAGTTGCTCCAGATCTTAGTAAATGATAAGAAGCTCTGCTGACTTCCATCATCCAATCACGCGCAAGCAAAAATGCAGTTTTTTTATTTTCCATGCAACAAGTTAGTATGCAAAAGAGAGAGAACGTATATGGACAGCCGCACTCAAATAAGTCTAAAAAAGACGTGCCCTTTATTGGGTAAAAAGGAATGCACTACAAAAAAACAGCATACAGTGGGAAATAAACAGCTGACGCGTTTCACATTGAACTTCAATGCTTAGTCATAGCTATCATAGCTATGACTAAGCATTGAAGTTCAATGTGAAACGCGTCAGCTGTTTATTTCCCACTGTATGCTGTTTTTTTGTAGTGCATTCCTTTTTACCCAATAAAGGGCACGTCTTTTTTAGACTTATTGGAGTGCGGCTGTCCATATACGTTCTCTCTCTTTTGCATGCTCCATGCATTGCCAGCACCCGTTGGTTCTTGAGTGGACATTGATTGCCGTAGGTGTGCTCACCTGGAGCGGCAGTCTCTCCTATCAACAAGTGAGTATGTAGCAGACAGTACAAACCTCAGTATACTTTTTTTATAAAATAAAACTGTTCTATTGCATATCCTTTACTACACACAGCGAAGCTTAACCACTTGCCATCTGCCTACCGTCAAATGAAGGAGGTGGACGTCATATGACGGTACACCAGAAGGGGCGTGGTCTCCCGGATGTCCCACCCATCCCACCCGGCCATCCATTAGAAAAGAATTCCAGAGCAATGCTGCAGCTACTGTTGCTTAGCAACATAGTAACAGTAGCTGAAGCATCACTCTGGAATGCCTTTCTATAAGGTGGGCGGGAGGAACAGAGTGATTCAGCGCTAGTGCACCTGTGTGGTCTCCCTCCTATCTGATTCTCCGGAATTTGGCAAACTATGCAGTAGGCGCTGCCTGTCTATTACACTTAATCGGGCAGCAGTGACACCCTTTGAGCAGCAGTTCCAAGTGTGGGCCTCTAGATACATCATCTGGGGCATGCACCCCCCCCCCAAGTTCCGGCCCTGGTAACAGCATATTGTAGAAAAGTTCAGAAAGCATCACAGGCCCAGCAGGGAGCTCACCTGACCAGAGCCACTTGCAATTGAGACAGTGGTGGACCCACGAGATTCAGAAAGGAAGATGCCGACAGCATCTGCCATGAGGTTCAGAATGTGGTCTGGCTGGTCCACACCCAAAAGGGAAGGCTTCCTGGAAGGTAGACATAGTCCCTGCATTGTTCCTACTCCTCTGGAACCTTTCCCTATCTCTAGTACTGTCCCTGACAGACAGGGGTTTTCCCCTAATCCAGCCACCTGCAAAAAGCACACCCAGGCCAGGAGCCAGAGCCTTAAACAGAATCTGCCTGATCCAAGATGTCCTCCAGAATCACATGAGGCACCAGCCTTCAATCGGACAACTGCCTCCCTGAGAACCAAGTTCCTCTCAACTTCCTCCCCCACCTGCATTGCCGCTGTGGTCGAGTGCCACCTGCAGTGGAGAATACAGACTGCACCTGCCAGTGCCTACACATATGTTACGGGAAACAAGCAGCAGGGACTGAATCATTCCTAAACTACATATGATAGGTATTCCTCACTTTTAGCAGCACATTTGTTGGAGGGGAAAAGTAATTCTTAACATATTATGTACCAAAAAATCATCTTATTGTCTTTGTGGATGCTTTAGATATCTTGCTTTTTAATCAATAAAGTATACTAAGAATCACAGATGGACTCCAGCATTTATGTCTACTGGAACTGCATGAGAACAGGGGCCTTGCTGTTGACCAATATCCCCAGAGCCAGAGATGTACTAAGTTATAACTGATTTATGTGTGTCTGGTAACACCACAAAAAGGTGCAAAGGTACAAATACAGCCAGGACTGGTGCAAGGATTTTTGACACTCTAGGCGAAACCTCATTTTGCCGCCCTCCTTGCTCCACCTCTGACTCCACCCGCTTTGCCCTGCCCATGAATACCCCACCTTTTTAATAAAGTGCCCAGTCCACCAGCACCCATCAAATACAGCCTCACCAGTGCCCATCAATGCAGCCTACCAGCGCCCATCAATGCAGCCTCACCATAGCCCATCAAATGTAGCCTCACCAGTGCCTATCAATGCAGCCTCACCAGCACCCCTCAATGCAACCTACCAGTGCCCATCAATGAATGTTTGCTTGCTTCCATTCATTCTGGAGTTGGGACACAGACACAGTCCTCCGCTGTTGCTTGCTGCAGAGAAAAGAGAGTAGGAACACCAGTGGTCGGGCGCCCTAGGCAGCAGTGCGCCCTAGGCAGCTCCCTAGTTTGCCTAGTGGTAGCACCGGCCCTGAATACAGCTTGCTAGATTTTTTCCAAAGTATTAGCTAAACTGTAGAAATGGTGTTGTGAGTTTTTGCGGCAGCGGATGGCAGACTTACTTCCGCTTTGATTAGCATTTGATGAGTACTGAATTTGATAATGCCAATGTGCTAGTACTTATTATAACAACATGGATGGACTGCTATACTAGGATCCACCTGAAGAATTGCTATAAGGATCATTTGGTTGCTGGGGCTCCCAGACATTTAGGGAGTGCAATCAGCAGGGAGTTGCTACACAAATGTGTCTCGATCAAAGCACCATTCTTCTAAATATTGGAACATCCCTTTAAGAAAGTAATCTGCTAAGAACAGAACATTGTTCTGAGCTGCACTGAGTCTTATTAAACTGAACTCGAATAATAATCTGCATACCTCAGTGTCTGCACTTTAAACAGACGGTATCTGCAGGCCCGTAGGCTGGATGCAATAAAATCCAATGTCACTTCTCTATAAATTTCACTGAGGGCTAGATCAGTTCAAAAGAGAACAGTAGTAAGAATAGAAATCACCACTAAATGTACAAACCTGCATAAAGTGGAGCTTCAGGTCAAAAATATATATTTTTGAGTGGGACGTTTTGTTCATTGCAGAAGAGACATGCTATGCCTCCTCTGCAATTAATAATTCCTATATCATCCTCATCACAAGCTCTTTAGGGTCCAGTCACACCATAAGCATTAAACTGTGCTGGACCAATGCAGTTCCAACGCATTGACAAGACAGTTTGCCTTTAGTTCTATGAGTGTAGGCAAAAAAAAAGTAGGGCATGAGCTACTTTTTTCAGTGCAGCACTTTAAAATGCTGTGCAATGCATCACAATCCATGGAAAAAAAATTAAAACAGTACAATGCCTCTATTATGATGCATTGGCACTGTTCGCTTCACAGCGCACACCAGCGGCTGCGGTATAACAAAGCCACTGATATAAACGAACCTCGATTTAAAATCCCAGCAAATACCGGGTGTCGGCATGAATTCACAATATACTGACTTGACCAGTCAAGATGGCTGAAGGTCCCAAACCCAGAAGAAGCTGGGAAAGATGATTTTGGCACCAACGATGAAGCTCAAGGACATTGCATCTCTGGAACAGAGGCGAGTATAGTTATTCTTTAAAATGGACCTATAGTAAACTCACATCCAATATCTGCAAAGCACTATTGCCTTGAGTTCATTTTGGCCTTGAGGCTTTGTTCACCAAATGACAGGGTGAAGTCCCTGACTTAGATTCGGAGGACTGGGAGGCCACCTGGGAGTATCCGTTTCTACAACTGATCTCTGTTAGGGATCGATTAATCCAATTCAAACTTCTAACGTTGCCGAGAAGTTATAATTATTCCGTAAGGCCCAAGCGGGCAGTAGCCTAACTCAACTGTAATTACCGTTATAATTGTTTTTACAATACAGCTATATGGATCAGACACTTGGTCACCTTTCGAGAGTGCATGGATCTTTCTGTACCGATATACTATTTGTATCCTAAGAAATTTGCTAAACTTTTGAATAAAAACAAATTGGTCCATCATGTTTATGTTTCATCTCAAAGACTTTGCAAGATTTACCCAGGTACCCCCGCACACTGCTTGAAATGTGGGGAAAGAGATGTAGATTTTTTCCATATGTTTTGGTCTTGCCCCAAAATACACTCCTTCTGGTTACTAGTTTCAAAGCCACCCTCACAATAATCCACATCCCATTGAACATATCGGTCTGTCTGCTGGGCCTGGTGGCCTCTTTAACCCACTGCCGAGCATCCAGAACTCTAATAGGACTCCAATCATTCTATGCAAGGATGGCCTTACTTTTTAAATGGAAGCAACCCGAAGTGCCCTCTTTGAACTTGTGAAAAGCTTTATTTAAGACCGATGTGCCACTTTATAGGGCCGCCTTTCTGGCCAGAGGCTGCCCAGCAAAGTTCGACAAAATCTGTCATATTTGGCTGAAATCGGATACAACCAACGCCACAAAATAATACCATATTTCCCGAGCTACTCTTAAATCTCAGCCCAGCAAGCTAGTTGCCATGCACTATATTCAAATCTTCTCTGAGCTGGTAATGAAATGTATATTCTCCACCAACATACAGGTGGCAACCGTGCAGTTTAAGACCATCTGTACTCCTTTCCAAAACCCTGCAAACCCAGGACGTGAGTAGCTTTAGTTTTTTCGCCAATGTTTTAGGTATTTAACTTTCGATAGTTGTTTTATGTTAGTTGGATATTAAACCAAGGTATGCCCAGAGGCTTTGTTCTGTTACCTACATCTTTGCAAAAATATCAATAAAAAAAAAAAGAAAAAAGAAAAAAATAGACCTATATAGCTAAGCTAGATTCAGAAAGAGTTAAGCCGGCGTATCAGTAGATACGCTGTCGTAACTCTGAATCTAATCTTTAAGTGTATTCTCAAAATGAGATACACTTAAATCTAGCTAAGATATGACGACCTGCGCCGTCGTATCTTAGCTTTCTATTTAGGCCGGCCGCTAGGGGCGTGAACACTGATTTACGCCTAGAATGCGTAAATCAGCGAGATACGCCTATTCACGAACGTACGCTTGCCCGTCGCAGTAAAGATACGCCGTTTACTTAAGGCGTTTTCAGGCGTAAAGTTAGTCCAACAAAAAGCTGGCCTAGCCAATGTTAAGTATGGACGTCGTTCCCGCGTCGAATTTTGAAAATTTTACGTAGTTTGCGTAAGTCGTCCGTGAATGGGGCTGGACGTAATTTACGTTCACGTCGAAACCAATAAGTCCTTACGGAGTACTTTGGAGCAATGCACACTGGGATATGTCCACGGACGGTGCATGCGCCGTTCGTTAAAAACGTCAATCACGTCGGGTCACGATTCATTAACATAAAACACGCTGTTCCTCATTTGTTCCTCATTTGAATTAGGCGCGCTTAGGCCGGCACAATTACGCTACACCGCCGTAACTTAGGACGCAAGTGCTTTGTGAATACAGCACTTGCCTCTCTTACTTACAGCGGCGTAGCGTAAATACGATACGCTACGCCGGCTGAAACACACGCCGCCCTACGTGAATCCAGCTAATAGTGCGTAGGATATAAATTGCTAGCAGAAATACTTTTATAGCAGGAGAGACTATGTAGTTCATAAGTGGGGCAGCTGTCTCTTCCTAGTACTTTAATTCCCTCCTGAATTTGTATGGTCAACATAATAACAATTTCTAGGGTCCTATTGCTATACATATATCTAAGCTCACTATGCACAACATTGCTTTGGAGGACTATAGAATATTATACAATAAGGGATGCATTAAAAAAAATCCACAAAGCTCTTCATCCTGTGAAACTGCATGTACACTTGTTTTGTGTAAATAGGGGCCAAAACTAATTTGATCAAGCTATTTTTTATTTCATCAGCTCTATAAAGCAGTATTTTCCTGGTTCATTCTATTCTGAATAAGGAATAACATTCAATCTGGAGGAAAACATTAGTTTTTGCCCCCATTTGTACAGAATGAGTATATATGCAGTTTCACAGGACAGATCTGTGTTATATTTTTTATTTTTTTATAAATACATCTCTAAATGATTGCATTCAATATATTAGACTTTTTGCATCTTAAAATGCTTCTCTTTAATTATAATGACATTAATTGGGAGCAGAGAGTAGATGAAAGTCATTAATCTGTATCAGAGATATATGGGAACTATTTTTGTCAACTTCTTCTATCCTTTAACAAAAAGCAGGACATCTATATAGATAGCTGTTTACAAAGCAGAGCTAGGAGTGACTTTTGTTGATGCCTGGAGTTCTCTGTCAGGAAATAAAGTCAGCATTATGTTTCATGGTGCTCAGCATGTCGTCGTACCTTTTCCCTTTTAAGCACATCCGAGTGTTGTATTGTGATCGCCTGGAGCGTTGTTTACATCTTGTTGGTGGTTTATGGTGTGTGATATGGGGGTTTAAGGTTATTAATGCAATGCAATCCTTTAGAAACCGGCAGCTCATAAACACAGAACAATTCCATCTCCTTTCTGCTCGGCCTCCAGCAGTAATATCTTTAATGAAGCTTTTTTCTTTTTTTTCAAATTCCAAAGGCCCAATTTCATTGTCATAGCGGCCAGGGGCCTAACCTATTATCATCCATACCTGTAGTTTATTTTAAGTTTGACATCACAGCAAAATGTAAGTGCAATTTTTTGCTTGGTTCCTGTTTAGCAGTGGCTATGACAATTGGTTATACATTAGAATCTGTCAAATATAGGAAGTCTTTGTCTAAGTGACTTGCTGTCATGCACACAGATAATATTCTATGAGTGGAATTACCATAGAAAGTGTGAGAAATATTTCACAATGTTTATATGTATAAATGCTGCCTAGGTGTTTTTGGTGCCATGCTTTTACGTAATTATTATTTATTTTTTAACTAACATTATTATTATTGTTGTTTTATTGTTTCAAGTGAACACATATTGATTCATTAAATAAACCTCTTCTAATGGCTACCTAGCCATTTCCCACATATAATATATGAATCCACACCTGTACATCTACAATGTTAGTCCCTTCAAGATGAAGGTAAAACAGTTCTTAACATCAGAATCCAGTTTTGCAACTTTTATGTGTGTTAGTAAAGCTGTACATATCATCGCAATAACTTGGTGTATCAAATAGGTCCTTCATGTGTTGGTAAATTTTCCCAGATTTTTATTTTATTTTGTATTATCAAAGAAAAACTGCCCCAAAATGGTAAAAAAAAAAAAAAATTGTAAAAGTGTATCTTTTTCTCAATTCAAGAGGTGGTCTGTACAGTGACTGATCATGGTGAAAGCCAATCACAGACTATCAGAGTAGCCATGTGATTGAGAGCTGGTCCTGTCAGCTTCCAATTACTAGTATGACAGCTCAGTGACGACGACAGCTCAGTCTCTGTGCAGTATGCTTTCAGAGACCTTAGTGCCAGTGAAGAGAACTCTTAAGGTGTCAGCATACCAAGACATTTTGGACAATTTCATGTTCCTAAATTTGTGGGAACGGTTTGGGGATGGCCCCTTCCTGTTCCAACATGACTGCTCACCAATGCACAAAGCAATGTCCATAAGGACATGGTTGAGCGAGTTTGGGGTGGAGGAACTTGACTGGTCTGCACAGAGTCCTGACCTCAACCTAATAGAACACCTTTGGGGTGAATTAGAGCGGAGACTGCGAGCCAGGCCTTCTTGTCCACATCAGTGTCTGACCTCATAAATGCATTATTGGAAGAATGTTCATACATTCCCATAGACACACTCCTAAACCTTGTGGTCAGCCTTATCAGAAGAGTTGAAACTGTTATAGCTGCTAAGGGTGCGCCAACTGATCCCTATAGACTAAGACTGGGATACCTTATTTGATAGCAGCGTCACAAGTCTTGCATCCATTGAACTTGTGAGTTTTTGGACAGTTTCTGCCTGAAATTGTTTGCAAGATGTCAGAATAGTCTCCCAGAGCTGCTGTTTGGATGTAAATTGCCTCCCACCCTCATAGATCTTTTGCTTGAGGATGCTCCAAAAGATTGAGGTCATGTGAGGATGGAGGCCACACCATGACTTTCTCTCCTTTTATCCCCATAGCAGCCATTGATGCAGAGGTATTCTTTGCAGCATGAAGATGATTTTATTACGGAAAGCATAGTTCTTCCTTCTGTACCAGGGAAGGAAGGGGTTAGTCAGGAACTCCACATACTTTGCAGAGGTCATCTTTACACCTTCAGGGAACCCTAAAGGGGCCGACCAGCTCTCTACCCATGATTCCGGCCCAAAACATGACTCCACCACCACCTTGCTGACGTCGCAGCCTTGTTGGAACAGGGTGGCCGTCCACCAACCATCCACTACTCCATCCATCTGGACCATCCAGGGTTGCACGGCACTCATCAGAGAACAAGACTGTTTGAAAATTAGTCTTCATGTATTCTTCTGCCTGATGCAGCCATTTCTGCTTGTGAGCATTGGTTAGTGGTGGCCGAATGGAAGGTTGCAAGACTCTGGAGGACTCTACCCCTCAATGTTCGTGGGACTCCAGAGGCACCAGCAGCTTCAAATATCTGTTTTCTGCTATGTAATGGTGTGTTAGCAGCTGGTCTCTTGATCCGATGCATGGATCTGGCAGAATTCTTCCTCAATGTGCCTTTATCTGCACGAAACCCGTCTGTGCTTTGAATCCGCCACAAATCTCTTAATAATGCGATGATCGCGCTTAAGTTTTCATGAAATATCTAATGTTTTCATAACTCGTCCAAGGTATTAAACTATTTCACTCTTTTAGTCAGCAGAGAGATCCTTTTTCTAACCCTTATTGCTTGAAAATGGTGCTCTGCTTAATAATGTGGAACACCCTCCTTTAGTCGTTTTTCCTTTAATTGGGCTCACCTGGCAATCTAATTATTACAGATGTCCGAGATTGTTTTCAGTGATCAAAAGAGCCCTGAGACACAATGCCATCCATGAGTTAAACTAAAAAACACAAGATTTAATCTTTGTGACACTGAAGTAGAATTTGCATAATCATTTGGAACAGGGTGTAGTGTAAATACAATTGACTTCCAAATCTTTTTAATGTTCCTTTAAAGCCTAAGTTTATAAAAAAAGAAATAAGCACAAGGGACTTTACTCACTATGAATATGATGTGTCACTTGTGCGACTGGCTCCTGCATTAGTTTCTCCTCTTACCCCCCTCTATCCCCACCTCTGTATTCTTCCAGTGGAGCAGGGTGTTAAAAGGATCAATAAACCCGTGACCAGGCACTCATCAAGAGTTCAGACTATGCCCCCCCCCCCTTCTGCCCACCTCCTCTTTTCATTGAAGCTGTACTATATCTTCTATGAATGAAAAAGTATCTATGAATCAAGGACAAGTTAAAGCGAATCTCCGCCAGAAAAAAAATATTAAAAGCCAGCAGCTACAAATACTGCAACTGCTGACTTTTAATAATAGGGCACTTACCTGTCCTGGAGTCCAGCGACGTCGGCAGCAGAGGACAAGCGATCACTCGTCACTCTGCTGCCCCCACCGCCATCCTCGTGAGGGAATCAGGAAGTGAAGCGCTCCGGCTTCACTACCCGATAGGGTGACCACGTGTCCCGGTTTGCCCGGGATCGTCCCGTAATTTAACTTTTTGTCCCGTGTCCCGGGAGCCTTCAATGCGGGACAATAGTTCGTCCCGGAATCAAACATGGACTGCCTGCCAGCCTGCCACACTCACTACCGCAGTGCCGCTGTTTGAAATCACTGGTTGCTAGGGCCGCCCCGCTTGTAGCAACCAGTGACATCACCGTGTCCCTCTCTCTGAGGCTCCGACTCCACCCCCACCTCCTCCTCTTCTCCTCCTCCTCCAGCCGCGGTTCTTGCAGCGCAGCAGAGAGAGCAGCTCAGCATCGTCAGGACACGGTCAGACTGAGTCAGACAAGTGAGTCACTCACCTACCACCGCGGCGCAGACGACCAAGCCCTCCGACCTCTTCCTAGCCCGCTCCAGCCCACTGCCCAGCGCAGGCCAGCAGCGACAGTGAGTGACCTCAGCTGCTCAGCACCAGCTGGATTCGGTCCGTCCCGACCTCCCGCCGCTGCCTGCACTGCAGCGAATTTCAGGCCCGCCGCCCGCGACATCTCAGACAGTCTGACCTCCTCCAGGGCCCATGCCGGCTCCTCCTCCTCCCGCCCGAGCGGCCCGAAGTTCGGAACCAGAAGAGAAGACCAGCCGGCTGGCTGAAGACTGCCCTGTTCCACCACCACCAGACGAGGGGTCACTCCAAATCGTATTAAAAGGTGAGCAAAAAGGGGCAAATTACACTGGCTGGCAGCATCTGATGGGGCACAGTAGCGACAATTTAAATATGGGCACACTGGCATTTGATGGGGCACAGTAGCGACAATTTAAATATGGGCACACTGGCATTTGATGGGGCATAGTAGCGACAATTCATGGGCACACTTGCGGCATCTGATGGAGGCACAGTAGCGACAATTCATGGGCACACTGGCAGCAGTTGATGGGGCACAGTAGTTACAATTAATCAACACACTGGCAGCATATGATCTGATGGGCACAGTAGCGGCAATTGATAGGCACACTGGCAGCATCTGATAGGCACAGTAGCAGCAATTGATGGGCACATTGGCAGCATTTGATGGGGCACAGTAGCGACAATTGATCGGCACACTGGCAGCATCAGATGGGGCACAGTAGTGGCATTTGATGGGAACAGTGGCTGCATTTGATGGGAACAGTGGCTGCATTTGATGGGAACAGTGGCTGCATTTGATGGGAACAGTGGCAGCATTTGATGGGGCACAGTAGTGGCATTTGATGGGGAACAGTGGCGGCATTTGATGGGGAACAGTGGCTGCATTTGATGGGAACAGTGGCAGCATTTGATGGGGCACAGTAGTGGCATTTGATGGGGAACAGTGGCGGCATTTGATGGGGAACAGTGGCGGCATTTGATGGGGAACAGTGGCTGCATTTGATGGGAACAGTGGCAGCATTTGATGGGGCACAGTAGTGGCATTTGATGGGGAACAGTGGCGGCATTTGATGGGGAACAGTGGCTGCATTTGATGGGAACAGTGGCAGCATTTGATGGGGCACAGTAGTGGCATTTGATGGGGAACAGTGGCGGCATTTGATGGGGAACAGTGGCGGCATTTGATGGGAACAGTGGCTGCATTTGATGGGGCACAGTAGTGGCATTTGATGGGAACAGTGGCTGCATTTGATGGGGCACAGTAGTGGCATTTGATGGGAACAGTGGCTGCATTTGATGGGGCACAGTAGTGGCATTTGATGGGAACAGTGGCTGCATTTGATGGGGCACAGTAGTGGCATTTGATGGGGAACAGTGGCGGCATTTGATGGGGAACAGTGGCGGCATTTGATGGGAACAGTGGCGGCATTTGATGGGAACAGTGGCGGCATTTGATGGGGAACAGTGGCTGCATTTGATGGGAACAGTGGCTGCATTTGATGGGAACAGTGGCTGCATTTGATGGGGCACAGTAGTGGCATTTGATGGGGAACAGTGGCGGCATTTGATGGGGAACAGTGGCGGCATTTGATGGGAACAGTGGCGGCATTTGATGGGAACAGTGGCTGCATTTGATGGGAACAGTGGCTGCATTTGATGGGAACAGTGGCGGCATTTGATGGGGAACAGTGGCTGCATTTGATGGGAACAGTGGCGGCATTTGATGGGAACAGTGGCGGCATTTGATGGGAACAGTGGCGGCATTAGATTGGGCACAAGTGGCTGCATTAGATTGGGCACAAGTGGCTGCATTAGATTGGGCACAAGTGGCTGCATTAGATTGGGCACAAGTGGCTGCATTTGATGGGGCCTAGGGCCCTCTTTTGATCTTGCACACGGGCCCGCTGATTTCATGATACGCCCCTGCCCCCAAAGTACGCAAAAAAATATGTAAAAAAACATATATTTTTTAGGGGGGGGGGGGGTGTCCCTGAATGGCAGTTTGGAAATGTGGTCACCCTACTACCCGATTCCCTACGGCGCATGAGCGAGTTGTGCAGCGCCGTCCTGACTGGTCCCCGTTGTGTTCTGGGAGCCGAGTGTTTCCCATAACACAACGGGCGGGGGCGGGAAGTGACGTACTCCCCGCAGAGAGGACTCCCGGAAGTGGGTGCAAATACCTGTTTTTGACAGGTATCTGCACCCCCTACCCCCTGAAAGGTGTCAAATGTGACACCGGAGGGGGGGGGGGGTTCTGATGAGCGGAAGTTCCATAATAGAGTGGAGCTCCGCTTTAATGAGTTAAATAGATATAGTACAACTTCTATGAAGGCCCCTTTCACACTACCGCGACTTCAAAGTCGCTCGATTTTACAGTGTTTATGCGGCCCTGATTTTGATGCACTTTTGCGTCGATTTTGCCACGATTTCAGGGAATGCCTGTGTAACTCCCATCAAAGTCGGACCAATGTAGTACAGGGACTACTTTGAAGTCAGTGTGACTTGAAAACACACAGATATGAATGGTACTCATTGGAAATCATAGGGTACGACTTGTCATGCGACTTTTCAGTCCCAAGTCGCAGGACAAGTTGCACAAGTGTGAAAGGGGCCGAACAGAGACGGTGGGCATAGTTGGCACTCTTGATGAGTGTCTGTCAGGGTTTTAGCTGCATAAAAGAGATATCAGATTGATATTAAGTAAAAGCCCTTGTTTGGTCTGCTAAACGTTGTGTTTAAAGTAGACAACTATCAAAAATGGATTGTCCTGGTTCAATGTCTGTATAAATGTATAACTTGTATTGTTATGAAATAAAAAAAAAAAAGTACTGAATCGAAAAATGGATTGGAAAAATGTAAGCATTTTATTACTGTATTTGTCCCTGGACATAAAGTGATGGGAAATTCAAAATGTTTTGATTGTCGCTGAAACAGAAGTTGGTGGGAAATCTCCCTAGTGAGACACAGACAAAAAAAGAGTTTTCCCCATTCTACAAAAAGAAGAAGAAAAAAAAAGAATATATATATATATATATATATATATATATATATATATATATATATATATATATATATATATATATATATATATATATATATACACACACACACACACACAGGGGAACCTTGGATTACGAGCATAATCCGTTCCAGAAGAATGCTTGTAATCCAAAGCACTTGCACATCACAGCGAGC
Source organism: Rana temporaria (assembly GCF_905171775.1). Classification (NCBI taxonomy): domain Eukaryota; kingdom Metazoa; phylum Chordata; class Amphibia; order Anura; family Ranidae; genus Rana; species Rana temporaria. Next base: position 277,235,804 of record NC_053493.1, read on the forward strand.
TTCCCCATAGAAGTCAATGGAAACAAAGATAATTTGTTCCGCATTGACTTATATGGCATGCAATACCGCATGTGGCCAGAGGTGGGGGGGGTGCCGGAAACCCTCGAAAAGGCTCGGAAACACTCAGAAATTTTGTATTTTCAAGTGTTTCCAAGTATTTCCGAGTGATTCCGAGTCTTTCTGAACGGCTCCAAACCATTTCGAGTGTCACCGGCACCACCGCACCTCTGGCCAAATGCGGTGCTGCACACAACATTAGCTTGAATTCTGCTCGTTTTGCGAGAAAACTCGCAAACCGAGTCAGGATTTTTTTTTAAATGTTGCTCGTCTTTCGAAACACTTGTTAACCACGTTACTCGTAAACCAAGGTTCCACTGTATGGGGAAACTCGCTTTCATATGCTTTGGATTACAAGCTTTTATTTATCTCTTTGTTGATTTTTTTTTTTACTTTCTCATATACAGATATACATTTCACATTAATACAGACATTCCATTACATACTTCACATCTTATTCCCATTTACCTTCTTTCTTATCTCTTTCTTCCATTGCTGTAGTTCCTTCCCACTTCCGTACCTCCCTACCCTGAAGCTGTTGTCACATTTTCTATCCAATTTGCCCATATTTTCTTATACTTTTCCCCATTTCCTCTGTTATAGTATGTCTCTTTATACAGTGACAGATTATTATTTATCACGTTTTTCCATTGCGCCACAGAGGGGGGTTCCACTTTTTTCTAATTTAACACTATGGCCTTTCTTGCGTAAAAGAGCAGCAAACCCACCTGTATTCTTTTTTCTCTGGGGGTCATAGTTTCCTCTACAAGTCATAACAAACAAGTCCCTGCCTCCAGGTCAAGTTGGACTAACGTCACTTCCTCAATTACTCTCAGGACCTCTCTCTAGAACCACCTTATCTTTGGACAGGTACAGAATATATGGATAAAGTTCCCTGGAATGCCTGCGCATCTCCAACAATTTTAAGGATTTGATGGAAATATTTTAAACAGTTTATACGGTGTATAGTAGCCCCTATGTGTTATTTTAAATTGGATTAATTTGTCTCGAAGTGAGACTAAGATCTGAAATGGGAATTTGTATATCTCCCCCCAATTTTCTGATGACAATTTTGGGATATCCCTCAACCAACATTCACATAATTTATCCATATCTGGTGGTTCTGTTTTTACTAAATGGGTGTAAAGAGTTGAGATCAACTCTTTTTCCTTTCTCTTTCTCACCAGTTGTTCTAGGCCTGTTTCTCTTAGCTGCGGGATGCCATCAGGAAATTGTGCTACCAGGGCATGTACCAACTGCATATGTCTAAAAAAAATAATTATCCGGTACATTCCATTTTTCTCTCATTTCTACACATGTGGATATTTTTCCCCCATCTATAACTTGTGATATTTTTTTTACTTTAAATTTTGTCCATGCTCTAAGGTCTTGAATGTAAGTTAAATGTGCCAGTTCGGGATTTCTCCATAATGGAGTATTTGGGGATATATCTGTTTTTAGGTTGCTCTCTCTTGCTATGCCTGCTTTCCATACCCTTACTGTTGTTATCATTGACGGAGTTAAATCTCACCTACATTTTAACCCACAAAATGGTAATGCCTGCAGTGCCTCCAAAGACTGGACCACTGCTGCCTCCGCCATTGTATCAGGATCATATCCATCTGGATTTAACCATCTCCTTATTGTCACCAGCTGAGTTGCGAGATAATATTTATATAGGTCTGGAAATGCTTATCCCCCCTGTTCCACTGGACGCATACGTGTTTTTAATTTTATTCTAGCTATTTTATTTTGCCATATGAATGAGGATAAGACACTATGTAGCTGTGTAAAAAAACTTTGGTAACCATTGTGGTGAATTTCTGAACAAGTATAGCAACCTGGGAAGAATTTTCTTCTTCTTCTTCTTCTTTTTTAGTAGAATGGGGAAAACTTTTTGTTTTCATTGACTTCTATGGGGGAAATTGCTTTGATATGCAAGTGCTTTGGATTACAAGCATCCTCCTGGAACGGATTATGCTCGTAATCCAAGGTTCCACTGTGTGTATATATAAGAAGGCCAGTATGGTGGCCTGAGTTTATGGGAGGAGCCCGGAGGGTATTTAAGCAGCCCACTCACACATGCTCTTTGTCGGTTCAGTGTGCAGTACTACACGTCACTGGGCCGACTCTTCCCAGCTCACCTCATGTCCGTGAGTCTGCGCATTCGACACCCTCCCACCCCTCCCTTTTTCAGGGCACTTCTCAGCATATCCTTCTTCAATTAACTACCCATTACTTACCTTGGGTATGCCCCCTTTTCTTGGCATACTGACCAGACCACCAAGGCACACTTCAGGTCTATTTATGTTGTAAGTCTTGTTGCGTGTTTATGTGATCCACATCTCTCCCGGTCAGAGGGTAACTACTATATATATATATATATATATATATATATATATATATATTCTTTTTTTTCTTCTTCTTTTTTAGTAGAATGGGGAAAACTCTTTTTGTTTCCATTGACTTCTATGGGGAAACTCACTTTGCGGTACTGCACAGCCTATTCGCTTTGAATTCTGCTAGTTTTCAAGATTTGTTTTTTTAAATGTTGCTCGTCTTTCAAAACGCTTGTTAACCTCCCTGGCGGTATGATTCTGTCTGGAATTACGTACCAAAAGCGGTACAATTATTTGCAAGGAAATTTGGTGTTTTATACTGTAGGCCTGTAATTTTTAGGAATAACTCACTTAAATCTGACCAAACAAGAATCTAATAGGCATCCCGGGTATGACATTTTTTTAAAAAACAAAATTATAAATTATAATATAATAAATAATTATAAATAATTATAACAAATAATAATATAATTCTAATAATAATTATTCAATAATGTAATCAAATCAAAATCACTGAAATTTTCTCAGTTGCAAAATTGTCGCTGTCATTATTTATTTTTTTTATGACGAATTTCCCCACAAATCGCTATCGCACAATTCTGCAATAATAATATAATTTATTATTGCTGTTTTTTAGCTGATCTAAAACCATTTTTGACATAAAGGGACACTTTTGGTTGCTATGGACAATCTACAGTTTGCAGGGAGAAAGAAACGTTTTTATTATATAAAAGTACATGTAGGGCACTGGGCAGACCACTAGGGACAAGGGGTGTGTGTTTTTTTTACATACAGTACTGTAATCTATAAGACTACAGTATACTGTATAGTGTTTGTTTACGTTTTTGAATTTGGCGCCGTTCTCCGCTCCCGTGCGTCGTAACGTCACAGGGAACGGAGATCGGCGGCACAGGAGGACACTGTGTGAATCGAGCGAGTTCCCGCTCGCTCACACAGCGCGGTGGCATCGCTGGATCCAGAACAAGGTAAGCCAGCGCACGCTGCAGGCTCTGCATAGCTTACCCCGAGCGTGACTCGGGGATACCGATCGCAACATAAAAAACCCACCCCGAGTCACGCTCGGGGATACCGCCAGGCAGGTTAACCGTGTTACTCGTAAACCAAGGTTCCACTGTATATACTGTATTTATTGGCGTATAACACTCACTTTTTTACCCTGAAAATAGAGGGTAAACTGTGCCTGCGTGTTATGCGCAGGAGGCTGTGGAACGTTTTTTCCCTAAAACTTCCCTCTTAAAGTTAGGGTGCGCGTTATACGCCTGTGCGTGTTATACCCCGATAAATTCGGTATATATATTTAGTATAGTCTGTTATTAAGTGTATTACCCGTATAACAAATCCTGATCTCTAGTAAAGCTTTTTTTTTTATTGAGAAATAAAAACAGCTTAACAGACTGCACACTAATTACACGATCTGGTGTCCTACAAAACATTTGCTTCAGTTACCGAAATAAGGGTATATCTTCTAATACTTCAAGAAAAAAAATGCCTGTTTATATGGAGCCATATTTTCTAAATCTAAAAAAAAAAAAAAAAAGAAAAACACATTTAAAAAAATAGAAAAAATGTGTAGTTTGATTTAATTTTAAATTATAATGTCATTTTTTGCCAGCACATAGAAATTGGACCAGTGTAGGTGAACATTAGTCACAGCTAATGATCGTTGGAAACTTAGCAAAGGTTAGAAAATCTAACTTTATTCTCTTCAGTCTTTGAGGTATTGTACTGACGGGAAAAAGTATAGCCTGGAGTTATTATACTAAAGCTCATATAATGGATATCGGTTCACCAAGGTCAACGTGTCACTGACTTCAGGTGCCAGACATGGCTTTGTACTTTTGTGTGAGATTGCTGGTCTGGGTAACACAAATAACACCTTGTCATTTTTTTTTAGCACAAAGCATTTTAAAAATTACCTTCACTTAGTCGTGTCCTACTTTAGACACAAAGGATATGAATGATGGAAATATCTTAATAACATGTTGCTTTAAATACAAAGGCAAGGTGGTGATCAAGTGAAGCTACTTAAACATGTATGCTTATTAGCTTGTGCAGAAGGCAATGGTGTGCACAGACACATTGCAACAGGTAGGAAATATACTGTATGTGTGTGTTTATATATATACACACACATGTTAAAATTTCAGTTTTCTGTGATGTAAAAAAATGAGACAAAGATAAATCATTTCAGAACTTTTCCCACCTTTAATGTGATCTATAAACCGTACAACACAATTGAAACACAAAGTGAAATCTTTTAGGAGGGGGGAAGTAAAAATAAAATAATATGGTTGCATAAGTGTGCACACCCTCTTATAACTGGGCATGTAGCTGTGTTCAGAATTAAGCAATCACATTGAAACTTATGTTAAATAGGAGTCAGTCCACACCTGCCATCATTTAAAGTGCCTCTGATTAACCCCAAATAAAGCTCAACTGTTCTGGTAGGTCTTTCCTGGCATTTTCTTAGTCACATCCTACAGCAAAAGCCATGGTCAGCAGAGAGCTTCCAAACAGGGATCTCATTGTTAAAGGATATCAGTCAGGAGAAGGGTACACAAGAGTTTCCAAGGCATTAGATATACCATGGAACACAGTGAAGACAGTCATCATCAAGTGGAGAAAAATATGGCACAACTGTGACATTACCAAGAACTGGATGTCCCTCCAAAATTGATGAAAAGATGAGAAGAAAACTGGTCAGGGAAGCCGCCAAGAGGCCTACAGCAACATTAAAAGGATCTGCAGGAATATCTGGCAAGTACTGGCTGTGTGGTACATGTGACAACAATCTCCCGTATTCTTCATATGTATGGGCCATGGGGTAGAGTGGCACGACGAAGAAAGCCTTTTCTTACGAATAAAAACATCCAAACCTGGCTACATTTTGCAAAAACACATCTGAAGTCTCCAAAAAGCATGGTCTGAGAAAGCCAAGGTTGAAATTTTCGCCCATAATTCCAAAAGATATGTTTGGCGCAAAAACAACACTGCACATCACCAACAGAACACCATAACCACCGTGAAGCATGGTGGTGGTAGCATTATGCTTTGGGGCTGTTTTTCTTCAGCTGAAACAGGGGCCTTAGTCAAGGCAGAGGGAAATATGAACAGTTCCAAATACCAGTCAATATTGGCACAAAACTGTTCAGGCTTTTGCTTGAAAGCTGAACATGAAGAGGAACTTCTTCTTTCAGCATGACCACGACCCAAAGCATACATCCAAATCAACATAGGAATGGCTTTACCAGAAGTAGATTCAAGTTTTGGAATGGCCCAGCCAGAGCCCAGTCCTGAATCCCATTGAAAATCTATGGGGTGATCTGAAGAGGGCTGTGCACAGGAGATGCCCTCGCAATCTGACAGATTTGGAGTGTTTTTGCAAAGAAGAGTGGGAAAATGTTGCCAAGTCAAGATGTGCCATGCTGATAGACTCATACCTAAAAAGACTGAGTGCTGTAATAAAATAAAAAGTTGCTTCAACAAAGTATTTGTTTAAGCGTGTGCACACTTATGCAACCATATTTTTATAGTTTTTTTTACTTCCCTCCACCTAAAAGATTTCAGTTTGTTGTTCAACTGAGTTGTACAGTTTATAGGTTACATTAAAGGTGGAAAACTTTCTGAAATGATTTATCTTTGTCTCATTTTTTTTACATCACAGAAACCTGCCATTTTATCAGGCGTGTGTAGACTTTTAATATCCACTGTATATATATATATATATATATATATATATATATATACCCACCGCATGAATGGATATCAAATATACAGTATAATGAATGTGAAATGCGATCTCTGGTTATGGTGTGATTGGATATCTATATTGTTTCAGACTAGCACCTTCACCACCTCCCATGACAAAGTGGATGCAAGACTGTGAGGTTTAGGGAACATGTCAAGAAACCAAGAACACCCTGCCAATTATGCAATAACAGTGGAATGTTGTTGATATAATATCTATGTTATAGGATAATGTGTTTATTCCAATTATTATATCAACATACACCTATTGTTCTGCTTTGTTAGAGTGAGCAAGAAAGAAGGTAAAAATTTGGTTGCATTTTTGTGGTTTTGGATTTTTGCAAAGTACACCAGGTTTTATGGATTTTAAAGTACTTCCCATTAATACATTTTTTTTAAATTGCAAACAAAAGTGTGAATTTGGTATTCTGTAATATCCCGTTATTATCTGTTATTTTTTTTCCTTAAAGAACTTGGTCAAATTTACCACAAAAGAAAAAAAATCTTTCCTGATCTAAAGATACCGTATTTGCCGGTGTATAAGACAACCTTTTATACTTAAAAATTTGTCTCAAAAATCGGGGGTCATCTTATACGCCGGATGCAGACTTTGCAATGGATGCAGTCCATTTTTTAAAAGCCGTGCCTCCTCCTCGTGCTGTTCCGTGATAGGCTCAGTGATCCGCCTATCATGGACGTTGTCTCATCCTCAGCCTCGGACGAGAGGACGTCCGTGATAGGCGGAATATTGAACACAGGCTCTGCTGGGAAACTGAGTGTTCTGCCTATCACGGAACAGCACGAGGAAGAGGTGCGGCTTTTAAAAAATGGACGCCCGCAGTCTGACTCACTAAAGTAAGGAAGATCGGCGATGTGAGGTGAGACAATGGCACGGTGAGGTGAGGCAATGGCACGGCGAGGTAATGGCACAGTGAGGTGAGGCAATGGCACAGTGTGGTGAGGCAATGGCACAGTGTGGTGAGGCAATGGCACAGTGTGGTGAGGCAATGGCACAGTGAGGGGTCGTCTTATACGGCGAGTATATCCCAAAACCAACCTTTTAGTTGGAAAATTAGGTCGCCTTATACAACGGCAAATACAGTAGTTGGTAACTTCCTGGATAAACATTCTACAATGTTAACAATATAATATAATGTCTTAAAAATATGCTGTTTACATTGTATGCATTTACAAACATATGAGTGATAAATCTCTTCTAAGGAAAGAGCAAGTATTCTAATATACTGTATATAATTTAATCTCAATGTCCTAAAAAAAAACCAATGTTTTCAAGAAGTTTAGAGCAGCAGAATAACGTGAAATAGATATATAATGAAGCATGCCTTACTCTTCACTCTCATTTTTCACATACCTTTGGCTTATAGCGTTCCTTTTTATCTTCATAAATCAGGACATATCAAACTATTTTGCCTCTGGCTTATCTTATATACACAACTGAAAGGCAGATTCAATGATAATTTATCTTGCATCCATAATCAGTGAACCTTTGCAATGTAGACCTTTCCTATTTTTTGGATAGCTGGAGGATAGCTTTTGGATAACTGGAGGTTATCTAGAAAGATCAAAGAGGATATACAGCCTTTCCAATTATTTTTTTTAGATATAATGGTATGTGAAAATAATCAGCTGGGTGTCAATGATTCTATTGATTAAAACCATTTCAATTTTTCTATGTATAATTAGTATTTTTTTGTATACAGACAGCTATTCTCATTATAGATTACGCTTCCTGCCTGAAGTGCTGCACAATATACTTCTGTTGTTTCTCACCATTTAAGGGGTGAATTTATATAAAAAAAATTGCATTCCAATTTGTTCAGTGAATGTGCATTTGTTTTATGTGAACGGGGCAAGAGAACGACGTTATATTTTCTGTGCTGGTCAAATACTTTTCATTATATTAAATAGGAAAATATTATATTGGGCCACTAAATGGTGATAAGTATCATAGGATATTATGATACTTGGCATTATCTAAAGGCCAAATGCAATATTTTCTGGTTTTAATCAATGAAAAATCAATGAAAAATATTCAACTTGCACAGAAAATAGCCAAATAACTTTTGGTTTTATGCCCCATTAACACCAACAGATGTACATGTATTTTCATTGGGCGAATTGCCCAATATAATTTAATAATTTAATATAATTAATATATTTTTTTATAAATACACCCATTGGAGTCAGCTGAGTAAGTGAAAACAATGCACTCTCTGTGTGGCTCGTAGATTTGGGTTGATTTAGTAAAGGAGCTTAGCATCTTCACTTCTTGCTCGGGGGACATAATAATTTCCTGATATTTACACACAAGATCTTGTTGTCAAAATGCCACTTATGTTTAATAAAGATCTTACAAATAAACGTGTATAGACACATAAATATGCATATGTAAAATTATTCATCCTATTTTTCCTGCCATTGCTTCAATTTATCCATATATGCACATATTTTACTTGAATATATACGCAAATATTCAATATATAAAATATACAGATTATTTTTTTCCTCTTATTTTTGCTCTGAAAGCATCGCTGCATTACTGCATTACAGATCTTTATGCAGCTTTGTGCATTGTCCCATAGACAACAATGCGCCTGTGTTCAGAACTGTAAAGAAATGCAAATGTTTTATGTTTTTGCTCATGTGCTTGTGTGAAAATTAATTTCAGTTATTCCGTCATGTGAAAAGCAAATTTCTGTTCACTTTGAATACCAAATCATGTGCAGATGAAATAAGTAAACAGGAATTTGCTTTTCACATGATTGATTAAAGTGAATATTCAAAAAATTGATTGAAGTGAATATTCAACTCCCTTAGAAATCCACGTAAATCCACGTAATCTTTCCACTTTTAAATTTTTATTTTACCCTTTTAAACATTTAAAAACAGAGAGCACTGAATTCTAAGCCAGTTAGTTCCGTGTGTTGACTAGGTGTGTTATTACATCTAAAGTTGACCTGTCACTGAATCAATTCTAAATCAGATAGATCAAATGACCATCAGCCATGGGCATCATGAGTCAATGAACTCTTGTGAAAGGCTGGTTTCGCAGGTCAGGAAATCATAATTAGAAAGGTAGAGAAACGTTCAGGACAGCATATTTTACACCTTAATGGAGAAGGTCATATTGTGGGGTCTATGGAATGTATAGGCAGAAGAAGCTATCAAGTGTTTAGCTCCAAGGCTATGGGCTGGACATAGGAATGATTGATTCTCCCTCCTCGCCAAAATGGAAGTGCTGTTGCAATGCGGTTGATTTACTAAAGAAAAGTAGGCTGTTAGCTTTGCAAGGGATGTTTCCTTTAGTTAATGAGGCGAAGCTCTGCTGGCTTCTATCTTCCAATCATGTGCAAGCAAAAATACAGTTTTTTTTCTTTTATTTTTTTCTTTGCACTTGATTGGGTATTATTTGCATAGTGAATTTTTACAACATTCACTAAGCTAGGAGAAACTCCTTTGTGATATGAACAGCTCATTCGCCTTTTAGTAAATAAATACCTAAGTTTTCATTACCTTAACGTGTATTTCCCCTTTTACAGCCACATTGGGATAACGCCTACTTTATATTTTCTCTCATGCACATAGCATAAAGGCCCATACACACAATCAGATTTTCGGACAGGAATTGTGTGATGGCAGGCTGTTTTTGGAAAATCCGACCATTTGTATGCTCTATCGCAGTGTTTTTCAACTCCAGTCCTCAAGGCACACCAACAGGTCATGTTTTCAGGCTTTCCATTATTTTGAACAGGTGATTTGATCAGTTTCACTGCCTTAGTAATCACCACAGTCGTTTCATCTAAAGGAAATCCTGAAAACATGACCTGTTGGTGTGCCTTGAGGACTGGAGTTGAAAAACACTGCTCTATCGGATGATTGTTGTCAGATTTTCCACCAACAAATGTTGGATAGCATGCTTTAAAATTTTCAGCCAACAAATGTATGTTGTCGAATTATCCGATCGTGTGTACACAAGTCCTTCGGACAAAACTCCAAAGTACAAAGACGCATGCTCAGAAGCAATGCTAACCATAACACAACATTAGCAGAAGTTGTCCAAATGGTGGTGATAAAAAGCTGAAAAACCATGTGTTTGTTGGCCAACGCCCTTTGGACAAAAGTCTTAAGCTTTGTCCGCGGAAAATCAGATAGTATGTACCAGGCTTATAAAAAATATTGAAAATTTGCTACCTATGTTTTTACTTGCTATTACATTTTACTCCTAAGTTGGATTTTTCTGTGGAATGCAAAGTGGGTTGAAGAGTTACCTTAATTAACTCTGTTCATAGTGTGCTGGCAGATCTCCACTATCAGATGTAAATTGGCTTTTTTTTGCATGTTCCTGAGCACATTACAACAAGAACTGGTACCGCACGCTACTTGTCATTCTGAATAGCATCACAATGTACCTTAATGATGGAGGGCTGCAGCATTTAAAGCCCTATGAGGCAACTAACTACTGTATGCAACAAATGTTTTAATGTGTAAAAAAAGTGTGTGTATTTAAGGCACTGCATGTCAGTGGCAATGTGTGAATCTAACAGTAGCACCCTCTAGTGTGCTAGAAGATTAGTGCAGGGTTATTTCAGAGTAGGTAAATTTCCAGACTTGGCTGGTTGCCAAGGCTGGGTGTGTTTTGTGATCTGGGTTGGGAGTGGCTCAGAGTAGTGCTGGGTGACTCACAGGTGGTGCCACCAAGACCTCCTTCTTTTCCAGAACATGGTACTTTCTGAAAAGAGAGGTGGAGAGGGGAGGTGGAGCCACCTGGGGTGTTCTAAGGAACCCTGACCAATCCCCAATCTGCATTGGCAGACGGCAGGCCTCCTTAAATACCCAGGGTCAGCCCAGCTGGGGGGGAGTTGATCGGGTGGAAGATGGAGATGGAGTGTTAGGCTGTTAGGGCCTTTGAGGGAGCTCCAAAGTCTAGGGGGTGACCTCTGGCCTGAGCTCTGGTGCGGACATGACCCTCTTATAACCCAAAGAGGTGTCCTGGCCAGCAGGAGTAAGAGAGGACAGCAGGAGAACACTGTCGACCAAGTCTCCAGGAGTTCCACAGAGGCAGCCAGGAGGTCTGGGAGGCACGCCGGAGAGGACTGAGATGCAGCAGTCTGGGATGGGTGCAGAGCCAGTCTGAAGGATGGTGGTGTCACAGGCAGTGGAGTGAGACAGCTGAAGCCAGGAAGGCTGGCAGTGCCTGAAGAGGTTGTGCTGGGAGCAGTAGCCATAGGGACAGCTAGCACTGGAACTAGCTATTTCTGCTACACCATAGGTGCCCGGGGTCCCTGCCTTTAAAAGGCATTTGCTTTGGGCCTGGCTGAGCCAGTGTAAGACCTACAGTGCTAGCTAGTCTGGGAAGAGAAAGGAAGTGATGTGCTGGAGGATTGAGGGGTTTCAGTCTGCAAGGAAGTAATGTGCAGGAGAAGAAGAGGAGAATGTATATACTGTGATGTATATAGTAGTCCCAACGTTGAATGTAAATTTGGATGAATGGGATAAAGAGATGTCACCAGAAGGCAAATAAGGGGATGATCAACCACGGTATAATTGAACAAAAAATAAGGCTTTATTAATGAAACACACAATAACAATTAAGTGGCACAATGACCACTCGGGTGAACCACATTCCTCCGGACCTCCAGTGTACCGAGCATTGAAATAAAAATCTCACTGTAGTAAATTGACAACGTTGTCTTAAAAACACACTAAGCTCAAAAACCCTGCAACTCCATCCTTATGAATCCCGTCTCCAGGAGGGATGAGAAATGGTGCTACTAATTTATATTGTCCTGAACTATACCACAATTCCCTCTAATATTGCACCCTTTTATTTGTTAATACCTTGTGTCCATGAAAAGGGCTTGTACAAATATTTTAACATGAGGTCATGTAGTAAAAGAGAGTGTGAACAGTCATGTTATCATAACAATCCGGTCACTTTAGCTGATAGTAAGTCTGCCATTCAATGAAACAAATCACAGCTATCTATTGCAGTATTATTATTATTATTATTATTATACAGGATTTATATAGCGCCAACAGTTTGCGCAGCGCTTTACATCAGGGAAGACAGTGCAGTCACAATACAATCAATACAGGAGGGATCAGAGGGCCCTGCTCGTAAGAGCTTACAATCTAGAAGGGAGGGTCAAGTGGAACAAAGGGTAGTTAGCTGTGGGGGATGATCAGATGGACTCAAATGAAAAAACAGTTATGTGTGGGAAGGGTAGGCTTCTCTGAAGAGAAGGGTCCTCTAAAAGCTGATAGAGAAGGAGATAGATGGATAGATTGCGGTATAGAGTATACGCCGAGTTTCTCAAAAAGCAGCAGTATTCACTTTACACGACTATTTGTTGGTGTAGAGGGCTGCAGTAACTGTATAGGCAGTGTGATAAGTAGGGCATTCAACACAGTTCATAATATATCCGTCAATAATCGCTGTAATATCTCACTGCTGGGAAGAAATACATGGATAGTGTTTACCCTTCCTTTGCCAATATATCTTGGCCACGATATAATATCACTTAATATATCCTCTGGCAGAGAAACCATGAGAGGTGTCTGTGGTTCAGCTTGCTGAACTCTGACCGCTTGCGTTGGCTGTTCCGAATGGCAGTTTGTTTGTCCGGAGAGATTTCCTCAAGACTTCCGATTCAGTGTCTGGAATGCAGAGCTATGGTGGCCGGAATGGCTCACTAGTGATTGCGGAAGTAGACTTATCCAAGAACGGATCCTTAGATGTCAATGATAAGGAAACACCTTACAATCCCGGATTCTGGGCCATAGTGAAGTGCGGGGATGGGCTAGCGTCAGGTACGTCAACGCGTTTCGTGCACTTAGCCGTGCACTTTGTCTGGATGTTGTACGTAAGTAATCATCATCTTTATATAGGGAACAGTTTCCAATCAACTTCATTTACGTCATTTTTACTATATACTGCCATCTTGTGGTGACACAGTACTACAGTTAGTTGCGGTGACACAAAGTACTACAGTTAGTTAAAATAGACACGTATATTATCTATAAAGGCAATATAGATAATTCAGTGGAAGAAGATTAGTAAAGCAGCTATTCATTCACGTTAATCATGTCTAAGATTTTACAGTTAGGTCCTAAGAGATTCACCACATGGGAATGGCAATTGGCAGGTGAAAGTATGCTGGCTCAATCATTTAGGGATATTTAGCCATTTGAAAAATGCCAGCATATTTGAAAAATAGTAATTAGAAAATTTGATAATGATACAAAATAATTGTAAAATGAAAAATAAGCAATAATAATAAAGACTAACAAAGAGGAAAAATAAATAAATAATGATTAATACAGGTTAATGGCTTTCCAGTGGTTGTAGGATTACCCCTGTCTGGTACCGAGTAGCATGATCTCACTTCATATGTAAATAGTCCAGTTTGCCCCCGAAGGGGCTTATACAGGTACTTAGGGCTCTAGATCTTCAATCTCAATTCATTGTTCAAGCCAGTCGGCTGAAGAGTATTGAGTTTGAAGATCAAGGATTTTTAATTTCTATGGAGTACTGTATCAAAATCTCCCCTTGGATCACTGAGATCTGTAGTGATCTAGATATGTTCCTCCAATGAATGTAGTGATATAGATGTATAGTGTCCAATACTCCGGTTGGATAATTGATATCTTAGATGTTAGTATGATGACTTATAAATTACGTTGTTTCGCAGCAACACACCAGGCTCTCCAGAGAACGCAAAATTTACTTAACTTCCAATAACATACAAAGTCCAAAGTCCACAGACGATACAAATCCAGCAGAGTATTTCAGAATCCCATCTTTTCCTAGACCTGTGCTATATTCATCATAGAGTGACAAGACTAGAATGAATGCCAGCTTGACTGCCTCAAATACTGGTCTCACACTCGAGGGAGGGGTTCTTTCAGGTCAACCAACTGTTTCCTTGAATGAAAACTTCCCCAAGTCTATTAGCACACATAGCAAGAAAGAGGAAAATTCCAGCATGCTTCTTATCATTAGATATTAGACAAGCCTTCGACTCTGTCTCTTGGTCATACCTAGAGTACTCATTGCTGAAATGGGGCTTTGGTCCCAACTTCATACGATGGGTTCTACAGTTATATAAAAACCCGAAAGCGTATGTCAAATACGCAGGATATAAATCAGATGCATTCCCCATACAGAGAGGCACTAGGCAAGGCTGTCCATTATCCCCTTTATTGTTTGCCCTCCTTATAGAACCTCTGGCCCAAAAAATAAGAGCGGACCCCAAGGTAATGGGTATAGAATTGGGCGGTGTAAAACACAAATTATGTCTATATGCGGACGATATCTTATTGTTCCTCTCGTCTCCCCAAGTTTCTGGTCCCAACCTAACCCCAATTTTGCACCAATTTGCGTCTTTTTCGGGATTAGTGATAAATCCTAAGAAATGTCTGGCCCTCAACGTTTCACTTTCAAGCACAGAATTGAATGCGGCGAAAGTGGGTCTTCCCTTCGAATGGTCAGCCAAAAGCATCCCTTATTTAGGAATACATCTCACTGCTGATATACTAGATCTATACTCTTACAATTATCCTGCACTTTTGAAACACATAACAAGTCTTTTACACTCGTGGACCCAACTCCCCTTATCCTGGTTCGGTAGAATTAATGCAACAAAAATGACCATACTGCCCAAGCTCCTATATCTCTTTAGGGTACTCCCCATACCTATTCCGGCGCATTTTCTTAGAATAGTACAAAAACGGGTCTCCACCTTCATCTGGGGTTCCTCCAGGCCAAGAATCAAATCACAAGTCCTTCATCTCCCCAAGACGGCAGGTGGACTCGGCTATCCCAACTTTGCCCGTTATTACCAAGCAGCGCAACTGGCAATGTTAACAAAATATCATGCCAAAACTGAGGTGCCACTTTGGGTATCAATAGAAGCAGTGGAAAGCGACCCTATTTCTATATCTAACTTGTTGTGGATCTCTCCAAAGTTACGTAAGCATATTACCAACCCAGTCACGAAGCACTCGCTTTCCTTATGGGATGCACTTAAATCCAAACATCACCTATTGTCTCCATTAACCCCGTTACTGTCATTTAATAAAAACCCAGCATTCTACCCAGCTTGGGTCTTTCCCAATTCCTTTAAAGAATGGGTGGATAGGGACTGTACACTCAAATACAAATTTTTTGATTCAATGTCAATGACCCCCTTCCCATCTATGTGTACAAAACATGGGATACCATCGAAGGAAATCTTTAGATATTTACAGATTAAAAACTTTTTCCAACCCCCTACTAACTCAGCACACTTGCCGAACAAATTCACGATTTTTGAAAAGGTGTGTGATAAGAATCCTCATGCTAGAAAAGTGGTTTCAGCCCTATACTCGCAGCTACTTTCACAATCAGACAAGGGGAAGCTATCATATGTCCGTAAATGGGAGGAAGACTTGGGCACAGAACTGAATGAGAGGGAGTGGGAGCAAATATGGACCAACACTAAAACAGCTTCTTCTAATGTGCTAGCAGCGGAAACGAACTATAAAGTAATATCTAGGTGGTACTTGGTGCCGACTAGAGTGGCCAAATTCTCTAGTAATTATTCTGATCAATGCTTTAGGGATTGTTCTGGTACGGGAACATATATTCACATATGGTGGTCGTGCCCAAAGGCACAGGTATTTTGGTCAGAAATTTTCCAAACAATAGAAATCCTCACTCAAACTTCCCTCCCTATGGATCCTAAATTGGCATTACTTAATTTAAAACCATACAATTTGTCGCATATGCAATTCAACCTGATTAAACAGCTCCTCACGGCAGCAAAACAAACAATAGCGAAAGCTTGGAGATCTCCTAATTTATTAATGAGCGAAGTAGTCAATAGAATGAACACAGCAATGAAGTATGCCAAAATGTCGGCCATTGAGTTGGATACGATCACCAGATTTGAATGTATATGGGAACCCTGGATTAGTCTCACAATGCAGAACACATTTGTTAATGCGGTAATGATGCCATGGTAGTCCAGCCATTGTATAGACAGCCTGACTTATCTAACCAAAATGCTGATGGATCCCCGGTCTAGTCCTGCAGAGCCCTCTATCCCTTCCTCCCTCCCTTACCTTCCCTCTTTAATTTAATGCTTTATAATTTTCCTTTTTACTTTTTATTTCCTTATTACGTCGAATCTGCGACTTCTATTTACCTAAGATATTAGGAAAATACAACATCAACTAGATGCCTCTAACATCTTGGAAGCATTACAACACCTGGAACGAAGTTCAAATATTACAAAGCAAGACCTTTGATATCCAAAAACATGTCCTGATGAACTTCTCTGTTACACTTTTGAATTTTTGAATTTTTTTATTTTTTAATCGGATTTTCATGAATGATTTTCACATGTAATGTAGATGTTATGCTTCATTATATAATATTTCAGTATTTTCCTCTGTATACGCTAATACTATTTGAAAATTCTGTATACTTATTGTTACTATTACACAATAAAGATATATTGACAAGGAAAACTTCCCCAAGTCTAATTACCATCAATAAATACTTCCTTATGTACAGTATGTAAGGAAGTTATCCTTTGAGGTTAACAGGCCATCTCACACACACCTAGGTAAATTAACACATCTAAGGGTTTTCTGCTGTCCCTTTGATCTGTGTTTGACCACTAACCCTTTTGGTCAGCAAACACCTTATATACAGTTGTATTCAAAATTATTCAACCCCCACTGAAATTGATTGTTTTGGCCAGTTTGACATTGATTTTGGTCATCCTGCTTACAATTAAATCAAAGAGGCAAGTGTAGGTCAGACAAATATAACATAACATTTATAATGAAATAACCACAAATGTCTTTTCTGTGCTCACATCATTATCAGTTTTATTCAACCCCCAAGTGACATTCAAACTTAGTACTTGGTACAACATCCTTTTACAGTTATAACAGCTTTTAAACGTGAAGCATAGCTTGACACAAGTGTCTTGCAGCGATCTACGGGTATCTTCGCCCATTCGTCATCGGCAAAAGCCTCCAGTTCAGTCACATTCTTAAGCTTGCGCACTGCAACTGCTTTCTTTAAGTCCCACCAGAGGTTCTCAATCAGATTTAAGTCTGGTGACTGCGATGGCCACTCCAAAATGTTCCAGCCTTTAATCTGCAACCATGCTCTAGTGGACTTTGAGGTATGCTTGGGATCATTGTCCTGTTGAAAGGTCCAACGTCTCCCAAGCCTCAGGTTTGTGACGGACTGCATCACATTGTCATCCAATATCTCCTGGTACTGAAGAGAATTCATGGTACCTTGCACACGCTGAAGCTTCCCTGTACCTGCAGAAGCAAAACAGCCCCAAAGCATGATTGACCCCCCGCCATGCTTCACAGTAGGCAAGATGTTCTTTTCATCATAGGCCTTGTTCTTCCTCCTCCAAACATAGCGTAGATCCATGGGCCCAAACAGTTCTAATTTTGTTTCATCAGTCCACAGAACATAATCCCCAAACTTCTGTGGTTTGTCCACATGACTTTTGGCATACTGCAGTCGACTCTTCTTATTCTTTGGAGACAGCAAGGGGGTGCGCCTGGGAGTTCTGGCATGGAGGCCTTCATTACGCAGTGTGCGCCGTATTGTCTGAGCAGAAACTTCAGTACCCACATCTGACAAATCTTTTCTCAGTTCCTCAGCAGTTACACAGGGACTTTTCTCCACTCTACTTTTCAGGTAGCGCACAGCAGTCAAAGTCAGCATCTTCTTTCTGCCACGACCAGGTAGCGTTTCAACAGTGCCCATTGCCTTGAATTTGCGAATGATGCTTCCTATGGTGTCTCTTGGTATGTTTAACATCTTTGCAATCTTCTTATAGCCATTGCCCTTCCTGTGAAGAGTAATCACCTCTTCTCTTGTCTTCCTGGACAATTCTCTTGACTTCACTATGTTTGTAACCACACCAGTAAATGTCTAGAAGGAGCTGAGTATCACAGTCATTTTAAAGCTGCCTGATTGGTGCTTATTAGGCTTTATTGCTGCTCCCTGACATCCACAGGTGTTTTCAATACCTGGTTGAAAACACTTCAATGAACCTCTGCTCTTCAGAGTGGTAGTCTTTAAGGGGTTGAATAATTGTGTAAATGAAGAATTCACAATAGAAACATTTACTACTGTATTACAAAACCAATTGATGTAATTTTAGTTGCATATGGTTCTTTAAGAAGTCCTTGTAGGATTTCATTCTGAATACAATTACAAATAAACACTAAATTCCCTAAAACACTTTACAGCATTGGGGGGTTGAATAATTTTGAACACAACTGTATATATATATATATATATATATATATATATATATATATATATATATAATATAATATTTTAAATACCTACACATCTATATTAATATTACAACATATTCCCCCACTTGAGTCGGTTCTAACTACTAGAACTGACTCACAATTCGAACAACAAACATCATTATGGTTTGAGGTACTGGATGCTTTACAATGGCTCATATGAAATATTAAGTTGAGACTGGTTACATCTCTCTTCACCAACCTGTAAAATATCCCCATGAAACAGTTATTGGATAATATAACTTTAGACCATGACTGGAAAAGGATTCAGTAAACATTCGTGGCCAGTATAGCTGTTAGGCCTTATTTCAAAGATTGCTCCTTTTTTTTGTAGATCACATCACGATCTTGAATATTGTGCAACAACGAGCTGATGTCACCGTTCCATTCAGACTTCATCACATCTCTCATCATCTCACTGAAAGTAAAGCTTGGTATGTTTTGGGAGGTCCAATCCACATAAGTCCATGATTCTCTCATGTCCAGGCTCAAAGGGGCAAATCCACAAAAGAGATACTCCGGCGTAAGCCGTCGTATCTCTGGTTCTAACTTTGGAACTGATCCTCAGAAGCAGTTTTCCTAAGTTAGGCAGAAGATCCGACATCTGTAAGGGACTTACACTGCCGTACCCACGTGGGTACCTGCCGGAGCATGATGGGACGGTGATGCCTATATAAATGGGATGCAAGGCGCGCTTCCATCATTACAGCGACAACAGGCGACGAGGCAACATCGGAAGAACAGAAGACCAGAAGACCCTGGCATCACAGAAGACCGCGCCGGCTGCCTGTTTGAAATCGAGCTAACACACAAACATAGCAGGCAGCCAGCGCTGAAGAAGAAGGCACCGGAGAGCTGCAGAAGAACCGGGGTTCGCCGAGTCAAGAGCGGAAGAGGGGAGAAGATGGAAGAAGCCCCCCGGAGTCCGGAGAAGCCCCCCCCGGAGAGCGGAAGAAGAAACCCCCCCCCGGAGAGTGGAAGAAGACCCCCGGAGAGCGGAGAAGACCCCCGGAGAGTGGAAGAAGAAGCCCCCCCTGGTAAAAGAGCTAATAACGAAGACAGGGGGGGCGTCCGGAGCAGAATAATAAAATATTTTAAAAAGCCTTGTGTTGTGTGTTTATTAACTTTTACTTTTTGCCTCCAGGTGAATGGATAGGGGTACGATGTACCCCATATCCATTCACTTAGGGTGGGGGGCCGGTATCTGGGGGCCCCCTTATTAAAGGGGACTCCCAGATTCCGATAAGCCTCCGCCCGCAGACCCCGACAACCAATGGCAAGGGTTGTCGGGAAGAGGTCCTGTCCTCATCAACATGGGGACAGGGTGCTCTGGGGTGGGGGGGCCCGCAGTGCGCCCCCCTGCCCCAGAGCACCCAACCCCCCCATGTTGAGGGCACGCGGCCTGGCACGGCTCAGGAGGGGGGGGGGGCGCTCGCTCGTCCCCACTCCTTTCCTGGCCGGCCGGGTAGCGTGCTTTGGATACGGGTCTGGTATGGATTGTAGGGGGACCCCCTACGTCAATTTTTAGGCGGAGGGGGGTCTCCTTACAACCCATAACAGACCTAAGGGCCTGGTATGCTCCTGGGGGGGAACCCATGCCGTTTTTTTCATTGAAAATTGGCATGGAGTTCTCCCTCAGGAATGCATGCCGAGCGACGCTGTCATTTTTTTTTATAATTATTTGTTTTCCCGGCGCGTCTTTTTTTCACCCGTCGCAACTTTAGTGTCCCGTCGCAATCCACAAAGCCGCCCGGCGTCAATTACGTTCGCGCGATGCACGTCGGGAAAATGACGTCACACGCATGCGCAGTACGGCCGGCGCGGGAGCGCGCCTCATTTAAATTGTAAACGCCCCCCGGAGAGGAGGAACGCCTTACGACGGCGGCACTTAACTTACACTGCTTGAAATTTTTACGTAAGTGCTTTGAGGATCAGGCACTTAGGTAAAAACTTTAAGTCAGTGTAACTTAACTGCTGAAAGTTAAGTTACGCCGCCTGGCTGAGGATTTGGCCCAAAGTTTTCATTTTTTTAGCCACTTCCCGACGGCCGTACGACTATATACGGCCGCCGGGTGGCTCTACTTCTCTGGGAGGCCGTGTTTTTACGGCCGCCCCTTTTCGCGTTCCCCGCGCGCGCTCCCGAGCGCGCAGCGGGGAACTGCTGTGCTGGCCGTGTCCCTTGGACACAGCCAGTCACAGATCGCCGTGAACGGCCAATCGGAGCGGCCGTTTCCTAGGCGATCTGTGCGGCCAATGAGAGATGATCTCATATGTTTACATATGAGATCATCTCTCATTCCCGGCTCTCGCAGACAGCGGTGCTGTCAGGGGAGAGAGGAGACGGATCTGTGTCTCTTGTACATAGAGACACAGATCGGTCACCCCCCCAGTCACCCCCCTTCCCCCACAGTTAGAACACTAATTAGGATACACATTTAACCCCTTCCTCACCCCCTAGTGTTAACCCCTTCCCTGCCAGTCACATTTATACAGTAATTAGTGCATATTTATAGCACTGATTGCAGTATAAATGTGAATGGCGCCAAAAATGTGTCAAAAGTGTCCGATGTGTCCGCCATAACGTCGCAGTCCCAATAAAAAATCGCAGATCGCCGCCATTTCTAGTAAAAAAAAAATTTTATACAGTAATTAGTGCATATTTATAGCACTGATTGCAGTATAAATGTGAATGGCGCCAAAAATGTGTCAAAAGTGTCCGATGTGTCCGCCATAACGTTGCAGTCCCAATAAAAATCGCAGATCGCCGCCATTTCTAGTAAAAAAAATTTTTATACAGTAATTAGTGCATATTTATAGCACTGATTGCAGTATAAATGTGAATGGCGCCAAAAACGTGTCAAAAGTGTCCGATGTGTCCGCCATAACGTCGCAGTCCCAATAAAAATCGCAGATCGCCGCCATTTCTAGTAAAAAAAAAATAATAATAATAATAATTCTGTCCCTTATTTTGTAGGCGCTATAACTTTTGCGCAAACCAGTCGCTTATTGCGATTTTTTTTTTTTTTTTACTAAAAATATGTAGAATACGTATCGGCCTAGACTGAGGATAAAAAAAAAACGTAAAAAAAAAAAATTGAGCTATTTATTATAGCAACAAGTAAAAATATATTTTTTTTTTTCAAAATTGTCGCTCTATTTTTGTTTATAGCGCAAAAAATAAAAACCGCAGAGGTGATCAAATACCACCAAAAGAAAGCTCTATTTGTGGGGAAAAAAGGACGTTAATTTTGTTTTCGAGCCACGTCGCACGACCGCGCAATTGTCAGTTAAAGCGACGCAGTGCCGAATCGCAAAAAGTCCTCTGGTCAGGAAGGGGTTTAAGTGCCCAGTAAGGAAGTGGTTAAAGATGCTTTTACACAAACACCAGCAAATTCCTGAAATTCTTCCATCTTTGTAGTAAGAAGAACCATTAATGTATCAGCAGTCCCTTTCAAGGTCAAAAAGGTTTGGAAAAATTCTGTGCTGCAAACTATTTTCTTGCACTTGACACCTTCAATCATTAATCCACCAATCAGGACACTTGGTTCCTTTAACATCAATATTCTGAATTTGTTGATTGCCAGCAACAATTTGCTTTCGTAATGTGCTGTAGGCCGACCCCTCGTTGCCTTTAATAGAGCTGTTTTGTATCATTCAGTCCATAATTCCACCAGAATGGTATACCAACATATATATATATATATATATATATATATATATATATATATATATGTATAGTGTCCAATACTCCAGTTAGATAATTGATATCTTAGATGTTAGTATGATGACTTATAAATTACATTGTTTCTTAGCAGCACACCAGGCTCTCCAGAGAACGCAAAATTTAATTATGAAAAATGGGTGCTGCGCTGATATTAACTTATAATAATATACAATAGTGCATAGGAGATCCCATACTAAAGGGCCTTGTAAGAGTCACTTCTCTGTTTTCAGTGTGCACTGCTGGCTGTCACATGGAGATGGATGGAGGAAGGAGGCAGTGTGAGCCTAGTACTTCAAATGCAGCCAGTGTACATCCACATAGGAGCAGAAAGGAAAAAATAAATAGTCCCTCCAGCTACAGTCTACAGTGGAAGACTGTAGCTGGAGGGACTATTTATTTTTTCCTTTCTGCTCCTATGTGGATGTACACTGGCTGCATTTGAAGTACTAGGCTCACACTGCCAACCAGGTATTGAAAACACCTGTGGATGTCAGGGAGCAGCAATAAAGCACACTGAAAACAGAGAAGTGACTCTTACAAGGCAATGCTGTTTCTGTGATACCTAGTATACTTCAAAGAATGTATAGTGGGAAAGAGATAAGTTGCAGCATGGTCTCGCTGAAGGAAAGGGAAATTGAAGAGGTGAAGTTTGTTTGTAGTGACTGCTATAGGATCCCCATCACAGGATTCGATTGTTTTTTTTCCTTTATCACAGTGACTGTGCAGTGTGTCTTTCTTCCTAGGAAGTTGTTGTTATGCTGATCCTTCACGGGACTGTTACAATACTTTGGCACTTATATTCATTATTCTGCTTAATTGCATGTCATTTATGTTTATTTGCACTTATTTGCACTTTGATGCCCTTTAGTAGGGGATCTCCTATGCACTATTGTATATTATTATAAGTTAATATCAGTGCAGCACCCATTTTTCATATTTACTTTTTGGTTTCGTACACCTTTTATGTGTTTTGCAGCTATATTATTTATTTATTTATAATATTTTTCCTGAATTATTTATTAGTAGCGCTGTAGTATCTATTTTTTTGCAAAATTTAATTAACTTCCAATAACATACAAAGTCCACAGATGATACAAATCCAGCAGAGTATTTCAGAATCCCATCTTTTCCTAGACCTGTGCTATATTCATCATAGAGTGACAAGACTAGAATGAATGCCAGCTTGACTGCCTCAAATACTGGTCTCACACTCGAGGGAGGGGTTCTTTCAGGTCAACCAACTGTTTCCTTGAATGAAAACTTCCCCCAGTCTAATTACCATCAATAAATACTTCCTTATGTACAGTATGTAAGGAAGTTATCCTTTGAGGTTAACAGGCCATCTCACACACACCTAGGTAAATTAACATATCTAAGGGTTTTCAGCTGTCCCTTTGATCTGTGTTTGACCACTAACCCTTTTGGTCAGCAAACACCTTTTGATGTGTAACCTTGAATGCCTGTATGTAAACCATGCCATATGTATATATATAACATAATATTTTAAATACCTACACATCGATATTAATATTACAATAAGATCAAGGGAGAAAAAAACATTTTACCCTAAGCCCCAATGTTTTCCCCTGATGGTATTGTAGAAAATGTTGAGCTACAGGTGTATCTTCTTTTTTATCTTATACTTTTAAGATGTTCACTGAATCCAACGCGAAGCTGGAATTTTGTTTTCCCAATGTATAGTTTCCTGCATGGACATTTCAAAGCATACAAGACCCTGGTTGTAGCACAGTTGTTAAATGACATATTCATGTGTTGCTCCTGAATCTCTAAATACCTTAGAACGATCAACATACTTGCAGGTACCACAATGACCACACAGAAACATGCCCTTGATTTTGGGCATGTCCGTGAGTCAATTCCTGTTCTGAGGGCATAAAAATTCCGATTGGACAAGTGTGCCGTCCAAATTTCTGGCTCTTTTTGCTACCATCAATGGTCTGTCACCAACTATCTCCTTCAGATCATCTGAACAAGTCAGAATATACCAATGATCCAAAATAATAGAATTGACCTGATGCCACTGTGCTCCAAATGGGGTGATAAGTCTCACTGGTCCATTAATCTAATTTTTTATTTTATCACAGGGCTGAAGTAGATCAACTCTCGACCTCTGTCACGTGATTTTTTTGGCACTTCTGAGTGTGTGCGGTGAGAGTATTCCCGTTCCCTGAATCTACGGTACAGCTGTTCTGACTCACATCGATAATCATCCTCCGTGGAACAGTTCCTCTGAACCCTAAGGAACTGTCCCACCGGGATATCTCATATTACAGACCTAGGATGATGGCTATCCGCTTGAAGCAGGGTGTTGGCTGCTGTTTCTTTCCTGCTGCCAATTACAAGTCTAAAGGAAAGATCTAAGAAATTTCATGGGGGTCAGCCACATAGGTGAGGCGTATATTATGGGTATTGTTTCCTAGTTTCTCTATGAATTCTATCAGTTATATCTTGGTACCAGTCCACACTATTAGGACATCGTCGATGTACCTTAGCCAGGTACTTGCATGGCCAAGGTACATTGACGAGGCATAGACAACCCTCTCCTCCCACCAGCCCAGATGGAGGCAGGCATATGCGGGTGCCCACGGGGTGCCCATGGATGTACCACAAAGTTGCTGGAAATTGCATCCTGAGAATTGAAAAAAGTTGTGCTTTGACGCCATTTCTAGGAGCTCAATAATTAACTCATTCTGAGCGTCCATTCTCGGGAATTGTTGTTCAAGAAATTATATACTGTGGAGATTGCCCATTCGTGTGGAATAGACATGTATAACACCTCCACATCGATCCCTACTAAGAGAACCTCCCCAGAGAAGGTCAAATTAGAAATCTTGTTGAGTACGTCACCTGTGTTGCGCACAAATAAAGGTAATGACTAGATCTTTAATAAGAGAGTCTATGTACTTACCGACCGTCTCAAGACGGCCCCTTATTGCAGAAAAGATTGGCCTTCTCGGGGGGTTATTTATCTCTGTGTTTATGGATTTTGGGGATTATATAACATGTTGGCAGATTCAAATCATCAACTTTTAAATAATCCAATTCTTTCTTGGTTAATAGATCTGATTCAAATGCCCATCACAATCTGCCATTAATGAGCTTGACTAAAGGCTTGAAGGGGTTGTAGTCAAGTTTTCTATAGGTTGATTCATCTGAATGAAGACGGCGTACCTCTTTTTCATACATGTCCACTGAAATAAGCACGACATTACCCTCCTTATCGCTCTGCTTGATGACAATTTCACCAGCATTCCGAAATTCTTTTAAGGCCTTACGTTCATCGCATGACAGATTATCCACAATATTGTTTTTCCAATCAATACTAGGTCCAGGAAAACCTCCAGCCACTTATTTTTTCTAAATTGTGGCATACTGGTTGAGCGAATTTTCAAACCAGCATTCCTCCTCCAGTTTGATGTTTCGTATGTCTACTCATCGTCAGTGGAGAGGGCGCCCTACAGCTGATCAAGAGCTTCAGTATCATTCATGTTGATTTCCGAAGCAAGCTCAGTTTTTGGACGATTGATCGGAATAGAGCAGTTTAAAATAGACCTCCCTCAAGAATAAGCACAGGTCCTTATATATCTAAAAGTGATCCATTCCTACGGAGGGGGAAAAGGATAGTCCTTTACTCAACAATTCAATGTGTCTTTTTTCAAGTTTAAAGTTAGAGAGGTTTATAACTTTCAAGTCCTCATTAGCTGTTTTCAGACACTGGGTTATCTAGCGAGGATGTCGCTGACTCCTGGTAGTTGTACGTTCTGACCTCTGAGTCTCCCCTAACGCTTTCTGCTTTTTGAATGTTAATTACCTGAGCATCTCATAAATTCCTCATCCCTATCCAAGTTTAATTCCCCTCAATAAATCATAAACAACAAGTGCAAGGACTGCTTTCATGTCTCTGAGCGAGTGAAAAGTGTGTGCCTGGCTGGGCAGGGTGACAGATGAACCACAACACTCAGCAGTTCTTATGGGGGGGACCACTACATAACCTAAAGACCTTTTCCCCAAAAGAAGTAAAAAACATAACTGCATGCAGCTCTGCAAGCCCAACAATAAATACTGTACAGTGTTGTTTCAAAAATCAAATCCATTTTTAAAGTAAATTCACATTTACATTAGCTGCCCCTCTGCCTCTCACTCAGCATTGGTGATGTAGCCAGTTCCCTGACTGTAAATGCAAGAATTCTTTTTTTTCTTAGTGCTTTGCCAGATCTTGTACGGTGCATGCATGAGACCTGGCATCAGGGCCGTCTTTAATATGGTTTGGGCCCTGGGCAAACATTTTTTTTGGGCCCCCCTCCAGCTTATTTTGGGCCTGGCTGGTTCACATGTATGTGTTTTGGCGGCCCTCATTTGTGCAGGCACAGCAGCCCATTGATTTGAATGGGCTGCCCTGCCTTAGTTTCCTGCAGAAAAAAGGTGCATTCAGCATTTTAAAAATACAGTTTTCGTGAAATCCATTCGGCTTTTGCACCATGCTACTTACCTGCAGTTCTTGCACACACAAACTCACTGTGTTTTTAAAAGCGTGACCTAAACGTCTAAAAATGCAGCAAGTTTGACAGTGCGGGAACTGCAGATAAATCACAGCAGACAGCAGAATGGACAGACAGTGCTGTATTTCAGTGCTTGATGGGCATAGGTGTGCCGTGTGCGCAGCCTATTACATGAGGCATGCGCTTTTCTTTGCAGGAAACATAGGCATGGCGGCCTATTCAAATGAATGGGCTGCTGTGCCTGCGCAAATGTGGGCCGCCAAAACACATACATGTGAACCAGCCAGGCCCAAAAAAACCCCATCAAGCAGTTAAATACAGACAGTAATGCCATGTGCTCTGAGGCCTTACTCAGCCTGGACTGCAGGTCTGGTCTGTGATTTAAAGAGTTCCTCTATTTTACACATGGCATTGCATTGGGTCCCATGGTGCTAAAGCAGAATGGACAGACGGTGCTGTGACCCCATACCATGCCATGAGTAAAATAGAGGAACTTTTTAAAACACTGACCAGACCTGCAGTGAATCATCAAATATTATAAAGACTTTGGGCACACTCTACAGAAAACTTCTATTTACAATATAGATTAGCAAACAGTGACATACCTTGAGGTGCAGGACATGAATAAGTCAGCCCCGGGAAGAGCAAACTGGGGATGTTATAAAATCAAATTCTAATTCACTTTTATATACAAGCAGCACCCAGTGGCAGGAAGGGAGAAGTGCACGTCTAAAGGGAAGCCAGGGGTGCTGTACATTTTAAAACACTGGGAAGGGAAGCAGTAGCGTGCCGCTGATGATTTTCAGCGCTGATTTGTGGGCAGCACAGGGGCTTAACGGGCGGCTCTGCTTTGGGCCCCCAACAGTGACAGGGCCCTGGGCAGCTGCCCCGTTTGCCCTATGGTAAAGATGGCCTTGCCTGGCATGCACTATATCGATGGCTTGGCCCCAATAAGTAGGAATAAGAAGCCATTCACTGATAAAGATGCAGGGTTGTACAGCGTGGGGGGATGGGGCTCTGGGGGCTAGGTAGCGCCCCTTTTAGAGAATACAGAGCCAAGTATCATTTTGTAGATGAAGTAGCGTGTATACAATTATTAAATGATAACAAGAAAAGCAGTAACATAGATCACCTGCAGCCAGCAGCAATAGACCCTCCCCAGCAACAAAAAAAAATACCACCCAAGTAACAATAGCCCTTGAGCAGCAACAACAGATCGCCCAGCAGCCAGCATTAATAGACCCCTGCCTCAACAGCAGATCCCTTCCAACAACAAGTGACCTCCACCCCCCCCCCCAGCAAACCAACAACAACAGACCACCATGCAAAAATATATCCCCTCCAGCAACAATAGATTCCCTAGCAGCCAGCATCAATAGACTCCTGCCTCAAAAGCAGATCCCCTCCAACAAGTGACCCCACCACCCCCCCCCAGCAAACCAACAACAATAGACCTCCAGAAAAAAGAAAAAAAAGATCCCCAGCAGCCAGAATCAATAGACCCTCTAGCACACCCCAGCACCCCTTGTAATTTCATACAGTACATTCAGCAGTGGAGGTGCCGGAACTGCGTTCCTTCATGTTCCTGCTGAAAATAAGCCCTGACTATACAACAAAAAGGCAAGTAAACATATAAAGAGAAGTAAACATATAAACATCTATATTTTACTAGTTTACCAAAGACAATTTTCTACTGCTTTAGGTAGCCTGTTCCTGCTGGTGCAATAATGTGACTACACAGTGGCTACCACATATATACATCTATAGGGCTCCACTGTTGTGCACTGAGAGTGTGTTTTCTGTGAACTGAAGCTCAAAAGATTGAGGTGTCCAATATTTGTTTCTTCTTTCTCCTAAACAAGTTTTATACTGTATATTGAGAGGGCACAATCACCTCCTTTTTGCGTAGGAATGCTTCACTGGTTGTAAAACAATGTATAACAAACTGACTACATAGTTTGGAAGATACTGCTCTCTTTCGAATGCTGCTTAATACATTGACATACCCTTTAGACCCTGTGATACATTTGCCTATATGTCTCAGTTTACTGCTCCCTGCTAGCCATATGGGTAGAGGTAGAAAGGAATTTCATGTGATTCATTCCTCTGACAGGTTATTGACGTGCTAATGTCCCCTCACTATTTCTAAAGGTTAATTGATCTATTGTGTTGTGTGAAGGAGATCTGTGTTTAAGTGGCTTGTGTTAATTATTCTGATTGCTTCATTGTGGTAATTATCTCTCTATATGCGGGGTCGAGCGGTCTGGTTGATGTATTCAGTACAGCTAGTGCTCAGCGTCACTGATGTCATTGTCTAAAGAAAATGTGTTTTCAGCATCGGCCCCGTCGTGTCTACCTAGTCATCTGTATGGAAGCCCCAGTGTGAGGGGGGGGCGGAGATTTGTCATTGTAACAGTTTTGGAAATGACATATAAGCTGTGTGATATAACATTAAAGTCTGTCTTGTTCTAGCAGTAAGCCTGGACTAATGTGTGGCTTAATGGGCGATCTCAGGAATATTCCTCCTAGTGGAATATTGGGGTGATGTTCTTATGGAAGAAGGGAATCTTTGACGGGGATATCATACCGATACCGTCACAATTGGTTGGTAGCAGCGGGATTTTTCCCTTCTATTCCCCTTCACACCCGGATTCCAAGCAGACACTGGAAGAACTACTGGAAGTTCGTGGAAGGATTGCTAGCAACAAAACCAAGCGGGTCATCATAGCAGAATCAATGGAGCTAGACCAGGAGGACGGGATTGCAGCAACGCCAGCAGTACAAGAGATGGAGACACCAGTGATTCAGGAGGAGGAATCGCCAGCCAACAAGCTAATGAGAGAGAAGCTAGCGTGGTTCGGCCCGAACCCAGCGGCGGATGTGGTGCTGAAAGTGATGGACCTGTTAGTAAACGCAGAACTACAGAAGGATAAACAAATAAGAGACGCAGAGCTACAGTTAAAACTGGCAGCAGTCCAACAAGCAGCCGCACATTCTCCAAACAGTGAGTACAGCACAGCAGACGCAAGGAAGATTCCGTTTAGCGCTTTTAAAGCTTTTGATGAAAAGGACTGTGAGATTGATAACTTCCTGGTGGATTTTGAGCGACAATGTAACCTGCACCGAATAGCTAGAGGAGAGTGGGTTGCAATATTGTCAGGCAAACTGTCAGGCAAAGCTTCTGATGCTTTCCGGACCGTGCCAGATCAGGATATCCATAGCTACGCCAGGGTTAAAGAAGTGCCCCTGGCTCGTTATGCAGTAACCCCAGAGTCCCACCGACAGAAGTTCAGGGACTCACGCAAAACCACGAAAGACTCTTATGCGGAATGGGCATGCCAATTGTCCCGGTCGGCCTCTAACTGGGCTAACAGCAGCCAGGCCATCACCGCAGAGGACATTTTGCAACTAATGCTCCTGGAGCAATTTTACAATCACATCCAGACGGACGTCAAAGACTGGGTGAGAGATCGCAGGCCCATGACTCTACCAGAGGGCGCTAAGTTGGCGGATGAATATGCAGATACTCGCAAGACGAACCAGGTCACACCACAGGAACAACCTCCACCACAAACGGTGCCCTCACACCCACCAACCGCTAGATACCAACCTCCTAACAGACCGGTGACATCTAGCCCTCGCTATCCACGCCAGGAGGGCAACGAACAACGCTGCTTCTGGTGCAAACAGCTGGGTCACTTCAAGCAGAATTGCCCCATGAATGACAACACCAGGTCAAATTGGTCTCAACCTGGGTACCGCCCACCAGCAGCAGCCCATTGTGTAGACTCGGCTTGGGATCTCCAGGAGCTGGGTCAGGAAGAACCATTGGGCACCCCTTACGAAGCCCTCATGGTACAATCTATTATTACGGACAACAGGGAACACCATTGTCAGCTGGTCATGGGCTCCAGCCCTGAGCCGGAGGGGCCCTGGAGGGAGCTGGGCAGAAAGAGGCACCGCCGGCCACCCTTCAAGAAGAAGAGGTCCTGGAAGCCGTATAACAAGCTGACCTGGGAGGAGAAGAAGTGACTGGAGGAGAGGGAGTCGCAGCGGGCGTCCCAGATGCGTGCCGAGATGTTCGCCAAGGGCCCACCGGTGGCCCCTTACACCACCACCCAGTTCCTGATGATGAAGGACCACGTGGAGAGCCTGCAGGACATGAGCAAGCAGGATCTGATCCGTGAGTACATAGAGCTGGAGGAGTGCATAAGCCGCTTGGAGGAGGAGAACAACCACCTGAGGTCACAGCAGGCTGACCCCCCCAGGCTCCATGAACTGGAGATGGAGCTGGAGAAGCTCCAAGAGGAGAACCGGCGGCTGTGGAGGGAGCAGGGGGTGGCTGACCTTATGGGGCTCTGATTCCCCTCCCCCCCCTGGACTCTGAGCACCAGTGCTACAGCATTTCAACAAATATAACTTTTTCTTTTTATGAATCTCCTGGGATTGTCACTTCAGAGCCATAACCTGCCCCCTCCCATAGCGGGACACCTAGACGGCGGCGCACAGACCCATTCGCTGTCTTCACACTGACTTCTGGTGACTTTGCAGATCGCACAAAGACTTGGGGACTGACCGGCGTGTGATCTGACGACCCGGTGACATACCTGAGTCTGAAGCAGTTGCCAAGGGAGGTCAGTCATGCCAAACGGAGTTAACCTCGGACTAAAAGCTCTGAACCCGTCAACCCTACTGGACCAGGGAAGGTCCAACCGGGTTTGCCGGAGCAGGGAGCAAAAGGGGGGCCATTGTGATACATTTGCCTATATGTCTCAGTTTACTGCTCCCTGCTAGCCATATGGGTAGAGGTAGAAAGGAATTTCATGTGATTCATTCCTCTGACAGGTTATTGACGTGCTAATGTCCCCTCACTATTTCTAAAGGTTAATTGATCTATTGTGTTGTGTGAAGGAGATCTGTGTTTAAGTGGCTTGTGTTAATTATTCTGATTGCTTCATTGTGGTAATTATCTCTCTATATGCGGGGTCGAGCGGTCTGGTTGATGTATTCAGTACAGCTAGTGCTCAGCGTCACTGATGTCATTGTCTAAAGAAAATGTGTTTTCAGCATCGGCCCCGTCGTGTCTACCTAGTCATCTGTATGGAAGCCCCAGTGTGAGGGGGGGGCGGAGATTTGTCATTGTAACAGTTTTGGAAATGACATATAAGCTGTGTGATATAACATTAAAGTCTGTCTTGTTCTAGCAGTAAGCCTGGACTAATGTGTGGCTTAATGGGCGATCTCAGGAATATTCCTCCTAGTGGAATATTGGGGTGATATTCTTATGGAAGAAGGGAATCTTTGACGGGGATATCATACCGATACCGTCACAGACCCCTTTCACACTGGTGCTGCCAATAGCATCGGCGGTAAAATAGTGGTAAAACTCTGCTATTTTACCATCGGATTTGCGGCGGTAAAATAACGATATAGCGCCAGCAAAACGCCCTCAGTGTGAAAGGGGTCTTAAACCAAGTCTGTCTGGACAGTATGATGACTGATGACTGATGATTTTGCACCATCCACAGGTAGCTTAGAATCCAACACAATTTTACGTACTTCTAATTGCATTACAAAAGATATTTTTCCAGTAACTTGAAGTGTACGAAGACAAACGCTTTCCTAATCCCTGTCTCTGTGAATAACTAATTCTGACTGAGGGAACAAGGAAGAAGTGGGGAGGGTTTAGCTAGGACTAAACCAACCAGCACTAAACAGGAGGGCAGGACAGAGGAAAATACCAAAATCACAAACAAGCTGTAGTGGCTAGAAACTGCCACTAAATGTCAGCATACTACAAAAAACTAGACTTGTGCACTGCCGAAAAATGTATTTGTTTTCTCTTCATTAATTTTGCGTTTTTTTCCGGGTCATTCGTTATGATCGAAATTCGGTATTTCGAATAAATTTGTAACTTCGGAAAAATGTTAATTCGTTATGTTCCATTAATTTAGATGTGGTATTCGCTATTTCGATAATTCAGAAAAATCTGAAATTCCGAAAATCTGAAATTTGAAAATCCAAAAATAAGAACAAATAGCTAGATTCAGTAAGAGTTAGGCCGGCGTATCAGTAGATACGCCGACCTAACTCGGAATCTGCGCTGTCCTAAGTTTAAGTGTATTCTCAAACAGAGATACACTTAAACCTATCTAAGATACGACGGCTTGCGCCGTCGTATCTTAGGGTGCAATATTTAGGCTGGCCGCTAGGTGGCGCTTCCATTGCGTTCGGCGTAGAATATGTAAATCACTAGATACGCCTATTCACGAACGTACTTCCGCCCGTCGCAGTAAAGATATGCCGTTTACGTAAGGCATTTTCAGGCGTAAAGTTATTCCATCAAATAGCTGGACTAGTAATGTTAAGTATGGCCGTCGTTCCCGCGTCGAAATTTTAAAATTTTACGTCGTTTGCGTAAGTCGTCCGTGAATAGGGCTGGACGTAATTTACGTCCACGTCGAAAAACCAATACGTCCTTGCGGCGTACTTTGCTGCAATGCACACTGGGATATGTACACGGACGGCGCATGCGGCGTTCCTAAAAAACATCAATCACGTCAGGTCAACCCATATTAACATAAAACACGCTCCCTCAGCCTAATTTGAATTAGGCGCGCTTACGCCGACCACATTTACGCAACGCCGCCGTGACTTAGCAGGCAAGTACTTTGTGAATACAGTACTTGCCTAGCTAACTTACAGCGGCGTAGTGTAAATACGCTACGCTGCCGCAAAGATGCGCGCCCCTAGCTGAATCCAGCTAAAAAATCTGAAAATTTGGAAAAATGAAAGTCCAAAAGTTAGAAAATTTGAAAATCCAAAAAATTAACTAACTAACTAATAATAACTAACTTTTATAGGTATTGGAATTTCCTTTCAAATTAGCTTGACACGTATGCAAATTTATCCAAAGTTATGAATTATCAAAATACTGAATGCTGCATACAAGTTAATAAGTGCAAGTTATTATTATTATTAGTTAGCTAATATTTCGGATTTTCACATTTTCGGATTTTAGTTCTTATTTTTGGATTTTTGTTGTTTTGAATTTTTCGGATTTTCATTTTCAGAAAAATTAGTTAATTCGAATATTTCCGAATGAACAATTTATCGAAATTTGTCGAAAAACGAATTCGGAATGTCTACAGAAAACACATAACTTGATGCAGTTAACCACTTGCCAACGGCTTCACACACTTAGGCCTCGTACACACAACGGGACATGTCCGATGACAACGGTCCGCGGACCATTTTCATCGGACATGTCCGCTGGCGGATTTTGGTCTGATGGCTGTACACACCATCAGACCAAATTTCCCGCGGACAGCGAACGCGGTGACGTGGCCGCGCCATCGCCACGACAATGACGCGGCGGCGTGCGCGACCCTGGAAGGTCAATGCTTCCATGCATGCGTCAAATCACTTAAGCGCATGCAAGGGTTTTCGGCCGAGCGGACATGTCCGGTGAGTCGTACAGACGACCGAACATGTCCGATGCACAGGGTTCCAGCGGACATGTTTCTTAGCATGCTAAGAAACATTTGTCTGCTGGAAACCTGTCCGATCCACCGGAAAATAGTCCGGTCGGCCGTACAGACGACCGAACATGTCCGCGGAAACTGGTCCGCGCACCAGTTTCAGCAAACATGTTCGGTCGTGTGTACAAGGCCTCATACGTCAGCAGAATGGCTCCTGTGGGCAAAGATACGTACGTACGTACGTACGTACGTACGTACGTACGTACGTACGTACGTGTACATTGCTTTGAAAAGCCCACCATGTGTGCGCGCGCCTGCAGGACCCGCGGACTTGATGTCCGCCGCTGTCCCGCAATCCTGTCACGGAGCTACAGAACAGGGAGATACCTGCATAAACAAGGCATTTCCCTGTTTCTCCTTGTGACAGGTCACTGATCTACTGCTCCCTGTCATCGGGAGCAGTGATCAGTGTCGTGTCTCTGATAGCCCAGCCCCCGCACTGTTAGAATAACTTCCTAGGACACACTTAACCCCTTCCTCGCCCTCTAGTGGCTAACTCCTTCCCTGCCAGTGTAATTTACACAGTAATCAGTGCATTTTTATAGCACTGTCACTGTATAAATGACAATGGTCCCAAAAACACGTCAAAAGTGTCCGATGTGTCCGCCATAATGTCGCAGTCACAATAAAAAAATCGCAGATCACTGCCATTACTAGTAAAAAAAAAAAAATTATCAAAATGCCATAAAACTATCCCCTATTTTGTAGACGCTATAACTTTTGCGCAAACCAATCAATATACACTTAATATACGCTTATTGTGTTTGTTTTTTTTTATATAAAATTTTTTGGGGATATTTATTATAGCAAAAAGTATAAAATATTGCTTTTTTTCAAAATTGTCGCTATTCTTTTTTTTATAGCGCAAAAAATAAAAACCGCTGAGGTAGCCAAATACCAGCAAAAGAAACTCTATTTATGGGGAAATCAATTTTGTTTTGGAGCCACGTCGCATGACCGCGCAATTGTCAGTTAAACCTACTCAGTGCCGAATTGCAAAAAGTGGCATTTGGCAGCCAAATCCTCCGGGGCTGAAGTGGTTAAACAAGCTGCTAGCAGGCTTCAGCACTTCTTGAGTTTAAAAGCCACGTCGCACGACCGTGCAATTGTCAGTTAAAGCGACGCAGTGCCGAATCGCAAAAAAGTGCTCTGGTTAGGAAGGGGGTAAACTCTTCCTGGGCTGAAGTGGTTAAAACACTGTAGCTGCTGACTTGTAATAAGGACACTTACCTGTCCAGGGAGCCTGTGATGTCAGCCCCTCGAGGCCGATCCATCCATTGGATCGGGTGGTGGCTTCACTGTCGGTTTCCTACTGCGCATGAGCGAGTCGCACAGTGCTTTGTGAACGGCCTGCTGTCTTCCGGGACACACACAGGTCCCAGAAAACATCGGTGGAGCTCGCCACAGAAAAGGGCGTGACATCGTGGGCCATGGCCCGGCTGGATCGGAAGTACACTCGGTACTTCCAAAAAGGTAAGAAAGAAAAAAATGAATTTTTATTATCCAAAAACTAGGTGTTGAGAGGTGGTCTTTCGTTTAGGAGCCACCTCTCAAAAATGGGTGGAACTCCGCTTTAAATACAAGACATAAAAAAATACAAGAAAGTGGAGCAGAACATATACCTTCCCTACGAAACAGACATGCATTAGAACGACATGGACAGGTTATGATTTTTGTATGAACTGTAAGACAGAATGAAGAAGAGCTAGGAATAAACACGCATTAGAACAGGGGTGTCAAACTCCAATTTGATCGTGGGCCGCATCAGCATTACGATTGCCCTCATAAGGGTAAGGGCCGGTTGTATCTGTAAGATTAGATGTCCAGCGCATTCCCTCCACATTAGATGTCAAGAACCACCCCACCATCAGAGTTGAGTCCCCCACTCTTCCTTACATCACAGTGCACCCCCCTTTCCTTATGCTGCTTCTGGGAAGAAGCTGGATGCATTGCTTGAAAGCAGAAAGTAGGGGTCTGGAGGAGGACCAGAGGAGGGCTGGAGATCTCCTGCAGCTGCAGGAGAGGTGCGAGGGCCACATGAAATGGCCTGGAGGGCCGGATTCAGCCCGCGGGCCTTGTGTTTGACACCTGTGCATTGGAACAAGCATGTCCCTGAATAACTGGAGGTATTACAGTTACTGCTAGTTATGTAAAGCAATTACTTTATTCTCTTTGCTTTCAATGAATAAACATATCAAGGGCAGTGAAAGCAGATAAAACATTTTGTTGAACATTTTGCTAAAGCTAATTCAGCCTTTATTGATCCTAGCCATTAGTGTTCAATATTGTATAAGATGTAGACATGAAATATGCAAAATGATTTCAATGCAGTTAATTGCCAGACTATATCTGATTCTTGAAGCATTTGTTATAATTAAATGTTGTCAAGACGGTAACCTCTATTGACAACTTTAAAGCAGATATTGTAGCTGAAAGTTAAAATGTCCTTACAGTGTGATTTCCAGTATGAGCAGGGAACAATGTACATATTTATGAAGCAGTGACTATTATGACAGCTAATGACAAATGTCCCTCAGAGAACCAGAACCTTTGCTAACTTGAAGAGTTGGTTTGATATTAAAGTTGGCAGTGCCTCCACCCAGTACAGGGCCTCTGTGAACATATGGGGATTCTCTTTTTCATTTAAAGTAATTGGGAGCAAACAAACTACTGCAACCAGCATGTTACATTGTCATAAGTATATAGATGCACCCCATTTTGGAAATAATACAAGCTTGATACAAGAAAAGATTAAATAGGAGGTTCGTTTACCCCTGCAAAAATTTAAAGCCAGCAGCTACACATGCTGCAGCTGTTGACTTCTAATAATAGGACACTTACCTGTCCTGGAGTCCAGTGATATCGGCATCTCAGCTGCTGTTTCAATGAGCTGTCGGGTGCTGCCGCTGCCATTGCGGGGAAGGGAACCCAGCAGTGTAGCATTACAGCTTCACACCGGGGTCCCTACTGCTCAAGCGCAAGGCACCACAAGGCTGCGCTTGAGGATAATCATGATGCAGCATCCATCTTTGTGTCAGAGATCAGAAGCCAAGACCCTAGTGATGACCCCAGTGATGGGGTGATCCTCCAGCTGTTGTCCAACCAGCCTGGAACACAGCTTCTCAAACTCAGACACTGTGTAGCACTGAATCTCAGAATCAGCATATCTAATCTTTGCTTTACCCCCTCCCTTGTAGTTTTTAATCTAAAATGCAACTGGACCTCTAACTACCAGAAGTGGCCATCGGATGCCTAACCTGGCTCTAGGCTATGCTAGTTATTGAGAGCTATAGAACGCCAGACCAGGAGTGACATGGACAACTAAAATAACAGGAGCTGCATATAAACTCTTTTGCAATAATCCTACTAATATACTGAAAAGTATCCACTAAGCATACAGTAGCAAAGACTTAGCTATCTGGCACTGTGCATATGAGATAGAGGTGGAGATGGAGGAGCTCAGCTATGAGAAAAGATTAGAGGAACTGAATCTATTCCCTCTTGAGAAGAGGAGATTAATGGTGGATATGATCAACATGTATAAATACATAAGTGGTCCATATAGAGAGCTTGGTGTTGAGTTATTCACTTTAAGGTCATCACAGAGGACAAGGGGCACGCTTTACGTCTAGAGGAAAAAAGATTTATTCTCCAAATACAGAAAGGTTTCTTCACAGTAAGAGCTGAAAATGTGGAATAGACTCCCTCCAGAGGTGGTTCTGGCCAGCTCAGTAGATTGCTTTAAAAAGGCCTAGATTCTTCCCTTAATGTACATAATATAACTGGAAACTAACATTTATAGGTGAAGTTGATCCAGGTAAATTCGATTACCTCTCGGGGGAACAGGAATACATTTTTTCCCCTGCTGATGAAAATTGGATCATGCTCTGCTGGGGTTTATCGCCTTCCTCTGGATCAACTGTGGGTGAACGATTGTGTATACGGGATTGTATATTTTTTTTTTTGGGTTGGACTTGTGTCTTTTTTCAACCTGACTATGTAACTATGTAACTATGTACAGCTGATGCATGTCCAATTCACCTTATATGGGTTGCCTGCACGCAGCTCAGCACTAGTAAAAGAAAAGTAAACAAACCGATGTGCACTACTGAGCGCCCATCTGAATGAGCTAAAAAATTCCATTAGCTGTCTGTGTGTGATTAAATACATTCAGCATGTCTTTTATTCCATAAGCCCCGTACACATGATCCGAAAATTGTACGAAAAATGCCGCTTTCTAAACCATCGTACGATAATCGGATCGTTAGTACAGAGCTTTCGAGAGCCGATCAGGACAGTTCATCTGATTTTATTCTATCGGACATGCATGGAAAAAAAAATTCCTACAATGCCAGATCGTACAATTTTCGTTTAATCAGTACAGCTGTCGTTCGAAAAAGCAATACAAATGCATTACAACACATGACATCACTTCCGATCTTTTATTCTGCCGTACGAGAATTTTCGTGACTTTAGTAAACTCATCAGATTCAACGTGAGATTAGCATACAAAAAAAAAATGGACGATCATTCGTCCGATAATCGGATCGTATGTACCGGGCATTAGTTTCTTCAGTGCATGTATCTTTAACGTGCTTCACAATGTGAATGGTATCTAAATCCTAAATTGGACAGTAACTTACAATAAGGTATTGACCTCTACATTACAATGAAAAGTCTCAGAAGGTTTTTAAGCAATGCTGCATTGAATAATCTATCCAATGCATGAATGCAACTGATGAAGTTCATGGTGGTGAAATGCTCTGGGAAGGAATTGGTGAGGTCATTATATATGTGAATGCTTTAGCTTTCTGACACCACTCATACTAATGGTCTGTTTAGGGACTGTGTTCCCTGGATAAACAATATAGTACTGGTCATTAGGGGTGCAGGGGCCCTAATTGGCTTAAAAAAAGAGTGGACTCGGGGAGCAGAGCACTGCGCCTGAGTCCACCCAGTTGTGTGACAAAAGCAAATGAATATTCGCTATTGTCTTCCTGATTTTCTTAAGACCCAATTGGCGGAGAGAAGTGACCATATTGGCCAGGAGCAGGGAGGGAGGTGCCAAGGAGGAGATGCAGTGGAAGCCACTGAAGCTGCTTGCAAAACCTGGATGGAGTAAGTGCTGGGCTGATGGGGAGACAGATGGGTGAGCAAAGGGGGGGCTTGTTCGGCGATCAACTGAGCGACGGGGGGAGGTGATTGGGGGCTGGGGGTTTAACCGAATGAACAGGGGAGGCTCAGGTGGTTTGTTTGTCGCCCCCTCAAAAAGTAGAGCACCATCCGACACTGGTGCTGGTATACGATTGTTTTGAGTCTGCTGGTTTTAATTTACCTTTATAACGTTGAGCTACACCATTGGGTAGTATCATCTTTTTCTTCTGTGTCTTATACTCTGGATAAATTAAATACCTATGGGTTTTGTGCTATGGTATGTTTTTAGGGTGATTGTGTCATTTTGGAGTACGTCTTATGCCTCATACACACAACCGTTTTTCTCGGCAGAAAAAAAACACCAAAGTTTTTCCCAACGGGATCCCTCTCAAGCCTGCCTTGCATACACACGTTCAGGCCAAATACCGCCCGTCCAAAGCGCAGTGACGTACACCACGTACGACAGGACTTTAACCAGTTCCCGACCCCCGCATGTACATATACGTCCACAATATGGCACGTACAGGCACATGGGCGTACACGTACGTCCTCGCCTATTAGCGGGTGGGGGGTCCGATCGGGACCCCCCCCGCTACATGCGGAGGTCGGGTCTGCTCGGGGAGCGATCCGGGACCACGGCGCGGCTATTTGTTTATAGCCGCTCCGTCGCGATCGCTCCCCGGAGCTGAAGAACGGGGAGAGCCGTGTGTAAACACGGCTTCCCCGTCCTTCACTATGGCGGCGCATCGATCGCGTCATTCCCTTTATAGGGAAGACACGATCGATGACGTCATTCCTACAGCCACACCCCCAAACAGTTGTAAACACATACTAGGTGCACCCTAACTCCTACAGCGCCACCTGTGGTTAACTCCCAAACTGCAACTGTCATTTTCACAATAAAGAATGCAATTTAAATGCATTTTTTGCTGTGAAAATGACAATGGTCCCAAAAATGTGTCAAAATTGTCCGAAGTGTCCGCCATAATGTCGCAGTCACGAAAAAAATTGCTGATCGCCGCCATTAGTAGTAAAAAAAAAAAAAATAATAAAAATGCAATAAAACTATCCCCTATTTTGTAAACACTATAAATTTTGCGCAAACCAATCGATAAACGCTTATTGCGATTTTTTTTACTAAAAATAGGTAGAAGAATACGTATCGGCCTAAACTGAGGAAAAAAAATGTTTTTATATATGTTTTTGGGGGATATTTATTACAGCAAAAAGTAAAAAATATTGCTTTTTTTTCAAAATTGTCGTTCTATTTTTGTTTATAGCGCAAAAACTAAAAACCGCAGATGTGATCAAATACCACCAAAAGAAAGCTCTATTTGTGGGGAAAAAAGGACGCCAATTTTGTTTGGGAGCCACGTCGCACGACCGCGCAATTGTCTGTTAAAGCGACGCAGTCCCGAACTGTAAAAACACCTTGGGTCTTTAGGCTGCATATTGGTCCGGGGCTTAAGTGGTTAAAGGGGAAGTTCCATTCAAACTGCGCCACCCTTTGGGCTGCTTTTGCTCATCCTCGTGTTGGTAAACGTTTGGTGAGAGACGATTCGCGCTTTTTAGTCTTTGTGCTTTTCCGTTCGTTACAGCGTGACTAATGTGCTATCTCCATTCCGAACGCTAGTTTTACCAGAACAAGCGCTCCCGTCTCATACTTGATTCTGAGCATGCACAGTTTTTTTTCCCTTGGAAAAGCATACACACGACCGGTTTCCACGATGGGAAAAAGACCGCCGGGAATCCTGGCGGGAAAAAAGAGAACATGTTCTCTTTTTTTACTGCCAGGATTTCCACCGGTTTTCCTGTCGGGAAAACTGCGATGGAGCATACACATGGCCGGTTTTCCCGGCCAAAAGCTGTCATGGCAGTTTTCCAAACGGGAAAAACGGTCGTGTGTACGAGGCATAAGAGTCATTGATGAAAATAACAGAAATACTTAACTCATTGGGTTTATTTATTTATGGACCTTGATGTTATTTATATACCATGTTATATTTATTATACGTGTTCTGCATGATTCTTTTTGAATGATAGTAGCCATATTCTTTAAATTTACTGTTATTTAATTGGCAGTTATTACTTTACTGTATTTATTTTTATTGCAGGGTTGTCACAGTATTAAATTTTATTAAGCTGTTTAATGTATTCAATCCTTTCTGCCATACGTGGGTTAAAGTAAAATATGATATTTTTTTTAGTTGATATACATTCGCCGATTTTTTTTTTTTTTTTGAAAAATATGCAGATACTTTTTCTTGCTTTAACTGGGTGTAATTAATTATTTTCTGTGGTCGGGAAGCTAGGGAATACATTTTCCTTTTTGTTAATGTGTCAGCTTTTTCCACTTAATTTTTGACCCTTTGTTTTGACATCAAAATTTTCTATTTCAAGCTTTTATGTTATAAAGAAACATGTAGAGGCAACATAAGGTGAAGTGAGATGAAATGGACTGAAGTTATATTACAAGTCTTTATAAGTAGGTCCCTGTATAAAGTGTTATTGCAATTGGACAGCTCAAGAAACAGATGGCGGAAAAAATACAATAGCTCATATCAAGCAGATTTACCTTCGCCATCGCTATTAAAGATGAATGTCTTCTATGTCTTGTTTGATAGCAGTGAGTGGGTTGGACAACCGACACAGTTTTCAGAACCCCTATTACACTGGGGAGAAGTCCAATAGTTAAAGTGCTTTCAGCTATCACTGGGGGGAAATTAAAAAGCACTTAGTGCGTCACTTACCTTTTGCTTCTGTAAACAAAAGCCAACCAGAAGTGTTATCTGGACTGCGCCTGCAAGTGAACACCATCAGACTCAGGAACGGGTCATACAAGAAATAAACCATTTAAAACCATCAGCTGGTGCTCTTTGGACAGGAAACTGTGGTCTTCAAGATAGAGGATAGATGTGTTCATAAAGACAGTAATAAGGAATGCTATACAGTAGGTGTAATATTTATTCCCTTGAAAAATCTGAACTATCGTCTATTAAAACAGTTTTTTAAACCACCCTTACATTAGGGCGATACCCAAAAAATCTGAATATGTATCTTGTGCATTGTTCCCCTGTACAGAGGCGTTCCTAGGGGGGTGCGGGGGGTGCGGGCCGCCCCGGGTGACACCCACTAGAGGGGTGACACCATCCCGATTAAAAAAAAATATATATATGTATATTTTTTTTTTAGCTGGCATGTGGGGGGGGGGCGGCTCCCCCCCCCCCCCCCCGTGACTGCAGCGATGAGCGCCGTGGAATCGGAGCGCCGAGCGCCGCGGTACAAGAGGAGGGGGGTTGCGGGGTGACACCGCAGCACCATCCATCCCCTCCTCTCACAGCCACGGGCTGTTAGCGGTGGTCGGCAGTCGGCACACAGGCACAGCCCCCTCCTCTCTGTTTGTGTGTACAGAGGTGGGAGGGGCCGAGGGGACCTTCTGTTCATGTGCCGTGGCGCTGCCTGCGATGATCTGAGGTACTGAATGGGGAGTGGGGGTGTTTGCACCTGGGGGGGTTTTCACTAAGGGGGGTTTGCACTGAGGGGGGGTTGTACTAAGGGGGGGGTGTTTGCACTGGGGGGTTGCACTGAGGGGGGTTTGCACTGAGGGGAGGTTGCACTGAGGGGGGATTTGCACTGAGGGGGGGTTGCACTAAGGGGGGGGTGTCTGCACTGAGGGGGTGTCTGCACTGAAGGGGGGTCTGTGTAACATGCAGGGGTCCAGAGGTGCAGGTGGCTGTGTAATGTAAAAGGGGTGCAGTGATGCAGGGTGCTGTGTAATGTAAAGGGGTGCAGAGGGCTGTGTAGTGTAAAAGGGTCCAGAGGTGCAGGGGGCTATGTGATGTAAAGGGGTGCAGAGGTGCAGGCGGCTGTGTAATGTAAAAGGGGTGCAGTGATGCAGGGTGCTGTGCAATGTAAAAGGGTCCAGAGATGCAGGGTGCTATGAGATGTAAAGGGGTCCAGTGATGCAGGGTGCTGTGTAATGTAAAGGGGTCCAGTGATGCAGGGTGCTGTGTAATGTAAAGGGGTCCAGAGGTGCAGGGTGCTGTGTAATGTAAAGGGGTCCAGAGGTGCAGGGGGCTATGCGATGTAAAGGGGTCCAGTGGTGCAGGGGCTGTGTAATGTAAAGAGGTGCAGGGTGCTGTGTAATGTAAAGGGGCCCAGAGGTGCAGGGTGCTGTGTAATGTAAAAGGGTCCAGAGGTGAAGGGGGCTGTGAGATGTAAAGGGGTCCAGTGATGCAGGGTGCTGTGTAATTTTAAAGGGGTCCAGTGATGCAGGGTATTGTGTAATTTTAAAGGGGTC
Organism: Rana temporaria; assembly: GCF_905171775.1. Taxonomy (NCBI): domain Eukaryota; kingdom Metazoa; phylum Chordata; class Amphibia; order Anura; family Ranidae; genus Rana; species Rana temporaria. The sequence goes on from NC_053493.1 coordinate 277,279,570, forward strand.
CAGTGATGCAGGGGGCTGTGTAATGTAAAGAGGTCCAGAGGTGCAGGGGGCTGTGTAATGTAAAGGGGTCCAGTGATGCAGGGGGCTGTTTAATGTAAAGGGGTCCAGTGATGCAGGGTGCTGTGTAATGTAAAGGGGGCCAGAGGTGCAGTTGTGGAGAGGGGTACACAGTAGTAACAAAAAGATATTGAAGGATGCAGAGGTATGCAGGGGGCACAGTGGGGTGTTTTTACATTTTAACGTGGGGGGGTGCCAGATATTGGATCCGCCCCGGGTGCCATATGCTCTAGGTACGCCCCTGCCCCTGTAAGAGGGTACCTTAGTTTGAGAAGATTTGTTGTTGCATGGGAAGAGGAACTCGTAGGACATAGAGGCTGTAAATGCAGAAATGGTTACAAAAAAAATAAAAGATTGACCTCAATGCAAAAGAGCATACATGTTTCAAATTCTTTTGAGCTTGATGTTTAACCGCTTCAGCCTCAGAAGATTTTACCCCCTTCCTGACCAGAGCACTTTTTACAATTTGGCACTGCGTCGCTGTACGCAAATTTTATTTTCCTTGCATGTCCCCCTCAGATCTACAGCGACTCCACTTCCAAGTGCACTTGTAGTGCGAAGTGGATTTGCCTTTAGTAAATAAACCCCAATGTGATAGTTAAATACATTGTTGATCGACCTGAAACTGCAGTCCTAGATGTAAGGCCTCGTACACACGACCGAGTTTCTCGGCAAAAACCAGCAAGAAGCTTGCTGTTTTGTTTTTTTTTGCCGAGGAAACCGGTCGTGTGTACACTTTTCGACGAGGAAACCGTCGAGGATCTCGTCGGGCCAAAAAGAGAACATGTTCTCTATTTCCTTGACGAGAATGGGAAAATTTGGCTCGCCGAGATCCTTGGCGGCTTCACAAGGAACTCGACGAGCAAAATGATGTGTTTCGCCCGTCAAGTTCCTCGGACGTGTGTACGAGGCCTAAGGCTTTTGGAGTATGTCTTTTCCAGTTCCAGTCTTTGTACACCTGAATCCAGAATTGTTGGCCATTCTTGTTGGTACAATTGCTCTGTCAGGTTGAGGATTGTTTGGTTGTCTTGCCAGAAATTCTCAATTTGATGGAGGTCTGGGCTTTGACTGGGACAGTTGATGACATTCAGATTTTAAGCACTTAGCTGTAACACCAACCTAGCCCTAAAACATTCTCTAGCGGGGAAGGAATGGGTTAGAATGCCTGTAGTATTTAATGTGTCTGCATCCCCATTGATGAGATTTTTCTTAGCACTTTAGGCTAAAGAAGTAAAATTGAACAAGAAGTGCTGTCTCCAATGCAAAAACGGACAGCAGTTAAAATCTGACAAAAGTTGTAACCTTCCCACTCTTTTCTTAAAGTATAACTAAAGGCATTTGTTTTTTTAGTTTTGGATAGAGTGGAGAGGGATTAGAACACCTGTCAGTTTTTATTGCTGTCTGTGTCCCCATTAGAGAGATTCAACCTCTCTATTTTTCCTGTTTACTGTTATCATCAAAGGTGAAAGTAAAAGAAAATCTCACATTTTGGGTTGACATCAGAACAGTAATGCTGCGTACACACGATCGAAATTTCCGATCGTGTGTGGGCCCCATCGGACTTTTTTCCATTGGTGTTTAGAAATGGAAAAAAAAAACAATAGGAAATTCCTATCGTCTGTGTGCAACTCCGCCGGAGAAAAAACCCAAGCATGCTCATAATCAAGTCGACGCATGCTCGGAAGCATTGAAATTCATTTTCTCGGCTCGTCGTAGTGTTTTACGTCACCGTGTTTTGGACGGTCGGAATTTAGTCTGAGGCCCCGTACACACGGCCGAGGAACTCGACGTGCCAAACACATCGAGTTCCTCGGCCAGTTCAGCCCTGAAGCCGCCGAGGAGCTCGGCGGGCCGAGAGCTCCCATAGAACAACGAGGAAATAGAGAACATGTTCTCTATTTCCTCGTCGAGCTCCTCGTCGGCTTCCTCGGCCGAAAGTGTACACACGGCCGGGTTTCTCGTCAGAATTCAGCCAGAAACTCGGTCGGAAGCTGAATTCTGCCGAGGAAACTGGTCGTGTGTACGGGGCCTGAGAGTGTGTATGCATGACTGATGGAAGTCAGCTTCATCAGAATTCCGATGGAAAATTCTGTTGGATTTTATTCCATCGGAAATTCCGATCATGTGTACGCGGCTTAATAGTGGGGAAGTCTTCCAATGGAGATAGTTCTGATGACCCTGGTGAAACGCTGGGATTTCCTCATTTTGCACAGATTGGCTTTCAATTCCTGTTTTGGCTGTGGGACAGGAAGTGAAAGGAAATAACCCCAATGGAACACAGATGGCAAAAAAGAGATAAAAAAAAAAAATACTGTCAGGGGTTATAACCCTCCCTTACTCTATAAAAAAACTTTGCCTTTAGTCCTTCTTTAAAAAAAGGATGTTTATGGATTTAGAGTTTAATATAAAAAATACTCTTATCATGTGTTATGATACCGAGGATTAATGTTGGCACATTCTGAATGGTGAGGTGCTCTCTCTACGCTGCTGAATTCTGGACTTGATGTGGTTTTCACAACAAGGGCACTTTGATCTTGCTATTTTACACATGATGCCTGTGTGGCTCGCTGTATTTTGCAAACTATGGTTTGCAAAATACAGACAATCAGCGGCCAGGCTGAGCGGCGAAGAGGATCTCGGGACCGAGCACGGGACTTTCGAGGGGTCAGGTAAGTAAAACGTGGGCTTGGGGGGGGGCGGCATCATCAGATGTTGTTTCACATTAATGCATGGATTGCATTAAAGCGGAGGTTCACCCAAAAAAAAATGTTTTAACATTACATTCAGCCGAGTTGTCCTAATGACAATTGGCTGTTTTTTTTTTTTCGTACATACCGTATTTTCACCGCCGTTTCCGGGTATGTCTTCTGCGGGACTGGGCGTTCCTAATTTATTGACAGGCTTCTGACCGTCGCATACTGCGCGTCACGAGTTGCCGAAAGAAGCCAAACGTCGGTGCGCAGGCGCCGTATAGAGCCGACTCGCAGTCCGGCTTCTTTCGGCAACTCGTGACGCGCTGTATGCGACGGTCGGAAGCCTGTCAATCAATTAGGAACGCCCAGTCCCGCAGAAGACATACCCGGAAGCGGCGGTGAAAATACAGTACGTACGGGGGAAAAAAAACTGCCGATTGTCATTAGGACAACTCGGCTGAATGTCATGTTAAAAATCTATTTTTGGGTGAACCCCCGCTTTAAAGCGGATGTTCGCTCAAAAAAAAATATTAAAAGCCAGCAGCTACAAATACTGCAGCTGCTGACTTTTAATATTAGGACACTTACCTGTCCTGGAGTCCAGCGGCGTCCGCAGCAGAGGACGAGCGATCACTCGTCACCCTGCTGCTCCTCCCTCCATCCACGCTGAGGGAACCAGGAAGTGAAGCGCTCCGGCTTCACTGCCCGGTTCCCTACGGTGCATGCGCGAGCTGCGCTGCGCCCGCCGATTGGCTCCCGCTGTGTGCTGGGAGCCGAGTGTTCCCAGCACACAACGGGGAGGGGCGACGGGATGTGACGAAATGCCCGTCTTTTGCCCGGCATTCTTTATACAGGTATCTGCACCCCCCTCCCCCTGAAAGGTGTCAAATGTGACACCGGAGGGGGGGGGGGGGTTCCGATCAGCGGGACTTCACTTTAGGGTGGAGAAACACTTTAGGTAAACATTTTTTTTCCTTTACAACTCCTTTAAGTTTGGAGATCCCTGTTCTATAGCATCTAGATTTCACATTTCACTAGCAGGTTAGAAGATGCATGTTCATACCTGGTTACTGTGGACTTTCCTTTCCTTTTAGTATTTTTTATAGCAGAGAGTTGGCATATAGTGCTGTATAACAACAAGAACATCCTTTGCTATACAGCAGGTTGTAGTGAGCTAAAAAAAAAAAAGAAAAAGAGAAGTCTCAGTGAACGGAGCTAAACCAGACTTCAAGAAGATGAAGACCGATTTCTATTCAGTGTATATCTGTGTTTGAATGGCCAACATGTGTGTTGTGTCTCCCTGTTGCAGAGTGGGCTTTCCCCATTGGGGATATCATTCTACATGAGTCAGAACGAGGCAACATACCTTCTTAGCTACAGCAGGAAGATATGGGCTAGAATTATTGAGACAGTCACTAAAGAGGCTTCCTTCGTAGGATCAGTGGTACCCTATAAAGCAGGCTATAGTTGCACATGCCTATTAATTTCCTACTTGCTTTTAAAAATATTTAATTTCTCTGTAATATGCTAATTATATACGCTTACTAAAACATAGCATATCTCTTCCTTTCTCTAGTGTTATGATTACACTGATGGAGCTGTGACTGGAGACCTTTGTGAAGATCTGTGTGTGACGAAGAAGTTGATTTATAAACACTGTCTATACTACCACCGAGGGAAAAAGGTCATACATGCAGACTGGCAAGGCAATTCAATCATTTTAAAGTCCAAAAATGATGCCTTTTCTAAGTTCCAGGCTCCTGACTTATCAAATGGGCCAGATCCTCAGAGTATATCAGACACTGATTTGCTGGTGATGATAGCTGTGGAAATTAAAAATGTTCTGGGTTTGGATTTACCAAACAATACTATAATGCCCATTTGGACAGAAAAGAAGAAGAATCAGAACTGGAAAGTGGAGCTTGCCAGTATGTGGTCTTTATTTCAACAAGAAGAGTACCTGCTCTTTAACTTGTTACAAGACTTTAGTAGACATGTCCTACAGGTCATTGGAACCTGTGGCCACTTCTATGCAGTTGAATTTCTGAGTGCTGGACAGTCTTGGAAACAAAATCTCTTCTCCTTGGAAGAAGTGATTGGTCAGTGCAAAACAGGTGAGGAAAAGATGAACGCTCTCCTTGATATTGCCATCAGTTTCTTAGATATGGTCCATCAGTTTGACACCGAGTTTTCTCATCGGCTCCACCTTTGTGATGTCAAACCGGAGAACTTTGCCATTAGAAGTGATCTTACTGTAAGTTTACTTTGTTGTTATAAAAGAAACTCAAAATACAGTTATTTCATACATATGCACTCATCTGAAAATGTACTACACAAAAACGTACATAACTGCTGTTTTTTTATGGCACAGCAACACATTAAAGTATGCATTTTTACAGTGGTAACATTGTCTATAACTTTGTCAGCACATTATAAAGGTTCATTAACTTGCTTATGTGTTCTGTATATTGTCCTAAATCTAAGGCCGCGTACACACGATCGATCCATCCGATGAGAATGGTCCGACGGACCGTTTTCATCGGTTCACCGCTGAAGTGGCCTGATGGTCTGATGTGCATACACACCATCAGTTCAAAATCCGATCGGGTCAGAACGCGGTGACGTAAAACACACGACGTGCTGAAGAAAACTAAGTTCAATGCTTCCAAGCATGCGTCGACTTGATTCTGAGCATGCGCGGGTTTTGAACCGATGCTTTTGTGTACTAACCATCAGTTTGGACCTATCGGTCAGCGGTCCATTGGTTCAATTTTAAAGCAAGTTCTATAATTTTTGCCTGAAGGTCAAAAGACCGTTGGGCTGTACACACGGTCGGTTTGGACCGATGAAACTGAAATTCGGTCAGTTATCATCGGTTTGGACCTATGGTGTGTACGCGGCCTAAGAAACCGAAATTTGTAAAGTTTACCCTTTAAATGGTTGTAATGGTCCCTTACCTCTTCTTCTGGAGTCCCCCATCAGTGTTCTCCTCCCCTGTGTGTGCGCCCATAGTAAACCTTGTGAGAGCACATTCCCAAGCCGAGCTGTGTGAATCTAAAGACACGCATCTCATTCCTCACAGGATTTGACTGACAGCAGAAGGAGCCAATGACTCCCACTACTGCGGGATGACAAGAAACCACATGCCAACAAGCATAAAAATGTACCGAAATGTGCAAAAGCTGCATGTTAAATATATATCACTGTGCATGCATTTTCTAAGTTTTGCAGTGGGTTTTTATGTGCAATATGGTATGAAAAGACTCTTATGCCCCATTCACACTTGCCAAAATTGTTGGACAACAGAATTGTGCTGAAATGATGGCAAAATGCACCAAGAATGATAGCCAAACGGCAAAGCTTGTCACCCAAAAAGGAGCAGGAACATCTTATGCAGGGGTCAAGTCCTGGGGAAAAAAGTGTGGGAACACCCACCCAAGATCCACTCCCCCACCAAAAAAAAAATGATACGCTCAAATGCATAATTACTAAACCGCATGTTTGGTTTTTTTTTTAGATCCACTGTCCCTTAGTAATCCTTTATTTTACTGGCCGCTTCCTGTATATGGATTCATCGGGTAGTGTGTTGGTATTCCGTCACTTCCTCGATGCCGCAATGTCTGACACTACCCGATGAATCCATATACATGAAGCGGCCAGTAACATAAAGGATTACGAAGGTTCGCCTGCCCCTGACAGTGACTCGAGCTGGGCATCGCCGCTTAGTGAAGGATTGGCTCATGCGGCTCGGCTGCTCTAGTCCTGCAAAGGGAACTGCGTTCCTGCTGTGAAAAAGTGCAGGAACTCCGTTCCCACGCGTTCCCGCAGGACTTGAGCCCTGATCTTATGGCCAGCAAATGCGCATAGGCTACGTGAGATCTTAATGGGGCCTTATAGATAACTTTGAGCTCAGAAGATCCCTGGATCAGGGTGAAGCAGGTGTAATGATTTAACCTCTTGCCACCCATGTAACGCATATGTGTGGAGGCAAGGAGGTGGGCTTTAATACCCATACTCCACATGTGCGTCTATAGGTGGCATGGGTTTCTGTGCTTTAAGCACATTCACTGAGCGCTACCAGCACAGAGACCGAGCTATCAGGCTGTACTAGTGATAGGGAACTGGCAGGACTGGCTCCTGATCATGTGACCATGGTGATAGGCAATCACAGTGGTCATATTATTAAGCAGACCTTCCTGCCCCCCTGAGCATAATAGCCCATTTAAAGGGAATCTGAGGTAGGCAGGAAGGGGTTAATGTACTGAACCGCTTTGCTTGTAATCCAGACATCTTCAACTGTAGCTGGGTGCCAGTATGCTGATTTTAAGGGAATGACCGACAGACGGGCTGACAACTAATTCTGTTCAGCTGCATAGTGGTGCACAGAGGGAAAAATCATGTCAGTGCCTGAACTTTGTAACTGGTGTCTTGATTGGGGGGCATGTACAAGCAAGGGTAAAGTGGGTAAGCACATCACTGCAATCCAGAAAACTTCTGAACTTAATTTTTTAACAGGAGAACTGTGATTGGCAGGCAGGCTTCATGATAAAATCAGCACTGTTGGTCTCTTAGGCGCTTCTCACAATTTCATAGTACGATAGAGGAGAATAAAGAATTATGTAATGTTGAAATCTGTAAAAAGTATCCAACTGTCTTCCATTTAAATATTTATAAAAATCATGAAAGAAAAGGGAGCAAAAACTTGATTTACTGTCCCTGAAATTCTAACAAAATATTACATGCAGTGGAAAGAAACCATAATATATAAAACTGAGCTCCAGCAGAGCACAGAAGCAATCATACCCTGCACACAGGCACAGGCAGTCCTTCGTTTGGTAAAATAGAGAAAATAAAAAAATACAGATTGCAGGAATGATAGAACTTTTGTAATTATAGCTCTGATTATGCCATATGTGGATGTTTTTAAACTAAACGCCTTACACAGATACATTTATGTGAATAATGTAAGTTTACATGCATGTACACTAACCTTCTTCTACCCCACTCTTTAAAGTACACTCCAGTCTAGTCATCCTTGAAACACTGTATCTGCAGGGAACATAGGTTGTCTGTTTAGGGTATTGCACAGGTTTATCTCATTCCCATTTCTCACTATCCCATAGAGCACAGGTGTCAAACACAAGGCCCGTGGGCCGAATCCGCCCTTCGGGCACCTCTACTGCAGCTGTAGGAGAGCTCCAGCCCTCCTCTTGTCCCCCTTCAGACCCTGTAATTTTTGCTTTCAAGCAATGCATCCAGCTTCTTCCCAGCAGCAGCATAAGGAAAGGGGGTTTCACTGCATGGGCGTCCGCTCCATAGGGCAAGGGGGGTCGTTTGCCCCCCCTGAAATTGCCAGGGAGAGCCAGGAGCAGGGCCGAACTGGCCCTGGGGACGATTTAAGCGGTGACTGCAGCGCTCCCCTCCCCTCTAATTAAGAGTGTCTGTCCCATATCTGGAAGGGGCGTGGCCTGGACGGGCATGTGAACAGTCGCAGTTCACGGAGCTCCCGCTACTGATCCTGCTACGATCCTGTTACCGGCAACAACTGACGCCAACGAGCGGACCAAAAGCGACAGCGCACTTCACGGACCTCAGCGGGGGGTGTCTGATCGAGCGGCGGGGATCCGAATGACCCGCAAACCCGAGAAAGGAGCCGCGGTCGGCTCGGCCATGGAGATCCAAGATGGCGCCGGGGCCTCTCAGCAGCAGCGTGCAGTGCGCGGGCCTGAAAGACAAGCAGAGGCTGGAGGTAAGGCGCCCAAAACGGCCAAACACCAGGGGAAAGAACCCCCCAAGGACATGTTATATTACACCCAAAGGCTGCAGGGCCCTACCAGCTCCCCGACGCATACACAGCCGACGTGGGCGCAGAGAGTGCAGGGCCTCAATGGAGACTCTGCTATGGATGACACGCTGCCGCTTGAGAGCTCCACAGACACTATGCAGGACATATTTGGGGAATTACAGGATGATGCCCCACAACCCACACTTAGTGAGATCCTCCGGGCGGTGCAGAAGTGCACAACTTCAGTTACAGCCTCTGTGGACGGCCTGAAGGCACAGTTTGGGGAGCTTACTGAGACAGTATCTCTCATGCGCCATGACCTCCAGAAAATTAGGGAGAGAACCACGGCTGTGGAGGGACGCATCAGCGAGGTAGAGGACGCGCTCCCACCCCTCACCAGAGATGCTAGGACAGCACTGCAGCAGTCCGCACAGGCCGCCGCAAAAACAGACGACATTGAGAACCGCCTGAGGAGGAACAATGTCCGCATAGTGGGCCTCCCCGAGAAGGTGGAAGGTAGGGACCCCACTACGTTCATTGAGACATGGCTCCAGGAGACTTTTGGCAAGGAGGCATTTTCCACGCTGTACGCGGTAGAGAGGGCGCACCGAACGCCTCCCAGACCCCTTCCCCCTGGCGGCCCCCCCAGATCCGTCCTAGCCAGGCTCCTAAATTATAGGGACAAAGAAACCATCCTGCGGCTGGCCAGAGAGAGGGGATCGGTGCACTACAATGGGGCCAGGGTGTCGTTCTACCCCGACTTCTCAGCTGAGGTGCAACGCAAGAGGGCCAAGTTTGTAGATGTTAAAAAGCGCCTGCAGAGGATCCAAGTTAACTACGCCATGCTGTTCCCGGCCAAGCTGAGGGTTACGGTGAGGGGCCAAGCCACGTTTTTCGAATCTGCCGCGGAGGCCGCACAGTGGCTAGACCACAACGAACAGGACTTGAGGAGACGCCGCGAGGAGGACAGGGGGGACTGAGGCCCTAGGGACACCCACACATAGCCGCTGAGTTCGCCGCAGACCAGTTTTGTTGTTACCTGCAAGCCGGAACTTTACCTGATTCCACTTTGATAGCGTTACCTAAGAGCTTCGGAAGCTGAATTGCACCCCCTCTGGACTCCATGCTACAGGGGGGGGCCTACACGTATGAGCTATTTGGTACCAGCGACGAACCCCGGCCGGGGGAGTCTTCCCTAGTTTTTTGGTGCCCTGTTGGCACACAGGGACTGCTGGATCCACGCAACAGGATATCGACCTCTGCCCCGGACGGGGCCGAGAGGCGGACACGTATGTTTAATTGTTTTTTCTCCTTTTTATTATTGGTTATTTTTGATACTCTGCTCACAGACTTATGCCACATGATGCAAGATTACTTGATGGACCAGACCCGGCCCCGGCTGGGGCTTGGTTTTTCGGAAAAGGCCTCGAGGCCTTATACCCTGAACGATAACTATTTTCAGACTCAACTATGGCCACCACCCCGATAGTGACTTGGAATGTGCGCGGGGTACATGATCCACTGAAACGGTCTATGATACGGGCGGGCCTGAAGAAATTTCTCCCTGCTATTGTGGGGTTGCAGGAAACTCACCTTACCAAGGACACGGTTGGGTATCTGGGATTTTCCTGGGTGGGCAAGGCATACCACTCCACTCACACCTCATATTCAAGGGGGGTGAGTGTGTTGGTACACGGATCCTTGGCCTACCAGGAAATAGACGCACAGGTTGACCCGCTTGGTAGATATGTCTTTCTATATTGCAAAGTATTTATGGTAACGATGGTTATTGCTTTTGTATATATTCCCCCCCCTTTCTCGAAAGAGGTGTTACAGCTTCTGCTGTCATATCTGGGTGATAAGTCGGATGTTCCCGTGATGATTATGGGGGACTTCAATGCATGTATGGATCCGAGGGAGGATAGGCACCCACCGGTTAGGATGCCCCAGGGGAGTAGGGGGACAGCCCTGAGCAGGTTGATGGGGGAGGTAGGGTGGCTAGATATTTGGAGAGCTAGATACCCTGTGACCAAACAGTTCTCGTGCTTCTCCAAAACGCACGGCTCACTGTCCCGCATCGATCTATGTGTCGGGTCCCCGCAGGTACTTCATATGATCCCTAGGGTGGAATATTTTCCACGGGGGGTCTCTGATCACTCCCCACTTGTGGCCCACCTGGTCACGCGTCAGGTGTCCTCTTTGCCCAAGGCCCCGTGGAAACTAAACGCCTTCTGGCTAAAGTTGTTCACCTCCCATGACCATATTACCCGCAGAATAGAACAATACTTCCGAGACAACTGGGAGGGGACGGAGAGGGCCCTGGGCTGGGATGCCTTTAAAGCATGCCTGCGGGGGACGTTCATTGAGGAGATTGCGTCCATAAAACACAACTCCTCTGCTCTTATGGAGCAGGTGGAGGACCAGGTGAGACGGTTAGAATTGACCTATGTTGTTGACCCCTCGGAATCCGCGAGGGAGGGGTGGATGTCGGCCCAGGACGCCCTGGACCGGCTGAGATCCTCCACCGCGGAGAAAAAGCGATTCTTTACCCAGCAGGCCTACTATGAGGAAGGGGAAAAAACAGGCCGCTTGTTGGCCAGAATAGCGAGGTCACAGCAGGCGTCCCCGGCCATAGGAGCAATTCGGGATACAAGGGGTAGGCTGGTGAATGAACCTGAATCAATCTTGACCGAGTTAGCGGCTTTTTACTCGTCACTGTACAGTTCAAGGGATGACTTCACGGACGAGGAGTTGCAGCGCTACATGGATGCGATAGCTCTCCCGGCCCTGAAAGAGGGGGCAAGGGCTGAGCTAGAGAAGCCGTTGACTATGGAGGAGCTGGGGGAGGCGGTGGCCTCGTTCCCCACGTGCAAGGCCCCGGGGGATGACGGCCTACCCATGGAGGTGTATACCCAGTATGGGGGGGTGGTGCTGCCTAGGTTGCTCGAGGTGTTTAACGCCTCGCTCGACTCGGGGGCCCTGCCTCCGTCCATGACAAGGGCGAATATTATCTTATTACTGAAGGCGGGCAAGGATCCTTTGGATCCCGGATCGTATAGACCCATTTCTTTGCTACAGAGCGACGTCAAAATACTTGCAAAAGTCCTGGCCATGCGCGTGAACAAAATTATTCTGTCCATCATACATCCAGACCAGGCAGGATTCATGCCATGCAAATCCACGGCGACGAATCTCCGGCGGCTGTACCTGAACATGCAGACCCCCTCGGAGGCCGTCGGCAGTAGGGCACTGTTGTCGCTAGATGCCAATAAGGCCTTCGACAGTGTCGGCTGGCGGTATCTATGGGCGGTACTGAACAAATTTGGCTTCGGCCCTAGGTTCCAGGGATGGGTCCGGCTTCTGTATGCTACACCTCAGGCGGCCATACGTATGGCGGATAGGATGTCCCATGCCTTTGCTCTGGGCAGGGGGACTAGGCAGGGCTGTCCCCTGTCCCCCCTGCTCTTTGCTCTGGCCATCGAGCCCCTTGCGGTCCTGGTGAGGAGCTGCGAGGCGATTCGGGGGTTCAGGTATGGAGACATGCAGGAGAAAATCATGTTATACGCAGATGACATGCTCCTCTTTTTGGAGGATACGGAGGGATCTCTGCAGCGGACCATGGCCATTGTTACTGACTTTGGCCGCTTTTCGGGGCTTACCATTAATTGGACCAAGTCAGCACTGATGTTTCTGGATGGGGCACCCGCGCAGGGGGGTGGCCCAGCGTGCTCAGTACCCGTAGTGTCATCCTTTAAATATCTGGGGGTCTGGATATCCCCCACGATTACTGACTTCTGTAGATTAAATATCTACCCCCTGTTATCCAAATTTAGAGACAAAATTCAAGTATGGAACAAACTAAAAATGTCCCTGGCGGGCAAAACGAATCTCATCAAAATGATACTAATGCCCCAGTTGCTGTATTTCTTGCACAATGCTCCTATGGTGATCACCCTGAAGGTATTCAGAGTGGTCAACTCTCTCTTTAGGCAGCTGCTGTGGGGCACCAAAACCCCTAGGATCAAACTTGAGCAGTTGCAGCGTCCGAAGGAGGGGGGTGGGCTGGCACTGCCGAATCCCTGGATATATTACTTAGCGGCCCAACTCCAACATCTGATAGGAACCACGGGGGTGCAACCCGATGCCTCGGCGGCTCTACTTATGCTGCGGGGATCGGGGGCAGCCTTGATACCAGAGGGGCTGGAGGCGTGTAAATTTCAAAAACCCAATAGGAAAATGCCCACATATGCGCTTGTCCAGAAGATATGGAACAAGGCTAGACAGCTCCAGGGAGTAACCGGGTTCACAGAGTTCAGTCCCATTTGGGGGAATGACACCTATGGGGAGCTGGCCAAGCTCGAGCAGGGTAGCAGGTGGAGCTCCTGTGGGGTCACGCACCTCAAACATATCTTTAGAGGGGGGGCCCTACTTCCCTTCAGTGAACTACAAAGTAGATTTAACCTGTCACACAATATGCACTTTTATTACATACAGCTACAGCATGCAGTGAGAGCGCAGGGGACAGCAGTTGAGTGGGTTCAGTCCCCCACTCCGGTTTTCCGAACGGTGTTTCAAGCGCAGGATACCAAAGGCATGATTTCGCAATGCTATAATATGCTCCTGTCGTCATTGTTAGAGGGGCATCCTATGAAGGTGGCAGAGCAATGGGAGGCAGACTTGGGGCCGATTGAGGGGGAGGTATGGGAGGAGGCCCTGCTGGCGGTGAACGCGTGCTCGCTGAATGTGTCGCAAAGGGTGTCTCAGCTCTACATCCTACTCAGGGTACATTACACTCCTGTCAAACTCTTTAGAATGGGCTGTGCCCCAGACCCACTGTGTGGTCGATGTAGGGCAACCCAGGGAGACTTGGTGCACTTGCTATGGCGGTGTCCAAAGCTCCACAGGTACTGGTCGGAGGTTCTGACGACCCTGAACTCGGTATTTCAGACTAGTGTCCCATTAGACCCACTTTGCTGCCTCTTGGGCGTGCTGGAAGGGGCGATAGCGGAAGAAACCACTAGAGTGGCGTTTGCCAGGGCTCTATTCCAGGCGAGAAAGCTTATCCTTATACATTGGAAGTCAAGGGAGCCCCCGTCTGTTAAGGTATGGGTACAACATGTGGGCAAGACTTTACTGATGGAGAAATACATCTACCAGCACAGGGGCAATGCAGGTAAATTTTTCAGACTGTGGGACCCATGGCTTGCAACGCCGGGGCTGAGCCCCGTCGAACTAGTTCAAGAGCGGTTACTTGGGGGGATGTAGAGACGGGGAATGATTCGCGGAACCCCGGGCCTGCGTACATGTGCGGATATATGAAGGGGGGAGAATGGGGAGAGAGGGTGGGGGTGGAGTGGAAGGGTTGGTGCCCAGATGGGTCTGTTGTCAAAATGATCGCGCATAAGTGACCTTACAAAGTGCATCTGATGGTTGAACTGTATTCCTGAAGACATACTCTTTTGCAATTGGAAATGTACAATGTCATCTGTACTATGTTTATTTGGCATGTGAGCAATAAAAACCTTTTTGATCAAAAAAAGAGTGTCTGTCCCTCTTCTGGAGTCAAATCCATTTGTCCCTCATTCCGAAAGGTTCCTCTTTTAGACCTGAAATAAATATACTGTCAATATAGTGTAGTGTTTCAGTCAAGGGAAAGAGGTGCTGTGTAATGTGAAGGGGTCCAGTGATGCAGGGTGCTGTGTAATGTAAAGGGGTCCAGTGATGCAGGGTGCTGTGTAATGTAAAGACAGCCAGAGCTGTGGGGTGCTGTGTAATGTAAAGGGGGCCAGAGCTGTGGGGTGCTGTGTAATGTAAAGGGGTCCAGAGCTGTGAGGTGCTGTGTAATGTAAAGGGGTCCAGAGGTGCAGTTGTGGAGAGGGGGTACACAGTAGTGACAAAGAGATATTGAAAGATGCAGGGGACACAGTGGGGTGTTTTTACATTTTAAGTTGGGGGGGGGGGGGCGCTTTTAGTACACACTAACCCTTACAGCGCCTCCTCCTGGTTAACCCCTTGACTGTCATTTTCACAGTAATCAGAACATTTTTATAGCACTTTTCGCTGTGAAAAGTGTCCGCCATAATGTCGCAGTCACGAAAAAAATCAATGCCATTAGTAGTAAAAAAAATATATTAATAAAAATGCCATAAAACTATCCCCTATTTTGTAAACGCTATAAATTTTGCGCAAACCAATCAATAAACGCTTATTGCGATTTTTTTTACCAAAAATATTTAGAAGAATACGTATATACGTATCAGCCTAAACCGAGGAAAAAAAATAAATTTATATATTTTTTGGGGATATTTATTATAGCAAAAAGTAAATAATATTGATTTTTTTTTTAATTGTCGCTCTATTTTTGTTTATAGAGCAAAAAATAAAAACTGCAGAGGTGATAAAATACCACCAAAAGAAAGGACGCCAATTTTGTTTGGGAGCAACGTCGCACGACCGCGCAACTGGTAAAGCGACGCAGTGCCGAATCGTCCTTTACCTGCATATTGGTCCGGGTCTTAAGTGGTTAACATGTCTCCAACTAAATCCCACACACACTAGTCAGGTGCTATCTCAGCTTGCATTCTGTATCATGAGATTAAAGAGCTTCCAAAAAACTCCTCTTTATTCAAGACCAAATGAAAGGTGTTTCCCAGATGGAGCAGGGGACACACAGGTAGACATGTTTCACGCTAAAGTTATTGCTTAATCATTACCCTCTATAGATCTATACTCAGACAAAAAGTTAACAGAAAAATAAACAAAAAGTCTTCAGAGATGCCTTACTACTAACCATCAGTGTTTTTACTGGCTCTTTTCTCCTGTCAGTAAATTCCAGTGACAGGGAAAGACTGCCAGTAAAAAATATGGCTGTGACGCTCAGCTCAGCATGCGCAGCTCCGGCCCAGGGCCAGCCAAGGCCCCCCGATGCGCAATAGGAGTTCTTTTACTTTGCAAGGATTTCCCTTCACTTCCTGTTTGACTATGGAAAGGTGAAGGTAAATCTCCACACTGGGACACAGATGGTGAATTAAATCTGATGGGGGTGATAATCCTCCCTTGCTCCATCCAAAATTAAAAAAAAAGATTTGCCTAAAGTTCTGTTTTAACTTTTATTGTCCCAGGAAACTGCAAGTAGCTAGTATTCCATTGCACATAATTGCCTTGAAACAAAATGTTCTCATGTACTCTTAGCAAATTTGCTGACTTCTCCAGATCTCCAGGGACAACTGTAATACAAAAATGTGTCCCTGGAAATGTTTGTGCCTTGAAATGTCCTTGGATTTTAAATAACAAAATGTACCATAACATTTTCTGGATTTTAAAATAATTTAATAGTATTATTTTTTGAGGTTTCTTTTCGAACATTATTTTCTATTGAAGAGCAATAATGAGAGATTTAGATAATTTAGCTAAGCAACAAGGTGTCCAGAAAAAAATATTATTTTAAAACGGTGCCAATTGTATAATGCTGTAGATAAAGGAAAAGTATGGTATACGAATGATATCTTCTAGGAAACAAGCTCTCTAACCTTTTTTTTATTAATCTGATATATGAGCACCTGGATTCCCTGCACTTGCCATTGTTGTATATTAATGCTAAAGTACAAATAGCCAACCCTAACCTATTAGATGGTAATGGCAAAATCAATAATGGAATTTAAATATGATTGGATTCTTTTCTTGCCACTAATGGTATTCATAGTTGTAAAGGATAATGCTGCAATATTCTAATCCCGGAAAATGATTTGTGCCCACACATTAATGTTGTTTTCCCAGTAAGGCAGAACTGGTCATGGCTCCTACGTTTCTTTTGTTTTGCCATCTTCTGAACAAAAACTGCAGAAGTTGGGAGTCAATATTTTAGGCATAATCTTATATATAAAGTGTGTGTGTATATATATATATATATATATGTATATATATATACACACATACATACACAGAATGGCTCGGATTCACATACATTGGCGCATATTTATGCCGCCGTAGCGTATCTCCTTTGCGCTACCCTGACGCAGCGCAGAGAGGCAAGCATGGAATTCAGGAAGCCAGTGCTCCCCAAGCCGCGTCGGCGTGGCTTAGTTTTCGAAGGCGTAAGCCGGCGTAGGTGGAAGTGGGTGTGACCCCATGCAAATGATGGTCCGAGCGTGGAGCAGTGTTTTACGCCCGGCGTATCATGAAGGGAGCATGCGCAGTGACGCGGAAATATGACCGCACCCCTGTCCACAGGCTCACAACTACGCCGGCGCAACTTCCTGGGATATGCCGGCCCACCGGCATATGCCGAGTGCATAAATACGCCCAGCCATACGCCCGTGAGGGAGTTGAGCGATGGCAGCTGCTAAGGAGAGGAGGAAGAGAAATTTTTCTAAAGAGGGGAGGGCTATCCTGATTTCGGCAATAGCCAAATTTGATGTGTACCTCCATGGTGCTCACGGTGCCAGGACCAGCAGGGCACGTAAGAGGGAGATCCTGGAGAATATCACCCTGGATGTCAATGCCATTGGGCATGAGACCAGGACCCCCGTCGATATCAGTAAGAAAATCAATGATATGAGACGTCGGGTCCGGGATAATCTGGCCAGTATGAGGAGGCACGCCAGGGACACGGGAGGAGGACCAGCTTCTGCTCTGCAGTTGACTGATAAGGAGGAGGTCATCGCCAGCTGTCTGGAGCGGGAGCAGGTGGAGGGCATGGAGGGCTTTGACTCCAGTGAGCAGGACTTGAGGACAGGTAAGTGTGTTTTATCCTCCATTCGGTGTGTAGCATGTGAGGGGGTGGAAGGGAACATGTGACAAGTGTGTGGTTCCACCAACATGTGAATGTTTTGTGTCATCCACAGATGTGCTGGAGGGAGCTGGGCCATCTGCTGCCGGTGTCCAACCCATGCCATCCCCGGAACATCCTGTGCCTTATCCTGACCCCCTGGGAAACCCTGTAATATTGGTGGAGGGGACTGCCCACACCTCTCCTCTAGAGGTTGTTGTGGAGGAGCCGGTGGATATCCACCAAGAGGAATGCCTCTATTATGAGGAGGCTTCCACCTTCCCCGGAACCTCAGACACCTCCCCGCCCATCAGGTCTACCCCCTCACGGGCTACCCCCTCCAGGTCTACCCCGTCCGGACGGGCACAAGCCTCTCCATCCCCCAGGAAGGCTCTACGGAAGACCAGGGGTGTACCCTGCAGAGGGAGCAGGCCCGGCAGACACGCCATATGGGTGCTCTAGCCGGTGACCTGCGCCGTGTGTCAGACAGCCTGACCTGCTCGCAGTGCCTCACGCAGCAGGCTGAGCAGAGCAGCTCCATCTCTGACAGCCTTCAGGATGTGAGCGCTAACTGCGCTGCTATGGTGACCTGCATGGGTGATCAGGCCCAGACCCTGGAGGCCATGCCGCAGCACATGGTGGCAGGGGGTCCCTCACCATCTGGTGACCAGGGCTCTATTGTGCAGGCCAGCCTGGAGCGACATACCCATTGGGGAGCTGCAGGCCACAGCAGCAGGCCTCGTGGCAGAGGTGAAGAGCCTGGGAGTGGCGGTACAGGCCAACACAGCTGCCATCGAGGCGGAGGGACGGCAGACCAGGCACCACCAGCGGCACACCACCACTCGCCAGCTGCGGATGCAGGCTCAGACGAATGCAGGCCGCTGCCAGCCCTTGCCGGAATGAAATCTCCCGCGCGCATGCGCGGGAGTGACGTCATCACCGCTCCAGCCAATCACAGCGCTGGAGCGGCGATACCCGGAAGACACGCCAAGTTAAGATGACATCTCGCTCGGCGTGGACCAGATAAGTTCTCTTCTCCTCGTTCCGAGGTAAGTATTTCATTATGGCTTTTGCCTTGCAGGTGTAAAAAAACAAAAATTGTATATGCGTGTTTACAACCGCTTTAATGCATACAATGCATTAAGATTAAAAAAAACTTCTGCCTTTACAATCCCTTTAACTTCAAAGCTTGTCTCCATGTACCCTGCAAAATGATCACAAAAATCTTTATTTCTACAAACATCTTCTATTAATATTAATGGAGGTCTACCTAAGTAATGAGATTATAAACATATAAATGCAGCTCCTGGACATTTTCCCAAGTTAAAATGAATACATGAAGATTTTATTTAAACTACCAATGTTCTGTTGGCTACATTAATACAAATCTAACTGGTGTAGTTGGATCAATTTAACAGCATTCCAAAGAAGTTGTGCCAGGGTCAAAGTTTTACTGGCTCGCACATTAATGACTACATACGTATTTCTAGTATTACTGAAAAAGATCAAAACACATCTCTTCATTTCTTGGTTTCTTATCCACATTCTACAACTGTATTTCTCTAACACTTTGTGAACAACAGTGATTATGAGCTCAGCTTTGTTTTAGTGCCATGAAAGGAGGAGGGGGTACATCAGTGTCTGCTGGCATGGTCTAGATATTCAGAGCCACCAGCATTACGGGCAAAGTGTAGCCAAGAATTCTCTCTATTTATTAGTCACCCACATTAGTGGAAGATTTTAATGTGAGTGACTAATAAAATAAGAAGATTACTGGCAACACTGGTTCTGATGTGCTGTGATTCTGTGAATACTTTGTAAAGGGGGTTAAGCACAGTACCCAGTTGCAGCGGTATAGCAGAGGGTGGCATGTCCTTTTGTAAGAAATGGAGGTGCTGGAACCAAAATAGCTTCATCACTCAGTTGGAATATTTACCACTTTGAAGTGTACTAAGGGGCTCTGGTTGGCAGCCCATAGACATGATTAGACCAATAGGGAGTGCCTTGGGTATCCAGGTACAGAAAAAAAAGTGTGAGTTCTAGTCCAAATATTGAGAAACCATGAATAATTTATTTCATCATTAGCATGTTTCTGTCTGTACCCCTTTTGTTTCTAATTACTGGCATGCTGTATAACATGCGTATCTAATTCCGTAAATGATGTACCCTTTTATAAAGCCAATCATTTTAAAGCCACCTTTTGGGGATTATGTTTTGCTATGTTTATTAAATCCTTTAAGAACAATGTGGGGGAAGGGGGATAAATAAAATGTGTCTGAGACCAAAAAAAAAATTAAAGCCCAATTCTACCCAAAAATAATTTTTGCCTATTGCAGCTTTCCACCTCCATCTAACCCAGCCTGCCTGGTGTAAAGCCAGTTATACTCACCTCAGCCCCACTCCTACCCCATGCATGCCTTCCGTTTATCCTGGAGTGGGTTTTAAAATAATCCCTTAGATCTATTTTGTTTTCTACTAAAACTTCATACTAGTATTGATGTGGACTAATTAATTGATATCCTGACAATCTCAGGCTAACCCATTCCTGCTGCCTGATTCAAATTACTATGGTGAAATATGTGCAAATCTACAGACAAAAAAGATTCACATCTCACCTCTTTCAGCTTCAGTCCCAAACAGGAAGAGCAAGCCCTCCTCACTTTAGTTTTATTAAAAATACAACATCACAAAAATGCATTCTCATTGGTCAACCCATACAATTCACACCCATTTCACCCACCCCCTTGTACTCAGAACGGGAACCCTCATTGGCCAGTTCATATAGGGATGGTTTCTCCTTACAAGTCTATTCCATGTTCTTCTTGAAAAATCCACATGTCATTTAGGCACAGAAGAGTTCTCTCAGTAAGGCAGACAAGGGGGAGGGGTAACTTCCTCTTCCATACAGAGCAAGGGACGAGAAGGGTCCTTGGAATAAAAGCTTTCCAGGAATGCAGTGGGGGGGTGAGCCGAACACACATTTAAAAGATGAGAAGCAGAAGGAGAAAATGTAGAGGCTTCTGAACAAAACAGCTTTCCCTTGTATTTTCAATGCTGAGTTCATTACTTCAAAACAATATCTGATATCTGACAACTCTTATCAAGGAAAATAAGCCGTATTGATCATTCTCATACATACATATGCATATATAAAAAGAAATATAAAAAAAACAACAATATAGAAACAATATGAAAATATAAAAGACATTAAAACATTTTAGCGCTTCTAATAAAAGAATTCAAAACATAAATTTTATCCAGATCTATGACAGTAGGATATAGTTCTATAAAGTGATTGTAAACCTAGTTACAGCACTTTTACCTACAGGTAGGCCTATAGTAAGGCTTACCTGTAGGTACTGGGAATATCTCCTAAACCTGCACAGTTTAGGATATATTTACCTTATACGATTGCGCCATCATTGGCACATACGCACTAAAGAGAGGGCACGTGCCGTGACCAGCGGCTCCCACGCGCACGTGCAAGAGTGACGTCACGCAACTCTGGCCAGTCACAAAGCTGGAGTCCACGACCCCGGAAGAAAGAAGGGTGAATATGGATGCAGCCACCAGCGGCGACAGCCAGGACATTGCGGGCTTCGTTTGCAGGTAAGTGCAACATAATGGGCTAGAATGCATTGCATACTAGCCCATTATGCTTTTACTTTGCAGGGGGGAAAAGAGGAAGCAAAACAGGGTTTACTCCCTCTTTAACTGGCAGAACTAAACTTTGAAACTGCTCTAGGGCAGTGGTCATCAACCCTGTCCTCATGGGCCCACTAACAGGCCAGATTTTATGTATTACCTTTGGAGAGATGCAGACTACAATACTGCAATCACAGAGCAGCAAATGACAAGGGGGGTCATTAATTGCTTTAAGTGTGTGAACACTATTAGTCGTGGCAGCTGCATTATTAGTTTGATTTTCTTATTTTAGCTTTGTTGTGCCCTTGTTTAGGTTGGTTTTGCGCATTAGTCCCCCCCCCCCCCCGTTTTTATACAGAGCAGCAAATGATATCACCTGTGATGTATTTCAGTTATCTTGCAAACCTGGCCTGTTAGTGGGTCCTGAGGACAGGGTTGATGACCACTGCTCCAGGGTACACAAACTAGTGAGAATTTGCAGTCTAAAAACTTAGTTAGGATGTTATGTATACCCTGCCTATCAATTAAACCTTGGGAAAAAATACCCATTTATTGAACATGGTGGAATTTCCTAATGGTATGAACAGTGGCGGTGCGTCCATAAAGGGCGCAGGAGCGCCGACCCCCTCTCCTGTCACTCTCTCACCATAGATAGATTCATGCATTGCATGAATCTATCTATGGTTGCCGTTGCCGCCCCCTATTCATGTGCCCGGTTGGGCATCAGGCATATGAATTACAGTGGCAGGGTTTCTTTGGAAGTGCCTGTTCGAGCCATTGGCTCTAAAAGGCTTCCTGATTAGAGCAGTAGACTCTAATAGGCTTCGAAAAGGGTACTGCTGTGCGTTCGCTGATTACTCAGTGTTGTTTTAGGGAACCGAATGCATCGCTTCCCTAACACTGACCCCCTTCTCAGCCAATCAGGTTGCTCAGATCTGGTTACCTGTCACCTGATTGGCTGAAACAACATGCGCCGCTATTGGACGCCTGACGGAATGAGAGGACGGGGGAAGAAGTGCAGGAGACCCTGCTCGTCGCAGTCACCCGCTGCCCCACCAAGAAATGGGGAAGTGGGGCACACTAGCAGCATTTAATGGGCACACTGGCAGAATTGGGCACACTGGCAGCATTTAATGGGCACAAAGGCAGAATTTGGCACACTGGCAGCATTTGGCACACTGGCAGCATTTAATGGACACACTGGCAGCATTTTAAGGGCACACTAGCGGCGTTTGATGGCACAGTGGCTGCAATTGATGGCACAGTGAATGCAATTGATGTCACCGTGGCAGTGTTTGATGGGCACAGTGGCAGCACTTGATAGCACAGTGGCAGCATTGATGGCACAGTGGCAGCTTTTGATGGCACAGTGGCAGCTTTTGATGGCACAGTGACTGTGTTTGATGGCACAGTGGCAACGTTTGATGGCACAGTGTCAGCTTTTGATGGCACAGTGGCAGCATTTGATGGCACAGTGGCAGCATTTGATGGCACAGTGGCTGTGTTTGATGGCAGTGGCAGCGTTTGATGGCACAGTGGCTGCGTTTGATGGCACAGTGGCTGCAATTTATGTTTTTTTTTTAAAAACGTTTTCAGTTTGTTTGCGCTGCTCCCCCCCCCCCCAATTTTTTTTTAGCACCAGCCGCCACTGGGTATGAATAACTTCAGGTACTATATAGCAATAGTGCAATGGTTTGTGGTATGAAGTATGTGATGTACAGCACAGCAATCAGAGTGGAGCAGTGAGAAGTATTTAATGTACTGAGTAGTGTAGAGTCTACTGATCTGAGTATGTCACTGACAGAACAGTACAGCCAGGAATGAATACAGTGTGGGTGGTCTATGCTTCGGAGGCTAAAGGCCTATATTCTTGATCTGTCCAGTAAACACTTTTGAACAAAGCATAATATGTTTGTACGCAAACTCGCAGCATATAACGTATTAGTACAAAACATTATAATAACATTCTTTCTCTGTAGGTTAACAGTATTATAACTCACTGTTCAAACCTCTTCAGTGTGCATTCAGTTGCAAAATAACAGGCTCACCCTTTAAAGAATGCCCTGTGTTATTGTGCTGAGCTTTTGTGTTCAATCACTCAATGCAGAACACTGGTTTTTTTTTTTATGACCTCTCCTTCTGCAAAGTGTTTTGTCGTTTTCATTATCTCACTGCGGTAAACGAATGAATGTTATCATTACATTTTATTTGGAGGAAAACATTCTTTGCTATTCTGCCTCCAAACAAAATAGCTAACTGCGTAACTTTTGGCAGAGATAAATGGCTTTATTTCCTTAGTCAGCTTAAGGCTTCCTACAAGGTGTCTTATGGCTTAACAGAACAGCCTGAGTTAACCTTATTTGCACACAGCTGGGATTAAACTAGATAGTATACATGTCAGGACACTTTTAATAATAAATGTATATCTGAGCCCAAAACTTTTTTATTTTCCTATTGTGGTGACAGCTTCAAATGTTAGATAATTGCTCACTTTCAGCTCCAGTGATAATAATTATCAAGACAATTAGAAAAGGTGGATCTCCGCAGCTCACAGCAACACAGACAACAATAAAAATCTGGCAGGTATTCTAACGCTTCCCCACTCTAAAAAAAAAAAAAAAATTTAGATATGCTTTAAGTTCATTTTTTCTTAAGTGCAATGGGGGTTACTTGGCCGGTATTTTCAATCTAGAGAGTCATACCCCCGTACAAACTGTGATGAGAGCTTCTAGTCCGGAATCCCAACCATGTGTATGCTCCATCTGACTTTTTCCCACAGGAAAACTGCCAGAAAATAAAGAAGAGCAGGATCTCTTTTTTCCCGTCTGGCAAAAAACCTTAGCGGGAAAACCGTTCGTTCGTCTGTATGCTTTTCTGATGGGAAAAAAACGTGCATGCTCAGAATCAAGTCGACACATGCTCAGAAGCATTGAACTTCATTTTCTTGGCTCGTCGTAGTGTTGTCACCGCGTTCTTGGCAGTCAAAAGTTCACCGAACTTTTGTGTGACCGTGTGTATGCAAGGCAGGCTTGAGAGAAATTCCATTGAGAAAACCATCGTTTTTTTTTTTTCCGACTGGAAAACCACTCGTGTGTACGGGGCATCAGGCAGGGTTCACACTTGTGCGATGCGGGTTTCGCATGACAGGAGATTGTGACCGTCTCTCAATGGAGCCAGTACACACATCTCCATGGCGGCTGCGGAGCGGATTGCACAGTGGTCCTGTGCATCTTTGGCTGTTTCAGGTCTGAATTCAGGCAACTATTTGGGCCTGATTCGTCCCTGAAACAAAGAAGAGGGATGCATTGGACCCCTGACGTGAGCCACATGCAAAGACAGACAGTGTGAACCCAGCCTAATGGAAAATAGATGGGTGCTGAATGCTCTCCTGCATCTACCGTTTAAGTGAAAATACTCTAGGTGGCATACAGAGACTTTACATGCAACCCCTTAAAAGGATAATAAAGGCCATTTTTTTTTAAATAACAAACATTTTATACTTACCTGCTCTGTACAGTGATTTTGCACAGATCAGCCCCAATACTCCTCTTCTTGGGTCCCCCACCCTCCTGCCGAGTGCCCCCAGAGCAAGCAGCTTTCAATGGGGGCACCCAAGCAGGTTCTCTGTCGAGCCACTGCTCTATGTGCCAATTCACACACAGAGCTGAAGCTCATCCCCTGCCCTCCTCTCCTCATTGGCTGTGATTTACAGTAGCGGGAGTCAATGGCTCTTGCTGCTGTCTCAGTCAATGAGAAGGGAGAGTCCCCAGAGAGCCAAGGCTCTTGTGCACATCACTGGTTTGCAATGGGGTTTAGGTAAGTATTGGGAGGGGGGAGCTGGTGCACAGACACGGTTTTTTACCTTCATGCATAAAATGCATAAAGGTAAAAAAACTTGAGCCTTTAGAACCACATAAAGTCTCAAAGTTTGACAATAAAGCTAATATTACAAATGGTATGACTAGCAAGAGTAAAAGGGTGGTGTTCCATTCGACTGGACAAATCACTATAGTACTGCTGCTTCACTATACATAGCAGTTCATGCTAAATAAACCGGGAGTACCCAATGGCAGAGAGATGGGGAAGAGACCGTGTGAAGTTCCTGCTCTTATATAATAGGATTTATCCCTTTAGATGTATATAGTTTTTCATGCCCGTGCTAATTTTCAGATTTGTCCCTGAAGATGATAAAATCCTTCCTTTACATGTTTGATTTAGATTTCAATGCCTACTGAGGAAGCCCATATTCTAGGCATAACACGTATAGGGACAAAGCCACGCCGCGGAGGAGGGGATAGTCGTTGTGGTACAATGTACTCCGCTGTTTAGTGTTCCTATGTACCTTGAAATGTGTATAACATAGCACTGATAGTGCTTTTAATAAGTGAGTAAGGTGCTGCCAGAGAAAGAGAGTGCTTTGGTGGAGCGGAGGAGATACTGAAAGAATAACAAATTCTTGTTGTAACCTTGCTATTCTATTAGGGTCAATACCATGAGGTGAGCATTTTTAAACTGCACTGGATGGCTGCATGTATAACATGGACAACACTGGAAGCACAAAGTGGAAAGTGTTTAAAAGACATTAGCGGTGGACTGTTTCCTCACGGAATTATTTGGACATTTTTTTCTTTCGATTGTTTATCGTAAGATTTGCTCTAAATCTAAACGGTTATATTTACTTTTGTGAAGTGAGGTGAAAGCAGTTTTGATGTTTAGCAACATTTTGAATAATTTATCGGTTTGTGATCATATTGATACTTGTAATGCGTGGAATGTTCACATGATTTTAAACCAATGAGAGCGCCAAACTAACGTCCACGGTTCCTTTATTCACAGTGTACTGGTGCAGAGAGCACTGCTGATGTGAAAACATCAGCACCGCTCTCGGAATTGGTATAGACCATCCAGTCAGGAGAAGAGAGGAAAGGAAACTGTGGCGCCACTGGTCTGAAGACTTCGGAAAAGGTCAGTATATGTAGAAAAAAAGCATTAAACACAGCCATCGGGTTAAATTAAGAGGTGAGCATGGAGCACAGGGTTGGGGACTAAGCATCGCCTGTATGTGTAATAAATAGAAGCCCTGTATCTAATACAAGACTATTCATAAACATGCTTTAAAGCCTGGTCTACTTTATGAGGCTGACTGATTGAGTGGTCCATAAAAAATGATTTTAATACAGTTAAGTAAAACCTCTACTTATTTCATATTATCTTTTCTTCGTCTACTACCCAAACATCATTATGATAGGACACATTCCAATGTTTTAAATGTTAAGAAAAATAAAAACTTTATAAGGATATTTAGTCCTGATAACAGCCTGTGAAAACTTGTAAAATGTGTGGATCACTCCAAGCTTAATTTTATGTGATGAAACTACCATAAGACTAAGCAATTCCAGCTGGGGATCAGATGTTTGGTTTGAGCTTAGGCCAAGTTTTAACTTGTTCTTTATAACCAGCTGTAAAAAGCTTGATATGCAGGAACGGTTCCTCTGTGAATTAAAGTATGTATTTCCCTAAGCCCATCTCCTTTATACAGCAGTATTTCAACCTATAAAAGAGAACAAGGCTATTTTATTCCCCTTCCACTTATCACAGCTAATATATTACGATCCTAAAAAATTCAACAAAACTCACAATTTAAAGGCTTTTATAAAGTTATGAAGAAACTTCATTAAATAAGCATGTGACATGTAAAAAAGAAAGTCCAGAATTTAGTTATATAACTGTATATTTTTAGTGTGTTTTCTCTTGCGTAGGAATGAAATGGATTATAATAATATAACAAGAGACAGGCTGTTGCTTTCATAAAATATTCCTAGAGCCACAAAAACTACAACTGTTACTTTCTAGGGTATTATTTAAAGTGGACCTACATGGAAAAGCAAAAATATATAGAACAGGCAATTTGCCTTAACAATACACTGAAAAAATTGCCTTTTGCTACAGGTATAAATTCCACTTCAAAATTAACAGTGTACTTCTCGACATCTAAAGGTACATCTGCAGTGCAAGACCTATGGCATGCCTGCCTCTGACTGCTAGTCTCATGAAATTTTGAGTGAGATGGGGTGTACTCACACTGGGCATGGATGATAGGAACCATGTCCAAGTATAAATGCCCCCCTCATTCCTGCCGCTTTGCGCTTATAATGTTCTGTATAGATATAGCCATATTCACGTATCGTGGCGTATCTTTATGCCGGAGTAGCGCATCCCATTTGCACTACGCCGACGTAACATAGTGAGGCAAGTACTGTATTCACAAAGCACTTGCTCCCTAAGTTACGTCGGCGTAGCGCAAATGGCTCGGCGTAACCCCGCCTAATTCAAAATAGGCAGGTAGTGGGCGTGCTCCATGTAAAGTACCTGTGACCCCATGTAAATGAGGGCCATTGGTACGGCGCATGCGCGCGCATGCTTAGAATCACGTTGCAAATACTCATTGCTTTCGATGTAAACGTCACCTACGCCCAGCCCCATTCGCGTACGCTTACGCAAACGACATAAAATACGACGGCTGTCCTGTTGTCCATACCTTGCATGGGCTGCGCCATCTTTTTGGTGGTTTATCTTTACGCCGGCGTATGTCTTATGTAAATGGTGTATCTTACTGCGACGGGCGTACGTACGTACGTACGTACGTACGTACGTTCGTGAATCGGCGTATCTTACTCATTTACATATTCAATGCGTAAATCCACGTACACGCCCCTAGTGGCCAGCGTAAATATGCACATAAGATACGACGGCGTAGGAGACTTACGTCGATCGTATCTTAGCAACAGTGAAGCGTATCTCAGTTTGAGAATACACTTAAAGATACGACGGTGCTCATTCGGACTTACGACGTCGTAAGTCTCTATGAATCCGGCTATAAGTGTTTATAGAGATACTTACATCATCCAGAAAAGAGTGATCCCTGATTTTGTGTTCTATGGAGATTTCTATGCTTAGGCATAAATTCGGCTCACACTATAGTGAACTGGTCTGCCTCACAAGTGATCTTTACCTAGGACTGCATGGCGAAGGTACACTTAATAGTCCGCTGGCATAGCTCAGCTCAGAGCAGTCACACTAACAAACTGGATCGGGGGGGGTGGACAATGCCTAGGTAAGATTAAAACTGCCAGTGTAAGTACAGACTTAGTGGCATCCCTACTGTGCTGCTCACTATTCTAAGGGCCTGAAGAGGAAGCTGTACCCAAGGACCCTCAGTGCAAGCATCTCCCTGCTTCTGTCTCCTTTATTCTAAGGATCTATGCTTTTTCCACCTCTCCTCTCCTTTCAAGATCAGCAGGGAGGCAGCTTTGACATGAAGAATCAAAGCCCTTAACTTCTATAAAGAGACACAATGTGGAGCAAAGCATAGGAAAAAGATCAGCTATTGGAGGCAAACAGGCAATACTGGTGAATAGTCCTATGCCCTCTTTTTGCTTGCTTTTTTTGTGCACAGCTTCCATAGTACAGGTCATTTTCAACTAAATAGTGTCACTTTTCCCTGAAGGATCCTCCATGTGTTCAAATTTAGAATCCACTAGGGGAAGCTTGATATCTTTTTCGTAATTAAAGGTTACAGAGAGACATGTACCTAGCAGCTCTATTTGTGAGATCTTCCCACAGACTTTCCAGGAAGATATAAGATGTTAGCTGGCCAATTGTCCTACCAGCATCCATCCACACCTGTAATGGCCTTAGGTGGAATTAGCCATAAGCTCATTTGTAAAACCCACATCTTTTTTGTCTTTGGCCTTGCTCTGAGAATTGTCTTACTTTTACTAATACATTGAAAGAAGGAAACATGCTTCTTACAGCTCATTTTAATAGTTAGCATATAGCTTCCCATACATTAAAGATGTTGCCTGGCTGTACCTTTGATCTAACTTCAGGCCTAATCTAAACATTTCATTATGAAAAGCTAGAAATCTACTTTACAATTTCTTAATGGACACATTTTTCATTGTGCTTAACTAGAGCAGGAATATCATTCCTCTCTGGTATTAGGAAAGCATCAGTGCTCTGGTACTTATCTAGGTCCTAGTCTGCAAATGGTTCTGCAGTTCTGAGCTACATTGTAAAATCATGCAATAATATATATATATTATATATCTATATTGTAACCTATACTACACAACTATTGCATCTTTATTAATGTGTATGAGTCCCTTGTTTGCTAATATCCTCTAATCCGAGTGTGTACTAGGCTTAAGGTTATAATGCTAGTTATAAAGACAGACGCATTTACTATTTAAACATTGGGCCAGATCCTCAAACGAATTACGCCGGCGTATCTATGGATACGCCACGTAATTTCAAAGTTCCCGCATCGTATCTCTGTTTTGTATCCACAAAACAAGATACGACGGAATCTGGGCTCGATCCGACAGGCGTACGTCTTAGTACGCCGTCGGATCGTAGGTGCATATTTACGCTGGCCGCTAGGTGGCGTTTCCGTCGAATTCCGCGTTGAGTATGCAAATTAGCTAGACACGGCGATCCACAAACGTACGTCCGGCCGGTGCATTTTTTTACGTTGTTTGCGTTCGGCTTTTTCAGGCGTATAGTTACCCCTGCTATATGAGGCGTATCCTATGTTAAGTATGGCCGTCGTTCCCGCGCCAAATTTTGAAAATGTTACGTTGTTTGCGTAAGTCGTTCACGAATAGGGCTTTGCGTAGAATGGCATCACCGTCGTAAGCATTGGCTTGTTCCGGTTTAATTTCGAGCATGCGCACTGGGATACCCCCATGGACGGTGCATGCGCCATTAAAAAAAAAAAACGTCATTTACGTCAGGTCACAACGTATTAACATAAAACACGCCCCCATCACATACATTTGAATTGCGCGCCCTTACGCCGCCTAAGTTACACTACACCGCCGTAACTTACAGCGGGAAATCTTTGAGGTTACCAAAAAAAAAAAATAAGTTACGGCGGCGTAGTGTATCTGAGATACACTACGCCGGACGGAGAGAAGCGCCGCGCTTCGTGGATCTGGCCCATTGTATTTATTTCCTTCAAAGTAGGAACATCACATTCTAACAGCAAATATCTATGGCCTAATAACAGTACTGGTTATAACAATGAAAGATACTTAACAATTCCTTTCCTCACTGGCTGAGCTCACGATTTTCATAGAGAAGGCCTCGAGTTTGACCACATGTCTTAGACCTAGGCCAGTCTACAGGAGGTACTGCTTGACAAGTGTTTATTAAATAAAATGAAGTTTGTTGAAGGGGATATGTCTTCTACTTCACTATTTGGGATCAGCCAATAATCCTCCTTATTGAGCCCTGTTTCTGAGCAAAAGACAGGGGGGCAGATCCACAGAGAGAGTACGCCGCCGTATCTACTGATACGGCGGCGTACTTTCAAATTTCCTGCGTCGTATCTTTAGTTTGAATCCTCAAACCAAGATACGACGGCATCTGGGTTAGATCCGACAGGCGTACAGCTTTGTACGCCTTCGGATCTTAGATGCAATACTAGCGACGTCATTTAGCGCAATGCACGGCGGGAAATTTCGGGACGACGCATGCGCAGTTCAGTTTAAATGAAACACGCCCCCTAATCGCTGATTTAAATTCCGCCGCCAGAGATAGACTACGCCGCCGTAACATACGGAGCAAAATCTTCCTGGATTCGAACTAAAGCCAGGTAAGGTACGGCGGCGTAGCGTATCTCTGATACGCTGCGCGGGTGCAGATCTCTGTGGATCTGCCCCAGGATGTTTTAAAACAGTCTTTTAATCAACATTTGCCCAGAAATATTACATCTCCTGTAAGTTTCCTCTGATAGCATTTTTTAATTTATGTATATCTCAAGCACTGAGTCTGGAGAGCTGTATTCAACTTAATGGCATTTGTGGGTCAGTATCTAGGGAAGCAGGGAAATGGGGGCAGCACAAAATCTCACTTAAAACCCTTTTCTTCTTCTTTTCCAGCCTCTCTAAACTGTTCTACCAAAGAGCAACCCTTAAAATAATTGTCATGTTTCAGGTAACTCCTGCAAAAACCAAGTTATTAGGGAGTCAGTAGGAAAATGCCCTGTACATTGCTGGCTTGTGTAAATAATGCTCCCATTACAGTGGTGCTCAGAATTCCACCCTTACAGAGAGCCAAACAGATCATTATTGCTATGAAACTGGCTCCAAGTGACATTGGCCCCAAAACTATGCAGACACCATAAAATGGGAGGTAAATCAGCCACTGTTTAAGGAGCCACTAACAAACTCTAAAGGAACCATAGTGTTCTACAAAAGCCCGTGTCATATGAAGTAGCCTAGGTACATCAGCCAGCTGAGTTGGTAAAGCAGTCCATTTATTGGTATACCCAAAACAAGGAAATTAAAAGAGCTTTTTTCAAACAGTGCGTAGTTCTGGTACAAATAAGGAAGCCTACCACAGGCTCGCTGCTAGTCTTTCTGACCCATACTGGGTTAGGGTTCCAGAGTGCCAGGCAGGCTACAATGGTTCAGCAACCAGTAAATCATTTGCCAGAGGTTCACCTTGCTTAGAACCTCTGAACCATTCCACTCTGCCTCATTAACACAGGTGCTGATTCCTTGCTACTGCCTTTAAGGCTCCCTTTGCTGTGATTTAGGGCCAGATCCACAGCCAGCCGCCGTAACTTAAATATTCCCATTTAAGTTACACTGCCGGAAAATTTCTACCTAAGTGCCTGATCCACAAAGCACTTACCTAGAAATTTTCGGCTGTGTAAGTTAAATCCGGCCGGCGCAAGGCGTTCCTATTCAAATGGGGCGAGTCCCATTTAAATTAGGTGCGCTCCCGCGCCGGCCGTACTGCGCATGCTCACGACGTCATTTTCTCGACGTGCTTTGCGCGGTTTTACGTTGCGCCGGGTTTTGAGAATCGCGACGGGCGTAAAAAAAAAATACGAGTTGCGGCGGGAAAAAAAAAAATTTGAAAAAAAAAAGACGGCGACGCGGGATAGAAGGGTCTACTTTTACAAGGCCTAAACAGTTTAGGCCTTGTAAAAGCAGCCCTAATTTTACGATTGCAAACTAATACTTACGGAGAAAAAAACGAAGCTGAAAAGCTTTGTGGATCTCCGTAAGTGCTAATTTGCATACCCGAAGCGGCATTTCGACTCGAAATGCCCCCAGCGGCGGATGCGGTACTGCATCCTAAGATCCGACAGTGTAAGTCCCTTACACATGTCGGATCTTCTGCCTATCTATTGGAAACTGATTCTGTGGATCAGTTCCAAAGATAGAAACAGGGATACGGCGGCGTATCAGTAGATACGCCGTCGTATCCCTTTTGTGGATCTGGCCCTTAATCCGTTTAGGACCGCAGTCCTTGTAGTTAGGGTTAGAGGTTCTTCCCTCCCAAAACTCTTTGAACCTCCAAAGTTCCGGTCCCTAAAAGTAACTCATCAATTCAGAGAGTACTCACAATTAGTCCTCTCTTACCTAGGAAGTCCTCACCCTTCATGGGAGAGAACCGCTGAGTACTCAATCATGTCTCCAAACTGTCCCCCTTAAAGGGACCACAACTCTAAAATTGGGGAAATATACCTGCCATTCAGGACACATTCCCAGTGGCATTTATACCTGGTTGAAATGGATGGTTTATTCTGTCAATCTCTAGATATCTGGGCCTAAATTCGGCAAGAGGACTATAGGGGAAATTAATGCATGGGATGAGTAGAAGGATCAGAAGATTAATCTGGGAAATATCAAACCTTCTCTATCTTTCTTTTCTTTGCTATTGCTAAGATTGCTATTCCTAATAACACATTCTAACTATAGTCTTTGCAAATTCAAAATACAAGGGGTGGCGCTTGTAGACAAGCATGTCAATGTTCAGGTATGCATAGGGTAGAATGATGCCTATATACAGCCATATATACACATGTGTTGACTTTCTTCCTTTTCAGTTAGCAGTATTTTCCTAACATCACTAACATCCTAAGACAACATATGTTATCAATGAGCAGTGTATATATCAGTAACAAGTAAAAACTTGTAATAGTATCCTTGCATAACAGCAAATGTTAACAGAGAGAAGTAGTAAGCAGCATGTGTAATCAATCATGTATACATACACAAGACAGCATATGTTATCAATGAGTTGTGTATATACTTTATATATACAGCAAGTAATATTAGAGAAAAAATAAAGCAGAGACAGAATTGCTTCAGGTCTTGTGTCAACCACTATGCCTCACCAAAATCAATTTACAATCTTTATTATTTCATTCTAAAGACTTAACAATAAAATAACATAACAATCTATACTAAGAACACAACAGGGCCCAGAGTATCAGATATTTGTATCTTACAGGCTTTTCCAGGCAAAAAACAATGGTCCAGATTCACGTAGAATCGCGGCGGCGTAACGTATCGTATATACGTTACAATGCCGCAAGTTTTCATCGCAAGTGCCTGATTTACCAAGCACTTGCGTGAAAACTTACGCTGGCGGCCTCCGGCGTAAGCCCGCGTAATTCAAAGGGGCGTGTGCCATTTAAATTAGGCGCGCTCCCGCGCCGGACCTACTGCGCATGCTCCGTTTTGAAATTCCCGCCGTTTTTTGCGCGAAGTGACGTCATTTTTTCGAACGGCGACGTGCGTAGCGTACTTCCCGGACACCTTACGCAAGAATTTTTTTTTTGAAATTCGACGCGGGAACGACGGCCATACTTTAACATGGGCTGTGTAAAGTTAGGGCAGGTAAAACGACGACTAACTTTGCGACGGGAAACTAGACTAGCAACGACGTAACGAATGTGAAAAACCTACGTGGATCGCCGTAAAACCTCATTTGCATACCCAATGCTGGAATACGACGCGAACTCCACCCAGCGGCGGCCGAGGTATTGCATCCTAAGATTCGACGTTGTAAGACAATTACACCTGTTGGATCCAAGGGCTATCTATGCGTAACTGATTCTATGAATCAGTCGCATAGATACTCTGAGAGATACGACGGCGTTTCAGAGAAACGCCGTTGTATCTCTTCTGTGAATCTGGCCCAATACACCCACATAGTATATACTGACTGTATATGCTCACCCCCTCCACACTAGAGGGGAATTTCACCCCTGGTATCCATTGAACAACACTCAAATGGTGCTGCACATACAGTAAGTAATTTACAGTATATATTAAAATATTTTCTGAGGCAGTGATGTAGAAAACTTGGTTAACTATTTAATTCAGAACTCCACAATTGTCAAAAAATTTATATAGCATTTAAAATGGCTACACCAATCAATTTTGTAATTAATAGAAAGTTTCTGTAATTTTCCAAAAAAAAATACATGCAATATGGCAACCTGGAGTAACAAGTACAATTTTAGGCATCCCCCTGCAATTAGAATTTTATTTCATGTAAGATGCTCCCTAAAGCCCTGTACACACGATCGGATATCTGATGGAATCTAATTCGATGGATTTTTTCGCTGGATATCCGATGAAGCTGACTTTCATCAGTCTTGCCTACACACCATCGGTCAAAAATCCGACCGAGTCCAACGCGGTGACGTAAAACACTACGACGTGCTGAGAAAAATGAAGTTCAATGCTTCCGAGCATGCGTCGACTTGAGTCTGAGCATGCATGGATTTTTGACCGATGGACTTCCACACAGACGATCGTTTTTTTCTATCGGTTTTTTATCCATAGGAAAATTTTAAAACAACCCGATGGGGCCCACACACGATCGGTTTGTCCGATGAAAACGGTCCATCGGTCTGTTTTCATCAGACAAACTGATCGTGTGTACAGGGCTTAAGGTGTAACTACTTCTAAAGAGATGCAAACACTGCAGCTTTTGTCAATAAAAATCTGCCTTCCCATTGAGCAATCAAACTTCAAAGGTGTCAGTGAAACAATTGTCTTTTTCTTCAGCAGAACAGGAAAAAGAGAGTTCTGTAAGAAAGTTTGTAAAAATCCTTGCAATATACATTGGTCACCCAGAGTGGATTGATGTTTTTCTCAGTAAAAGTGGAGTTAACCACTTCCGGACCGCCGCATGTACATATACGTCGGCAGAATGGCACGGACAGGCACATTGGCGTACCTGTACGTCCCTGCCTAGACGTGTGTCGGGGTTCCGATCGGGACCCCCCCCGGTACATGCGGCGGTTCCCGTGGCTGTCCTCGCGATCCCGGACGAGGGCGCGGCTATTCGTTTCTAGCCGCCCCCTCGCGATCACTCCCCGGAGCTGAAGAACGGGGAGAGCCATATGTAAACACTGCTTCCCCGTGCTTCACTGTGGCGGCTGCATCGATCGAGTGATCCCTTTTATAGGGAGACTCGATCGATGACGTCAGACCTACAGCCACACCCCCCTACAGTTGTAAACACACACTAGGTGAACCCTAAATGTTACAGCGCCCCCTGTGGTTAATTCCCAAACTGCAAATGTAATTTTCACAATAAACAATGCAATTTAAATGCATTTTTTGCTGTGAAAATGACAATGGTCCCAAAAATGTGTCAAAATTGTCCGAAGTGTCCGCCATAATGTCGCAGTCATGAAAAAAATCGCTGATCGCCGCCATTAGTAGTAAAAAAAATAATAATAATAAAACTATCCCCTATTTTGTAAACGCTATAAATTTTGCGCAAACCAATCGATAAACGCTTATTGCAATTTCTTTTACCAAAAATAGGTAGAAGAATACGTATCGGCCTAAACTGAGGAAATTTTTTTTTTATATATATATGTTTTTGTGGGGATATTTATTATAGCAAAAAGTAAAAAATATTGAATTTTTTTCAAAATTGTCGCTCTATTTTTGTTTATAGCGCAAAAAAATAAAAACCGCAGAGGTGATCAAATAGCACCAAAAGAAAGCTCTATTTGTGGGGAAAAAAGGACGCCAATTTTGTTTGGGAGCCACGTCGCACGACCGCGCAATTGTCTGTTAAAGCGACGCAGTGCCGAATTGTAAAAACCCCTTGGGTCATTTAGCAGCATATTGGTCCGGTCCTTAAGTGGTTAAAGTGGAATAAAAGCCTAACCAAATAAAATCTTAAAAAAGACCCTCCCGCCCATTCCTCCTGCATATCTTGCCTAAGCTATATACAAAAAGATCTGTATACTTATCTATTTTTAGTAGAAAAAAAGCTAAGCACACCAATGCAGGATGGCACTGCGGGTGGACAGAAATAACAAAGTGCTACATCCTAACATATTGAGAAATTGAGGAAAAATATCACTGGAAAAATTGACTTTACATTTTATTAAACACACCACATAAATCGGTGTGTACTGGCGACAACTCCAACTATTGTCACGACGGCTGATACAAAGTATGAATTACAGGATGCTTGACATAACTAGTCAAGAACAGCTTCATCGGGAGCTTATTTGTAATTTCTAAATGAAAATGGAGAGATATTTGTTAAGAATTTATACATAGATATAATTCCAAAGATCATGCATCAGTATAAAAAAGTAATCACTGGTGTGATAGAAACATATAGCAGATAGTGTATCTACAAAACAGCACCTCAGACATACACATGCAATCGAGCTATGGGGGAATGTGGGGACATGCCAGGTATCAGAGAGTGCATCAAGTTAGAGAGACCTCATCATAAGACATGCATCAAGTCTATTGATCACAGTGTGTTTTTCTCAATTACTGTCTTTTAAAATCTGTTTTTATATTTATGTAGTGTGTTTAATAAAAAGTATTACTTTTTATCAGTGGTGACTATAAAGTAAATTTTTCCAGTTATATTTTTCCTGAATGTATTTATTTTTAGTGTGCTCATTGTCCGGTCATGTGATCCTGCAGCTCCAACTCTCAGGGAGCGGTGGCTGCAGGCGAGAGGAGGGAGTACTTGCAACAGCTGGGCCGAGGGCACCTATAGCTAATGTCGCTGCTTCCAGAATTTACAGTTGTCGCTGAGCGCTTCCTTACACAAAGCTGTAGGATGACCCGACTGGACCAGGGCGGAATAAAATAGGTAAGTATACACAGGGCTGATCCTAGGGTCACAGACGCCTGGGTGCAGAAATATTTCTGGTGCCCCCACATGGGCATGGTCATTTTACTAACTCCTCCCCATTACAAATGTTTCTATGGCAACAACTCAACCACAGAAATACTCCCCCACAAATTCTTCATTACCCTGGGATCCTTACATGATCTCTTAACAATAAACAAAATACAGGAAGAGAAGCAGAGTACTTTATTGGGACCTGGAGGGGGGCCTCTCTGATGGACATGGGGGGGCTTCTGTTAGAGAGTCTGTTAGAAAGACCCCCAGACATACTACAGACATGATACACGAGATGGTTAGAGACTGCAGGCATGATACAGGAGAAGGTCAGAGACTGCAGACATAGTACATGAGATGGTCAGAGACTGCAGACATAGTACAGGAGATGATCAGAGACTGCAGACATAGTACAGGAGATGGTCAGAGACTGCAGACATAGTACAGGAGACGGTCAGAGACTGAAGACATATTACAAGAGATGATCAGAGACTGCAGACATGATATGATGGTCAGAGACTGCAGACATGATACATGAGATGGTCAGAGACTGCAGACATGATATAGGAGATGATTAGAGACTGCAGACATGATATTGGAGATGGTCAGAGACTGCAGACATAGTACAGGTGATGGTCAGAGACTGCAGACATGATACAGGAGATGGTCAGAGACTGCAGACATGATATAGGGGATGATTAGAGACTGCAGACATGATATTGGAGATGGTCAGAGACTGCAGACATAGTACAGGTGATGGTCAGAGACTGCAGACAATAGTACAGGATTTTCAGATACTTTAGCATTAAAAATAGCGCCTGAAAAAACCTCATCTGCAATCCCAGTGTGAAAGCCCGATTGCTTTCACACTGGAGCGGTGCGCTGGCAGGTCCTGCAAGTAGCTTCTTTGAGGCGCTTTAGTGTGTGTATACACCGCTCCTAAAGCACCCCTGCCCATTGAAATCGATGGTCAGTGCCTGCAAAGCGCCTCGGCAGTGGCGCTTTGAACCCTTTAGTTGGCAACTAGTGGGGGTTAAAAGTACCTCTAAAACTACAGTAAAGCCCCGCTAAAACCAGCGGCGCTTTCCCACCGACACCCCTGCACTGTCAGCGTGAAAGGGCTCTTAGTACATCTCATTATACATCTGTAGATGGACTACTGAGGCGCAGGAAGGGACAGGGTCTGTGTATCCTATGCAATCTATCATGCCATAAAACATCTAGAGCAGAAGCAGCCCAGAGCACATGTAAAGGGATGCTGGGGATGCCATCCTCCGGCACACTGAACACTGTGACTCACCTCGGTTCTCTCTGCACCCCAAGATAGAGATGGGAGGGGGAGGCATTCCAACTGGAGTTGGTAGAGACAGTGCGGGATTCCATACTTCCCGTGTGTAGAATACATTCCTGCACATCAGCACTCAGCAGCCACTGAAAACTAAAACCCTCTTGTCAGGAAGTGGAGCGGCCCCTCCCCCGAGCACTGCCAGAAGAAAGGGAGAACTCTGGCACTTCAGCGCCCCCACCTCTGCAGGCGCCTGGGTGCAAATCCTGCCTAGGATCGGTCCTGAGTATCCAGATCATTTCATACAGGTTAGGCAGGATAGTTAGGAGAAGGGAGGAGGGACATTTTTAAAAGTCTACATTTATTGTCCCTAAAATAGTTTGTTTGGGGCAAGCTGCCGCTGACCCAAAGTTTTTACTGCACCATAAGATTTACTACAAAGCTTCCCACTTCCCTTGGGAGTGGGATGGGAAGTATGTAGCTGAGGCTACATAAAATTAATACAGTGCACACAGCAAGTACACCTGGTAGTGCAGTAAATAGTTTGTATGGGTCAGTTTGTCCCAAACTATTTAAAGGGACATTAAACGTGGAATGCAGGCTTTAACACTATATATAGTTAGTCTTTTATTCCTTTTATTCCACTTTAGGTAAATGTTTACTATTGCTCTGCAGCACAGTCAGATTTATTTATAGATCATAGATAAGCACAATGGCATTAGGAAATGCGGCTGCTGAAATGCACTATATTCTGTGGAATGGATTTCATGCTGACATTCCACAATCATAACAGGGCATTCAACTTTGTTAGAACCTTACTCCAACCTAAAGGGCACACAGGCTACTTTTGTTGATTATGTTATTTATTGTAAGGTTTTAACATAAAAAAATGATTCTTACATTTTTACTATTCATGGCCAATTGTTTTGGTTCAATTAAGGCACAGTGGTTGGCACAATGTACAACTTAAGACCAGATACATGCTGGTCTTTTGTCCTATCCATTCCTCATCCACAGTGATATGGTTGGTGTGTGCTTTTGATAACAAAAGAGCATGTTAAAAAATAGCAATAAAGGTAAAAGAATGAGTTGGCATAAAGAAATTCTGTGCCTGCCTCCCAAAAAATAAATAAATAAAAAAAGCTGTCTGCTACAGCCAAACCCTGGGCTGTTCTCATGGGCAAAACTCTGGCATGTCTTGGTAGTGTTAAAACTTTTCCACCTCCTGCACTTTCATATTGGCTATTGATACATACCTTCGTTGTGATAGAATATATGGGTAAGCAAGTTGAAGTGGCAAGCTTACTGGTAGAGCTTAGTGGCTTCTGCAGATATATGCATGTGTCTGCTGATGCCTACATTTTCTATGTGACAGCATTTTTTCCACTTTAAATAGCAACCCCAGGCAACAAATACATTAAGTTCTATGCCAATACAAATAGTGCTTGCCCTTTTACAGGCTTTCAGTATCAGAAAGTATGTTCTTGCCTAATGAATGATAGAAAAGGGAGACAGCTAGGACTGTGGTGAAAGGTCAGGAATAAGGGAATAGTAGATTTTGACACATTAGGCAATGAGAGGTTGAGAAGAAGGTTGGGAAGAAGAAAACCAAAGGGTGTCAAATGATAAATGATGTCATTGGCATAATAATGCAGTCTCCAGATCTTCCGGGCACACAAAAGACCATGTGAACAGATGTAGGAGTAAAGGTTCGTACACACGGTCGGACATCCAACAAAATTTCCCTTGGATTTTTGTCTTAATTGATTTGTCCGATCACACCCATAGCATACACACGCTCGGACTTTTCTGCAAACTTTTCTAACACTTTCCCAACATCACGTGGTTTTACTTGCTCTTTACCGCCACCCTTTGGTTAACTTCTGCTATTGTTGGTTAAGTTTAACATTGGTTCTGAGCATGCGCATTTGTACTTTGTCCAAAAGTTGGTCCGATGAAAGACAAAAAAGTTGGTCCGATGGAACGTACACACGGTCGGACAAATACGAAAAGTGCCGGATTTTGAAGTTGGTTGGGCAAAAGTCCGACCGTGTGTACGGGGCTTAAGTCACTATACTTTTTAAAATGATGTCCCCAATACCAGATTACCTACAACAAATGGCTGATTGTATTTGGGATGGCCTGATGCAAAGCCCAGACTAAACTGAATAATGTAGGCTGTCATTTGTATTAATTTCAGTGTTTTATTTTCAATGTTGAAAGTTGAAATAGTACCTTAAGGCCTTGTACACACGAGCGGATCTGTCCGATGAAAACGGTCCGCGGACCGTTTTCATCGGACATGTCCGCTCGGAGATTTCTGTCTGATGGTTGTACACACCATCAAACAGAAATCCGCGCGGACAGGATACGCGGTGACGTGGCCGCGCCATCTCCGCGACGATGACGCGGCGACGTGCGCGACCCTGGAAGGTCAATGCTTCCACGCATGCGTCGAATCACTTTGACGCATGCAAGGGCTTTCGGCCGAGCGGACATGTCCAGTGAGTCGTACAGACGACCGAACATGTCCGACGGACAGGCTTCCAGCGGACATGTTTCTTAGCATGCTAAGAAACATTTGTCCGCTGGAAACCTGTCCGATCCGCCGGAAAATTGTCCGGTCGGCCGTACACACGACCGAACATGTCCGCGGAAACTGGTCCGCCGGACCAGTTTCAGCAGACATGTTCGGTCGTGTGTACGAGGCCTTAGAGCCGGTTCACACAGGGGTGACTAGGGAGTCGCCCCAAAGTTGCGCTGTTGAGAAAATCAATGGAAGAGAATGGAGCCATCTTAATGTACACTACTGAAGTCGCTCCAACTCCAGAAAAGATTCCTGTACTACTTCAATCCGACTTCTAGGCGACTTGTACCCATTTATTTCAATGGAAGTCGCCTCCAAAGTCGGATCGTGTCTCAACTGAAGTAACAATACAGGAAGAGAAAATAGTTTTCTCAGGCAAACCCCCTCCCTCCCACAGAGCTGATTGTTTGATTGGCCACTGGAAAGTCGCCCGTCCTGGAGGCGACTTGAAGTCGCCATGTCAGTCGCCCCAAGTCGCGCTGTGGTTCACGCTCAGGTCGTGTCCAGGTCACCTCACAAAGTTGCGGCCAGAGTCGTGTTGCCCCTGTGTGAACCGGCTCTTAGGAAGTTGGTAAGTTGTCTCTGAAGTGGAAATTATAGAAGGAAGTTGGTGAGTGTTCTTGGAGAATGCACCCCTCTGGTAATAGGGGTTTAACATTTTCTGAATCACTAAGCTGAAGTAAGTGGATAAGGACTTCTGCCTTTCTTCTTACATTTACTAGCTGCATTCTTGTTTTTGAAAAAGATATTGATGCCAGTCAGGAAACTAGTTTGTCCAGAGGGAGTTCAGCAATGACAGCTCTATATTTCTCCCTGTTCGAGTTTCCATTCCACAGATCATGTCAAGCAAAATCAAGTGACCTGAACGCTCACAAATGTCTGTCTAGCACTATATAGATTGTACATTTTTATGCAGGAGGGTTATATATGGTGAACCTTTCTGGACAATTCTCATTTCTCCACACATACAGTTTTTTATTGTGTGTGCTTACCTCAGCAGCAAGCACATTAAATGCTATGCAATTTTATCTTGCAGCTGTGAAAAGAGGAATAAAGTTCAGTGTGCAGATTACATGCATTTGTTGTCCTGAATATCAGTATGTGAATGATTCTTCACACTTCTCAAACGTATAACTAAATTGTTGGAATCGCTGTGTACTTGATAACTGGAGCTGAAGCCAGTTTGACTTACATCATGAGGAAAATCTGTTGACTTCACATGGTGTCAACACTGTGGAATTTCAGCTGCTCATCTTGAACAGTGCAACCCAGCCCAGTGTATATTTTTCAATTACTTACAGACCATTACTAGCATAGATCGCCCTTCATATTTATACCAGTTTAAAGGGAACCTGGCAATAGCTTGGAAAATTTCAATTTAGTATATGATTTGTGACTAAATGCTTAAAGTGATATTAAAGTCTTGTTTCTTTCTGTTTAAAAATAACAAACATGTTATACTTACCTACTCTGTGTTTTGCACAGAGCAGCCCCAATCCTCCTCTTCTCGGGTCCCTCGCTGGAGCTCCTGGCCCCTCCCTCCTGTCAAGTGTCCCCACAGCAAGCAGCTTGCTATGAAGGCACACGATCATGAGACGAGACAGCCGATGGCTCTCGTGCAACATCGCTGGATTAAAGGTAAGTATTAGGGGGGCTGAGGGGGGCTGCTGCAGACAGACAGTTTTTTATCTTAATGCATAGAACGCATTAAGATAAAAAAAACTTCTGCCTTTAGAACCACTTTAAGCTGGTTTTCCTTTAGTGACCGTAGCATACAAAATAAATAAATACATTTATTAATAAAGCCTAAAGTCTCATACGTTTTGTATCTCTTTATAGTTCTGTACCCAACATCTTATGATTTGTAACACATTTTTGCTTGGTAATGTTTTCTTTCTTTTCAATATTTTTATTCAAAATTTTTACACATGTAGCACTACCCCCAAAGGAGCTGCTGGTTTGATTTGGGTGGCACGTTACCTCTATTTCTCCGCCGATGCTTGATGAGAGCTGTAAGAAAGTCAATGTCCACACGTTGCGTTCCTTTTTCTCTGCTTTTATTTACCAACGTGGTCAAAGAACGAACAATGGATTGAAGAGGTGGAAAGGGGTATAGGTGATAGGTTCAGGTATAATAATCAGTCGAAAGCACTCCTGCTTCCAGCCATAAAATCTTCATCGCCACTCTAGCCAGAGTGGGTGTTGTGCACCTGTATAGGCCTCTCTCACTAGTCCTAGCAGCCTAGGGTGACCATGTGTTCCGGATTGCCCAGGACAGTCCCGCATTTTTCAGGTCTGTCCCAGGTCCCGGGCACCTTCATTCCACGATAATACAGTGTCCCAGGATGAAGCTGACACAGCCACCGCCCCTCTCCTCTATCTGTTTCCCCGCAAAAAAGGCCGCCAC
Source organism: Rana temporaria (assembly GCF_905171775.1). Taxonomy (NCBI): domain Eukaryota; kingdom Metazoa; phylum Chordata; class Amphibia; order Anura; family Ranidae; genus Rana; species Rana temporaria. The sequence continues at coordinate 277,322,783 of NC_053493.1, forward strand.
ATCGCCGCTTTACTAACTGACAGCACTTGTCCTGGTCGGGAATGTCTGGAGAGGCACAATCCCCGCCCCCTGCTTGTGATTGGAGAAATGATAAATCCCACCTCTTGTGTCTAATCACAGCAGTGCAGTGTAAAGCCAGCATTGGAACAAGGTAAAATGGGTCTCGGCCAGTCAGGACAAGTGCTGTCAGTGAGTAAAGTGGCAATGCGGCTGCCTTTTTTGGGGGCGTGATCAGTTCTTCTGGGTAGAGCACACATCCGCTGCCCCAGCTGTGCTGCGATTCATTACAGCACAAGCTGATTTTTGGGAAGGGGGTCCCTGAATGGCCGTTTGGAAATGTGGTCACCCTATAGCAGCCAGGGTGTCACATAGAACTTTGGTAGAGTCTCTGCCACGACCGTCCCAAAAGTGGAGATACGTTCGGTCCAGAATCCTTTCAACTTAGGATTAAGCACCCGGATCTCTTGATTCTCTTGAGCTAACTCCTTGTAAACTCAGGAAACTGACAGGCGATCTGTACTCAGCCTCTCAGTATCATTGTGTCCTTCAGTGAAGTTCTAGGCCTCTCTTGAGTGTACCAGCCTCGTGCTCAGTGCTCCCCAGAACAGGTGCTTCACTAGACGGCTTCCTCCCTCCAGGATGGACAGCCCAGGACCTTTTGGTCGAGGTAGACCCACTTTGACTAATGGGCCCACCTGCTGGATCACGATGCCGGACCAACGTGGCTCAGTAGTCAAGAACTCTTGAACACGCACCCCCAGCCAGGAGGGCCACACACAGGGGTGGTTGGACGACTGCCCAGGACGGACGACGACGACCCAGAACCAATAGCGTCTGGGCCTTAAATACCCCTCCCTAGCATGCACAGCGAGGCGATTAACCCTCACTGATAGGCTGCAGAGAAAGGATAGACAATCTGCCTGGATCTGACTGCTACCACCCTGTGGCCCGGGGTGGGACCGACACCCCAGACAACCATAGTGGTCACCTGCAGTACAGCCATGGCTGGAACAGAGGCCCACATTTGGACAACAATACAATCAGAGATAACTAAACTCTGATTAACTTCTAAATTTAAAGCAGGGCCAGCAAAGAAAACAGCTGCCCGCTACACACAAAAGAAAGTTTACAAAAGAAAGTGTACAAAATATTCAAAAAGAACATGTACGCTTGGTAATGTTTTGAAGCACCATTTGCCTTTGCATTGAAATGTTGCTTCCTGTTCTCCTACTCCATTGCTCTGTGGTGGTATAGCTGAGTAACAGCCATACCCCTAGAGTTGCCACCTCATCCCTTTAAAAAGGAACACATATGAATTACACAGGTTCTGAGGTTAATTTAATGCAGGAAAGGCACCAAATGAGTCTAATTACCTCCTTAATTAGCCACAGAACCTGTGTAATTAATATGTGTTCCTTTTTAAAGGGATGAGGTGGCAACCCTACATACCCCCCACATGAGTGTCCTCACACAGACTTGTATTGGAGAGAAGGGGGGTATGTTACTGAGTGCTGATTTGCTGACTGCACTAAATTTACCCCTGGTGCTTATTGGACTGCACACACTATTTTAAACAATTCACACAACTGCTGTGATAGTTAACCACTTCCATACAGGGCAGTTATACACACATCCATACCAGGCCTATTCTGGCACTTCTCTCCTACATGTACAAATCATAATTTTTTTGCTAGAAAATTACGCAGAACCCCCAAACATTATATATGTTTTTTTAGCAGACACCCTAGGGAATAAAACGACGGTCATTGAAACATTTTATCTTGCACGCTATTTGCGCCAAAAATTTTCAAACGCCTTTTTTTTGGAAAAAAATTGTTTCATGAATTAAAAAAATAACAAAACAGTAAAGTTAGCCCAATTTTTTTGTAAAATATGAAATATGATGTTACACTGAGTAAATAGATACCTAACATGTCACGCTTTAAAATTGCGCACACTCATGGAATTGCGCCAAACTTCGGTACTTAAAAATCTCCATAGGCAATGCTTTGACATTTTTTACAGGTTACCAGTTTAGATTTACAGAGGAGATCTAGTGCTAGAATTGTTGCTGGCACTCTAACGCACGCAGCGATACCTCACATATGTGGTTTAAACGGCGTTTACATATTTCGGCGGGACTTGCGTGTGCGTTCGCTTCTGCGCGCAAGCTACTGGGGACAGGGGCGTTAAAAAAATTTTTTTTTCTTTTTTTTTTTTTACATATTTATTTCTTTTTTTACACTTTTTTTTTATTTTATTTTTTTTATTATCACTTTTATTCCTATTACAAGGAATGTAAACATCCCTTGTAATAGGAATGTGTGTGACAGGTACTCTTTATGGAGAGATGCAGGGTCAATAAGACCCCACATCTCTCCTCCAGGCTGGAAAGCATGATATCGGTGAAAAAAAAATCACCGATCTCATGCTTGCTGTTGCTTAGCAGCTGCAATTGCGGCTTTGTTTACTTACGGGGACCCGGGCGTGACGTCATCACATCGCGTCCGGGTCCTCCGACGGTCATAGAGATGACTGGTGACCATCTGGTCACCAGTCATCTCTATGCTTCCTGCCAGCGCCGGAAGAAGCACCGGATGGCGGCGGGAGGGGGGGGATGTCCCCTCCCGCCACCTGTAAGAACGATCTAGTGGCGGAATCGCCGCTATAATCGTTCTTACGTTGTGCAGAATCGCCGGCACAAGAGAAGGATATCTGAATGATGCCTCTAGCTGCAGGCATCATTCAGATATCCACCCGCAAAGCCCAGGACGTCACATGACGTCCTCCTGGATCGAGGAGGGGTTCCTGCCGCCGTCATTTCACAATGACGCGGTAGGGAAGTGGTTAAGTGGAGGTAATAAATGTTACTTTCTAAGTACAAAGACTATCTAACTACATTTATGACTTTGGTTGGGCATCGAGTATATTCAGAAATAAGGTTGCTTAAGTTATAAATATGGAAATCTAAACTTTTACAGGGAAATCTAACCTAGCCCCACCCCTTACACCTCCCTAGTCAATCACATTATAGGGCCAGTAGGAAGGTACAAGAAGGCTAAGCATGACTTTTAGACAAAAAATGTGAGATTTGCAGATTTAAACTTTAGCTACCTTTGCTTGTCCAGGTTTACTTTAACTCCAGGCAAATGCAGAACTACAATTAGGCTGAAGTTCATATACAAATGAAACCCAATGATTAAAAATTATTAAAGATGTAGCTGACTTATTAAACTGTCTTATTTATCGTTAAGGTAAGAATAAAATAGATCAGCTGTGCTTTCCACTATCAGCTGGTAGACTCAATTGTGTCTTACTGCTTCTTCGCTTTTTTCAGTCTGACGCTTAAGCCTCACTCTTGGCTGCCTATCTAAAGCAACTCAAACTGGCCGCACATGCTTTGTTACTGGTAGACAGGGTCAGGTTAGAGTAGTTGTTGGCAACTTTTATTACTGTAATGTCAGCTGTTTTGCATAAAGTGCTAAGGATTTACAAAGAGAGCAGATTTGGACAGCCCTACCTTGTTCCTTGTTAATGAGATACCAGGTAGGGTGGGATCTAGGAAGATTTCAATATTTAGGGATGAAGTAAATTTTCTCTGTATGCCAAATTTGTTTGATATTGCTGTAATCAGTGCTTTTCCCCATTTTGCGTTCCACGCTGGAGCGCATACGGCGACCGCGCGATGACATCATCGCCCGGCGCCGCGGGTGTTCCGGCTTGGAACGCGGAAGTGCCGAGTGCAATCAGCGCTCCATTCGGCACACATGCCTCTAAGCTTTAAACAAAACAGCGTGTAATACACACGCTGTTCTTTTATTGTCAGCCGTAGCCGGCCACGCTACAGAACTACTGACGCCAGAAATCCCTAAGCTGCATACCATGCCATGCTGGATCCCTACCTCATTCAAGCTATTCCAGTTTGCCATTGCTGGGACACCTTAAACAGATCTTCCTTCAGGAGACCCTGCATCACAGAATCCCAAAGGCTGCTTCTACCTTACTGGAACACTCATCCCTGCAAACGGATAAGTACTATTACTGCTTTAGAATTACTCAATTCCTATATACCCGCTACAAAGTACTGTATCAGAATCTGTTATAATTAATAGTATCCTGCTGCTTGAGTTTACTTAGTGGGTCTTCAGCTGACAGCTCTGCAATATCTTAAAGGGACTTACACTCTGAAACCATCTGAGCTATTCTTGCCTCGCCAACGCAAATACTAGTTGCATACAGTATTCTCATATGCTACGTGCTTGACATGTGTTGTTAAATGTATTCGGGCTTCCGCCCTAAGATATTGAACATGTTCGCTCTAACTTTTTATGCTAAGGGTTGAAGGTATTTTATACCTGCTCCCTTAGTGGCCCAATGCATTCCTTTGTGTAAAGTGATATGATGTAGAGAACTCCCAAACTCCTGTTCTCAGATTGGAGTGACGCCTGGGGTCCGGTACTGATAATCACTTGCATAGAGAAGTGCATTGGAATCTTTAATGCAGTTGTGCTTGTTTATGTTCATTGTAATCTTTCAAACACTAGAGGTTGAAGGACCTCCACCCCTAGTAGCTCAATGCATTCCTATATGTGAGAGAGATGATGTAGTGAACCCCCAAACTCCTATTCTCTGATTGGAGTGACGCCTGGGGTCCAGTACTGAAATTTCACATAACAGAGAGGTGCATTGAGATCTTTCCTTAACTGCAGTTGTGGTTCACTCCCGTTCACCGTAGTTTGTGACAATTGCCAACATATAGGGCCAGGAGAGGCTCTCTGGGGTCTTTTTTGCATATCAAGTTCTAGTATAATTAAGGCCAGCTTAGATTTGTGTTAGTGATGTATTAGGTCAAGCAGGTTGCTTTTGGGTACAAATTCTACTTGCTCTTTGTGTACCTATTAGTCAAGGAGATTGCTAAAATTATTTAAAATAATAGTGGCACATAATTTTAGGTCTATTAAAATTAAAACTTTGGGTAAAATATAAAGTTACTCTTGCAGTGGGGCTCCACCCATCCTGCTAGGGTCAATACTCAGTTTTAAATAAACAGCTTTGTCTAGGGAGAAACAAAAAGCAGATTTACTGATCTTGTCCCTTGCTCCTCCAACAGCTAACTCTTTTGTGGGTGTGAGCAATAAGATAGGTAAAACTTATTTTTCTATTCTTCTTATATAAAAGTGAGTATTTCATTTTTTGCAGTGAAGAGGGATTCCTCTTGGCAAAGGTAACTTTTACTTCACCCAGGGTTCAGCTTTAACAATCTAACAGGACAATATGCATAAATGAATGATTAGCGCTAAAGTCAATACATACATATAGATAGTGCTAACACCATGTGACGTGGTGCTGATAAATCTAACAGGCAATAAAATACAAACGTGTAGAATCAAATGTATATAGATAAATATTAATATCAATATAAATAAATATAAATAACAAATGTAAAAGTGCTCCTTTGTCAAACAGTGACTTAAAACAAAAAACGTGAACTGTTGCTGAATGCAACGACTCTATATAAAAGTGCAACACGTGCCTCCTTGACCATCAATGTCCGTGATGGAAATGGTTCAATAATGCAAAAAAGTGAAGATAATAGATATGTGATTATTCCCATGGATGAGAGGCTAAAAAAACTCCCGACAGTCCAAATTTGCGGTCCACCCCTGGCTTAGTTGTAGTATTGAACCATAATGGTGATCCTCCACCTGTCTCCCAAAACTCTCACCTCCCGGATCTGTTTATTAGGCACATAAGAATAATGTCAGCCTCCTTGCATCTGTAGAGTGTCCAAACGAATGGTTCACTGATCTCCACGATCCGGTGTCCTAAAATTGGTAGCTGAAATACGGGGAGGGGGGCGGTGGGGGATCGCTCCAGCCCAAACCCAAAAGGAGGAGAGGAGACTACTATAGTGTAGTATTTTCGGTAAACTTTTAATGTATTATAAAAAATTGGACTCTTACAATTAAAATAGATAAAGCAAGCAGGAAAAACGTCATTTTTTTCCTGACGAGATTCTGGCCCGTGTGTACAGGGTTTAACTGTTAAAAATGATGATAAGCCCCTGTATGCCTCTTGCCCTGCTAATGACACCCCTTAACATACACATGTTATGCACTGTGGGAACTTTCAGGTTTGTGCCTATGGAGAGAGTAGCGGGAGGTCTGCTCTTGATAACTAGCTCAAGGTAAGTCAGTAAATCCATCAACTGTATACCCAAGCAAGCTCAGGCAGAAGGCATGGGGGGAAGCCTACAGACATTTAAACAAACCTCAAAAGGGTTATCAAAAAAACCTGGCAAAAGTTCACTCGTATCTGTGGGTACACTGAACTGATGACCATCAATGATTTTACCTCCCCAAAAGATATGCTTTCTAACATGACCATTCATGACTCCCCATATTAATGAACCACCCACCAGTAATTAATTGTATCCCACAACCCTCCTTCCCCCACCCAAACTTCCCTCACACCTGCATCCTTAGTTACTCCTTACTATCCACAGCTCTTCCTCCGTCCTGCCCTTTTAGTGACACACTTTTTATTACACAGATATAATTTTATTTTTCCGATCATACAAAAAAAAAAAGATAATATATATATATATATATATATATATATATATACACACACACACACACACACATATATATATACTGTATATACAGTACATACTATTAACACCCATACATTCACTTACTTGCTAAGTACATTAGGCATTTTTCCTTTTACATTTGTACATTGAATGAATGGGCACACTTAAGCTATTCCTTTGTAAAGCCAAGATTGATCTCACCTATTTAGCAGAACATTTAGAACACAATAATCCTTTTATATTGCGCAGCAGATGTTCCTGCAGAAAACATGCCTGGAGCTTGGTAACAGAAGGTGACGTGTAATGTATAAATTTATTTAACTATGCTTCTCCTGTTTTATGTAATTTTATTGGTTGCAGGTAGTTGCCATCGATATGGATATGGCCTTTTTTGAGCCAAAAATGCGAAACATACTGGAACAAAATTGTCAATCCGATAAGGACTGCAACTTCTTTGACTGTTTTTCATCGTGTGACTTAAAGACATACATGTGTGGAGCACAAAGAGAGAATAACAATCTGCAAGTAAGTGATGGGTATGCAAGTACTGATGTGCTCTGCAATACAGATTATTGTTTTGAGTCATGAAAATTAAAGGGGTTGTAAAGGTTTGTTTTTTATTTTCTAAATGGGTTCCTTTAAGCTAGTGCATTGTTGGTTCACTTACCTTTTCCTTCAATTTACTGTCTAAATGTTTTTTTTTTCTTTGTCTGAATTTGTCACTTCCTGTTTCTCCTCAGTAAGCTTGCCCAAATCATCCAAGCTGTTCTGGCTGGGGGTTAGTCAGCCAGAACAGCTTACTGAGGAGGAACAGAAAGTGAGAAATTCAGACAAAGAAAACAAAGGGAAAAAAAGCATTTAGAAGGGAAATTGAAGGAAAAGGTTAGTGAACCAACAATGCACTAGCTTAAAGGAACCTATTTAGAAAATAAAAACGAACCCCTTTACAACCCGTTTTACATCTAACATACAATATATATATATATACTGTATACACACACACACTATGGGGTAGGTTCAGATACAATGGAGTATCTTTCTGCGGGGCATAACGTATCTCTGATACGTTACGCCGCCGTAAATTAGGGCGCAAGTTCCGTATTCAGAAAGGACTTGCGCCCTATGTTACGGCGGCGTAACGTATGTGGTCCGGCGTAAGCCCGCCTAATTCAAATGTGGATGATGTAGGCGTGTTTTATTTAAATGTAGTGTGACCCCACGTATGTGCCGTTCGTGAAAGAATCCCAGTGCGCATGCTCGAAATTAACCCGCAAAAAGCCAATGCTTTCGACGTGAACATAAATTACGCACCGCCCCATTCACGGATGACTTACGCAAACGACGTAAAATTTTAAAAATTCGACGCGGGAACGACGTCCATACTTAACATAGGATACGCCTCATATAGCAGGGGTAACTATACGCCGGAAAAAGCCTAACGTAAACAACGTAAAAAAATGCGCCGGGCAAACGTACGTTTCTGAATCGGCGTATCTACCTAATTTGCATATTCGACGCGTAAATATACGGAAGCGCCACCTAGCGGCCAGCGTAAAATTGCAAATAAGATAGGACGGCGTAAGAGACTTACGCCGGTCGGATCTTAGTCAAATCTATGCGTAACTGATTCTATGAATCAGGCGCATAGATACGACGCCGCACACTCAGAGATACGACGGCGTATCTCGAGATACGCCGTCGTATCTCCTACATGAATCTACCCCTGTGTATATACTTCTATGAAGCATTCAAACGTTTAACTCATTAAAATTAGAATTTTATCTCATTTCATCTATTTCATCTTTATAATGCCTTGAATTTTTTGTACTTTCAATAAAACAGTACGAAGCCATTTAAAAGGGAAAGACTGTCCAAAGATATTTCCCTTTCTAGCATATTAACATGACCGATTTTGTATGTTAAGTGTTATGTTATGGCAGCCTATTTATTTTGAATGCACCAAAACCCAGACATATCTTTTTTTCTATAAACACACTGCACCACGGTTCACAGATGGTTTTTGTGATTTGTGGTGCACTGCAACACACATTTTAGAGTGTCTTTACAAGAGGCATTGGCAGAGGGGAGCTTCCAAAATGCAGGACAAAGCAAGACATTGCTCTGTCAATCATGCTTATCATGCTTTTCAATAACATGAGGTAAAATGTGCGTTTAAAAGCACATTAGTACCACACACAGATGTGAAGCTATCAGGATGAAAATGATCATCCATCATCACAAAATTGGGATCCCATCAGAGGCATAATATATGTCCATTTTCCCTGTTGCTGTAGCAAGCAGTCTTTATAATGTTATAATTTGGAGAAAATTGGCTGATTAATGTGGTGGTTGCTATAAGCAGCAATCCACATGGATGAATAAAGTCTTATGTTTTTAAAAAGAAATGCATAGCAACGAGCAGCATTACTTTGTTCTATATATTATTTACAGCACAAAGGGTAATAGGACAATTGCTGCTTACAAAATCCCATTTCTTTCATTCACCCAACATGGTGTGACATTTATGTTTTGACAATATACCTCTCTTAAGTAAAAGCACATAGTGGATCAGAACCAGAATCTATGTTCGGTCTGTGTCTCCTTTGCTCATAGCTGCTAAAAAAAAGCTGCTAGATAGTAACTGGATGATACAGTCCTCAAGTGCATCCAAACCCAAAATCAAAAATGTAATATATTGCAACTTGCCAATATTTAGATGTTATATTTGCATTTGTTTTATTTTTTATACTTTTTTTCCCCATTAGTTTCAAACGGAATACTGGTAAAATGTCCTGTTTTAGAAAATATACCCTCATTCCTCCACTGTATCTGTGGAGTAGTATCTTAGCTATCCTTGGACAGCAGCATTGTCAACCTATGGAGGAAGTAGTATTTAATGGACAAGTAGATTTAGATGGACTTTACATAAGTAACTAAGAAATGTGACAGTGACTATCACATGAAGGGGGTCACATGACCCCATGTACCCAGAAGTCCTGCTTCAGTAGAGTAGTGAAGCAAGGGCCCATTAAGAGCAGTAAGAAGGCCCGAGAGCATGAATGGATGGGTATAACTTGCTGGGGAAGTGGGTTGTGAGCACTCTCACTTTGCTCTGAATGGGCAGGTATAATTGCCTCTTAAGTATAACCACAGATTTATTTTAGGCTATTTTTCAGCCTTTCTACTTCTCCCTTGCTTGAAATTTCTTATTTAAAAAATTGCACTGGCTAAAGAAGAAAGAAGCTTCAGGCAGTGTAGGAAAGAAGCTGAAGAAAGTGTAAAACAGGGGTATGTTGGGGTGGTATCCTAGAAAGAAATATTTTCTGAATGAATTAGAGCACATTCACACTGGGGTGGTGGTGGTAAAGCGTAGCTTTAGTGGTGCTTTTCGGGCCGATAGCAGGGTGCTTTTAACCCCCGCTAGCGGCGAAAAAGGGTTAACAGCGCTGGCCATTGATTTCATCGATCTCATTGATCTCTACCATCTAAGTGACATCTAAGCTGGGTACACACTACAGTTTTTTTCTGTGCAATCCAGCGGGTTGCACGAAAAAAAACCTGACAGCTCCAGTTGGAGCTGCTGTACTAACCATGCATGGTTATTTCAGCGATCTTCACTGCTGAGCTGTTGTATTCTAACAGTGGGACGCTCCCCCCGCCAGAACACTCTGATCAGCGCTCTCTGCCATTGGCTGAGAGCACTGATCAGGAGTCGGTGGGCCGCTGGTTTTCCAAAAAAAGCGGCGCCGAACATACAAAAAGGTCAAATGTCAGACAAATGTCAAAAGGTCAAATGTCAGACATTTTTTTTTAGTTGGGCGTTGTCTCCCGACATTTGGCCCGTGTGTATGCTTTAGGCTGATTTACTAAATGTGAATATTCACTTAAGGTATCCAGTCCTGTGAAAAGATAATCCCAGTTTACTTAACTCATCTGCAAAAAAATTGTATAAAGACAAAAACGAAACACCAGAGCACAGAGATCCTTGGGAAATAGTCGTAAATCCAGTATACAACTTGTTCGCTAAGGAAATTGTGTAATAACAGTGCATACCTTAGATTGAATGAGCCACATTACTTCTCTCAATCAATAATAACAACTATAAGAAAAGTCTTAAAAAGTATTTGGCCAATTTAGAGTCCAAATAAACATCCACTTTATTGAAGGGTAAAGGCAACGGACAGCCAAGTACAAGGAATATAATGTATGTGAGCCTCAAAGTACTCCGCTTCCTTGCCCCTATGGTCTGACCACCCTCTTGGGTAATACCTTCTCCTGTTACCACCACAGGATCACACAGCGGAAGACCTGGGTCGCAGGTGAACATACATTATATTCCTTTTACTTGGTGATCAGTGTTTTTGTCTTTACCCATCAATAAAGTGTATGTTTATTTGGACTTTAAATTGACCAAGGACTTAAAGCGGAGGTTCACCCTCAAAATGAACTTTCCAGCATCCTTAAAGCGGAAGTAAACCCATCAATTTAACAGTTTGAAAAAGCAGTTACATTCCTGGCATGCCGGGAATGCTAACTGTCACATTGGTTGTGCTCTCAACCAAACTGTCAAACCATCCAATGGCTGGTGTCATAACTGATCACATGTGCAGCATCATGGCAGTTGAAGATTAAACAGAGGCCAAGACGCGCCTTAGGAGCCGTCAATCAACTCCTCTTCGCTTAGAAACGCCCATTCCCTGCAGGATTCCCCGCTCGGATCCGGAAAACAAGGGCTCATATAACGATAAGTACAAGTAAAAAAAAAAACAAAAAAACAGCATACTGAAGATGTTAGCATTATGCTACAGCTAATGTCAAAAAGTGGATTTTTGGGTGAACCTCCGCTTTAAAAAAAAAAAAAAAATTTATTGCTTGAGAGAAGTGATGTGGGCTCTTTCAGTCTAACTTATACTCTGTTATTACACCATTTCCTAAGTAAACACATTGGCCCAGATTCAAGGGGCTATTGCGCCCGCGCAACCATAGGTTGCGCGGCGCAATAGCTGTTTTGCTCCCGCGTAGCGAATGCCCCTGATTCAGGAACATCGCTACGCGGACTGCAGCCTAGGATATGACAGGCATAAGCCTCCTTATGCCTTCATATCTCAGGCTGCATTCTTGCGTTGTCCGCTAGGGGGCGCGGCCATTGTGATCGGCGTATAGTATGCAAATTGCATACTACCACCGATTCACAAAAGTTGCGTGGGCCCTGCGCACGCAAGGTACGGAGTTTCCGTACGGCGACTTTAGCGCAAGGTTGCTCCTGCTAATAGCAGGGGCAGCTAATGCTAAAGTATAGCCGCCCTTCCCGCTCGTGAAATTTAAATTTCACGTCGTTTACGTAAGTGATTCGTGAATGTCGCTGGACGCCATTCACGTTCACTTAGAAGCAAATGACGTCCTTGCGACGTCATTTGCCGCAATGCACGTCGGGAAAGTTTCCCGACGGAGCATGCGCTGTTCGCTCGGCGCGGGAGCGCGCCTAATTTAAATGATTCCCGCCCCCGGCGGGATCATTTACATTAGACGCCCTTACGCCGGGCTAATTAGCATAGCGCCCGCGCAATTTACGGAGCTACTGCTCCGTGAATCGCGGGCAAATCGAAATATTTGCGTGGGCGCAGAGCAAAAATCGTTGCCCTTTGCCCACACAAATATTGCGCGGATCTACCTGAATCTGGCCCATTATATATTGGATTTACGACTATTTCCCAAGGATCTCTTTGTGCTCTGGTGTTTCGTTTTTGTCCTTACACTTTAACTATATCCAGTGATCTACCAATGAGCAGCATGAGAATGGGACTGTGTCATAGTTAAATACTTAATACAGGGAGTGCAGAATTATTAGGCAAATGAGTATTTTGACCACATCATCCTCTTTATGCATGTTGTCTTACTCCAAGCTGTATAGGCTCGGAAGCCTACTACCAATTAAGCATATTAGGTGATGTGCATCTCTGTAATGAGAAGGGGTGTGGTCTAATGACATCAACACCCTATATCAGATGTGCATAATTATTAGTCAACTTTCTTTTCTTTTGGCAAAATGGGTCAAAAGAAGGACTTGACAGGCTCAGAAAAGTCAAAAATAGTGAGATATCTTGCAGAGGGATGCAGCACTCTTAAAATGGCAAAGCTTCTGAAGCGTGATCATCGAACAATCAAGCGTTTCATTCAAAATAGTCAACAGGGTCGCAAGAAGCGTGTGGAAAAACCAAGGCGCAAAATAACTGCCCATGAACTGAGAAAAGTCAAGCGTGCAGCTGCCAAGATGCCACTTGCCACCAGTTTGGCCATATTTCAGAGCTGCAACATCACTGGAGTGCCCAAAAGCACAAGGTGTGCAATACTCAGAGACATGGCCAAGGTAAGAAAGGCTGAAAGACGACGACCACTGAACAAGACACACAAGCTGAAACGTCAAGACTGGGCCAAGAAATATCTCAAGACTGATTTTTCTAAGGTTTTATGGACTGATGAAATGAGAGTGAGTCTTGATGGGCCAGATGGATGGGCCCGTGGCTGGATTGGTAAAGGGCAGAGAGCCCCAGTCCGACTCAGACGCCAGCAAGGTGGTGGCGGAGTACTGGTTTGGGCTGGTATCATCAAAGATGAGCTTGTGGGGCCTTTTCGGGTTGAGGATGGAGTCAAGCTCAACTCCCAGTCCTACTGCCAGTTTCTGGAAGACACCTTCTTCAAGCAGTGGTACAGGAAGAAGTCTGCATCCTTCAAGAAAAACATGATTTTCACGCAGGACAATGCTCCATCACACGCGTCCAAGTACTCCACAGCGTGGCTGGCAAGAAAGGGTATAAAAGAAGAAAAACTAATGACATGGCCTCCTTGTTCACCTGATCTGAACCCCATTGAGAACCTGTGGTCCATCATCAAATGTGAGATTTACAAGGAGGGAAAACAGTACACCTCTCTGAACAGTGTCTGGGAGGCTGTGGTTGCTGCTGCACGCAATGTTGATGGTGAACAGATCAAAACACTGACAGAATCCATGGATGGCAGGCTTTTGAGTGTCCATGCAAAGAAAGGTGGCTATATTGGTCACTGATTTGTTTTTGTTTTGTTTTTGAATGTCAGAAATGTATATTTGTGAATGTTGAGATGTTATATTGGTTTCACTGGTAAAAATAAATAATTGAAATGGGTATATATGTTAAGTTGCCTAATAATTATGCACAGTAATTGTCACCTGCACACACAGATATCCCCCTAAAATAGCTAAAACTAAAAACAAACTAAAAACTACTTCCAAAAATATTCAGCTTTGATATTAATGAGTTTTTTGGGTTCATTGAGAACATGGTTGTTGTTCAATAATAAAATGAATCCTCAAAAATACAACTTGCCTAATAATTCTGCACTCCCTGTAGACCAGGGGTCCTCAAACTGTTTAAACAGGGGGCCGGTTCACTGTCCCTCAGACCGTTAGAGGGCCGGACTATAAAAAAAACTATGAACAATTTCCTATGCACACTGCACATATGTTATTTTGAAGTGAAAAAAACAAAATGGGAACAAATACAATATTTAAAATGAATAAGAACAATGCAAGCTCCCCAATCATCATTACATCATCATCATCATCATCATCATTAAAAAATCATCAGCTCCACCATCATCATCATTACAAAATCATCAGCTCCATCATCATCATCATTACAAAATCATCATCATCATTACAAAATCATCAGCTCCATCATCATCATCATCATTACAAAATCATCAGCTCCATCATCATCATCATTACAAAATCATCATCATCATTACAAAAGCATCAGCTCCATCATCATTACAAAATCATCAGCTCCATCATCATTACAAAATCATCAGCTCCATCATCATTACAAAATCATCAGCTCCATCATCATCACAAAATCATCAGCTCCATCATCATCATCATTACAAAATCATCAGCTCCATCATCATCATCATTACAAAATCATCATCATCATTACAAAATCATCAGCTCCGCCATCATCATCATTACAAAATCATCAGCTCCGCCATCATCATCATTACAAAATCATCAGCTCCGCCATCATCATCATTACAAAATCATCAGCTCCGCCATCATCATCATTACAAAATCATCATTACAAAATCATCATTACAAAATCATCATCATTACAAAATCATCAGCTCCGCCATCATCATCATCATCATTAAAAAATCACGCGGGCCGTAGTTTGAGGACCCCTGGTTTAAACCCCCCCCCACCATCATTATCGTAAGCCAGGCCCCCCCCTTCATCATCATTAAAAACCCATCAGCTCCCCTCACCATCGCAAGCCAGCCCCCACCATCATCATTAAAAAATCTTTAGCTCCCCTCACCATCACAAGCCAGTCCCCCCACCCCCCATCATCATCATCATTATTAAAATAATCTTTAGCTCCCCTCACAATATAGCCACCCCCCCCCCATCATCATTAAAAATAAACTTTAGCTCCCCTCACAATCGCAAGTCACCCCCCCCCCCATCATCATCATCATCATTATCATTAAAAATAAGCCAGCCCCCCCCCCCCCATTGTAAGCACCTCACAGCCTCCTTACTGTTTTGTGCTGTGTCAGTCTGGCTGTCACGATGCTCCCCCACTGTTCTGGCACGCTGTGTTAAATGTCCCGCCCTCCTCCTCCTCCTAGACTAGCTTGTGTGACAGACAGCACGCTGGCTCTATCACACGAGCTAGTCTTCTAGGAGGAGGAGGGCGGGACATTTAACACAGCGCGCCGGAACTGTTAACGATGTGTTTCACGGAGATCTCCGTGACACAGCGGGATTGCTGTGTAACCGGTCGGCATTGCCTGTCAGGGACGGGCGGGCCGGTTTAAAGTCCCCCGCGGGCCGCATGTGGCCCGCGGGCCGTAGTTTGAGGACCCCTGCTGTAGACTGTAGCACCTGACTTTGCTTGTTTTTTTCTTTGCTATTCAAATGATTGGATACTAGAATCTTTAAAACAATTTATTGTGTTAACATTTTTCAACTCCTTTAGTAAATCAGCCTTAATGTAGACAGTTTTTAGGCAGTGATTCTTGAGCTAGATATTATAAATGACAAGTATGCACCCCAAAACTACTACTGTAAATACTTTTCAAAAATAAAAGGCAGCGCTCCTGCTAATGAATATATCTCTCCAGGCATCCCACTCTTGAGTTTAATTATGAAATCCTTTTAAGACTGGGCATTGAATGCACATCTATTTCTAGATCCTGTAAATGGCTTTCTATGGCTAGTAAAGCACCAGCTATTTCATAATCTTTTAAACAATTTTCTGGCACAAATCTCTAAAATATATAACGCTTGCAGTGAGGAAATCCATTGATCTGCACATTGCGCATACACATAACAACTTATGAGACAGCCCTATTTTACTTCACCTTGGCTGCTTGTAGAAGTAACTGAGCAGAGTGCCTGTCCGCTGTACATGGCCCACTCATCAAGTGCTTTTAATGCAAGCTGTTTATAGATCATTTAGTGATTTTCTTCTGCATACACTCAATGCACTTTTGGCCCCTGGGCTCTGTTTAATATCATATTAAAAGCTGTTTTTCTCTAAAGAGACCTGAAATTGTTTGGCAATCATCCCAGATATACAGAAATGTCTTAGTTATTAAGCACTATTAGCTGCCAGTGGTGATATTTTATACAATAAATTCTACATCTTTCTGGAAATTCTTTCCTTGTGTACATAGTAATCTACAGTTAATAATTTGAAAAATCAACATAAAAGGAGATCAATAATAACAATTTGCTTAATTATTTTAGACCCAGTATTATAATAAAAGAAAACCTCTGCTTGAGAATTACATAGGCTGCCATGGCTGACCACATTCTGAAATTTTAGCTGCTTGGCTTTTCTATGATAGTGTGGTATTTTTAGCCTCACATGTAAACCAACCCTGTTGCCAATATGGAATTCTAAATAAAGCATTTGCCTGAAAGGACTGTAAATGCGTATCTCATCTGCTGCCCATGGCACCAAACACCACTCCATTGAGGGAACATTCCCAAAATCTGTTGGGAAACTGACAATTCTCAGTGAGTCAATTGCCTGCGTCCCCCCAACATTTACTTTTACTTTCTGATGACTTGCACGTCACTACAAAAAGTGTTTTTCTTAGCAGTAGCTTGTGGTTGCCAACTTCCCTTTATATATGTGCAAAAAAGAGAAGAACCCTCAAAGATGAGACTTTAGCGGCAACGCAAGCTGATGCAGTAAATAGACACTCTATTAATATCATATAATATAAAATTACGAAACTTTATTTATGACAGAGAACAATGGAATAAAAACATAATAGAAATAGGTACAGGCTATCCACATAACTTTCCACTCTTGCAACCCAATGATTGGATTTGTGTTTTCACAGATTGTGGGTCACCGGTGGTATGGTCCCCAGATGGCGTCTACCATCTGGGGACCATACTACTGGTGATCCACAATTATTACAGCTATATGGGCAGCAGGAGAAATAAGTACTTTTTACCTAAGTAATTAAAAAAATATGTTATAGCTATCCAAATAAACATAAAAACTTCTGTGCACTTGATGTGGCTAGGCTACAGCAATCACATATGATGAATTTACCCTTCTTCTCTTGGGGTACAATAGCCTGAGAACCTCTGGGCCCTACCTCATTCCCGTTTGTTCTCCACAGTTTTTTGCCTTTTTTCATTTTTGTTTCTGTTACTACTGTTGGCACTAGGGATGAGCCGAACACCCCCCTGTTCGGTTCGCACCAGAACCTTCAAACGGACCGAACATTCGCGCGAACATTTAGAACCCCATTGACGTCAATGGGACTCGAACGTTCGAATTCAAAAGTGCTCATTTTAAAGCCTAATATGCAAGTTATTGTCGGAAAACGGGTTTGGGGACAGGGAACATGTATCAATGGAAAAAAAGTTTTAAAAACTGTCGTTTTTTCTGGAGCAGCGATTTTAATGAAGCTTAAAGTGAAAAAAAAATGAAAAATTCCTTTAAATATCGTACCTGCTGGGTATCTATAGTATGCATGTGAAGTGGCACGTGTTTAGAACTGTCCCTGCACAAAATGAGATTACTATAAGAAAAAAGTCATTTAAGACTGCTTGCGGCTTTAATGTAATGTTTGGTCCCTGCAATATGGATGAAAATCACTGAGAAAAATAGCATGGGTTTCCCCGCCCCCCTCCCCCCAGGTCATTACAAGCCCCTTTGGCCCTATATACTTTGAGCAGTAGTATACAGGCGGTGCAAACAAGACAGGGACTGTAGGTTTGTTGTTAAGTAGAATCTGTTTGTACTTTTAAACTAGTACTTCATTAAAGTGTAGCTTCAGCCATAAAATCTTTTTTTAAGCTTTTCTGAAAACATAGAGAAGGGTTACCACCCCTGTAACATTTGTTTTGCTGTCTGTGTGCATCTGTTCAGAAGATTGCACCTCACTTTCTGTCCCAATGACAAATGATTTTTTGAAAAAAATATTTTTTTTTTTGTGAAACAAGGATTGGTGATAAAGCATCAGTGGACAGGAGACACCTTTTACAGAAGAGAATTTCCCTTCCTAGGGGTAGATTTACTCTCAATTCCTGTTGTCTCCTTCCGTTTGCAAGTAGGAGTCGTTTGTAAGTTGGATGTTTGAAAGTAGGGGCCTGCCGTATATACTCTGCATAAATTTGGGCCATAGGTGTTGGTGTTGCCACAACACTGTAAGCCCTCACAGTTAGTCTTGGTGGGCGCTGGAACGCCCTGCTGTGAAATATTAGATTAAGAATTGTAATTACATGCCCCTGTTGAACAGGGGCAGAAAAATTGGGCCTTAGGCACTGGTGCCACAACACTGCAACCCCTCACAGATACTCTAGTTGGAGTGCAGGAATGAGCCCGTTGCAAAGTATTGCATCAAAAATTTTAATTACATGCCCCTGTTAAACAGGGGCAGAAAAATTGGGACTTAGCCACTGGTGGCGGTGCCCAGAACCAACAATGTTCTTACAAGCTATCAGCAAGATCATTGAGGAGGAAAAGGATATTCACTCAGCATAACAGGATAGTCACTCAGCATCAGCATAGGCAGTCTTGAAGGGATCTGACATTTCAAAAAAAAAATTCAGTTACATCAGCATCAGGTGCTTGGTAGCTGGTGGTGATCCAAGCCTGATTCATTTTTATGAAGGTCAGTCGATCGATCGAGTCAGTGGAGAGGCGCACCCTGTGATCGGTTACAAAGCCTCCAGCAGCACTGAAAGTGCGTTCTGAAAGAACGCTGGATGCAGGACAAGCCAGTAGCTCAATTGCGTACTGTGCAAGCTCTGGCCAGTGATCCATCCTCAAGACCCAGTAAGCCAGAGGATTTTCAGTGGGAAAGGTGTCCAAGTCTGATCTTGCCCCTAGGTATTCCCGCACCATGTAAAACAGACGCTGGCGATGGTTGCTGGAACCGGTCATACCTTGGGGCTGCGGACTAAAAAATTGTCTGAACGCATCGGTCCACCTTCTCCATCGCTACTTCTGTGACTGACCGAAGCCTCAGCAACAAGTTGTCCAGGACCAGGATTTTGTAACCACCCAGTCTCTGGGAACGCGTTGCACAGACCTTTCTGCAAGGCCTCCCTAAGATGTTTCATCTTCTGCTCCCTCTGCGCCGGCAAGATAAGGTCCGCAAACTTATTCTTGTAACGTGGATCAAGGAGAGTTGCCAGCCAGTAATGATCCCTCTCCTTGATAGCACGAATACGAGGATCATTCCGCAGGCTTTGCAGGATCAGGGAGGCCATGCAGCGTAGGTTTGCTGAGGCATTCGGTGCAGAGTCCTCTGGGTCACTGAGGACGACATGATCCGCAGCCAAATCCCAGCCACATACAAGTCCATGGGTTCCCTGGGACTGTAATTGATCCCTTGAAGACTGCTGCTGATCCTGAGTGCTAGGCTCCACCTCCATGCTGACACAATCCTCCTTCTCCTCCTCCTCTTCCTGTGTGATAGGCGGGCAAGCAGGAACACTGTCTGAATAAAGGGGGCCTTGAGAGTTAAGGAAGTCCTCCTCTTCTTCCCTCTGTTCTGCCTCAAGGGCCCTGTCCATTATTCCACACAGTGTGTGCTCCAACATGTGAATAAGAGGGACAGTCTCACTGATGCATGCACTGTCACTGCTCACCATCCTTGTGGCCTCCTCAAATGGTGACAGGACAGTGCATGCATCCCTGATCAAGGCCCACTGGCATGGGGGAAAAAACCAAGCCCCCATGACCCAGTTCTGCGGACATATTGGCACAGATACTCATTGATAGCCTTCTGCTGCATGGGCAGCCGCTGCAGCATGGCCAACGTAGAGTTCCACCTGGTGGGCATGTCACAGATTAGGCGGTTCTTGGGCAGGTTGTATTCCCTTTAGAGGTCTGCCTGTCGAGCACTGGCATTATATGACCGTCGGAAATGCACACAGACTTTCCTGGCCTGTTTCAGGACATCCTGTAAGCCCGGGTACCTGCCCAAGAACCGTTGCACCACCAAATTAAGACATGAGCAAAACAGGGCACATGGGTCAGTTGTCCCTGTCGCAGGGCGGAGAGGAGGTTGGTGCCATTGTCGCAAACCACCATTCCTGGCTTAAGCTGGCAAACCACCTCTGGAGCCTGCCCTTGGAGTAGCTTTAGGTGCAAACTACAGTGGACACGTGCAGTACACACCAAGTAGCTTTAGGTGCAAACTACAGAGGACACGGCCAGTACACACCAGGTAGCTTTAGGTGCAAACTACAGAGGACACGGGCAGTACACACCAAGTAGCTTTAGGTGCAAACTACAGAGGACACGTGCAGTACACACCAAGTAGCTTTAGGTGCAAACTACAGAGGACACGTGCAGTACACACCAAGTAGCTTTAGGTGCAAACTACAGAGGACACGGCCAGTACACACCAGGTAGCTTTAGGTGCAAACTACAGAGGACACGGGCAGTACACACCAAGTAGCTTTAGGTGCAAACTACAGAGGACACGTGCAGTACACACCAAGTAGCTTTAGGTGCAAACTACAGAGGACACGTGCAGTACACACCAAGTAGCTTTAGGTGCAAACTACAGAGAACACGCGCAGTACACACCAAGTAGCTTTAGGTGCAAACTACAGGGGACATGTGCAGTACACACCAAGTAGCTTTAGGTGCAAACTACAGAGGACACATGCAGTACACACCAAGTAGCTTTAGGTGCAAACTACAGAGGACACAGCCAATACACCACGTGAGAATGCTGCAGCTAGCACAATCAACTGCATGCCAGTAAATTAGGAATAGCTGATCTAGCTAAACTATACAGTGTATAAATATATGTACAACACCTGGGATGCATATATATCCTCTACACACTAACTTTAACTGACTAGCCTGCCTTCTCTATCTACCTAGAAAAAAATGACACGGTCTCCCTCTCTCTCTGTCTGTCTTTAACCACTGCCGCAACACACTACACAAGGCCGACCTGCAGGCGGCCTTTTAGAGTGTGGAGCGTGTACTAAACCCCCTGAGCCATAATTGGCCAAAGCCACCCTGTCTTTGGCCAATTATGGCTCTCCGTTTTTTGCGCGCTGTGATTGGCCAAGCATGCAGGTTATAGTGCATGCTTGGCCAATCATCAGCCAGCAATGCACTACGATGCCACAGTGAATTATGGGCCGTGACACGCCACTCGAATTTGGCGCAAACGGCCCGTAACATTCATATTTCGACGAACGGTCGAACATTCAATGTTTGAGTCGAACATGGGTTTGACTCGAACACGAAGCTCATCCCTAGTTGGCACATTTGTTTAACAAGACTCCACCAAGCTTTCCCCAAATTGTTTTGTGAGTTTTATGTTTGTGAAAAGTTTATTTAAACCTTTGTTTTTGTTATAGGATTAATGTAATCCTGTCCCTATCCCTTGAACCAAGCAGTATGTGATTATGTTGAATGAAACTTTATTAATAAATAAATATCATAGTAGTGATGTAATTATGGGTCACCAAACACTATTGTATCACATTTCATTGCTTACATTAACAAATATCAATAAAAATACAAGTAAGATAAAGTGGACAAGTTCTATATCTATGCAGTGTTATATCCCCTTTGTTCCTCATGTATTTGCATTTGCCACTTGGGTGTAAGCTCCAAGTTGATCCTAGTTGGAGCTTACACAGTGTTGATTACTTAAACCACCCCTCCCCCCACCTGTGACAGCACTGGCTCCTGAGCAACCAATTGCCAAGCACTAACACTATCATGTGGTCAGAAGGGGATGGAGTCACATGCTCCCATATAGAAAAAGGGCAAGAAAGAAGGTAGTGTTTCTTTTCTAAAAAAAATGACTTCCACGCAGCCTCTGATGGTAATGTCACAACTGAAGATCCAATTGGAGCACAGCAACATAGGTTAATTTGCTGTGTAGCTCCTCCATTGAGAAAACATCTTGTATTGTTTTAAAAAAATACAAGGTATTCTGTGATTGGACAAGGGGGACATATGAATGTCACAATCTCCCATTATCCAATCACAGAATGCCTTGAATTCTTTGCAATACAGTATGTTTTCTGAATAGAGGAGCTGCATAGAAGCAACCTGCTGTGATCACTGTGCTACAGCCGGAACCTCAGCGGTGACATCATTAACAAAGGCTGCATGTAAGTAATATTTTTCAAAACGAGAGCAGCAGCCACCAGTAGAACACACATTATTAGAGGTACTGAAAAATACAAAAAAAAAAGCTCTCACATTGCCAACATTCTTAAATAATGTGTTAGAGGGAAAAAAGGGAACCCAAAGGTGAACCCTGTTCAGACTTTAACAGCACAGTAAACAATAGAGATATATATAAAAAAAATAATTTTAATAGAAAAAGACACATACATGAGATACAAGGACAGTGCAAACATAAAAAATCACACATATGGGTACATAATATATGATGAGAACCTGAATGCATCAAAGTGTTTTGCCGTTGGGCTTCAGGGCGCAGTTCAGAATACAGTAATTGCAAGAGCAAAAAAAGGAGGACTCACTTGCAGAAAATTATTGATCAGCATAATGGCTACCACAGATATCCAATATAGGAAAAAAGTTAACTAACGCAGAGGGAGTGAAATGCTGGTAAAGCAAAGTCAGAGGACTGGTGGTTCCTGAATAGAAAATGCAACAGTCTTCAAACTTCACACAGGGGAACATAGATACGGAGAAAAACCCAGAGGAACAACAGCAAGCCCTTCTAGGAGGGATTTGAGACAATACGAAGATATAGTTCAAAGTAGTCACTGAGTCAGTCAGCTATGTTCCAGGCACCAATGAGAATATGCTATATGTATAGCAGTATTAATACTTCATGATAGGTACAAGGACTGAGCGTATCAAAATAATCCCCTGGGAGAGAGCGACAAAGATCTTCACTTATTAGAGGTTCCTTTATTAGTAAAACTGTTGCCCACACTTCAGCTTTAAAGGGCTCCAAATGTAGCAAATTACCAGAACAAGGAGGAAAAAATCAGAACAGATCCCAGTAGAGTAGTGCTGGGATCTCAATGAAGCACGATTTATTGCCAGGTCTTCTGGTTATGCAGAAACTCCTGGTGCAAGATAATATGACTATGCAGCAGAACAAAGGTTTATTAAGGGCTTAGTTAAAGAGATACATTAGTGTCGGATTGTTTTAGAATTAAGGTTAAGTGTTAGCTTAAGAGTCGGTTCACATAGCAGCGGCACGACTTCGGGGGTGACTCTGCAAGTCGTCTTGAGGATGACTTCAGAGGCGATTTGCAAAACGACTTCTGCATAGAAGTCAATGCAGGTCGCCCCAAGCCGCCCCTGACGTAGTAGAGGAACCTTTTTTCTAAGTCGGAGCGACTTGCATCGCTCCTATTAGAACAGTTCCATAGCATTGAATGGGACGCGACACGTCAGGCGGCTGAGCCGCCTGTCGTGTCGCCCCAGTGTGAACCGGGTCTTAGGGTTGGGGGATAAATGTTAAGGACTCACTCTAGATGTTAGGTTTCTTGGGGGGGTTAAGGGTTCCTTTTCAGGGTCCTGTTGGGTTTTGGGTCTGATGACCTGAGAGGGACATGTTTGGTCACATGACCCTGCATCAGCTCTGTATGGTAGGCATCAATATTAGCATTCTTTATTTTTTTTACTGAAGACTGCTAATGTTAGTCATCGGGACACACAATATAGAATTTGCAAATGAAAGGTAGGCTTTTACATTTCCACCCTTTCTCCAGCCAGTTTAATGATTTGTTTTATCTCTGGAGTGGATCTAAACTTTGAGCGGTATGTATATTTTTTTAACTTCTACCTAAATAAACTCAGCTATGAACTATCCTAACTCTGAACCATGCATGATTTACATAGCCGTCCGACTCCTGATCAGTGCTCTCAGACAATGGCATGACCCTAGACCAAATTACATATATTCATACATCCTCTTTTTAGATTACATTTTGGACACATTTCAAATATATTTAATACTACCATCTCATATAAGTCTTGTGACCCCAGTCATTGATAATCCAGAATTCCCCACCTGGCTTTAAATTTCACTATGTTAGTAAGCTAATAAAACCAACTATTGCAAGTCAACAGGCCTTATGTTGATCAAATGCATAATGAAGCATTGTTCAATATAACAATCATTTTTATAAAAGGACAGTATCTTCCAAAAACTAGTTGCTCTAAATAAAACTGCAAATCTACAAATTATTATTTTCAATGAATCCTTCCTTTAGAAAAATCTATTTGAATTTCAACAAATCGATTATTTTTGGGCCAAAACTGTTAAAAAAAGATAAAATGTATGATTGATTGTTTATCAGTAACTGTATGGCAAGCATTGTAGAGCTTACCTCTGATTCAATGCAATCAGTTGATCACCAGTTTCAAAGCTTTCAGATATTTGCCATTTATAATCAATTAGAAATCAGGATTCTGTCTTCTCTTCCAGCTTACAATAGGTTTATGCTGTCATGTAAAATTTACCTGTATCCTTATTTTATTTTTTCCCTCTCCAAGTCTGCAATCTCCTAGGACCCCTCCTCCCCTTATTTTATTTTCTCTGCTCCCCTAGGCCCTTGACAGCACTTATGGGATTTTTTTTTTGTAATTTCTCCTGGCTTTGCACTCCATGTTAAATCCTAAGGTTGTATTTTTGTATTCCTTGTATTCTCAATAGTATGCTTGGATTTATATCTCTTGAGTTTGATGGCTTTGTTATGGTGCCCTAATGTCCACTTTTCTTCCCTTTGGTTTTTGTATAGTATCTTTGTTATACTCAATAACAAGTTCTTTAAAAAAAAAGAAGATGGGTTCTTTACACATGTCTACCACATTTTTTAATTATTGTCATTAGCAGATGTAACTTATGAACAGTCAGTGCTTTATGGCACACTTTTCAAAGAGCTATTTCCAAATACTCATACAATTACTGTGGAATAGGAATACTCCGTCTCCACTGCATCATTCTGTTCTTTCTTTTATTACTCTTCATTTCCTTTGATTTCTGTTTTTTTTTTTTTTGGAACAGGATATATTTCATGTGATAATTAACCACTTAACGCCCGGACCATATTGCTGCCCAAAGACCAGAGCACTTTTTGTGATTCGGCACTGCGTCGTTTTTAACTGACAATTGCGCGGTCGTGCGACGTGGCTCCCAAACAAAATTGGCGTCCTTTTTTTCCCACAAATAGAGCTTTCTTTTGGTGGTACTGTATTTGCTCACCTCTGCAGTTTTTAGTTTTTCCGCTATAAACAAAAATAGAGTGACAATTTTGAAAAATAAATATCCCCCAAAAATATATAAAATACATTTTTTTCCCCTCAGTTTAGGCCGATACGTATTCTTCTACATATTTTTCGTAAAAAAAAAAAAAAATCGCAATAAGCGTTTATTAATTGGTTTGCGCAAAAGTTATAGCGTTTACAAAATAGGGGGTATTTTTATGGCATTTTTATTAATATTTTTTTTTTACTAGTAATGGCGGCGATCAGCGTTTTTTCGGTACTGCGACATTATGGTGGACACTTCGGACACTTTTGACACATTTTTGGGACCATTGGCATTTTATAGCGATCAGTGCTATAAAAATGCATTGGATTACTATAACTGGCAGTGAAGGGGTTAACACTAGGGGGCAGGGAAGGGGTTAAGTATGTCCCTGGGTGTGTTCTAACTGTAGGGGGGGTGGCCTCACTAGGGGAAATCACTGATCTTCTGTACATCTGTACATTGTATGAACCGAAGATCAGCATTTCTCTCCCTGACAGGACCGGGAGCTGTGTGTTTACACACACAGCTCCCGGTCCCCTCTCTGTAACGAGCGATTGAGTGTGCCCTGCGGTGATCGTGCCCGCCGGGCACGCGCACGGGAGTCAGGGGCGAGTGGGGGGCGAGCGTGCCCCTAGTGGCCTGCGTGAGAGCCGACGTTATACTACGGCTCTCGCCGTAATATGATGGTGGGCGGTCGGCAAGCAGTTAAAGTAGATCCATATTAGGATGGTTACTCTGAACTAGTATTTGCTTGGTGGTCTGGAAAGATGAACAGTTAGAAAAGGCCAAAAATACTTTCCTAAAGAAAATGCTGTTTTTGGCCTTTATCTGCTGCCAGTTATGTGGCCAAAAACTTGGTCATGTGATTTCTGCTGAAGAAATAGGATCAGTCAATCTGAATACTAATCTTTCCCTTCAGTATCACAGATCACATGACCAAATACTTATCTTTTGGCCACATTACTAGCATCAGAGGCAACCTGGGGCAGTTTATCTTCAGGAAAGGCATTTTAGCCCTTCCATTATTTACTATCTAAGCGTGGCTGTAAACATAACATAGCATATTGATCTAGTTTAAGGATGACAAGAACAGGTAATTGAAAAGTAAAGTCTCTATTATATAATAATCAATTTGTTGTATTTCATTCAGTGTCATAAATAATGTTCTTGAGAATATGTTTCACATTACATTATTCTATTTCTATTAAAAATATGAATCCATAAATTCTTCTGATCTATGCCTTTCACAATATTTGAGCAACTAACAAAAGTATATTATGTATAGAAAAATCCCAATGTTTAGGCCAGGATCGCTTAAAGTTAAGATTCCTTAACCGTCTTGGTAAGACAAAATAAGACAGATTATTCTTTGTGTTAACCCACAGGTTATCTGTGACAAGATTTTTCGTCGCTGGTTCAGTGTGAGCATCATGGAGTCTACTGGTCCCTATCCCCTTCAAGCTGAACTGCACAGAGCTGTGCAACAATGCGCTCAGTCTGCAAATGAGGAGACACTTTTTGCACAGTTATATCATTTATTCCGGTCAAGCCAAAAAAAACTACAGAGAAGAAATATGTGAATTTTATTTTTCTGGAAGTATTTTTTGGAACTGTGAGATGAAGGCAATTTGAAGTTGATGCATTGCATCCATGGTTTAATGGCACAAGGAACTACAAGAAGCCATACAACCTATTTTGCTACATTTATGAATATTATTAAAAGAAAGGCAATGCTTTACATGTATGTAATGTATTTGACATATTATCTATAAAATAATAAAATAAATAATCCAAAATTTGTGTAGCGCAACAATATAATGTGAATAATAGAATTATAGATAAAGTCCATATTACATGGTGAAAAAAACACCAACGCCAAGGCCAAGGATGACTATCCTCTTTAGATAATCCCCTTCATGGTCCTCCTTTTGGGTCTAGGGTTTGCATTCTCTTCAATATCAAGTATAGTCATATACCATAAGGTAAGGATCCCATAAAACACAAAGGCAAAACCATAGTGCTCTCAATTTTATAAAATGTATTGGACACACAAAAAGATTAAAAACACTTACAAAAATAGCAGACAGTAAAGCTTCTTAATATTATGACATTTCCAGCTCATCACATCACACTCTAAGATGGTTGCGGTATGACATCACAAGCTCACCTCCTCCCTCCTATCCGAATTGCTCCCTGTGATTGGGCTTCCTCAGTAATAGTAAGAGTATAGGCATCTTTGGCATATTGTTGAGTTATTTGATCTTTTATGAGGTGAACAGGATTTTCACCTATTGGGTGGAGGCACGTATGACACATGAAGATGATTGAAGATAGAGGGTCACAAATTGCACAGTGGTGTTTTGGAGTTTTCACCATCTTATTCACCTTATATTGTTGCGCTACTCTAATTTTGGATTATTTGGCTTATTAAGAAGGTGTTGTGGAAACCGTGTTCTGCATTGGATGATTTTGGATATAATATGATGAAAACTACATGAGTTGAGGTTTCCTTCAAGGAAAACCACATGATTAAACGATTAGCAGATCTAAAGTAGGGATGAGCCCGATGTTCAAATCAAACGTAAGTTCGACTTGAACATCGGGTGTTCGCCGAATAGCGAACAATTTGGGGTGTTTGTGGCAAATTCGAAAGCCACGGAACACCCTTTAAAAGTCTTTGGGAGAAATCAAAAGTGCTAATTTTAAAGGTTAATATGTAAGTTATCATTATAAAAAGTGTTTGGGGACCTGGGTCCTGCCCCAGGGGATATGTATCAATCAAATTTTTTTTTAAAAATGGCAGTTTTTTTGGGAGCAGTGATTTTAATAATGCTTAAAGTGAAACAATAAAAGTTTCGTACCTGGGGGGTGTATATAGTTTGCCTGTAAAGTGGCACATGTTTCCCGTGTTTAGAACAGTCCCTGTGCAAAATGACATTTCTAAAGGAAAAAAAGTAATTTAAAACTACTCGTGACTATAATGAACTGTCGGGTCCTGGCAATACAGATAAAAGTCATTGAAAAAAACGGCATGGGTTCCCCCCCAGTCCATTACCAGGCCCTTTGACTCTGGTATGAATATTAAGCCCGAACCAAAATGTAAAAAAAATTGCGTGGGGGTCCCCCCAAATTCCATACCCGTACACTCTGAGGGAGGGAGGGTTTCCGCCTACGTCATTTTAAAATGACTCGGTAGGGAACGTGTTAAGCATTATTAAAATCACTGCTCCCGAAAAAAATTGCAGTTTTTAAAACTTTTTTATTGCATTGATGCATGTCCCCTGGGGCAGGACCCAGGCCCCCAAACACTTTTTATGACAATAACTTGCATATTAACCTTTACATTTAGCACTTTAGATTTTTCACGTTCGTGTCCCATAGACTTTAACGGTGTTCTCATGTTCGAACACATTTTTTGCCTGTTCGCATGTTCTGCTGCGAACCTAACCGGCTCACACAAAGGTATAAGCAGGTACATTTATATATAATTCTCATCTTTCCTGCAAATCTTGAACTTGGCTGCCTATTATTTCACATTCAGAGCCTCCCTACTGGCCAGTGAGACTATTCATCACACTGAAGGACTCATGAGGTAGTAAAGGAGGGCTATGCTCAAACATTACAGAACATCAGCTGTCTATATCTCTGGATTCGCTGATCATTTTGACCTGTGGTTTTCACTAACGGTAACAGTTACTTTTAAAACTTTTTTCATCTTACGTTTATCTAGAATTGCCTAGGCTTGTGTCAGGTTTACCTTAACTATACTCCTCACTAGTAGGATGTTGGTGTGTGTGAATGTGTGTGTGTGTTTAGTGGGTCTTGAATGGTGAATAACAAACTTACTTTGGAGTAATATTTTGTAATAATTAGTGAATTCTTATCTAATTAAAAAAAAAAATTATGTCAACGTTTCATGTAAACAAGTTTGTTATGATGCTACCCATTTTTTTTCCTGCACAGCAGTTTGTAAGTGATCCTAGACATTATTTTATAATAACGCAGGGAATATTCAGGGTAATTATGATAAAACAAAATTAGAACCTGGTAAAGATAGCATTACTTTACATTATTTAGAAGACACACACAAGAAAGGACTACTTGGAAACCATCTAGTAGAAGGATCTCTGAAGAATACTTTGCATCCCTACCTTAAAGCATTAGCAATTTGCGATTTTTACCTACAGGTAAGCCTATAAGGCTTACCTGTAGGTAAAATGAATATCTCCTAAACATGCACTGTTTAGGAGATATTCACCCTGGATGCAGCCGTTGACATCACCGGCACATGCGCTCTGAAGGTCTGGCATACCTTGCTGGAACCTCAGAGCTTTGGGCCAGAACTGAGGGCTCCTGTGCGCATGTGTGGGAGTAACTTCATTGCAACTCTGGCCAGTCACACAGCCGGAGCACGCGAACCTTGAAAAAAGACCGGGGGAAGTCAGCCCTCTCAGCGGTGACAGTCAGCCATGGAAGGTCTTCATTCTAAGGTAAGTGTTTCATAATGTGCTAGTATGCGATGCTTTAATATAGTCTTCTTTAACTACTATTTAGAAAGTGTAGATCCTTTCTCTTACAGAAACAAGCAAATGGAGTAGCAAATCAAGAGTATCACAGTACAAATTTACATAAAAGGTAAGTGAAGCTGCAGCCCATAACAAGTAGTCTGAAGGTAGCCTTCCTTTTCAAATAATAAACATGGCATCTATGCCAACACATGTCTTTCCCCCTAGTTTTTGATTCAATGCTCTTTGTAGTTTTAATGGTCCTAGTGCTATTGCTAAATAATCTGCTGCTGTACATCTGAACATAATATTCTCTATTCCACACACAATCTAATATGATCTTTTTTGCCAACATTTTAAATGATGGTCCCAAATGATCATTATGCAAAGTTTGAATTGTAAATAGTAAACTGGAAACTATGGCAGCAAATAATTGGACTGCAGTCATTACATTTACTTAATTTTTATTATATATAGAGGAATAACATCGCTACCTCAAGATATGCATACAGTACTGCCTTTAAAGCGGAGTTCCAGGCTAAAATCATAGGTGTAATTAGGTGCGTTTTGTACCTTTTTTTGTTTTTCTGTGTATAGAAGTCTTGTAAGTGTTTTGGTTCTCTAGTTAGATCTACACATTGAAAATTGGTCACTGACATAATGCGGTAGGGTTGGTTTACTAAAGCAAATATGATATTGACTTTTTAAAGGAATTTGCCCTAGAGCATCATGAATGTAGTAGTGAGATTTCACTTTGTAAAGAATACCCAATCACTTGAAAGGATGATAAAAAAGTCCATGAACGTGGTTGGATGAAGTCAGCGCAGCTTCACTTATCGTTCTGGAGCACATTCCCTTGCAAAGTGAAGAGACTTTTGCTTTTAGTATGTGCAAGCCTTTGCTGAGCTTGCATAAAACACAAGCAAGAAAAGAAAGTCAAAAGCCTGAAAAAGTTTAATTGTCAGTCAATTACATTTAGCTATTTTAACATATCAGTGTCATCGATTTGTTCTGTTAAGGGAATGGATTGCACTTACTCTGTAATTAAGAGTGCCTTATGGTACTTCTCAATGTGCTTTGGCACTAAAAATTAAGTGATCCACAAAACATTTAAGTAGGTTTTATTGATTCAGTCATTCACCATTTTGGAAGCAATATGGATTTTTAATTCTTTATAAAAGAAAAACACATTATTTTGAAATGCTTCACAAAACAATTGCATAATTTTCAGTTCATTAAAAGTTCCACCATTTTGACTTATTTCTAGATGTCCCTTCTTTAGGTTCGAGGGTATCATTTATCAAAATATCAAGAATGATATTTTAAAGTGGAGTTTTTTTAAACAATATATGTTTTTTAAAACTTAAAATTTATAGGAAATAGCACAGAACACAAACTATAGTCCAGTGACAGAGACATAGAGATCCATAAGAGAGAACACAAAATTAAAAAATGATCATCCAGCGTAAACAAGTTGCAATGAGACATGAAAGTGATATCCATGTTAGGGTTAGTGAAGAAAGTCATATGAAAGTAATATAGTTTTATAATGCTAAGCCTCACACCTAGGGTAAGGCCCAGAACTATCGTGGGATGGAAATATGAATCAAGGGCGCAAGGAAAACGTGAACAAAAAGTCAGAGTAGTAAGGAAAAACAATGGAAGAAGGGCATAGAGCAGTGGTTCTTAACTTTTCTAGTGCCGTGACCCCTTGATAAAATTTCCCAAGTTGTGGGGACCCCTAACAGTAAAATTATTTTTGTAGCGTGGGCTGTCAGTACCCAAGGCAAGATAAGTCATTTGCGCCCCTAACCCACAGACATTTAGTGCTCCCTGAGTCCCTTCCACTTATACAATATTAAAACCCCTTATGGTACATTTTAGGATGTTCCGCTCTTTCTCTTTGTTCTCCTTTCTCTTCCTTCTATCTCTCTCTATCCTAGTTTATTTTTTCCCCCCATTCCTCTCTCTAGCTGTCTTTCTTGTTATTCTTCTATTCTTTCTCTCCCTTTTTTTTTGTTCCTCCCTCTCTTTTCCTCTCCCTTCGATGTATTCTCTATTTTTATTTCTTCCCTTACTCCTTGGTGGGGGAGTGGGGGGAATGGGATGAATGGCAGTGCTGGCGGGGAGTTGGGATGAGTGGCAGTGCTGGTGGGGGTGTGATCAGTGGCAGTGCTGGTGGGATTTCTGATCAGCCAACTTAGGTGCTCTTGATCAAGGTCATCTACTGATCTGAGAACTGTAGTGGGGGCTTTTAATGGCAACTATAATTACAGGTAGTGTTACTCACTGTGTCTCTGGTTTCACTGTGTCTCCGACTTTGTGGTGTCTCACAGCAGTGACACCTATGCCGAAATCAGGAGATAGGGTCTCCTCCAGCCCCTCCCACTTTACATTCCTCACCAATCAGCTGACCTCTAGTCTCTGCCCCCCAGCCATGCCGTGAACTGAATGGGCAGCTGCAAAAAAGGCTAGGAGAGAGGTGCAGACTTCAGGAACAGCCCAGGATTAGGTGACCCCTGGAAAATCATTATTTTACCCCCGAGGGGGTCCCGACCCCCAGTTTGAGATCCACTGGTATAGAGGGTACTGTATATGGAGGAAATGTATCCTTTCGGTGCGCGTTGGGTTGAGTTGTAATGACACCTTTGTTTAGGATAAAAGTAACATATGAAAGAAAATTAGGATAGGTCACTTAAGAAAGTAGAGCTTGAAAAATAAAACTCTATAATCTAACCCTCCGGAGTCTCACTCACCAGTAGCTATGCAAGATAATGGTAGTCTGGGATATGTGCTGAGGTGAAGAGAGGGACTCTTGATATTGACTATTTGCACGGTAGTTTTCTAGAATACATTGTCCTAGTCACAAAGGGCAAAAGAAGAAAAGAAACTTAGTCTAACTGGAAAAGGTGAATACAGTGGGGATCGAAAGTTTGGGCACCCCAGGTAAAAATTTGTATTAATGTGTATAACGAAGCAAAGGAAAGATGGAAAAATCTCCAAAAGGCATCAAATTACAGATTAGACATTCTTATAATATGTCAAAAAAAGTTAGATTTTATTTCCATCATTTACACTTTCAAAATTACAGAAAACAAAAAAATGGCGTCTGCAAAAGTTTGGGCACCCTGCAGAATTTATAGCATGCACTGCCCCCTTTGCAAAGCTGAGACCTGCCAGTGTCATGGATTGTTCTCAATTATCGTCTGGAAAGACCAGGTGATGTCAATCTCAAAGGTTTTAAATGCCCAGACTCATCTGACCTTGCCCCAACAATCAGCACCATGGGTTCTTCTAAGCAGTTGTCTTGAAAACTGAAACTGAAAATAGGCTATAAGAAGATAGCAAAGCGTTCTCAGATGTCAAAATCTTCTGTTCGGAATGTAATTAAGAAATGGCAGTCATCAGGAAAGTTAAAGCAAGATCTGGATGACCAAGAAAAATATCAGACAGAACAGCTCGCAGGATTGTGAGAAAAGCAATTCAAAACCCACGTTTCACTGCACGATCCCTCCAGAAAGATTTGGCAGACGCTGGAGTTGTGGTACACTATTCCACTATAAAGAGATACTTGAGGTGAGGTTTAATGTTGATAAATGTAAAGTTATGCACTTGGGGGCTAAGAATATGCATGCATCATACATACTAGGGGGAGTACAACTGGGGGGATCTGTAGTGGAGAAGGATCTGGGGGTTTTAGTTGATCATAAGCTCAATAATGGCATGCAATGCCAAGCTGCGGTTTCCAAAGCGAGCAAAGTCCTTTCTTGTATTAAGAGAGGTATGGACTCCAGAGACAGAGATATAATTTTGCCCCTGTACAAATCATTAGTAAGACCTCATCTGGAATATGCAGTTCAGTTTTGGGCACCAGTTCTCAAAAAGGTTATCGGAGAACTGGAGAAAGTGCAGAGAAGAGCAACCAAACTGATAAGAGGCATGGAGGAGCTCAGCTATGAGGAAAGATTAGAAGAACTAAATCTATTCACTCTTGAGAAGAGGAGAATTAGGGGGGATATGATCAACATGTACAAATATATAAGAGGTCCATACAGTGTACTTGGTGTTGAGTTATTCACTTTACGGTCAACACTGAGGACAAGGGGGCACTCTTTACGTCTAGAGGAAAAGAGATTTCACCTCCAAATACGGAAAGGTTTTTTCACAGTAAGAGCTGTGAAAATGTGGAACAGACTCCCTCCAGAGGTGGTTCTGGCCAGCTCAGTAGATTGCTTTAAGAAAGGCCTGGATTCTTTCCTAAATGTACATAAAATAACTGAGTACTAAGATTTGTAGGTAAAGTTGATCCAGGGTAAATCCGATTGCCTCTCGGGGGATCAGGAAGGAATTTTTTCCCCTGCTGTAGCAAATTGGATCATGCTCTGCTGGGGTTTTTTGCCTTCCTCTGGATCAACTGTGGGTATGGAGTTGGGTGTATGGGATTGTATTGTGTTTTTTATTTTGTTTGTTTATTTTTTTGTGGTTGAACTGGATGGACTTGTGTCTTTTTTCAACCTGACTAACTATGTAACTATGTAACTATGTAACTTGTACAAATATGGTCCTTATGGAAGAGTCATCAGAAGAAAACCTCTTCTACGTCTTCACCACAAAAATCAGCGTTTGAACTTTGCAAATGAACATATAGACAAGCCTGATGCATTTTGGAAACAAGTTCTGTGGACCGATGAGGTTAAAATAGAACTTTTTGGCTGTAATGAGCAAAGGTACGTTTGGAGAAGAAAGGGCACAGAATTTAATGAAAAGAACCTCTGTCCAACTGTTAAGCATGGGGGTGGATCAATCATGCTTTGGGGTTGTATTGCAGCCAGTGGCACAAAAAACATTTCACGAGTAGAAGGAAAAATGGATTCAATAAAATTACAGCAAATTTTGGATGGTAACTTGATGCCATCTGTGAAAAAGCTGAAGTTAAAGAGAGGATGGCTTCTACAAATGGATAATGATCCTAAACACACCTCAAAATCCACGAGGGATTACATCAAGAGGCGTAAACTGAAGGTTTTTCCATGGCCTTCACAATATCCTGACCTCAACATAATTGAAAATCTATGGATAGACCTTAAAAGAACAGTGCGTGACAGACAGCCCAGAAATCTCAAAGAACTGGAAGACTTTTGTAAGGAAGAATGG
Source organism: Rana temporaria (assembly GCF_905171775.1). Lineage (NCBI taxonomy): Eukaryota > Metazoa > Chordata > Amphibia > Anura > Ranidae > Rana > Rana temporaria. Next base: position 277,357,829 of record NC_053493.1, read on the forward strand.
GCAAAGATACCTCAAACAAGAATTGAAAGACTCTTGGCTGGCTACAAAAAGCGTTTACAAGCTGTGATACTTGCCAAAGGGGGCAGTACAAGATATTAACTCTGCAGGGTGCCCAAACTTTTGCAGACGCCATTTTTTTTTTTGTAATTTTGAAAGTGTAAATGATGGAAATAAAATCTAACTTTTTTTGACATATTATAAGAATGTCTAATCTGTAATTTGATGCCCTTTGGAGATTTTTCCATCTTTCCTTGGCTTCGTTATGCACATTAATACAAATTTTTACCTGGGGTGCCCAAACTTTCGATCCCCACTGTAAAACATAGATTACAATAAATAGCAAAAACAAATCTAAGGGCCCCTTTTCTTAAACTGGAACATAAACCATGCTTTAAAGCGGAGTTCCACCCGAAAGTGTAGCTGCTGACTTTAAAACATTTTCACCCAGGCTGGACCTCCTCTTTAAGTACATGAGTGTTTTGCATCATTGCTTTCAGTAGTACAGGTATCACCTACGCATTTATGCTGTACATTTGAAAAATTATATTTGCATTAATATAGTTGTGAATTTTAGGAAGTACATTAATCATAAGGATAGATAATATCCTTCGATAGATAGAAGTAACATTTTTGCCAGCCCTTTTAAATGGACTTACTGCAGAATTACCTAACGATATCATCTATCAGAACCTGGAGAAACAGCAATAAAAGACTGTTTACCATTTCACTGTCTATAGGCCCCGATGGACAGCTCAAAATTCTTCTGATTCCTGCTAAATTAGTCAAAATTTGAGCTGTGAGGGGCCCGGAAAGCACCACCTTGCAAAACAAAAGTTGATTTAGAAATTAATTGAGCTGAAAATGTTACATTCAGTCTTTGGTAACACAATTGTATTCAGGCAGCCACGAATGCTGCAGCTGTCTGAATACAATAACAGCAGTGGAGATTCCTCCATCCACACTGTTAGCGTGGGATGAACATGAGAAAGTTGAGCTGACCTTAACTCCAGATGTTGTGAGAAACTCTGCAAACTGAGAGTTTACTATCCGATACACCAGGGGTAGGCAACATTTGAGCGGTGGAGATCCAACTGAAAAACATGGAAAAGATCAAAGATCACCAGGGTGCTCCTTTATATATATATATATATATATATTTTTTTTTTTTTTTTTTTTTTTTTTAATTTTCATTCTTTATTTGTCTTTTTTCTTATTCACATTTGATTATTAAACAAATCGTTCATAAAAAATTTCAGGAACCAACATCATTCCTTATATGTATCTTAATCTTAATATAAAATACAGATAATATAAAAGGTAAGGACACATTGATTATCTTGTTTATATAAAAGGAAGGAAAAACAACATCAGAGAAAAAGGAGAGAAGGAAAAAAAAAGAAAAAAAAAGGAAAAATGCTCAGATCACATCTACTGATCAGGGGAACTATTCTTATACCTATTCACGGTGTGGTTAGTACTTAATTTCTTCACCCTTAGTTTTATATAACTGGTCCCTCCATCCCTTCTCCTCTCTCCCCCGGTGAGGTTTCAGGGCCAGCCCAATCCTAGTTTTCCCTGGGTTGGCACGCATATGTCTTTATTTTAGGGTGCTATTTTTAATTCTACTTCACCCCAGCTATAATTCTTACCCACTAGAGGGGCGGGCCCTTTTCTTCCAGCCAAGGCCTCCACATCTCCTCAAACTCCTTAAGGTTACCTCTTTTTGTATAAACTGCTCTTTCTTTACAGATCGTCTCGTTTACTGCTCCAATCCATTCTCTTATTGCCGGGGGTGTTATCGCCTGCCATCTTGTCATTATTAATTTTCTGGCTTGGAACAAGCATCTCAATAATGCGACTGTAGTGATTTTCTTCTCCTCCCGTTCCCTCCTATATCCCAGTACACATAGTGTGGCTTCCGCCTCCAGAGGTACACCAAATGTCTCCCCTAAGACATTTATCACTCCCTCCCAATATCGGAACAACTTTGGGCATCGCCACACCATGTGTACTAGGTCTCCAGTCCCCTGGCATCTAGGACATTTGTCATCTGTTCTTCTTCCAAAGTTGAACAGACGTTTGGGTGTATAATAAGCTCGATTTACCAGCATCAGGTGGGAGACCCTTTGTGGGGGTGAGACCGAAACCTTCGGTCCCATCTCCAAGACCCTCCGCCACTGATCCTGTGTCACTTCCCCCAAATCCTCCTCCCATTTCTCTTTTATTTTTAGGAGATGCAAGCCCATATTAGCCTTTTTACCTATCTGTTTATATAGTTCAGAGATAAGTCCCTTAGTTGGTCCTACCTTGCCTAAGTTTTGGAAAAGGGGCATTTCACACCACACTAGGGTTTGTGTCCTGAATTGGGCTTCAAGGGCATGCCCCACCTGTATATAAGTAAAAAATGAATATTGTGGTATCTTAAATTCCTCTCTTAAATCCTGAAATTTCCTATATTTATCCTCTTTATACAGTTGTTTCAACCTTTTAATGCCATTTATTTCCCATGCTCTGACCTTTCCTATCTGGAGGATTTGCTTCAATTTAGTATTATTCCACAGTGGGGAGTATTCAGAAAACCCGGTGTATCCCATCAATTTTTTAACCGTTTTCCATATTTTAGTTATCATTTTTATTGTTGGGTTCCTATGACTAAAGGAGTCAGCCTCTAGTGCTTCAAAAATAGTATCATGGGAAGCCCCATTCATCATTATCTTCATGTCGGGGGTACCTCCTCCTGGAATATTACCTCCCCCTATTTGTTGCAGTTGTGCAGATAAATAATAAATCTCGGGTTGGGGTACTGCAAGTCCTCCCTCCCCCACCGGGAGTTGCAATGTGCGAAGACGTATCCTGGCCTGCCCCCCTTTCCATATTAGCTCTCTGAAGAGAGATTCGATTTTATTGAACCATTTTTTACAGATCCATACTGGGGAGTTGTGCATTATATATAGGAGTTGTGGTTGCCAAATCATCTTGATTAAACTACATCTACCCGCGACTGACAGATGGAGACGTTTCCAAATGTAGATTTTTTGTTTGAACTTAGCAAGTAGGGGGGTGAGATTTTTATTAATGTATTGATTGGGATTTTTCGTCACCAATATCCCCAGATATCTCATTGTATCCACCACCGTTAACTGTGGCAATCCCCGTATCGCCATTTCTCCAAGTGGATCTATCGGGAGTAGCTCGGATTTCCCCCAGTTTATTTCTAATCCCGAAAAACTCCCGAACTCCTCCACCAGGCTCATTGCTTTTGTCAGTGATTGTTCCGTGTCTCCCAGGAAGAGCAGGATGTCATCGGCGTAAAGCGTGATTTTTTCATCTCCCGTCGTTCTCTGGAATCCGGATATCTCGATGTTTGACCTTATAGCGATTGCCAAAGGTTCAATCGCTAGGGCGAAGAGCAGGGGTGACAAAGGGCACCCCTGTCTCGTCCCCCTCTCGAGGACAATTTTTTTTAAATACATTTATTAGCAAGACTCCAATAATATGTCAGGTTTTACTGCCCCCCCCAACTGATAGTTTTAAATGAGATCTAATGCACAGACCTCTTTACAAAGCACCACCAAAGGCATTGTTTAAACTTGTAGTTCTGGCAAAGTGGCAAAAGAGTGGCAAAAATGTGCGGTTCAGTCAAGTTTTCACCTTGCACCAACCACCCTCTCTTAAGCTCCAATAGTATCATGGGAAGACTATTACTTACCGAGGCCGAGATGCCGAGAGTGGTTCACCCTTGCGACTAAGCGCACTTCGACCCCTGGAGGTGAGACAGGGGAGGAATGGCACAAATAGTCTACCCAGCGGGTTCAAGTAGACTTGTATCAGGGATTTTCAAGTAATCGAGCAGCTGTGTCAAACTGGCAGGTGTGTGGCTTGCTGGAAGAACTTGATCAGAGAGTCCAAAACCAGGCTGAGGGTCAAGCACAGGCAGGTAAGATAGTCCAAACACAGCCGCAGGTACTGTGTAGGGAAGAGAAAAGGCAAACTGCCGCTCCAGGTGAGTGCACTCAGACATCAGTGTCCTCTCAGAGGCGTGGATGCAGGCAATGCACGGAGCAAAGACTGAAGAAAAAGACTGGACAGCCGCACTTCCACAAAAATGTTTAAATGTTGCTTTTAATAGTAAAAAATGGAAACGGCACTACAAGTCACAGCAGACAGTGGGGTGGATAGCTGACGCGTTTCGCACTGGGGTATCAGCGCTAAGTCATAGCCAAAACAAAAATGATACCCAATCCAATTTATACACATCTAAACCAAAGCTGAACCAGTCATGTGATCCACCTTCACCTGTGGCCAACCATCCTATGTAGGGAACACACAAGGCAAGTCCAGGTCACAGGCAAAAAGGTCAAGGCAAGGAGACAAGAGGCAAATTCCGGGTCACAGGCTGATGGTCAAACACAGGAGACAAGTGGAGTCCGTAATACAAGCCAAGGTCGGGTCCAGGAGAAGATTAGCAGAGTCAGAGGCAATCCGGGCCACAGCAGGTAATCAAACACAGGAACAAGTCACAGGAAACAGGAAGCTGAAGACAAACTATCAATTCCTCTGAGCCCTTGCTGGGCTTTTATAGGCAGCCAGGAAGTCATGTGGTGCGTGAGTGTTTCACTGTCAACTTTGCTGCCATCTAGCGTTTAAATAGAAGTATAACATACCTCTTCACAATGTGTTTCTCTGACAAATAGGCAGCGAATGTGGATGTTTAAATGCCGTGGACGTGAAGTTCAAAGTTCACTCAAAATGCAGCTAGACATTTAAGTGAATAGAGTAATGCCGTTCATGTGGGTGTGATGCAATTGTTTGCCAAAATTTACTTAAAACAGCTGCTAAGCAGGCATCACTTCGCTTCCTCACCACCTGTCAGTAGCCTTTTGAGCGCGATCTGAATGCGAATCGGGTTTTAGAGACAAGGAGCTTTAGATACAGATTTAGGCCCCCTCTAGTACAATTCACCCCCTCAAGCTCATGTTCCTCACTAGATATCTTAGATGCCTCAGTACAGAACCCTTCATCTCTTCCCCCGACCCCCCTCTACACAATCTCTCTCAATCTTTCTTTTTAGACCCCTTTTAGCTCAGTCAAAGGTATATGATAGAAAGCCTTTTAAAAAGTCAGAGGAGTCAACCATTAATTATGACGCACATTTTCTGTGCAAAATTGTGTGATATAATTTGTCTGCAATGAAACTCTAATCTCCCATTCTGAAAAATACTTCACAAACTTACAACTCCATGAATCCTCCCCTTTCAGAGTCAGGATCTAGTTCCTAGACACAAAAGCTTGTGCCTGTGCAGTTCTTGGCACATTATCCATTTGCCGATCAGGTCTTTTCTGGCGCTTTTTGTTTACAAGTTTAAATCAGTATTTTTTCCTAGATAATTACTTAGAACCCCCAAACATTATGCATGGTTTTTTTTTAGCAGAGATCCTAGGGAATAAAATGGTGATCATTGCACTTTTTTATGTCATGCAATATTTGCACAGCAGTTTTTCTAATGCAATTTTTTTGTGAATTTAAAAAACAAAACAAAATTATCATTTTTTTCACTGTCCCTTTAATTTATTGATTTTTTAGAACTTTTATTCCTATTACAAGGAATGTAAACATATCTTGTAATATAAATAAGAATGATAGGTCATCTTTTTGGAGAGATCTGGGTTCAAAAATACCCCCCAAAAAATGTGTTACCTTCAAAAGCAAAAGATAAAAAAAAAAGTGTTTTTTGATCTTTTGCTTAAAGAAGAAATCAAATTATTTACTTCCAGCCTGGACCGGAAGTGACGTCAATACATCACTCCGGTCCTCCAAGGTCAAATGGAGCAGCCAGCCACACCGTCGGATCGTTTCTCAGACGAACCAGTATTGCGGTCGGCAAGTGGTTAATGTTATTACAGGTACTTTTACATTGCCATCAATTTACGCAGCTCTTTACATATATATTATACATTCACATCAGTACCTGCCCTCAAAGAGCTTACAACCTAAGGTCCCTAAAACTCACATTCATAAATACACATACTAGGGCCAATTTAGACTGGAGCCAGTTAACCTGCCAGCATGTCTTTGGAGTGTGGGCAGAAACCAAAGGCACAGGGAGAACATACAAACTCCATGCAGGTAGTGCCGTGGTTGGGATTTGAACCACTGACCCTAGTGCTGCCAGACAAAAGTGCTAACCACTTAGCCACTGTGCTGCTTATTTCTGCATGTCTGACACTTATTACCCCCCTGCGGCAGCCACTTATGCTGTACCCTGCTACTAATTTACAACCTTTCAGTCTGGTCACTGGTGAAGAGGAGAATGAAAAAAATTCCCTTCCTCTGTCTGCCTGCAGTAGACTGATGACATCATACCAACCTATACAAATTTACTGGACTGGAACTCAATTATTGCTTTCTAATGATAAAGGGCACAGTATGTTCTAATTCATCTAGGTCTGTACATCTAGTAGATGGACTTGTTCTGCAATATGAAAGATATTTTGTAGCTTATCCTATCAGCTTCCTCAAGCTGCTTGGATATGCTGTGAAAGGTCTTCAGCATAACAGAACAAGTTCAGTTGAATGTACCTACTAATAGTGATAGGGGCATAGCCTTTTTGAAAAACAATACTGTTTCTGTATATTGTGACAGGATATTTCAGGAATGCATTCTTGCTGGAATTCATTCATTGCAAAGGCACTGACAGTTCCACTTTAATGGATTAGAGTGAACATTCTTTGACCTGTCACACTTATACTCCTTTAAACTACCTTTTGGCTACAACTTCCTCAAAATTCCACCTACACTTTATTTTTTTTTTATTTTTTTACAGCAGCCTTTTACTACTGTTTCAGTAATGATGATTGTGAAGCTGCTCCAGAACTGTTCCTCTACTTCAGTACAACTTTTTGCCAAATTCCTACTTACTGCATCACTCCTTCTGATATACCTCTTCTAGGACTTAAAGTGGTAATAAACCCAAAAGAAAAAAGTAATGTCTTGTAGCTTATAATTTTTTTAACAAATAACTTTATTTAAATCTTCATGGTACACAAACAATGTACATAGCACTCAACTGATCCAGTATTAAAAAAGTACAGAGATTACAGAGTTAGCATAATGCAAAGACAGCATAGGCATTATCCAGCAATAGACTGACATGAACACAATATACACAGAAATAAGTGAAAAAAAAACTATTGCAAATGGAGAATAAACAAATGCAATCGCTCAAGCTCTAAAGGGGGACATGTGGCAGTATTCCTTAATATCTCAAGCGAGGTAAAGAAACCCAAATTAACCCCGGTCAGGGGGACAACAGGACAATGGAAAGGGGGAGAAAGGGACATGGGGGAGATGGAAGAGGAAGGAGAGGAAGAGGGGGGACCAGGTCAGAAAAGGGGGGCAGAGAGAAGCTAGGAGATGCAATAGAGTAGGAGCCCACAACATAAAAATTAGGATAGGCCAGCATGTGGTCTGGACACCTTCAAGGCTGCAAAGGCAGGTCAACACCTGCATCCCAGGAATCTATCCATGCAGACCAAATTTTGTCCAATTTTTGGGGGCAATTGTGGTTAAGATAGGTGAGCTTATATAGGGGAAAAACCGTATTGAGAGTAGTATGCCAAGGCATCAACGTAGGGGGCTGAGAAGGCTTCCAGAAAAAGTATCTCCCTGCGACCACAAAAAAACGAATAGCAAATAAACAATTTTACATATCTGCCCATAGGAGGGTCCTCAAAAATATAAAAAAGCAGGGTCCTTGGATCCAATCTGAGAGCCAACACACACAGTATTAATGTCAGCCACAACCTCCGTCCAAAATAATTGGAGAGAAGGGCAAATCATATAAAACAAGGATGCCTTGGGTGCCTGGCAACGGGGACAGGTGGAAGAAGCAGAGGGATAGATGGCAGCCAAGCACTGAGGTGTATAATAGGCCCTGTGAAGGAACTTAAGTTGAATAAACCTATCCCTAGCTGAGATCATAGTTGTTACATAAGTTACATAGAAACCCAAACAGTCATCGTCTTCTAAGTCAGGGATATGTGCACGCCATTTTTTTATATACACAGTCTACTTTGGTTACATAGGCCAATGAAAGATGAAAATAAAGGAGAGTCAGGGGCTTGTTCAAGACCCTGTAGGTAGTAAAAAAACATCTATAATCCACTGTTCTGCAGGTAGGGAGGAGGCAACATCATTCAAATAAAGGAGCATGTCATCCACACGGATCCTCTGAGTCATCGGCTTTAATCAAGGTAGCCAGTGTTTCCACCACCAGGGCAAACAAGCCAGGAGAGAGAGGACACCCCTGCCAAGTCCCCCTGCATAGCGGAAAGTGGCAAAGACATAGAGTTGTTGGTGCAAGTTCTAATCAGGGGTGAAGAGTATAACATACATATCCAGGCAATGAAGTTGGGACAAAACCATGTACCAAAGCTGTGATGACCTTATTCAGTGAAATACCATAGCAAGGATTTTTTGCATCAACGTTAGACAAAAAAATAGGTCAAACAAAGTACAGAAGAAGTCGCTTCTAAGTGCAGTAATAAAACACTTTAATGACAAGGAATGGTTAAAAACATTTACAAGATGGAAGTGAAAAACGGACATATCAATGAGTCCATAGCATCCACCGGGATGCCTCCTTGAAGTAAAGACAGCTGCAGTTGGAAGTGACAGCCGACCAGTGGGGGGAAACGCTGTGTCTCTGATCCAAAATAGAGAGTCGTACTGTCAGGACCAGCATGGAATACAGACAACCAGAAGTGATGTCAAATGGGGTTTTGAAAAAGAAGCGACTGAGCATGCTCTGAAACATGTCCCGCCCACTCTGACATAACTTCCGGTTGCCAGTATTTCATGCTGACCCTAACAGCGCGGCTCTCCATCTTGAAAAAAAAGTGTGCAGAGGGATTAGAATACCTGTGAGTTTTTATTGCAGTCTGTGCCCCCCGTTAAAGAGATTTACCCTCTCTAGATTCTACCCTAAACCCACATTTTGGGTTGTCTCCCAAAAAAATAATATATTGCTCTATCCAAATTGAAAAAAAATTGTTTTGTTTATAGTTCTACTTTAATTTGACTTGCTGAAATATGGTGTTAGCACTAGAATGGGTTGCAACCACTTTAAGCACAACCAATTAGTTCCTTATCCCCCAGTCTGAGCTCTGGGACTCAGGGACTGCAAGAGGTGAAATTAAATGATCGTGATAGCATGAGGTCAGCTCAACAAACCAAGCAAATAGCAAGAAACTGTAATCTGGGCACAAAATCCATCCAAAATGTATAAGGTGAACTTTGTCACTTTGATATTTGTAATATTTTATTTGCGACAAATTTAGAATAGTTCATTATCGTTGTAATGTATTTTTTTTTTTACAGCTGAACAATATATAACACATTGTTGTGTACCCCCAACAGTCAGGTTAATGCTGATCTATCTTATAGTTATTATTACTGCAGTGCATTTGACTGGCATGAAATATTGTTTCTTTTCACGCAGAAGGCGCAGATGCGGTAATTGTAGAAAAACAAACCAACAAATTGCAGTTCAAAAGTGTCATGCCTGTGTATTATTCCCAAAGAGTTCTTGCCCTATGCAACTGATCTATGCCATTTATTAAAATTACTGAAATAATCACCGCCATGCTGCTCTGTTCTCACAGCAAGTTAACCTATATTAAGCCAAGCACGTCTGAACCAAAAATGTATGCAATCTGTTTTAATTTAAAAACAATTCTAAGCAATGTAAAATGTTCATAAAGTGTTGTGCCAAGGGTATATAATTTGTTACTCGATCTGGCAGTCAGTGTGATAGAGTTCAGAGGAGCAATGGTAGAAAAGAAAATCAATTTTGCTTACTTTTTATATGCAGTTTTAAACTGATCTGCAAATTGTGTCTTCTGAAAATTGAATAATAGCTTAGCTACGTTGAAGATTTTTAGCTTACAACTAGTGTATATGAACCCTAACCATGAATTCCTCTTATTTGCTTCCTATTGATCTGTTAATAACATTTTTAATCGTTTTGCCAAAAATACCCGTTGATCCTAACAGAAATCTACTGAGCTGAAAACTTCTTGTGCTCTACCAGTTATCATTGCTCCCAGTTTTCTCTGTGGAATACAGAGCATCTTGCCCTGGTTTATGAACGAGTGTTCAGTGTTACGCCTATTACGGACGTCCTCTCGTCCGAGGACAAGGCGAAGTCCGTGATAGGCGGAACACTAAACACAGGCTCTTCTGGGAAACTGAGTGTTCCGCCTATCACGGAACATCACGAGGAGGAGGCGCGGCTTTTAAAAAATGGACGCCCGCAGTCTGCATCCGGCGTATAAGACGACCCCCGATTTTTGAGCCATATTTTTAAGTGTAAAAGGTCGTCTTATACGCCAGCAAATACGGTACATGAAATACAATAGTGCAGTCAGTGAAGCAAAAGTTCAATAGAATAAAGCCCTAAAATCTTTTATTACATGCTCAGTGTGTTCGCAAGAGCTTGGTGGCTGGTAAAATGTTACCACTTAATTATAAGTAAGTCAAAAATACCCAAGGGGGTGAGTATGCCAGATCTGATGTACACCTCCTTCCGACACTATTTCTTTTCCCATATCCTTTAGCTTGGAGTACATATTAGAAAGAAAAATATCTCTATACTTACAGTAACTTTTGCAGCGATAATCCTAAACTTTGTTGATGTTGAGGCCCATACACACGGTCGGACTTTCAAAATAGTCCGACCGTGTGTACGCTCCATCGGACAAACTTTTTCGGGTTTCATCGGACAAAAAGTTCGGTCTGCAAACGGACAAACTTTACGTCAACAAGAGTCCAATGGTGCCTAGTCCGACCATGTGTACAGCAAGCAATCGGACTTTTGGACAAAGTACAAACGCGCATGCTCAGAAGCAAAGACCAGCCGGAAGCGTTCTGTCTGGTAGAACTAGCGTTCATATTTGAAAGAGCACATTCATGACGCGGCAAGTTCTGAAATCAAGAAAAGCAGCGCACATTCTCTTCTTCTTTATAATGTGATAATAGTAAAAGCTGCTTTGCTGGTGATACTGGACGGAGTAAAAACAAATGTCTTTACTTTGGATTAGTGATATTACTAAAGTTCCCCAAATCAGATAAGTGAGTCAAAATCACATTCCACTGTGTCTTTAAACCAACCACCGATGGTATACATAAAAGGGTCACCAAAAGTTATTGACTCCCTTTGTTTACAAAGTGAGCCACAAGCACACTCCAATCAAGAATTATGTGTCTTTAAACCAACCAAAGGTGAGTGGTATATAGAAAAGGGTGACCGCTTCTTTTACACAGTGATTCACAAAAGCATGCTTTAAAACCACTCCATCAATCCCATCTGCTTGTATTACCACCAGACCAGGCAAGAGCAGGATCTGCTGCTTAATCTTCTTTACTCGATTCACGGCCAGGCATTGCTCAATACCAAAAATAAAATCATGTCCATAGTATAACCCATTAAAAACTCTTTATTATATAAATATTACAGAAACATAAAACCCTTTTTCACCTTAAAAAACAGTATAAAAAAACAGAACTTCTAGGTTTACTTGTGTGATGATGTCACTTCCAGTCAACGTGTCATGTGACCTCTTCAGGATGTGTCAAAGCAGAGATTTTACAGTGAGAGTTACAGCTTGGATGGCAACCATAGAGAGAGATTTGTCCTGGTGGTCATGGTCACTAAGATAGCATGTGCTGTGGAAGAACCCAAACCAATGTGCATTGAAAACATAATCTTATAAAAATGGTATAGGGTGGCACAGGAAAGTGCACAGGAAAGTGCCAGATTATTTATATTACAGAATAAATGTATAAAACTCATCTATGAAAATAAGCTGATTACCATTGAACATACCCTAGTTACTATGTAAGTATATGTAACTAAATATGGGTATACACATATCGAAAGTCGGCTGGTTCAGCAGGAACTGTTATTTCTCTGGGAAACAATGTGATGGTAAATCACCTCAGTTGGTCTTAAACAGTAAGTGCAAAAGAATGTACATGGAAGATTTCACACAGTAGAGGAAGTGGGCACAGGTGGTGGAGAGATTTATTATATTACAGAATAATGTACCCCATACAGCAGGTTAAATGGAAACATAGAAACGTCAGTGAATTTTGTAACAAACTGTCTCATGTACATTCCTGTTAGTCAGTGAGGTAGCGCATCATAGTGATGGACTAATAACAATAGGTGGGAGGTAATGGGCAAGCATTGGCACTACCATGAAGACTTAAAGCTTTGCCTGATCAGGACAGTCCAGGAATTGGCAAGTAGTAGCAGGGACTAACAGCTGCTATAGACACATGTCCCTCTAGGCTCCTTCATTTTATATAGTCAGCAGATTATTTTTGTAAATGACAGAGTCACTTTAACCTCTAAATTAGGCATATACTAGTGTTGTCTAGTATTTTTCAGAAAGGTTATGCATTGTACAAGACTAATTTACAAGGACACAGCTCATACACACTTTCACTATGTTAAAACAAAGCCTTTTGTGAAACAAATAATTTCGTAAAGAATGTCAACGTGAAAACCAGAAACTATATTAATAACACTGAGAAAGAGAAAATGAAGAAATCTTTGGATTGAAGCTTGTAAATCCTTCACATTTCTTAGCCTATGCCTGGAGGCTGTTTCCATTTGCCCTTACATCCCTGAAGGAATGTTTGCAGTGTTCAAATCAGTCAAAGGATTATTTATGAATAATGAAGACGCTAAAAATATTCTAACATTTTTGTGATGTTTTGTTAAATTATTTAATTCAAGCATTAAAAAAAGATCAAGAAAAAAGTAAAATGTGCAAACAATTTAAAACCACATTGTACATTTTACATTTTCAAGCAACAGAATTCAGGTTATTTTCATTAAATATTTTTTCAGGACTTATTTTATGTATTTTCCTTCATAAAAAGTTGTGTACCCCTAGGCTAGGCGTTTTTTCTCAGAAAATAGGTGCAGGAATTCACCCTTCCCTGCTCAACTCCCCGCCCCCAACCACACCCAAATCCCACCCCCAGCTACGCCCAAACCCAACCCCCAGGCTCAACTGCTTTAGGAGAAAAGTACAGCAGCACCAAATAACTGTAAACAGTCAATGGCAACCATAAGAGAGCGCTAGTTCAGCCAATCTTGTGAAGACAGATAACCAGGCAAGAAATCAATAAGATAAACCATGTATTGATTTATTGTTACCATAAGATGATTTAAAAAACAGTAAGGCCCTGTACACACGATCAGTCCAAACTGATGAAAACGGACTGAAGTTCAGTTTTATCAGTCCAAACCTACCGTGTGTATGGCCCATCAGACTTTTGTCCTTCAGACCAAAGTTTTAAAACTTGCTTTAAAATCGGACTGATGGACTGATGACCGATCGGTCAAAACCGATAGTTAGTACGCAAAAGCATCGGTTCAAAACCTGCGCATGCTCAAAATCAAGTCGACGCATGTTTGGAAGCATTGAACTTCGTTTTTTTAGCACGTTGTTGTGTTTTATGTCACCGCGTTGGACTCGATCGAATTTTGAACTGATGGTGTGTAGGCACATCAGACCATCAGACCATCAGTCCATCAGACCATCAGACTTCAGTCCGTTTTCATCGGATGGACTGATCATGTGTACAGGGCCTTACAATTCTCCTTGCACAAATAGATGACAATCAAATTGCTCACTGCTGTTGTGGTACCTTATGGCGATGGACAAGGATGGACTTGCTTGTTAAAGATTTGCTGCAGGGGTGGAACCATCATGCACCTCTACAAAATCAGTGTTCCGCTGCTTTAAAAGTCACCATGACAAAAACATCGAGTGTCTATAGGTTGTAGCCATTGAATATATTCCAAGTGGTTCCCTAACTGACAATAAGAGGTTCTCTTTATTGTGTTAACAGGAATCATTCTGGATCTGTAAATTGGCTTATTTGTCCCCCAATGGGTTAAATGAGGGTCTTGAGATCCTGCATCATTAGTTGTTCATTTTTGCTGTATAACATTTATATTTTGTCTGGTCACAGGTAATAACCTTCTGTTGGTTTACATGTAACCACTTAGCTGTACACACACATATATTTTTCTTTTTCTCAAACCCCCCCACCCCCATTCCACTTCTTTCATTCCATGGTAGTCATTTTAATATTAATTATATTCATAATTTTCTTTTAATATTATTTGCTTTATCATTGTTCATTATTGATTTACGGTATATCCTAATTATTAGTTATTTTGTTTGCAGTGTCTTTCTATTATTTGCAATATAAATTTGTTCTATTAATTAATCTTTTTAATACTAGAGGTTTTGCTGTAGTGGAGTAACCAGTCATGGTTCCTTTAAAAATGCTAATCTTGCCACAGTCAATTCCTATTTAATGTCACAGGACTTGAAGGGTCAGGCCCTGAAACGCATTGTCAAGAAAACAGCCACACTCTCTCCTTGTTCTCCTTAGTTTGCTCTCCACCATCTTGAGCTCCAAGCCTCGTTTTGGATTTAGTCTCCCTGAGTGGTTGACATCACGCCCAGGAGTCCTACGCTCACTGGTTCCTATTGTCGTTTGCTCCAGTTGTCTCCTGGCCCCTTCTCCACCTATGGCTGGCTAGCCATAGGTGGCTAGCCGTTCATCGCTGGTTACCATTGGGAAATCGGTTGAGGCTTGACATCTCTCCCATTCCCCGTATGAAGTGGGTTCACCCTCCCCCTTCCCGGTTTTTGAGGATTTTGTAGGGGTGCAAGAGGGTTCCACCACTGCAGCAAAGCTTCAACAAGCCAATCCATCGATGCCTGCCACCATAAGGTACTACCACAGCAGTGAGCCAGTTGATTGTCATCTATACAAAATAATTTGAACTGTTTTTTTTTTAAATCACCTTATGGTAACAATATATCAATACATGGTTTATCTTATTGACTTTTGCCTGGTTATCTGCCCGCACAAGATTGGCTCGACTAGTGCTCTCTTATGGCTGCCATTGACTATTTGCATTTTTAATCACACGTCTCCTGGTGTGTTCAGCCATATAACTGCTTATTGGGCACAAGTAGGACTTTGAAATTGTTCCCATTGCTACAAATGTCCTAGTTTCCTGGCGCCAGACTTTTTTTGTTGTTGCCAAATAACTGTAATAAGTTAAGGCTTAAAACTGCACATCACACAAAGTGCATGGTTCAGGAATGTGTAACACACCAAGTACACGACTCAGGTGCTCATAACACACAGGGATCAGGAGTGTGTATTGTATAGTTGTGAGCAGTGCATATCAAAATATCAGCAAAAGGCATAGTACTTACATTCAATGCAAAGTACTCTGTATGCTTTACTGTACCCCCAGCAACTTTCCCTGGTCTTCCCCCCTCCCAGCAAAAGTAACCATCAAATCCCCACCTCTGTTTTTCTCTTTGCTGTCCCTCATCCACAGCTCACCTCTTCTTTCCCCTGTCCACAGCTTTACTCTGCATCCCTATCCAAAATTCAAAAATTCACCTTAGCAACCCCCCCGCCCCCCATCAACATCTCACTTCTGCACCCCTCCAACAACAGCTTTCACTTCCAGCCACAACTCACCTCTGCACCCCCATCCATATTATATCTGCCTTCCTTCTGCACCTCTATCTAAAGCTCATCCCAATCCACAGCTCTCACCTTTGCAATCCCCCATTTTTCACCTCTGCAACCTTAGCTTCCCTCACAGCTCTCACCTCAGCCCAACTCGCCCCACCCTCCAAAGCTCTCATTTTGTACAACCTGCCCTGCACATTTCTCACTTTGCACAACCTGCCTTCTGCCCTCTGCAGCTCTTACCTCTGCACAAATCCCCTCCACTTCCCCAGCTCCTCTCTCTGCACAAACATCCCTCTCCACTTTCCCAGCTCTCCTCTCTGCACAACCCCCACACACATTTTCCCATCTCTCCTCTTGTCAGAAACCATAAATCAGACCGAGACAGAAGTACAGTTAAATCACACTTGTTTATTAATAATAATAATAATAATAATAATAATAATAATAATAATAATAAAACGATAAACAGAGTAAGTGTAGTCAAAACATAACCAGAGTTCAGGAACCGGATTGGATAGTCAGCCAAGCCAAATGTTATAGAGCCAGAGAAGAACGTAGTAGAACAGCAATCAGGATCTGGAGCCAGAAGGAACATCAGCCAAGCAAGTCTTCAACAGGATCGCAGGAGATAGTCTCTGTGATGTTGACCAAGGCGAAGGCAGAGAATAACTGAGCTGGATGGCTTAGGTAGGCAGGACTGACTAGCCGGATATCATCAACAGGTGAGTCACTGTGGAGAGATAGGAGCTGGCAATTAGCAGACAGCTGAGCAGCCAGCTCAGGGAAGGAAGGCCTGAGCCCAGCCCTGACACCTCTTTGCTACAATTTACTACATTTACGCTTTCACAGTTATCCTCTCTACAATATCACCCCCCAATTCTCCTCTCTGCACAAATCCCCCCAGCTCTCTTCTCTGCTACACTCCCCCTCCGCTTTTACAGCTCTCCACTCCCTCCCCCAGTTATCTTCTCTGCACAAATTCGCCCCCGCTCTCCTCTTTACACAAATCCCCCAAAGCTGTCCTCTCTGTTAAAATCCCCTCCCCCGGCAAACAGACACACAGTTCTCTCTGCGCAGGTCTTCCCCCCCCCCCCCTCACACACATACAAGCGTTATTACATAGAAGCCAGTAGAGGAAGTGATCTTTGCAGAAAACTGACTTATGTGTTAAATGACAGGTTGGAGATGAGAGGGCTGCCAGTGGTGCCAAAACTCCATTCCGGGATGTTTTGGCTGAAAAAAAGCCCCGCCTATAGTTCAGTTCAAAACAGCCATGTATTAGCCGGGGTCTTTGTGATTGCAACTATACCCAGAAAATGTGTGTGCTACCACCACTTTCTATTACAGATGCCTCTAGTCTTTAATGCTGCAAATATCTCCCAGAGACTGACACCTCCATGGAAACAAATAAGCTGAGCAAGTAACTATATTGTGGGGAGAGCACACAGCAACTTATAATGTGCACATTGGAATAAGTAAGTACTGTCTAAATACAAGAGACATGTGTATTCATTTTTAAATATTGTTGCTTTTTGTGAATTTCCCGAACAGCTTGCTTACGGTTGTAATCAGTGATTGGCTCAAAGCAATCACATGGTACCTGGCTACCTGCACCATCTAGCTGTAGCCAATCACAGATCACAACCATAAGCAAGCTGTTCATGAATGTTAACCTATTCATGACAGCTAAAACTATTGCTTGATCATCACGGTATAAGCAATATCAGTGTATTTCTAATATCAGTAGTGTAGCGCTACCCCCGGAGGAGCCGCTGATTAGATTTGGGATCGGCGTATTTAAGTTACCTCCGTTATGTGTCTAGGGGTGATGATGGCAGTGAGAGCAGTGATTGAATGTCCAGACAGTTGGTTGACCTTTTCAATGCTTTTATTATTTCTGGTCAACAAGACCAACAGTCAACTTGCGGTAGACAGTATAGGTTGGTGAAAGAAGAACAAACTTCACAGATTCAGGCTTTGGATAAAAAAAACAGTCCTGCCTCCAATAGTTACACTTTTCACGTTGCCACTCCAGCCGGAGTGGGTAAAGTGCCCCTGGACAGACCTCTCTCACAGGCCTGGCAGCCAAAGCGCCACTTAAACTTCTGGGAAGGAACAAGTCTCTGCCACAGACTTGGCTCTAATAGGATTAAGGTTTAAAGATGAGACCTCTGCCACAGGCCTAGTGCTTGAAAGTTCAGATAGTAGAGCGAATCCACTCAGTATACTTTTGGGGTTACCGACCAGCACAACTCGCTTGGGACCTTCTCAATAGAGTTGGGGGACCCAGTAAGTCACTGGGGCCCCTTTGTAGTTTCAGATGCTCCGGGCCATGAGAGCCCAGAGTCGGGAACTCCGCGTAGCACGTGCGCCCCGGCCTGGTAGGCCATATCGCCGGGGCCCGTGATTTGCGCACACCCTAAAGGTGGGTGCCGCACCTGGAACCAGGAACCCGCGAAGAACCCTGGAAAATGGAATCTGCCACAGAAATACCCCTCCCCAGCATTCCCCGCGAGAGAAAAACTCCTCTAATTGGCTGCTGGGAAGAAGCGGCTCCGCCCGGACCCCTCTGGCGCCACCTGTCACCCTCAGGCGCAACTACACCTCCAGGACACAGGACGACCCACAGGACAGCCCAGAATTGACAGAACCCAATTTAGTAAAACAACATGGATGAAAGCAAGGTAACTCTCTCATCCCCCAACTAAATTTAGTGTAGCACCTGTACTGAAAAGTACACAGGCGCTACAGTAGTATAGTATAAGACACGGATAACAGGATATACAAAAAAAATTCAAAATTTAATACGATTTTTTTTGTTACATACTATTACCTGTCAGTATCCCTGATCACCACCAGACTAGTCATATGATGACACTGTAGTGCACTGGTGACTGTATGTAAAAAATAAAAAATAAATATATTCATTTAATTTTCCAAAAAAATGTGACCAAAAAATGTAACTTCAAAAAAATTGCCATGCCTCTTATTAAATAACTTGGACAGTCTTCTTTCACTTTTTGGAGGTATTGTCCTGGTATTTTAAGGGCCTCAAGAAATTAGATAGGCCATCAGTACATCAGGATTGATTTAATTTTCAATTATATATCCCATAGTTTGTAGATGCCATAACTTTCACACAAACCAATTTATATACACTTATTTGTATTTTTTTTAACCAAAAAACATGTAGCAAAATAAGTTTCTGCCTAAATTTAAGAGGACTTTTGATTTATTCAGATATGTTTTACCACAGAAAGAAGACATTGTTCAGTCTTTTTCCTTTATATGGCAAAAAATAAACATCCCAGTGGTGATCAATTATCACCAAAAGAAAGCTCTACTAAATGATATAAATTGCATTTGCATACATTGTTGCTTAATATAACTCTGTAAACCGTAAGTTAGAAATGGAAGGTCTGAAAGGATTACTAAAATGTGTTTCTTTTGGCTTGAATTTTCCTGTACAGATGAATTCAAAAAGATACTGGCGGGATAATCTCCTGCACTGCTACACTCTCCTTACATTGTCGACATTCTTCAACCCCATTTTTCTGCTGGGCGCAATTTCTTTAGACAATAGGTGTACTGTTGTTACTCCTCCCACTGGTGGTGCTGCCTCACCTGCCCCTCTCTCCCCATTTTTTTTATCTTTCTCTTCTCTCTCCCTTGCCTCCTTTTCTAATCTTACATTTCTCTTATCGTCCATCCCATATACCCTTCAACATTGCATTGGGTTTCATGATGGACTATTGATTAACAAACTATCTAGCCTCTTAAAGTCCTTTCTGCTATGTTTTTGGCCCAACATGGGTTTATGTTGTGCCTATGTTCAATATTCAAGACCTAGACTTATGGCGGTATCTTAATGGTAAAAATAAAATTAAAATTAAAAATAAAAATAAGCTGCGCTGCGCTAATGATATGGTTTAAAAATTAAATCTATACCCAAGATGAATCATAGGTACATGAATGAACTACCATATAAAATGATGAGTTGTAATGAACTTAAATAAAGTGACAAGTGCACACAGGCTTTAAGTGCAATCCACATATATAAAGTCCCAAAGGAAAAATTCAAAGACTCCAATCTCCGTGCAGATAATAAATGCCAGAAAGAAAGGTGCTGAAAAATATCCCAGGAAGAAGTGTCCAAGTAGCAGGATAGATGAAAGCCACCACCTCCTATCTATATCCTGCTTACCGGATGGGATGGATCCCTAATAAAAGGAATCAGATGCGCATGTGGCTCTACAGCCCTGATGATGTTCAATCAATCCAGCAAGCAAAGGATCCTCACTTCTCAGTTCACAATCCAGCTTTCCTCTATGTTGACAATACAGCTCTCCAACAATATCTAGCAAGTGGACATTGATGGTCAGACTTTCAGGCCAGGGAAGTATGTTTTTAAAAAAATATATTTAATAGCATATAAATACACAAACAATAATACAATATAATTTTTACAAAAAATTGACCACTGTATGTTCCTCAGAAGTCGCCAACGCACGTTTCGCCGTGGGGCTTCTTCAGGACGAAGACGAGGAAAGCATGTTTAGCAGTGAAACAGAAATTTATCTGTAATGATACAGTATGGAAAATTAATAACATAAACATATAAGAAGATCAATTAAAATAAATGAGTGTCTTGATGTATATTTACATGACAAATGGTCCTTCAACGGATACATCCATGAGGCATATATGGTAAAAGTAGAAAGAAGCAAAGTCAGCGACGAGCTTGCATACTAGTTTTCAAAAAGCCAGCGATCTAGTTGAAAAAAGCATATATACACATATGGGCTCACTTAGTGTATGTGTATATATGCTTTTTTCAACTAGATCGCTGGCTTTTTGAAAACTAGTATGCAAGCTCGTCGCTGACTTTGCTTCTTTCTACTTTTACCATATATGCCTCATGGATGTATCCGTTGAAGGACCATGTCATGTAAATATACATCAAGACACTCATTTATTTTAATTGATCTTCTTATATGTTTATGTTATTAATTTTCCATACTGTATCATTACAGATACATTTCTGTTTCACTGCTAAACATGCTTTCCTCGTCTTCGTCCTGAAGAAGCCCCACGGCGAAACGTGCGTTGGCGACTTCTGAGGAACATACAGTGGTCAATTTTTTGTAAAAATTATATTGTATTATTGTTTGTGTATTTATATGCTATTAAATATATTTTTTTAAAAACATACTTCCCTGGCCTGAAAGTCTGACCATCAATGTCCACTTGCTAGATATTGTTTCCTTTCTAATATTATTACAGATGTGGCCCATGTGAGTGCTATCCGTACGTTTCTACTTTCTCTTCCCCTTTTTATTTTCACTTGCTCTTTTCTCCCCCTTTCTCTCATTCGTAATTTTCCCCTTCCCTTCTTCTTTTCCTCCCTCTTCTTTTTGAAATCAGCTCTCCAACAAGTCACCATGTAGATATCAATCCAAAAGGAAAAAAAATCGACATAGAGCAGTATTGCAAATAAAGCTGATTTAATAAAAAAACGTCAGTCTCACTCACATTTAGAAGAATAACAGTAAGCGTTTGTATATGTCTCTAGCCGGCCGGCTCTCTCGTACCGCTCGCTCCTTCCGGATGGCAATGAGGTACACACAATAGTGGCGTCAGCACGCCGCTCCTCCCTACGCCGTTTTGTCCTATCGTGGACTTCTTCCAGGGGTATCTTAATGGTACCCTTTCTGAATATGTATGGTTTTTCCTTTTTGTAATAGTGAAAACTTTCTATAAATAAAGATTTCATAAAAAAATAGGACAACTTCTGTGGCCCACATGGATCAAAATTTGTCCGCTCCCTGCTGAACCAGCCAAATTTCAGTCCATGTATGGCCAGCTTAAGGAGACCAAAACTATATATTCCTATCACACTACTTTAATATTATTGCTGTGTTAACCAGAATATCACTGCTGTCAGTGGAACATGTCTAGAGCATGCAGGCTTTCATTTTCAAAGGAATGGTGTCCTCTTTGAAAGTAGGGGACCCTGTGAGGCCCCAGACATTGAAACTAGATTTTATGAGGATACCATGTGGCAGTTGTAAACACTTATGCCGCGTACAGACGGTCGTTTTTTGTGATGAAAAAAAAACAACGTTTTAAAAAACGTCATTTAAAATGACCGTGTGTGGGCAAAACGTCGTTTTATGTCTTGTGAACTTTGGGGGTCTTTAAGCTCCGCGAGACAAGTGCGTAAAACCGTGTCAGTAAAGCAAAGGGTCTTTATTGGTGACCAAACAAAACAAAATAAAGCTTTTCTTCAGCATCCAAAACGTCACAACAAAA
Source organism: Rana temporaria (assembly GCF_905171775.1). NCBI lineage: Eukaryota > Metazoa > Chordata > Amphibia > Anura > Ranidae > Rana > Rana temporaria. The sequence continues at coordinate 277,379,731 of NC_053493.1, forward strand.
GTCCTGCTTGTTTCCAGCATAAATTAGGAAAAAAGTCTTTCTTCAGAAAAAACAACCCAAAGAAAGGCACATACGTTTTTAGTAAGAAGTCCTCCAGACCTTCCCTGCAGACACAGCTTCACTTCCAAACTACTCAAAAGTCCTCTCTGAGCAGCTAGCAGACTTCCATCTTGTCCTCACAGGTGCACTCTCCCAACTCACTCACTCCCTCCAGCATCACTTCCTGCTTTAATGGGTGGTTGTCTGAGAGATTTTAACCCCTTGTGCGCTGGCTTCCAGGGTTTAGGAGTGGAGGCTCCATTCCACCCAAATAACACTTTGGAGCCTCCAAAATTCCAGGCCCCAAACTACTTTATTAAGATAGAGAAGACTGCAAGCCAGTCCTCTCTGAATTAGCGCCTGCCTGGAACTTTTCACCCACTTTTGGGTGACCCCCTGAACCTTCTACCTCTATTTAAATGGACCATAGTCCAAACAGTGGTGCCGTATAGCACCCGTCCAGGACCCACCCCCGGTGTCCTGTACATATCCCCCCCTCCTCTGCCTCAACGCGGAGGTGTTGGAGGCAACAGTAGACACCATACAATGGACTCGGGAGAGGGCATCGGCATTCTGATGCTGTCTCCCGGGTCTGTGCTCTACCATGAAATTGAACTCCTGCAGAGACAGAAACCACCTTGTTACCCTGGCATTGGTGTGTTTGTTCTGTCTCATCCACGTAAGAGGAGCATGGTCTGATATAAGGCGAAACTTCCTACCTAGGAGAAAATAACGTAGGGAGTCCAAAGCCCACTTGATGGCAAGACATTCGCGCTCCACCACCGCATAGTTTTTCTCAGCTGGCGTCAGTTTCCTACTAAGAAAAACTATTGGATGCTACTCTCCGTTAATTTCTTGAGACAGAACTGCTCCTAGCCCTTCACTTGAGGCATCTGTCTGCACTATAAAATCCTTAGAAAAATCTGGCGCCACAAGCACCGGATCCTGGCAGAGTGCGGTCTTAAGCATTTGAAAAGATTTTTCAGCCTCGGCATTCCATTTAATCATGACCGACTTTCGGCCTTTGGTGAGGTCAGTTAGCGGTGCCGCAATGGTGGCGAAGTTGGGGACAAACCTCCTATAGTACCCAACTAGGCCTAAAAACGCTCTGACCTGTTTCTTTGTTAGGGGGCGGGGCCAGCTCTGTATGGCCTCTACCTTGCTCATTTGGGGCTTCACTAACCCTCTACCTACAATGTATCCTAGGTACTTGGCTTCCTCCACCCCAACCGCACACTTCTCCGGATTGATGGTGAACCCCGCTCTTCTCAAGGAGTCTACCACTGCCTGTACCCGGGGAAGATGGGAATCCCAGTCCGTGCTGAAAATGACTATGTCATCCAGGTAAACGGAGGCATACCGTAGGTGTGGACGTAAAGTTTTGTCCATGGCCCTTTGGAATGTGGCGGGGGCGGAGTGAAGACCAAACGGCATTCTTTTATACTGGAAGTGACCTTCCGGGGTAGAGAAAGCTGTTTTCTCTCTGGCCTCCTTGGTCAGGGGAATCTGCCAGTAACCTTTTGTGAGGTCCAGCGTGGTGATGTACCTGGCAGGACCCAATCTCTCAATCAGCTCATCTACCCGTGGCATGGGGTATGCATCGAACTTGGAGACCTCGTTGAGTTTTCTAAAATCGTTGCAGAAGCGGAGAGTACCATTGGGTTAGGGCACCAACACGATCGGACTAGACCACTCGCTCTGCGACTCTTCGATGACCCCAAGTTCGAGCATCCTTTTAACCTCTCCAGACACTGACACTCTATGAGCTTCTGGGATACGGTAGGGTTTAAGCCGGATTTTCACCTTGGGCTCAGTCACAATGTCATGCTCAATGACGTTGGTGAGCCCTGGCAACCCTGAAAACATGTCCCTATTCCTTTGCAGAAATTCTTTTACTTGCTGGGTTTGGGGCCTAGTTAGGGTAGCCGCAACCTGCACCAGGTCGATCCCTACATGGTCCCCTGACTGTACCGCCACCACCGCGGACACCGGTTCTCTGTCTCTCCAGAGCTTCAACAAATTTATGTGATAAATCTGGTAGGGTTTTCTTTTTCCTGGTTGGTGTACCTTATAGTTTACCTCACCCACTTTCTCTACTACTTCAAATGGACCTTGCCACTTGGCCAAGAACTTGCTCTCCACTGTGGGTATTAGGACAGCTACCCTGTCTCCTACTTGTAACTGTCTCACTTTAGCCGACCGATTATATACCCTTCTTTGGGCATCCTGAGCCTTCTGCATGTGCTCTCTCACCATCGGCATCACTTTAGCCACCCTTTCTCGCATTTAAGAAATATGCTCTACCACGGTTTTGTGCGGGGAGGACTCACTTTCCCACGTTTCCTTTACCAGATCAAGCAACCCCCGGGGCCTTCATCCGTACACTAGCTCAAATGGCGAGAAACCCGTGGATGCCTGTGGTACCTCCCGGATAGCGAACAACAGGGCAGGGAGTAACATGTCCCAATCTTTCCCGTCTTTCTGGACCACTCTTTTTAACATAGACTTTAGAGTTTTGTTAAACCTCTCAACTAGGCCATCGGTCTGCGGGTGATAGACGGACGTCCGCAACTGCTTAATCTGAAACAGCCTGCACAAGTCCGCCATCACCTTTGACATAAAAGGGGTGCCCTGATCCGTTAGTATTTCCTTGGGGAACCCAGTACGTGAGAACATTTGAAATAACTCCCGGGCAATGGCCTTAGAGGACGTTTTTCTCAATGGGACTGCTTCTGGGTATCTAGTGGCGTAGTCTAGGATGACCAATATGTATTGGTACCCCCTTGCCGACTTTACCAGGGGTCCCACAAGATCCATAGCGATCCGCTCAAATGGGACCTCAATAATTGGCAAGGGTACTAGGGGGTTTCTATAGCGGGGCACTGGGGCAGTTATCTGGCAAACAGGACAAGACTCACAATATCTTTTAACCTCAGCCTTCACCCCTGGCCAGTAAAACTGATCGGTTATCCTGGCCTCCGTTTTCTCCGCCCCCAGGTGTCCTCCCAGTGCGTCGTTGTGGGCTAGATCAAGGAGCATCCGCCTATACGGTTGAGGGACCAGCAACTGCTCTATGGGTTCCCCTCGGCTCTCAGCCACACGATAGACTAGGTCCCCCTTCAACGCAAAATGAGGAAACCTCTGATCTGCACCTGGTATTTGTGAAACCCCATCAATGACAGAAACCTGCTCTCGAGCGTTCACTAAGGTAGGATCCTGTAACTGGGCGGTGCCAAACGCACCCCTGGGTACATCCAGGTCTGGATGCACTGGCCTTGGGGATGTTTCCCCCTCACCCTCCTCAATCGGGGAGAGCTCCTCGTCATCCTCCCCCAGCATGACTTGTAATGGGGAGACTCCCCCCCCTCAGAGTTCAACTCGGTTTTGAGACCTGACACAGGACCACTATTATTAGAACTAAGATTCTCTGCAACGTCATTATCACCAACAGGTATTTCCACATTAGAGGGGTGTGTTGTGGAGGTTTCAGGCCCGGATCCCCCGGACTCTGTCCCTTCCAAGCTCAGTGTCCCCAGTTCTCCTGGCAGACCCGTCTGTACCTGGTCCCATAGTTCCAAAAATAGTGGACAGTCCCGCCCCACTATTATGTCATGTATCAAGCTTTTTACCACCCCAACCTCCTGGGTTACCGAGGTATGGCCATAGGACACAGTTACCGGGACCAAGGGGTACTCCTTGGTGTCCCCATGGATACATACTACCCGTAGAGTCTTAGTTACTGGGCCTATCCTCCCAAGCACCCTGGCATGTACGAGTGTGACCATGCTGCCGGAGTCCAGTAGAGCCCTGGCAGGAAGGTGGTTCACCCACACTTCGCACTCAAACCGTCCTGCAGCCAGGTCAAGATGAGTGGTACACACACTTCGCACATAGAAGGAGCTTCTCCGACCAGTTCCGCACTCCATAGGCTCCTCCTGCAGTGGGCATTGTGCCCGGGTATGCCCCCAGGACCGACATCGCCAACATTGTATGTCTCCCATCTTTGGTACAGGAACCGACCTCCGTGGTTCTAGGGCAGATGGTGTAAACCTGCGGACGCCAACATCTGGCAAGGCTTCTCTCCTCAGGTTGGTGACTGGTCTGGGTGTCCTTGGCGTGGGTTCTCGACGCTTGGTAGGCCCAAGCAGGTCCTCCACCACGGTATACCGTTCAACCAGCTCGACCAGCTGGTCAGCATTAGTAGGGTTTCCATGGCTTACCCAGCGCTGTAGGTCATCTTGTAGGGACCGTAGGTACCGGTCCATCACCACTCGTTCCACCATTTGTGGACCTGACAACTTTTCTGGCTGCAGCCATTTTTTAACCAACTGAATTAGTTCATGCATTTGGGACCTGGGGGGTTGGTCAGGTTTGTACCGCCAGCGATGCACCCTTTGAGCCCGGACGGCTGTGGTCACTCCCAGGCGGGCCAGGATCTCGGTTTTTAGACGCTCATAGTCCCTGATGTGCTCAGCTGGGAGGTCAAAATAGGCTTTTTGCGGGTCACCAGTGAGGAAAGGGGAGATAATGCCAGCCCATTGGTCCCGGAGCCACCCCTCTCTCTCTGCTATCCTTTCAAAGGTGGTGAGAAAGGCTTCCACGTCATCGCTGGGCGTTAGTTTTTGCAAAAAATGGCTGGCCCTCACAGACACTGGGTTGCTAGTGGCAACGACCGCTTGCACTTGTCCCTGAGCCAGCTGCTGTACGGCCTCCTGCAAGGCAGCCACCTGTGCTTGAGTGGACTCCTGCTGGGCCGTAAACTGGGCGGATAGCAGCCGTGTATTTTCCTGCTGCGCAGCTATAGCCTGTGCCAGGGCCTGCTGCTGCTGAGCCATCGCTTCCTCATGGCGACGGTTTGACTCTGCTGACGCTTGCTGTTGGGCCACAGTGGCTTGCTGCTGGGTCACAGTGGCTTGTGCCAAAGCCTTAACGACCTCCTCCATGCCTTTGTCTGCTGTTTGTAACGCCTGGGCAGACTTCACCCAAGACATGCCATAAGTATACTGTCTCTTTAAATGTCAGTTTTAAACGGTTTTTGCGCCTGCAAATGCACTTTGCCCGCATTCGACACCAGTTGTGAACTTTGGGGGTCTTTAAGCTCCGCGAGACAAGTGCGTAAAACCGTGTCAGTAAAGCAAAGGGTCTTTATTGGTGACCAAACAAAACAAAATAAAGCTTTTCTTCAGCATCCAAAACGTCACAACAAAAGTCCTGCTTGTTTCCAGCATAAATTAGGAAAAAAGTCTTTCTTCAGAAAAAACAACCAAAAGAAAGGCACATACGTTTTTAGTAAGAAGTCCTCCAGACCTTCCCTGCAGACACAGCTTCACTTCCAAACTACTCAAAAGTCCTCTCTGAGCAGCTAGCAGACTTCCATCTTGTCCTCACAGGTGCACTCTCCCAACTCACTCACTCCCTCCAGCATCACTTCCTGCTTTAATGGGTGGTTGTCTGAGAGATTTTAACCCCTTGTGCGCTGGCTTCCAGGGTTTAGGAGTGGAGGCTCCATCCCACCCAAATAACACTTTGGAGCCTCCAAAATTCCAGGCCCCAAACTACTTTATTAAGATAGAGAAGACTGCAAGCCAGTCCTCTCTGAATTAGCGCCTGCCTGGAACTTTTCACCCACTTTTGGGTGACCCCCTGAACCTTCTACCTCTATTTAAATGGACCATAGTCCAAACAGTGGTGCCGTATAGCACCCGTCCAGGACCCACCCCCGGTGTCCTGTACAGTCTTCAAAAAAGCGACAAAAAAAAAATTCGAACATGCTTGAATTTTTTGCGTCGTTTTTCAAAACGTTGTCTTTTGTTTCACAGAAATTGACCGTGTGTGGCAAAAAACGACGTTTAAAACAACGTTTTTAAACCCGCGCATGCCCAGAAGCTAGTTATGAAGCCAACTTCAATTAAAAAAAAGTGGTGAACGTAACCTCGCTTTGCTAGAACATTGTGAAAAAAACGATGGTGTGTAGGCAACGTCGTTTTTGAAAATTAAGTTTCAGAAACGTCGTTTTATTTCATAATTTAAAACGTCGTTTTTTTTTTCATCACAAAAAACGACCGTCTGTACGCGGCATTATAAAGGTGTGCTGGTATTCCATCCTACTTGGGAAATTTCACCTTACTTAGTGTCCCCTGTCACCAAGACAGGAATTAACAGGAAATCATTCTAACAGAGACACAACGAAAAAACTTCCTATTTATTCTTATGGGCTATAAACTTTAACAGCTTTCAATCTGACCGTGTCCCCAATGGTGAGATATCCTTATTATTACCTATCCCAACCATAACGTGTGTGTCTGAATGTGGAACAAATAAAGTCAGCTTTTTCCTTGCACAAGCAAATTTACGAAACATATTTTCTATCCCTTTCATGACTAATGCCGCGTACACCCGGTCGTTTTTTGTGATGAAAAAAAACAACGTTTTTCATCATGAAAAAAAACAAAGTTTTTCTAACTTCATCATAAAAAACGACATTGCCCACACACCATAGTTTTCTGAAAATGCTCTAGCAAAGCGTGGTTACGTACAACGGCACTCTGTTCCATTCAAGCTCCCGTCTCATAACTTGCTTCTGAGCATGCGCAGGTTTAAAACGTCGTTTAAAACGTTGTTTTAGCCCACACACAATCATTTTTTATGACACAAAAAACAACATTTTGAAAAACGACATAAAAAATTGAAGCATGTTCTAATTTTTTTTTGCTTGTTTTTTTTTTAAGACAAAAAACGATGTGACAAACTGCCCTATGACATGACATGACATGACACAGAAACACGTGTAAATCAAGCTTTTTAAATTGGAGCGCTTGTGTGACGGGAGGGCCCGTGGAACCCAGAATCCCTTGAAAAGTATGGGATACCCTTGTTTCAGCTCCCCATGCACCTCTTATGTCTAAGTCACCCTGTGTCTATTAGGGGCACAGGGTGAGCAAGAAAATAATGGACATTAAGAATATGGCTTGGGTTACTTAAAATGGAACCCTGTATATGCCATATTAGAAAGACTGATTCATACTGTTAGGAGGTGCTGATGTCAAATCCTGCCACCTGTCTGTTGTCTGTTATAATGTAAATGAGTCTAGTGTGGCTTCTCTTTCAGCCATTGTAGTCTGGGTTAATTAACTCTGCTATTGTGTGAAGGAATTCTGTGTTGATTTGTGATAATGTTGATTGTGTCTTCTGAGCTACAAGATGGTAAGTCTGGCCAAAAGATCATGTCTCTGAGTCATCTAGGCTGTCAAAAGGGATTAGTTAATGAGCTCATGTTAATTAGGTTTCTGGTCACAGGTGTATTTCCAGAGTAAAATGAGCAGGAGGTATGCACCTCCTCTTTTGACTGTGTATAAAACTTGTATTGTTTTCAATAAAGATTCATTCCTGCTTGAACCTCAAGATAGAGCTTCATCTCGTATTTGGGGGAGAATTATTCATATGGGTTTCTTGTTCGGCTGGTTGGAGTGTTCTGTAGCTGCCTTTGTGTTCGGGTATGGAATGTCCTAAACGACTTTAATCCCTTTCATAATCGGGGTGTCCTTACAGCTTGTTCAAGCAGTATCTGAATGGGGCCTTAAATAAACCAGTTATGCCTAGCTAAATTATATGACAATTGTTATATTGAAGGGCAGAGCATAAGTAGCTGCCTAGATCATGTAGGTTTTTAATGAAACTCTGTTTTGTTTATGAATGTAATACTTTATTTAAAGTGGTAGTATACTCTGTACTACCACTTTAACTTACAGGTAAGCCTATACAGTGGGGATCGAAAGTTTGGGCACCCCAGGTAAAAATGTGTATTAATGTGCATAACGAAGCCAAGGAAAGATGGAAAAATCTCCAAAAGGCATCAAATTACAGATTAGACATTCTTATAATATGTCAAAAAAAGTTCGATTTTATTTCCATCAATTCCACTTTCAAAATTACAAAAAAAAAAAAAAATGGCGTCTGCAAAAGTTTGGGCACCCTGCAGAGTTAATATCTTGTACTGCCCCCTTTGGCAAGTATCACAGCTTGTAAACGGTTTTTGTAGCCAGCCAAGAGTCTTTCAATTCTTGTTTGAGGTATCTTTGCCCATTCTTCCTTACAAAAGTCTTCCAGTTCTTTGAGATTTCTGGGCTGTCTGTCACGCACTGCTCTTTTAAGGTCTATCCATAGATTTTCAATTATGTTGAGGTCAGGATATTGTGAAGGCCATGGAAAAACCTTCAGTTTACGCCTCTTGATGTAATCCCCCATGGATTTTGAGGTGTGTTTAGGATCATTATCCATTTGTAGAAGCCATCCTCTCTTTAACTTCAGCTTTTTCACAGATGGCATCAAGTTACCATCCAAAATTTGCTGTAATTTTATTGAATCCATTTTTCCTTCTACTCGTGAAATGTTTTTTGTGCCACTGGCTGCAATACAACCCCAAAGCATGATTGATCCACCCCCATGCTTAACAGTTGGACAGAGGTTCTTTTCATTAAATTCTGTGCCCTTTCTTCTCCAAACGTACCTTTGCTCATTACAGCCAAAAAGTTCTATTTTAACCTCATCGGTCCACAGAACTTGTTTCCAAAATGCATCAGGCTTGTCTATATGTTCATTTGCAAAGTTCAAACGCTGATTTTTGTGGTGAAGACGTAGAAGAGGTTTTCTTCTGATGACTCTTCCATGAAGACCATATTTGTACAAGTATCTCTTTATAGTGGAATAGTGTACCACAACTCCAGTGTCTGCCAGATCTTTCTGGAGGGATCGTGTAGTGAAACGTGGGTTTTGAATTGCTTTTCTCACAATCCTGTGAGCTGTTCTGTCTAATATTTTTCTTGGTCATCCAGATCTTGCTTTAACTTTCACTGTTCCTGATGACTGCCATTTCTTAATTACATTCCGAACAGAGGATTTTGACATCTGAAAACGCTTTGCTATCTTCTTATAGCCTTCTCCAGCTTTGTGAGTGTCAACTATTTTCAGTTTCAGTTTTTAAGACAACTGCTTAGAAGAACCCATGGTGCTGATTGTTGGGGCAAGGTCAGATGAGTCTGGGCATTTAAAACCTTTGAGATTGACATCACCTGGTCTTTCCAGACGATAATTGAGAACAATCCATGACACTGGCAGGTCTCAGCTTTGCAAAGGGGGCAGTGCATGCTATAAATTCTGCAGGGTGCCCAAACTTTTGCAGACGCCATTTTTTTGTTTTCTGTAATTTTGAAAGTGTAAATGATGGAAATAAAATCTAACTTTTTTTGACATATTATAAGAATGTCTAATCTGTAATTTGATGCCTTTTGGAGATTTTTCCATCTTTCCTTTGCTTCGTTATACACATTAATACAAATTTTTACCTGGGGTGCCCAAACTTTCGATCCCCACTGTAATAAGGCTTACCTGTAGGTATAAAGAATATGTCCCAAACCTGTAAGGTTTAGGAGATAATCCCACCGCAATGCGCCGCTGACTGCAGCGGCGCATGCGCAGCGGAGATCCTCGTCTAAAGGCCCGGCAGCCGCCGGACCTTGCCGGGGAGAAGTCTCCCATGCCCATGAGTGACGACATCGCCGTTCCAGCCAATCACAGCGCTGGAGCGGCGATAACCGGATGACACGCCGAGGAAAGATGACATCTCCCTCGGCGTGGACCAGGTAAGTTCCTCTCACCTCGTTCCGAGGTAAGTATTTCATAATGAGCTAGTATGCGGTGCATACTAGCTCATTATGGCTTTTGCTTTTCAGGTTTAAAAAAAAAAAAAAGACAGCGGGTTTACTACAGCTTTAACAAAAGAATAACAGGCAAAAATATAATGCAAATTCTTAAATAGCTATATTTAGTACTGCTATTTTAATGGCAAAGCGTTCCAGTAACAATCAAAACCAAATGCACTTTCATTCATAGGTTCCTATGCAGCTAGTATAAATACCTTTAAACACAATTAATTTTGGAAATCTCAGACACAACATGTCAATGAAGGTTTATACTACATTGTCGGGAAAATGTACTATCAGCAAGTGAAGCAAATTAAAATAAAGATTTTCTGTCTGTAGGGAGGGATTGGGGAGAAAGGAGAAAGGAGATAAAAATGCAGAAATGTCTATAGTGATAATAAAACTGTCAGATGTCCGCATTATAGTTCCCAAAGTAATGGAATTATGTCTCTATATTGTTGTTTCCTCATTCCCTGTTTTGCTGACCGAGAAAACCACTGCACAGAAAAAAAGAAAAAAAAATGTTAATATGTTTAATCAGGATGTAAAACCCTTGGACATTTTTATTTAATAAATATTGTTCATTAGAGAAATAAATTGCACACCTTAAGTAAAGGTTAACATTCACTTAAAGCTATATCTACCTATACATCTGTATATACTGTATCTATGTACTGTAAATATATATACTGTATGTTGCACAGTCTTGGTTTTATAAATATTTTGCAGCTCAATACCTTATTGCAGAGTGCCACTGTGTGGTCATGTGACTGCCTGCCACTCTCTTCCTTTCCTCCCAGTTGACGTCAGAGGGGAATCTCAGCCCCTCTCACTGTAGTCCTCAGATCGGGGAAGGAAAGCGGCAGGAGGTCACATTACCGCACAGTGGTGCTCTGAAATAAAATATTGAGCTGCATAATTTTTACAAAACAAAACACTGCAACATAGCTTCATATAACAGAGAGGATTCTAGTAATTAGGCACAGTGACTTTTCAACCACTTTTTCCGCTTGCCGTCATACGGTGGCAGGTCAGCACAATCCCGCGAACTGTCGTAGCTGTACGTCGGTTCCTTTAAGCGGGATAGCAGGCGTGCACGGCCGCTGCACAGCGGGGGTGCCAATGCTCATGGCAGAAAGTTGCAATGACCATCTGCCATGTGCGATCGCGGGCACGAGAGGCAGAACAGGGACGTGTGTGTGTGTAAACACACACATCCCAGTTCAGTGAGGAGAGGAGAGAGAGATTGTGAGTTCCTATGAGCTGGTAACCACGATCGCTCATCTCCAATAGTCAGTCCCATTCCCCAAAGTTAGAACACACACATAGGGGGGGGAACAGTTAATCCCTTGCTCGCCCCCTAGTGTTAACCCCTTCCCTGACAGTGATATTTACATAGTATTCAGTGTATTTTTATAGCACTAATTGCTGTATAAATGCCAGTGGTCCCAAAAATGTGTAAAAATTGTCCGATATGTCCGCCATAATGTCATAGTCCCGATAAAAATTGTTGATCACCTCCATTACTAGTAAAAAAAATTATAAAAAAAAAATGGCATATATCTATCCCCTATTTTGTAGATGCTATAACTTTTGCGCAAACCAATCAATATATGCTTTTTGCGATTTTTATTACCAAAAATATGTAGAAAAATACATATCGGTCTAAACTGAGGAAAAAAATAGCTTTTTTAAAAAAAAATTGGGCTATTTATTACAGCAAAAGTACAAAATATTGTGTTTTTTTCAAAATTGTCGCTCTTTTTTTGTTTATAGCGCAAAAAATAAAAAACGCAGAGATGATCAAATGCCACCAAAAGCAAGCTCTATTTGTGGGAATTTGTTTTGTTTGGGTACAGCGTTTAAGCGACGCAGTGCCGTTTCGCAAAAAATGGTCCAGTCATTTAGCAGCCAATTCTTCCGGGGCTGAAGTGGTTAAGCTGGCTATAGATGGATTGAATCTCGGATGGTTTAGCAGTGACCAGCCAAGATTCGATCCATTGAATCCTGTATAATAATTTAAGGTCAATCTGGTTGTACCCAGGTTGCTCCATTGATTGACTTGGGTACAACCAGCCTGTGGGATTTTTTTACATTTGATTATTGCTGGCAGATTTAGCCACCAGTAGTAATCATCGTGTTCTGCTAGCTGGGAAGGCTCCCAATGCCCCAGAACACAAAAGTGCTTCTGGAAGCATTCCCTCATTAACACTGTGTTGATGGGGGGAATCAAGTGGAAGGAAAGAAAATAAACTGCTTTTTCCAAATACTGTTACTGAAAATGTTTGCATTTTCAGTAATTTAAATCATTGCTCTAATATGGCCATAATGCTATATTTGGACAATGTCATTGACCAGATATGGCCATGTGGCTAGGTTAGATCAGTGATGCCATCAGCATCCCTGCATCCCTTTGTTGTGTGCCGCTGTGAGGTGGGAAATCAAACATTATGGCGGTACCCTGTCTTAGAGATTAGCCATACACCATGTGCAGTAGTTCCTCTGTGAAACGTGCTGCCCTGTATTACTACACACCCTTGCCTGATGTATGTTGCATTTAGGACACTGCTGAGTCCATGCCCTCTCCACCAGTCCAGCGTTCCTCTGTCAACTCACTCCCAGTGACAGAATGCGGTGCTGCTGAGCACCAAGTGCAGACCTCATGCCTGTTCTGACTTAAAGTGGAACTTTCGCCTATGGAAATAAAATTGGTGGACAGGCAGGATTTTTAAAGATACTTACCTGCCTGTCCGTCCTTGTACAGTAAGCCACACACACGTGCAGCTCACTGTACAAATTTGGCCATGCTGTATTTGACTGAGCATCCCCACATGGCCAATCGAAACCCAGAAGCCAGCCACCCGAAGATGTCAGCAGCCAGGCAAGGAGTTTGAGGGCGACACATCGCCGGAGCTGAGGTGAGTCTTGTTTCGCTTTAACTACCTCACTCTCCCGTACCATGCATTCAGGTACATAGGGTCTCTGTACCGCAGGCTCAGCTAAGGATACTTTTGGGGAATTCATTTTTAGGGAGGGAGTCAAAACACGGACCCCCTCGCTACTGAAGGACCTGTCACCTTCGCCAGGTACCACACTTTACGACCGGCTGCTATACACTTTCCACCAGTTCCCAGTTACCCGTGGCAACTGCTCTCCAACTCTCCTGCTGAGTTAACCATTCATAGTGGCCTTGCTTCATACCTCATTTGTGCTTTGCAGGCCCTGTTCTTCTGATATGCCATTTACCACCGTGCATCCCTTTGATAAACTTCTGACCAGGCATGGAAACAGTTAATGTCACTGAGGAGTATCTGTGAGTGCCAAGCCAGGGACCCAGCAGGGAAGCAGGGGTGACGCTTGAGGGAGATACTGAGTTATGGAAATGGAAGAGCTCAGGGCATCCAGTGGTAATTGAGTATAAGAGTCTAGGGAGATACTGGGAGCTCAGTGAGTGAAGATCTACAGCGAGAGACTGTAGAGTGCAAAGAGAACTATTTGTTTTAGACATATGTCAAAGACACTGAGGGTGTGTTAAGATGTTTAGAAGAGTTAAAGTGGAAAGACCACTGGCATATAGTTATGTCTGAAGTCAAATCACTGTATACAATTATACAACATCAAAAGGGACACTTCAAAGCATGATGCAATTTGCTCCAGCCAGGAAAAAAAATCCTTCCTGATCCCCCCGAGAGCCAATCGGATATTCCCTGTTAAGTATGAACTGAGACTATATAAATGTAATTATTATTTATTTACAATTAGTCACTTTAAAAACACCACTAACAGTCAGATTAATAGATTGACACAAACACTATATTTTGCAATTAATTGTTAAAGATATTTCACTAAAGCTTGGATATCTACTGTATTTATCGGCGTATATCGCGCACTATTTTCCCCTTAAAATAAGGGGAAAATCGTGGGTGCGCGATATACGCCGATAGCCGCTTCCCGAGCTCAGTTTGAAATCCTGCGCCGACATATACCGAGTGCAGTACACTCGGGTACATTCGGCTAGGCTCGGCTTAGCTCGTGCTCACGCATAAACGTCACAGAGCGTGAGCGCGAGCGAAGCCGAGCCTTGCCGAATATACCCGAGTGTACTGCACTCGGTATATGTCGGCGGAGGAGTTCGAACTGAGCGCGGGAAGCGGGGACTCGACTTGAGGCGCGTGCTGGAGAAGCCGGGAGGACACCATCGAGGCCGCAGACGGACGCCGGACCGGACGATGGACACTGGAAAGACACCAAAACTGGAAGTAATAAAATCATATAACATTTTTTTTTACAGGAATTTCGGGGGCAACTTTAGGGGTGCGCGGTATACGCGGGAGTGCGTTATACCGCGATAAATACGGTATATATTGGATTAAAGTGATTGTAAAGGCAGAAGTTTTTTTATCTTAATGCATTCTGTGTATTAAGAAAAAAGCCTACTGCGTGCGGCAGCCTCCCTCAGCCCCTCTAATACTTACCTGAGGTCCCTCTAGATCCAGTGATGTTGCAGGAATGTCTTAGCCCAGGACTCCCCTCCTCATTGGCTTAGACATTGGCTCCCTGTGCTATCAATTAAAGTCATTCAGCCAATGAGGAGAGAAAGTGGGTGGGGTCTGTCGTGGCTCAGTGTTTGAATGGACACAGGAAGCTGTGCCTCTGCTCGGGTGCCCCCATAGTAAGCTGCTTGCTGTGGTGGCACTCAACAGGGAGGGGCCAGGAGCATCGAAGAGGGATCCAAGAAGAGGAGGATCTGGGCTACTCTGTGCAAATCCACTGCACTAAAACCTTAAAAAAAATTGAGACTTTACAATCACTTTAAGGTAAATAATTACTTTCTCCTGATAGACAGCATAAACTAAATTTGGCCGGCAATAATCTGTGTTTTACGAATTTTGGCTGCCTTTTTCCCGCAGAAAGGATAAGCGTCAAAATACGTAAAAGTGTGCATCAATATGGTCAAAGAAAAAGACATTTAAAAAAAATATATGAAAAAAAATATGATATAGGTTGTCGTGAGAGCAAAGTCTATCGCATTCAGCCTATTAATTTAAGCAAACAAAATCACCAAGAAAATAATATATTATAGTTAGCCTCCAAGGATACCAGGTAGGCTTTTATATGGCTGATGAAGAGACCCAAAAATGGCTGGCGACTTGCCAAGTTTTGCGATTGCAAACTAATAGTACATTTCATATTTTATATTATTAATGGTATTAATTACATTTTGAAGGTTAATTTCATTCTTCACTGGCCATTAAAATGTAACAGCTGACAAAATTTACTTTATTGTGGTAGGAGGTCCTTGTATTAAATACAACTCCACTAGCAAGCACCTGCACAGATATATATCTGTTACTGGCCTGCTTAAGCAGCACAGTAAATTAAGTATTCATGAAAAAGAGTCAGTGAATCAAATTCTGAAATCTATCCTTGTTATTTTAGTGTGAATGTAGTTAAGGCTTTGTAAAAATGGTGGGGTCTGCTTACAGATCTATTTATATTTATATGACATACTTTACATTTTTATGGATTCCCGTTCTTCAATTTATTCAGCTGTTGCTAAGTTGCTGACAATGGTGCTACTAAGAAGCTGCAACTTGTGCATACTAATGAGCTCTTCTGTATCTTTGTTCATTAAATACTGGGCAGCGCTCATTAAACATTCCCAAATGGAAAGTTTTGCCAAACTTTTACTGCTACAGGCCGAATCATTGAAGGTGCAAGTTTTTTTTTCCTGTAAGTGTATTTAAATTGTAAACCGCTGTTACTGGTAGAGAAAGTGATACTAAATAGAAATGTTTACATTTGTCACAAGTCCAATAAGAACCTCTGTTGGGGGGACAATTGTGTCCCGGGGACAGGAATGCATTTAACTCTTTTGTTTTCTAAGATTAAAACACGTTTTGGCTTTGAATATACTTTGTGGACTGTTTAAAATGTTATTTACAGTAGATTGGAAATGATTTAGAGGCACATCATTCCAATGAATCATAAACATACTCTCCAGAGTTCAAATGCAAATGACAATGATAGACAGTCCCAGTTCGTGGTCCTTGGATGTTCACTACTGTGGAATGTTTGCTTGGCAACCCAATACTAACGCAATAGCCTAATGTGCACCTCCTTTTGTGCTTTGCTTTAGCAATAGCCTGCGTGAAGTAATATATTTTATAACCAGCAATATATGTAAGCTCTAGACTTGAGAAATACAAAATGTGTCAGCACACCCAAAAACACATTATATACAAAGTAATTAGTGGTATACCCAGCTTATTTAACCCCCCCCCCCTCTCTCACCCCACCCACAAACACACACACGCACCCTAGGCATTAAAATAACTTTTAGCAAAAATCATGAACTTAATCAAATAATAAAAGTAGGCAGAAGTGATATTTAAGAAAGAAAGTTACCGCTCCAGGTGGATTGTGTTAGGATTATCAGTATGGTCTCAGAAGATCAAGGGTGCTGGCAATGCACAAGGCAACAAATGGAAAAAGAAAATATGGACAGCCGCACTCCAAAAAACCTTGATGGTTGTCTTTATTTAAAAAAGGAAAAATGCACTACAAGTCACAGCACACAACACGGGAGTAAAACAGCTGACGCGTTTCGCACTATAAATTAGTGCTTAAGTGATATTTACAGATATTTAATGCACTGCGGTGAAACTTTGCGCTTCAACCACAAAGTACTATCTGCCATCTACCACCATCTAAAGCAAAGTTTCTGGTTTTCTGTTCTTTTATTTACATACAGTTTTAATGTAGTATCCTGTTTGGGGAGGGGGGGCATATTTCTTATAAACTCCCTCCTCCCAAAAGAGGGCTAACATAGTATACAGAAACACAAGAAAGGTACCCAACAACATAAAATGTTTACAGTATTTTATTTGCATATTCATAAAATATCCAAGGTATAAAAAAAAAAAACATGTTCATCTACAATTTAATGTTCAGTGTCCTCTGCTATCAGGCAAAGTAAGGTAAACGGGATAGTTCAGGCAGCAAGAATACAGTGGGAGCAGGATGTGGGCCCCATCGAGACAGAGGAATGGGGGGAAATTCTAGAGGGAGTGAGGACCGCATCTCCCAAGCTCTCCGACAGACTGACACAACTTTATATAATTCACCGAGCGTACCTGACGCCACTGAGACTGACAAAATTCCAACCCACGAGAAGCCCACTATGCCCCATGTGTCTACTGATGGAGGGTACCTTCTACCATTTACTATGGCAGTGCTCCGACATGCAGGCATACTGGTTACAAGTGACGCAATTCCTGCATGACCATATGGGATCACCGGTGGGAATGGACCCAAGACTGTGCCTACTGGGCCTAATACCAGACGTTGAGGTTGACAAATACCAGTCCATATTTATACAGGAATCACTGTTTGTCGCAAGAAAAGTGGTAGCCAAGGCATGGTTGCGAGCAACGGCTCCATCCTTACGGGATTGGAAGAAGGAAATAAATGCTGTATTGCCTTATAGGAAAATGATATATAAACATAGGGGCCGTCCACAAAAATTTTCTAGTGTATGGGACCGGTGGTTGGAGGATGGGGAAACGTGCACCTTATAACCCAGGAGTAATAAAGGGAAGGCAGTGGGTGGAGGAGAAAGTGAATGACCACTGCATATTAGTAAATACGAAATGGGATTCCTCATGAAAGATATGGCAATGGCGATTGCAATAAAGTTAGGTATACTTACCTGGAACATAATGCCAAGGCGGAAGGCCTTGAATTCAGAATGCATATGTTGTAAGTCAGGAGGAAATGTAACTCCTGTATTGTATAACCTGCACACCTTGAACACATCTCAATAAACTTGTTTTGAAGTTATAAAAAAAAATGTTCAGTGTCCTCAGTCAAGAACGTTTATTTGAGACGAGCAGCATATGGGTACTCCTGTTTTCTCCAAGGGACTATCCCAGTTTAGGACCAGTATCTGCCTTTAGTGACATTTTGTTTCTCCTCCACCCTGGCCACCTAGACCATGAGCTGTTTCTGGTGATTTACAATCTCCCTTTTGTTCACAGAGTTGGCAGGATTCCTTACACCAACCTATGCATTTTGGTGCCTGAGATTGTAGGCCACACACCCTCCCCTTACCATAACCACTTCTCAGCTCCTGTTAAATAATCCATGACACACCACACCATTTTGGCAAAATATTTGGCCGCAGCACCTTTAATGGTTTAATTATTTAACCACTTAAGGACGGCCTCCTGCACATTTACGTTGACAGAATGGCACGGCTGGACACAGGCACGTACCTGTATGTCCCCTTTAAGTGCCCAGCCGTGGGGCGTGCCCGCGATCTGGTCTGAAGCTCCGTGACCGCGGCCGCGGGACCCCCGGACCCGATCGCCGCCGGTGTCCTGCGATCGGTCACAGGAGCTGAAGAACGTGGAGAGGTGTGTGTAAACACACCTTCCCAGTTCTTGACAGTGGCAATGTCACTGATCGTCTGTTACAGTTTAATCCCTGTTACGTCCCCTATCAGGAGACGTGTATGGAATAGAATTTAGACAACCGCAAAGAGTTGTCAATAGTTGACACACTCATGACATAAATTTTATTCCTCTATCCGTCAATCTTGGTATAGTGATGACTGTGCTCATGCGCACGTTTTGGAGATTGCAGGCGATGGGGGTTTTTCAAAGCCTATGGTCATGCTGAGGTAGTTCAGTGACAGTTAAGTGACCCAGAAAACAATGGGCCAAATTCTCAAAAATCCTGCGTAACTTAAATTTCAGCAGTTAAGTTACACTGACTTAAAATTTCTACCTAAGTGCCCGATCGTCAAAGCACTTACCTAGAAATTTCAGGCCGTGTAACTTAAGTGCCGCCGTCGTAAGGCGGTCCTCCTCTCCTGGGGGCGTTTAAAATTTAAATGAGGCGCGCTCCCGCGCCGGCCGTACTGCGCATGCGTGTGACGTCATTTTCCCGACGTGCAGCGCGCGAACGTAATTAACGCCGGGCTGCTTTGAGAATTTCGACGGGACACTAAAGTTGCGACGGGTGAAAAAAAAAAGACGCGCCGGGAAAACAAATAATTATTAAAAAAAATGACAGCGTCGCTCAGCATGCATTCCTGAGAGGGAGAACTCCATGCCAATTTTCAAAGAAAAAACCGGCATGGGTTCCCCCCCCCAGGAGCATACCAGGCCCTTAGGTCTGGTATGGGTTGTAAGGAGACCCCCCCACGCCGAAAAATTGACGTAGGGGGTCCCCCTACAATCCATACCAGACCCGTATCCAAAGCACGCTACCCGGCCGGCCAGGAAGGGAGTGGGGACGAGCGAGCGCCCCCCCCTCCTGAGCCGTGCCAGGCCGCATGCTCTCAACATGGGGGGGCTGGGTGCTCTGGGGCAGGGGGGCGCACTGCGGGCCCCCCCACCCCAGAGCACCCTGTCCCCATGTTGATGAGGACAGGACCTCTTCCCGACAACCCTTGCCGTTGGTTGTCGGGGTCTGCGGGCGGGGTGCTTATCGGAATCTGGGAGTCCCCTCAAATAAGGGGGCCCCCAGATACCGGCCCCCCACCCTAAGTGAATGGATATGGGGTACATCGTACCCCTATCCATTCACCTGGAGGCAAAAAGTAAAAGTTAGTAAACACACAACACAAGGCTTTTTAAAATAATTTATTATTCTGCTCCGGATGCCCCCCCTGTCTTCGTTATTAGCTCAATTACCAGGGAGGGCTTCTTCTTCCACTCTCCGGGGGGGGTTTCTTCTTCCGCTCTCCGGGGTCTTCTCCGCTCTCCGGGGGGGGGCTTCTCCGCTCTCCGGTGGGCTTCTTCCATCTTCTCCCCTCTTCCGCTGTTGACTCGGCGAACCCCGGTTCTTCTCCAGCTGTCCGGTGCCTTCTTCTTCAGCGCTGGCTGCCTGCTATGTTTGTGTGTTAGCTCAATTAGTAACAGGCAGCCGGCGCGGTCTTCTGTGACGTCAGGGTCTTCTGTTCTTCTCCCCTCTCCGATGTTGACTCGTCGCCTGTTGTCGCTGTAATGATGGAAGCGCGCCTTGCATCCCATTTATATAGGCATCACCGTCCCATCATGCTCCGGCAGGTACCCACGTGGTGGGTGCACGTGGGTAGGCACCCACCACGTGGGTACCTGCCGGAGCATGATGGGACGGTGATGCCTATATAAATGGGATGCAAGGCGCGCTTCCATCATTACAGCGACAACAGGCGACGAGGTCAACATCGGAAGAGGGGAGAAGAACAGAAGACCCTGACGTCACAGAAGACCGCGCCGGCTGCCTGTTACTAATTGAGCTAACACACAAACATAGCAGGCAGCCAGCGCTGAAGAAGAAGGCACCGGACAGCTGGAGAAGAACCGGGGTTCGCCGAGTCAACAGCGGAAGAGGGGAGAAGATGGAAGAAGCCCACCGGAGAGCGGAGAAGCCCCCCCCCCGGAGAGCGGAGAAGACCCCCCGGAGAGCGGAAGAAGAAACCCCCCCGGAGAGTGGAAGAAGAAGCCCCCCCTGGTAATTGAGCTAATAACGAAGACAGGGGGGGCATCCGGAGCAGAATAATACATTATTTTAAAAAGCCTTGTGTTGTGTGTTTACTAACTTTTACTTTTTGCCTCCAGGTGAATGGATAGGGGTACGATGTACCCCATATTCATTCACTTAGGGTGGGGGGGCCGGTATCTGGGGGCCCCCTTATTAAAGGGGACTCCCCGATTCCGATAAGCCCCCTCCCGCAGACCCCGACAACCAACGGCAAGGGTTGTCGGGAAGAGGTCCTGTCCTCATCAACATGGGGACAGGGTGCTCTGGGGTGGGGGGGCCCGCAGTGCGCCCCCCTGCCCCAGAGCACCCAGCCCCCCCATGTTGAGGGCATGCAGCCTGGCACGGCTCAGGAGGGGGGGGCGCTCGCTCGTCCCCACTCCCTTCCTGACCGGCCGGGGTAGCGTGCTTTGGATACGGGTCTGGTATGGATTGTAGGGGGACCCCCTACGTCGATTTTTCGGCGGAGGGGGGGTCTCCTTACAACCCATACCAGACCTAAGGGCCTGGTATGCTCCTGGGGGGGGAACCCATGCCGGTTTTGAATTTAAAAATTGCCGTGGAGTTCTCCCTCGGGAATGCATACCAAATGCCGTCGCTGGAATGGGCCTTTACAATGTGTGACTAACTTTCACATTATAAAACCAGCCCTAGTTTTGCGCAGGCAAATTCGGAACTTAGGCAGAAATCACAGTGATGAAATGCTTTGAAAATCTGCTTAAGTCCTCATTTGCATACGCAAAGCTGCATTTCAATGAGAAATGCCCCCAGTGGCGGATGCGGTACTGCATCCTAAAATCTGACCGTGTAAGTGTCTTACACATGTCAGATTTTCTGCCTAACTTTGGAAAAAGCCTTTTGAAAATCGTTTCCAACGTTAGGCACAGGGATACGCAGGCTGAACAGCAGTTAAGTCTGCGTATCTCTTTTGAGAATCAGGCCCAATGATTCTGCAGTGTGGGCCCATTGTTGGCCTAGTAGGCTTTAGTGATCACCTTAGATGATCACAAAGAAAATTAATGTTTTTTCTATGCAAAATTATCCAGCCGATCGGTTTTGGTCTGTTCACAATGAAGCAACGACCTTATCATCTGGGGTGTGCCAACATTGCCATTGCCAACACACTCATAGAGGTGGTCGCTTCATTGTGATACACAAGCCCCTTCACCACAACAAGGTAACGATCACGAAGGGAAATTGACACATGTATGTGCCTTTTTTTTTGTTTTGTTTTTGCAGCCACAGTGCAGCACCAGAGGCCAGAAAAATTAGGCATGTACACATGCCTGAAAAAGTAGGTATTGTTGCAGCTGCTGCTGTAGCAGCGGCCAGAAAAATTGATCTTTTCCAGGCAGAAAGTGCACTAAAACATTGTGGCTTGAACCCTAGTTGGTGGCGGATAAGTCACGCAAGTCATCCGGCATGCAGAGATAAAATACAGCAGCGTGTGGACCATTTTTAGCCCAAGGAAGCTCATCTCATCAGGCCTTTAGTCAAATGTATCGCCCACTGTCAGTCCCTTCGGGATCCATGCCTCATTCATCTTAATAAAGGTGAGGCAATCTAGACTTTTTTGACCTAGGCGACTTCTCTTCTCAGTGACAATACCTCCTGCTGCACTGAAGGTCCTTTCTGAAAGGAAACTTGAAGCGGGGCAGGCCATAAGTTCTATCCAAATTGGGATAGCTCAAGCCACAGGTCAAGCCTGCACACCCAGTAGTCAAGGGGTTCATCGCTCCTCAGAGTGTCGATATCTGCAGTTAAGGCGAGGTAGTCTGCTACCTCTCGTTCAAGTCGTTCTCTGAGGGTGGACCCCGAAGGGCTGTGGCGATGCGTAGGACTTAAGAAGCTCTGCATCAACAACACGTCTGTAAAGCGTCCTGTCCTTGCTGGCGTGGTCATGGTAGGAGGAGGATTACTTTCACCTCTTCCACTGTTAGATTCCCATTGTGCTGTGACATCACCCTTGTATGATGTGTAAAGCATACTTTTCAATTTATTTTGGAACTGCTGCATCCTTTCCGACTTCCGGTAATTTGGTAACATTTCAGGCACTTTCTGCTTATACCGGGGGTCTAGTAGCGTGGCCACCCAGTACAGGTCGTTCTCCTTCAGCCTTTTTATACGAGGGTCCCTCAACAGGCACGACAGCATGAAAGACCCCATTTGCACAAGGTTGGATGCCGAGCTACTCATGTCCCGTTCCTCGTCCTCACTGAAGGTCTGTTTTTCCCCCCAGCCATGTACAACACCACGGGTACCAGATAGGTGACAACGAGCACCCTGGGATGCCTGCTGTGGTTGGTCTTCCTCCTCCTCCTCAAAGCCACATTCCTCCTCTGACTCCTCTTCCTCATACTGCTCTTCCAGCGTTGCCGCAGGTCCAGCAAGCGATGCTGATAAGGCTGTTTCTGGTGGTGATGGTGACCACAACTCTTCCTCTTTCTCTTCACGCTCATCTACGGCCTGATCCAGCACTCTTCGCAGGGCACTTTCCAGGAAGAAAACAAATGGGATGATGTCGCTGATGGTGCCTTCAGTGCGACTAACTAGGTTTGTCACCTCCTCAAAAGGATGCATGAGCCTACAGGCATTGCGCATGAGCGTCCAGTAATGTGGCAAAAAAATTTCCAGCTGCGCAGAGGCTGTCCTAGCACCCCGGTCATACAAATACTCGTTGGCGGCTTTTTCTTGTTGGAGCAGGCGGTCGAACATTAGGAGTGTTGAATTCCAACGTGTCGAGCTGACGCAAATCAAGCGCCTCACTGGCATGTTGTTTCGCCGCTGGATATCTGAAAAGTGCACCATGGCTGTGTAGGAACGCCTGAAATGGCCACACATCTTCCTGGCCTGCTTAAGGGCGTCCTGTATGTCTGGGTACTTATGCACAAAGCGTTGTACAATCAGATTTAACACATGTGCCATGCACGGGACATGTGTCAACTTGCCCAAATTCAATGCCGCCAACAAATTGCTTCCATTGTCACACACCACTTTGCCGATCTCCAGTTGGTGCGGAGTCAGCCACTGATCCACCTGTGCATTCAGGGCGGACAGGAGTGCTGGTCCAGTGTGACTCTCTGCTTTCAGGCAAGTCAACCCCAAGACGGCGTGACACTGTCGTGTCCGGGATGTGGAATAGCCCCTGGGGAGCTGGGGGGGGGGGTGCAGTTGATGTGAAGCAAGACGCAGCAGCAGAAGAGGACTCAGCCGAGGAGGTTATCGAAGAGGATGGAGTAGGAGGAGTAGAGGAGGTGGGCAGCAGACCTGCCTGCAAGTCGTGGCGGTGTCACCAACCCCTCTGCAGAGCCACACATTACATGCATGCTTGGCAGCCGTCAGCAGGTTTACCCAATGCGCAGTGTAGGTGATATACCTGCCCTGACCATGCTTTGCAGACCAGGTATCAGTGGTCAGATGGACCCTTGCCCCAACACTGTGTGCCAGGGATGCCATGACCTCCTTTTGCACAATAGAGTACAGGTTGGGGATTGCCTTTTGTGAAAAGACATTTCGGCCTTTTGTGAAAAGACATTTCGGCCACTGCGGTGTCCCAATAGCTACACATTTTTTGAAGGCCTCAGACTCCACCAGCTTGTATGGTAAAAGCTGACGGGCTAATAGTTCCGACAAGCCAGCTGTCAGACGCCGGGCAAGGGGGTGACTCTGTGACATTGGCTTATTACGCTCAAACATGTCCTTGACAGACACCTGACTGTGGACAGATGAGCAGGAACTGCTCAAGGTGAGAGAGGGGGCAAGGAGGACAGCAGTGGTTGACGTGACTGAAGATGCTGCACCAGGAGGAGGATGGTGGCTTTGAGCTTGTGTGCTGCTTGTACTCGTCATCATGTGTTGATCCCATAGGCGTTTGAGATGTGCGATCATGTGCCTTCGCAAAGCAGTTGTACCCTGGTGGGTGTTGGATCTCCCACGACTCAGTTTCTTTTGGCACAGGTTGCAAATGGCATCGCTGTTATCAGAGGCAGACACACAAAAAAAAATGCCACACTGCTGAGCTTTGCAATGACGGCATTCTGGTGGTGGCAACAGCATGCATTGATTGGCATGCTGTCTGGCTGACCCCGGGTGCCAATACATGCTGTCTGACTGTGCCATTAGCTCTTGCGACGACCTCCCCCTGCTTCCAACTCGTCTCCTCCTCCTCTCTGTCTCCCCATCTGAACTTTCCCCCTGTTCTTCTTCTCTTTGAGCGGGCACCCACGTGACATCCCCGGACACATCGTCATCATCAACCGCTTCACTTGTATCTGACAACTCATCAAAGGAAGCAGCAGCGGGTACATCATCATCATTACACCAAAAGTCCATGTGTGAAATTCTGCCTGACTGAGTCATATCCCTTTATCTACATCCTCTGGCAATAATGGTTGCGCATCACTCATTTCTTCCAACTGATGTGTAAATAACTCCTCTGACAGATCAAGTGAAGCAGCTGTGAGGCCAGTGTTGGTGGTGGCGGCATGCGGGCGAGTGGTAACTTGAGAGGTGCCCGAAGCTGAGCTGGAGGAGGATGGTGCGTCAAGGTTCCGAGCGGAAGCTGTAAAAGATTGGGTGTCCTGTGTTTAGCCAGTCAACTATGTCCTCAGAACTTTCGAGTTCAGGGTACGTGGCCTCTGAACACTGGGCATTATTCTGGGGCCAAATGGAATCACAGCACCATGACCACGACGGCCCCTGCGGGGTGGGCCTGCCTCTGCCTGTCATTTTTTTTTTAGATTAGTTTAGTTGTACTATGCGTGCAAGCTACTGTGCCACCAGATATGAGATGTGGCACTGGCAGGTGGGCACAGTTTACCCTGTGAGGCAAAGACACCTGGCAGGACAAAAGACTACTATTTAGTATTGCAGTGAATTTTGTTTTTATATCTTATCAACTGTGCCAACACAATATAGATGAGATTGGCACTGGCAGGCAGGTGGGCACAGTTTACCCTGTGAGGCAAAGACACCCTTGGCAGACAAAAGACTATATTTAGTATTGCAGTGAATTTTTGTTTTTATATCTTAACAACTGTGCCAACCAATATAGATGAGATGTGGCACTGGCAGGCAGGTGGGCACAGTTTACCCCCTGTGAGGAAAGACACCCTGGCAGACAAAGACTACTATTTAGTATTGCAGTGATTTTTGTTTTTATCTTCTTATCAACTGTGCAACACAATATAGATGAGATGTGGCACTGGCAGGCCGGTGGGCACAGTTTACCCTGTGAGGCAAAGACACCCCTGGCAGACAAAAGACTACTATTTAGTATTGCAGTGAATTTTGTTTTTATATCTTATCACTGTGCCAACACAATATAGATGAGATGTGGTACTGGCAGGCAGGTGGGCACAGTTTACACTGTGAGCCTGGGCCCCCTTACATTACACAGCACCCACAGCTCTGGGCCCCTCTTACATAGCACACCTGCACCACTGGACCCTTTTATATTACACAGCACCCTGCACCTCTAATCTAACTAAACTATACAGTGTATAAATATATGTACAACTCCGGGGATGTAAATATATCCTCTACAAACTGTAACATTAACTGACTAGCCTGCCTGCTCTATCTAACTACAAAAAATTACACTCTCTCTCTCTCTCTCTCCTCTCTCTCTCTCTCTCTTCTCTCTCTCTCTCTGTAAACCACGCAGCACAGATTACAGAGAAAAAAAAAGCAGACTGATTGATTAGCCCTAACAAGGGCTGTTTGGGGTGCTGTTATAACAGCAGAGATCAGATGAGTCTTTCAGGACTGGAGTACACTGGCCTAGCTAGCGCTTTCCCTATAAAATCAGCAGCAGCAACACTGTCCCTCCTCTCACTAAGAATGCAGGCTATAGAATGAATCTAAAATGGATGCTGCCCTAGAGGTGGGAGGGTATGCTGCTGATTGGCTGGAATGTGTCTGCTGACTGTGAGGTAGAGGGTCAAAGTTTGCTCAATGTTAATTAAGAGGAGGCGGGTCGAACATCGCATATGTTCGCCGGCGACAGCGAACGCGAACAAGCCAAAATCGCTGCGAAACTATTCGCCGGCCGAACCGTTCTGTACATCTCTATTCTACACCTCTATCTCTCCCTTTATTCAATGGTGTGGTTAACTTCCCCCTTATACCCTATTATCCTGAGGCTGTCATAGGATTTTTCTATCCAACTCGCCCATACTCTCTCATATTTCTCCTGTGTCCTCTAATACAGTATGTCTCCCTATACAATGACAGGTTACTATTTACTAGGATTTTTTCAGTGTACTACTGAATGAGCTTCTACCTTTTTCCAATTTAACACTATCGTTTTCCTGGCATAGAATAGCAATAGGCCTACCTGTGTTCTCCTTCCCACCGATACAATACATTTCTCTACCAATCTAGCAAATAGATCTCCGTCTCCTGTTCCAAGGCTATTGATGTTACTATGGCAATCATTCTCAGTACCTCCCTCCAAAATACCACTTTCTTCGGGCATGTCCAAAATATGTGCATGAAATTTCCGGAGTGTCTGCACAATCTCCAGCATTTCTGGGAGATTGCTGGAAACATCTTATATAGCTTATATGGTGTGTAGTGGCTCCTATGATATTTTAAATTGTATTAGTTTTATCTCAAAGTTGATACCAATATTGGGGAGGCGGGTTCCTGTGCTCCCTGGTCAATAGAGAAAAATTGGGACTTACCCCCAGTTTACTTTAAGCCCTGTATAATACTGAAAACGTTATTTATTAATTCTAAAGCTCTCTCTAAGCATCTCTTAAAAACAGCAACATATCATCCGCATATAGGGCTACCATCTCCTCCAGCCCCTCCACTCAAAGTCCTTGAATATTTGATAGTCCTAAGAGCCTCTGCCACTGCTCTATTGCTATTGCGAAGAAGAGTGCTGGAGAAAGAGGGTAGCCCTGTCTTGTACCTCTACATAACTGAAAGAAAGATGATAATTTTCCTCCAAATTTAACTGCTGACATGGGTCTCTCATAGATTGTTTGGATCCACTTAATAAATACCAATGGGAATCCCATCCTTCTAAGTATTTCCCACAGAGAAAGGCCATTCAATTGTATCGAAGGCCTTCTCTATATCTAGAGAGGCCACCGTCCTAGTTCTCTCCTGCATATGATGAGTACCGTATGTATATTTGTATATAATCTACGTAAATCATTATCTGTTGTTCTCTGTGGCATAAATCCTGTCTGGTCTGAATCTAGAATGTTTCTGAGCAGGGGTTGTATTCTTAATGTTAATATTTTTGTCAGTATTTTCAGATCTATATTTAATAACGCTATTGGCCTATGATGACATAAATTTTGGATCCTTTGCTTCCTTATATATTAATGTTATATGTGCTTCTCTCATTGAGTCTGGGAGGGCCCCTTTCAATAACCCACTTTTAAAATACTGCATCCCAACGATCTCCACTGAGGATGATCCTGCATTATTCTCCCAGTATTCCATTATTATAGATGTAATTTTTTCTGCTATTTCCAGATGTCCCCACCCATTGCGGAGTTAATCTCCACAAGGATGCATTTCTTGGGGTTGGAATGGTCTATTGACAGGAATAAAGGGGAGTGATCTGAAAGAACTACTCGGTAGATAAGTAGCTTCTGCAATATTTGCTAACATTGTGGAATCTGTAAATGCTAGATCTATTCTAGATGCTGTTTTATAGGAGGTGGAGAAACAGAAGTACGCTCTTTTCCCGGGATTCTTCCATCTCCAAATCTCCGTTACCCCCCATCGCCTGTGCTCAATTATACAATTCTGCTGAATGTTGTTTAGGAAGTTTTGTCTATCCAGCTCTGGTGATAGAACCACATTAAAATCTCAATTAATACAACTTCGCTGGCAGGATACTGAATGATCTTTTCCATTATCTCATTTAGAAACTCCTATCGAAAAAGGAGGTGGGATATAGACTGCCACTGTAACATACCTCTGTTTACAATCTTAAGCCTCGCTACACACGATCGGACATCAAACAACTTTCCCTTGGATTTTTGTCTGAAGGGAGTTGTCCGGTCACACCCATAGCATACACACGCTCTGACTTTTTCGGCAACAAACACGAACGTAGTGACGTTTCAACGTACTGACGAGAGTTTAAAAAGAGGAAGTTCAATTTTCCGGCGTCACCCTTTGGGCTCCTTCTGCTAATTGAGAGTTAGTAGAGGTTTCGTCTGTGTGCATTGGCGATTTTCAGTTTCGTGCAATTTTGTTCGTTTCTGAACGTCCGTTCATCAAGCAGACATGCGCAATAGGGTTGTGCTAACTTGACCCACAAAAAAATATATAAAAATATGTTTGATTCATATAACCAAAATACACTAATCCAAAGTAAAGACATTTGTTATTACTCCGTCAGTATCACCAGCAAAGCAGCTTTTTAGTATTATCACATATATAAAGAAGAAGAGAATGTGCGGTGCTTTCTTGATTTCAGAACTTGCCGCGTCACGAATGTGCTCTTTCAAATACGAACGCTAGTTCTACCAGACAGAACGCTTCCGGCTGGTCTTTGCTTCTGAGCATGCGCATTTGTACTTTGCACAAAAGTCCGATTGCTTGCTGTAACACACGGTCGACTAGGCCACCATTGGACTTTTGTTAACGTTAAAGTTTGTCCGTTTGCAGACCCGAACTTTTTGTCCGATGAAACCCCGAAAAAGTTTGTCCGATGGAGCGTACACACGTCGGGACTATTTTGAAAACTTGCTAATTTTGAAGTTTGTACGGCAAAAAGTCAGACCGTGTGTATGGGCCTATATACAACAGAATAACATATTTTTACATCTCCCGGAAGGATTTGTTTACAAAATCGATAACCCCCCTAGCATACAAGGAATATGTGGCGTGGTATGTTTTTTGTATCCAGGCTTTTTTAACGTTATATTTTTTTTCCCATTATATGTGTCTCCTGTAATATAAATCAGTTGGGGAGTAATTTTCTTATATATTGAAACACTTAATGCTTGTTTAACCACTTACCCCCCGGACCATATTGCTGCCCAAAGACCAGAGACCTTTTTGCGATTCGGGACTGCGTCGCTTTAACAGACAATTGCGCGGGTCGTGCGACGTGGCTCCCAAACAAAATTGGCGTCCTTTTTTTCCCACAAATAGAGCTTACTTTTGGTGGTATTTGATCACCTCTGCGGTTTTTATTTTTTTGCGCTATAAACAAAAATATAGCGGACAATTTTGAAAAAAAATTATATTTTTTACTTTTTGCCATAATAAATATCCCCCAAAAATATATAAAAAACATTTTTTTTTTCCTCAGTTTTAGGCCGATACGTATTCTTCTATATATTTTTCGTAAAAAAAAAACGCAATAAGCGTTAATTGATTGGTTTGCGCAAAAGTTATAGCGTTTACAAAATAGGGGGTATTTTTATGGCATTTTTATTAATATTTTTTTTTACTAGTAATGGCGGCGATCAACGATTTTTTTTTCGGTACTGCGACATTATGGCGGACACTTCGCGACACTTTTTGACACATTTTTGGGACCATTGGCATTTTTATAGCGATCAGTGCTATAAAAATGCATTGGATTACTATATAAATGCCACTGGCAGGGAAGGGGTTAACACTAGGGGGCGGGGAATGGAGGTTAAGTATGTCCCTGGGTGTGTTCTAACTGTAGGGGTGTGGCCTCACTAGGGGAAACACTGATCCTCTGTTCATACATTGTATGAACAGAAAATCAGCATTTCCCCTGCTGCTCCCGGTCCCCGCTCTGTAACGAGCGATCGCGTGTGCCCGGCGGCGGATCGCGCCCGCCGGGCACACGCACGGGAGTCGGGGCGAGCGGCCCTAGTGGTGGCTCAAAGAGCCGCCGTATAGCTACGGGCTCTCGCCCAGCAGAGGCCGACCTGCCGCCGTAGAATGACGGCGGCTGTCGGCAAGCAGTTAAACGTTGAATTTAATCTCGAACATTCCAGGATAGTAGCGGATAAACAATTAATATTTTTTCCTGGGCATTATACTAGAGTATGGAGGAACCTATACCTCCATTGAATCTTATACCTCCCCAATTTTTTGGGGGTGGTATCCATAGGGTACTTGAACCACACCATTGAAAAAACCCATACATTTTCCCCCCTTACACTCACTCCCCCTCCTCCTCCCAACCCACCCTATCCCCTCCCCACTCCCCTCTCTTGTGTATAATCCATCCATTCATGGATGAGAGTGGAGAGGAACCTTCTTCTATCTCCTATTTTACTGACCATAATCTCCATTTCATGTTCAGTATCCAACATAACCCAACTCAATCCCCCCCCCCCCAAAAAAGAAAACAACAACAACCTTCCATTCCTTGTGTGACGGGCTCTTCTAATAACCTGTAAATCTCACACCTTATTTATATGTCCTATTGTATGTCCTTAGGACCTTCGTATTTATTTGGACATCTATTAAATACGAAGAAAAAAAAAAAGGGACCCCATGCAGATAAGTTTACGCATAGAATCAATCTATATGAGTCTATATAATTCTCTATGCAGCTACCTCTCTGACAGTAATCCATATACTTAATATTTTATACATACTTAAAGCGGATGTGCCACAGGGAGAGAAATAATATATTAAAAGCCAGCAGCTACAAATACTGCAGCTACTGACTTTTAATATTAGGACGCTTACCTGTCCTGGAGTCCAGTGCCGATCGCAGCAGATGACGAGCGATCGCTCGCACTCTGCTGCTCCCCCCGCCATCCACGCTGAGGGAACCAGGAAGTGAAGCGCTGCGGCTTCACTGCCCGGTTCCCTACGGCGCATGCGCGAGTCGCGCCGCGCCCCGCCGATTGGCTCCCGCGGTGTGCTGGGAGCCGAGTGTTCCCAGCACACAACGGGGGGGGGCGGACGGGATATGACGGAATGCCCGTCTTTTGCCCGTGAATGCCCAGGCCGGAAGTGGGTGCAAATAACCTGTCTTTAGACAGGTATCTGCACCCCCTCTCCCCCCTGAAGGTGTCAAATGTGACACCGGTGGGGGGGAGGGTTCCGATCAGCGGGGACTCCACTTTTAGGGTGGAGACCGCTTTAATTCTCTCCTATTCCAGTGAGGAAAACTGTATCATTTTAGATATTTAATACTGTCTCAAAAAATATATTTTATTAAATATTTATGTGCTCATCTGTGTTATTAAGTTACTTAGGGCCAGATCCACAAAAGAGATACGACGGAGTAACTGCTGTTACTCCATCGTATCCCTTGTCCTAACTTTGGAAAACTGATCCACAGAAGCAGTTTTCCAAAGTTAGGCAGAAGATCCGGCATGTGTAATTGAATTACACTGCCGAATCTTAGGATGCAGTACCGCATCCCGCCGCTGGGGGCATTTCGAGTCGAAATGCCGTTTCTAGTATGCAAATTAGCACTTAAGGCGATCCACAAAGCTTTCCAGCTTCGTTTTTTCGCCGTAAGTTTTAGTTTGCAAGTGTTAAACTAGGGCTGGTGTTACAAAGTGTAAACTAGTCACACCATGTAAAAGCCCATTCCAGCGACGGCATTTGGTATGCATTCCCGAGGGAGACTCCACGGCAATTTATAAAAAAACAAAACCGGCTGGGTCCCCCCCAGGAGCATACCAGACCTTAGGTCTGGTATGGGTTGGTAAGGAGACCTAGCGAAATTCGACGTAGGGGGTCCCCCTACAATCCATACCAGACCCGTATCCAAAGCACGCTACCTGGCCGGTCAGGAAAGGAGTGGGGACGAGCGAGCGTCCCCCCCCCTCCTGAGCCGTGCCCAGGCCGCATGCCCTCAACATGGGGGGGTTGGGTGCTCTGGGGCAGGGGGGCGCACTGCGGGCCCCCCCACCCCAGAGCACCCTGTTCCCATGTTGATGAGGACAGGACCTCTTCCGACAACCCTTGCCGTTGGTTGTCGGGGTCTCGGGCGGGGCTTATCGGAATCTGGGAGTCCCCTCTGGGAGTCCCCTACCGGAGCATGATGGGACGGTGATGCCTATATAAATGGGATGCAAGGCGCGCTTCCATCATTACAGCGACAAGAGGCGACGAGGCAACATCGGAAGAGGGGAGAAGAACAGAAGAGAAGAACCTGACGTCACAGAAGACCGCGCCGGCTGCCTGTTAGAAATTGAGCTAACACACAAAGATAGCAGGCAGCCAGCGCTGAAGAAGAAGGCACCGGACAGCTGGAGAAGAACCGGGGTTCGCCGAGTCAACAGCGGAAGAGGGGAGAAGATAGAAGAAGACCCCCGGAGAGCGGAGAAGCCCCCCCCCCGGAGAGCGGAAGAAGAAACCTGGCATGGAGTTCTCCCTCTCAGGAATGCATGCTGAGCGACGCTGTCATTTTTTTTATAATTATTTGTTTTCCCGGCGCGTATATTTTTTTTCACCCGTCGCAACTTTAGTGTCCCGTCGCAATCCACAAAGCCGCCCGGCGTCAATTACGTTCGCGCGCTGCACGTCGGGGAAAATGACGTCACACGCATGCGCAGTACGGCCGGCGCGGGAGCGCGCCTCATTTAAATTTTAAACGCCCCCGGAGAGGAGGACCGCCTTGCGACGGCGGCACTTAAGTTACACGGCCTGAAATTTCTAGGTAAGTGCTTTGTGGATCAGGCACTTAGGTAGAGATTTTAAGTCAGTGTAACTAAAATGGGATTTTTTAAGTTGCGCCAGGTTTTTGTGGATCTGGCCCTTAGTGTTTTGTGATTCCTCGTGTATAATCTCCCCTATTCAAACGGTGGAAACATTTTTATTCTGTGCTATCGTTTTTAAAATTCCCTATATATATATTCCCCTTCCCCACCTCCCCTAAAAAAAAAAAAATATTTTTTTAATCTAAATGGATCTAAGTAAATGTTCTGTGCAGGTGGGGGAAGAAAGAAAAAAAAATCCTCAGAATCAATTAGTATACTTATTCAATTCCATTATAAAACGTATTTTTAGTGTTATCTCAAATTTCCCCCCGAAAAAAATAAGTGTATATACTCGTTCAGTATTATTGTGTTAATTGATACTTATAAATTCCTCATATATAACCCCCCTTATCTAAAGAGAGAAAACATTATTATTCAGTGTTATCCTATAAAACCCAATAATTATACACAATCCCCTCCCTTAATTAGTCCAACTATTTAGTGTCTAACCACTCCAGCGCCAGAGTTAGTGTTTAAAAAAAAAAAGGTGCGTGTCCCATCCATCACTCGTAGTTTAGTAGGGTATAGAAGACTATACTTTAACCCTTTCTCCCTTAGTCTTTTATGTATTTCTGTATATTCTCTTCTTTTCTGCTGTATCTCAACTGGATAATCAGGAAAAAAAAATAATCTGACGTTTTTGTATTGTATGTCTGCCTTGACCTGGCTGTTGATAGAATTTGATCTCGATCCCTGGTTTAGGGGTTTGGAAGGAGATCCTTTGTGCTCTCTCCACCCCAACGTTGAATTTACTTCTATATTTAATACTTCTGTTAGTAATTTTTCTGAAAACTGAATTGTGTTATCTCCCTCCACCCGCTCTGGCAAACCCAGGATTCGAATGTTGTTTCTTCTTAAGCGACTTTCTGTGTCTATTGCTCTGTCCTGTAGCTCTCTAATTTGTTTTTCCAATATATGCCATTCTTTCTTATCTTTTTTTAATTTATCTTCAACTTTTGAGACGCAGATTTTATTTCTGCAGTTTTTTTCTGTATTTTATCAAACTCATGTTTTATTGAACATACATCTACTGCCAGGGCATAAATTTTATTTGTCAGTACTTTACTACTTGTTTTTATCGCCTCCAGAATGTCCTTTCCCGAGGGCCAATGTTCCACCTCTACTTCTCTCACAGTCTGAGTCTCCGCTGTTATCTCCTTTGATGGAGATTTTTGTGGGGATTGTGGAGGTTTTTTTACTGTCATGCTGCCATGGCCGAAGGGGAGGAGCAGGGAGTCACAATCTGAGGTTTTGCACTGGGTTTATTGGGGGCCAATTATCCTCATAGTAGTTAATTTATGCTGCTTTAATATTGGACAATATTTTCCTTACTCTGCGCCAGTCTTCTTGCTTTCTCTTTTCTTTTTTTTCCCTTCCCCCTGCTGTTTTCCACAGAGGTATTGAAAAATTGAAAAATATCACCTACTTTTGCTGTATTTGGTCAGCAGGAGGCCGATTGCCAGCAGCCAAATGGATATGCAGGCAGGTCCACGGGTCAGAGGCTGGGAGACACTGATATCGGAAGCCAGGCAGCTGGCCAGCCCACCGCCCGCAGCCACACAGCGGATCGCAAATCCGCAAAGCGCCCGGAGCTAATACACAAGGGTCAAACACCACGGGAATGGGGGCTTCCACTCCTCCTCCTCCACTACCCAGCCAGCCAACCAGCACAGGCGGATCGAAAAGCACACCGAGGGCCGCCAACATTCAAACCTCCCACGCTCCTCAGAAGCTCAGCACTCACGGCAGCAGTAGAGGTATGGCGCTGGCTTCAAAGCCGATTCAGGGGGAGAGATGGAAAATCCCTCGGTGCTCATACAAACAAGGCTAGCATCTCATAGCGCTGGGAGGCCTCACATGAAGAGCCCGCCCCATCATACGTCCGACTCCCTCACGTCCACATGTTCATCTCCCCTCCCGCCACAGACAAACTTAAATGGTAACCTAGGGGAGAAATTTCACATGGCATAACATCCTTCATACAGGCTTCTGGTATACTATTCCTAGCCCTGCATTAACTGTGTGAGAAATGTGTCCTTTTTTCTACACTGTCTTAATCAGGGGTGATATAATCTGAGATTAATTAGAAGCAGATGCAAAGCTACAAACAACAGCAGGGGCTGAGGAGAACAGAGAATTAGAAGGAGCAGCAAGGACAGGGTTAACAACAGGAGATAAAGATTTTACCAGGGAGGACAAGGTATCCACTAATTCAGTCAGAGTACGAAAATGTTTCAACTCACCTGCTACTGGGGGCTGCCCTGTCACTTTCTGAGCCATTCTAGGAACCAGGACCTGCACTCTCTTAGTCAGGGGTGTATCCTGCCTGTCCTCAGCCTGGCTGTTCCTGAATGACATCCTTTTTTTCCACACCGCGGGCTGTTGGACTGTGCCCGTCGTCCACTGCTTCCTGGCGATGGTGACTCGGTCTGCCTTTTCTTGTTTGTGCGACGGTCGCGACCCGACTCGCTGCCCCTATATTCTGCCTCCTCTCTCCTGCTGTCTTTGTTCTCAGCTTCTCCCGCTGCTGGGCTGTATCTCACCAGCGGAATGCTGCGGCGCTGTCTCTCCCTGACGACAGGCTCGTCCACCACTGGGCCCACGCTCCACTCTGCATGACAAGCCTTCTTCCTCCTCATTGCTCTCTTCAGATAATGCCAGTTATCACCACAGGTTAAGCTCTTTTTGCTCCACAGTTCTGCTGCACGTTTCTGCTGCTGCTCCGGTCCAGAGGGAAAAGGAAATAAGTCCCACTGCAGCTGCCCTTTATAGAACAAATCCCAGCTTCTAGAGAATTCCCAGTAATCCTATTGGATCTTCAGTACCCTGCAATTCAAATTCTTAAAGAGACAGTAACCCAATCCTGCCCTAACCTTAACTATTACCTAACCCACTGAATATCTACCTATGTGTGCTGGCCACAATCTCACGCAGGTGGCCTCAAATTTGTGCCACCCTTTTTCATTCTGTTCCATATTCTAGTAATGATATGAATAAAAAGTTTATTTTGGGGACTTTGAATAAGACACATGTGGAAAAGTGCCTCCATTCCTATCTATGAAAATAAAGGGGAGGGAGATTTGGGTCTTTAGATGAGGCAAAAGACAAAAATGATAGAGGATATCTAAAATATTTATTACAAATAACATAGCACATTGCAATGGTATATACAGGTAAAATGTTTGATTCGCTATAATTGCATGTAAAATATTAATTTCACGTGAAGCAAAAAATACATATATTTACAAGGCCGAATTTAAAGTTTGTATATATACATGGAAGACTAAACCGTACATGCAGAAAATGTATCTTTAAGTGGAGATAAAAAATAGATCATGAATTAAAATTCTAATTTCATCCCATAGTGCGCGAAAACATTTTGTGGACAATCCACCCTATCCTCAGGAGCAGTTGGGTAGAATTGTCTGCAAAAAAACATTAGTAAAAATATGGTATAATATAGAACTCAAAGGTCCAAAAGTGGATAGAGGAGGAACATTTCCCAACTCAATTACTTACAGAGGGCTATAATACAAAAAATGCAGTATTGCTAAAAGAGGACCGCTAAGGATCGTCTGTCCCGGGAGCTGAGGTGACGTGGCCGCCATGCATATAGGGTACACAAACAATGTCCCCCAAAGAAAGTGAGGATCTCCTTGTTGTACTTTGTAATGATATATGTAAAGGAATCCATAATGTCTGTTTAGTAAATAAATACATAACTATCATACTTGGATAGTGTTGACGTGCATAAGTAGAAACAATAGCCATTTGAAGAACCAAAGTGAAAAAAAACTAACAGAAATGTGCATGTGAAGATATAGGCATATATTAAGACCAAGTGGAAAAAGAACTTGGGATGGATAACAAAAGTAACATAAGTAATCATGCTAGATGCACAAACTTCCAAGAACCAAACAAAAAGAAAGAATAGTGACTGAAGGAACAATCGAAATAAGATCAATAATAGTTATCTAATGTGTCTCTGTAAGAGCACGGTCCGCATGTGCAGTGCAGCGTGACCGAGTGTAAAACTGAAAGACAAGTGTCAGAGGAAGTGTGTACGAGACCCCCGCTGCCCCATCACCAGCGTCACGCTAGTATGATGAGTGAGGAGAGGCGTTTCCATCCGTTTTCTATACTGGAGCCAACCCACTCACCATAACATCAGCCATGGAGTGGAATAGCACGTGCACCCGCCATGACAACTGAAAAATTAAGTCATGAGCAGGATGCAAAGCGTGATGCCGATGCACAGCGGATAACACACGGCCAATCCCCCACGCCTGAGCAGTGACTACAGGACAGAGATGAAGATGGAGGGTGCCCGGTGCGCAGGACAACAGGGCAAACCAAATAAAGCAGAACATATGATGCCGAGCAGCATGGCTGGTCCATGCATAGGGACCAAAGTACAAATGTGCTGAAATATGCAATAATCTAGGTCCTAAGTCTGCAGATCAGAAATAACAAGTCCAACCCCATGGACCACATGGGAATGTACAGATGGCACTGGTAAAATGCACATCTGCTAGTCAGTTGCCTCCATCCCTATCTTACATATGAATAAAGAAGGGGTGTTTTTGGGACTTTGAATGAGACACATGTGGAAACGTGCCTCCATCCCTATCTATTTATTTTTCCACTTGGTCTTAATATATGCCATATCTTCACATGCACATTTTTTTTTTCACTTGGTTCTTCCAAATGGCTATTGTTTCCTACTTATCCCCATCAACACTATCCAAGTATGATAGTTATTTATTTTTTCACTACACAGATATTATGGATTCCTTTACTTATACCAATTACCAAGTACAACAT
Source organism: Rana temporaria (assembly GCF_905171775.1). Taxonomy (NCBI): domain Eukaryota; kingdom Metazoa; phylum Chordata; class Amphibia; order Anura; family Ranidae; genus Rana; species Rana temporaria. The sequence continues at coordinate 277,417,508 of NC_053493.1, forward strand.
GGAGATTCTCACTTTCTTTGGGGACATTTTTTGTGTACCTGATCACACACTGCGGTCCACGTCACCTCTCAGCTCCCCTCAGCTCCCGGGACAGAGGATCCTTAGCTGCCCTTTTTTGTCAGTACCCCATGTTTTTGTACTATAGCCCTCTGTAAAGTAATTGGGGTTGGAAATGTACCCTCCCTTTATCCCCTTATGGACATTGAGTTCTATATTAGACCATATTGATACTTATGTTTTTTGCAGAGAATTCTACGCATCCGCTCCTGAGGAAGTGGATTGTCCATGAAACACGTCAAGCACTATGGGATGCAGTTAGAATGATTGTGATTGTCAAGGAAACACGTCAAGAAACTATGGGATGCAGTTATAATCAGGGCTCTGCGGAAGAGGGTTCTCCCTGGAAACACATCAGCCTAGCCATTACAGGACACGTTCTGGTTCTCCTTGCTTATGTGGAGTATCCAGTAATTCTGGAGGTGTCCTGTTCATATTGTGCTTTGGCATGCTTTTATATCACTTATGTTTGTGAGTATGTTTTGTGATACTTTTTACTCTTTAATAAATGCTTTAATTAAATTGCACTAGGTCGTTTGCCCTTCTCTTGTTTTTTGTTGTCTTTTAGTATGTTTGGATACCCATGGTCCTAAAAGGGCAGCAAGACTCTAAGGCCTCGTACACACGATAGGATAGCCAGAGGACAACGGTCTGAAGGATGGTTTTCATCAGTCCAAACCGATCGTGTGTGGTTAGTTAACCTTAGGTTAAAAAAATGAGAACTTGCTTTAAAAATTTAACCGATGGCCAGGTCAAAAACCGATCGTTAGTATGCAAAAGCATCGGTTAAAACCTGTGCATGCTCAGAATCAAGTTGACGCATGCTTGGAAGCATTGAACTTCACTTTTTTCAGCACGTTGTGTTTTTACGTCACCGCGTTCTGACACGATCGTTTTTTTAACTGATAGTGTGTACGCACGACGGACCATCAGTCCTTCGTGCGTTCGAGCATTCTCATCGGATGGGACTGATCGTGTGTACGAGGCTTAGTGTGGACAAGGAAGAGACTCACATTTATATTCTAATTTCTGAAGGAAAACACCTGAGCGCAGAAGAATTAATTTACATTTATAAACATATTTATATAATACAGCTTAAGCGATAGCAAGCTGTAACTTATTACAATGAGTGATTATATACTGGCAGAGCTTTTTTTCTCAAAAAATAGGTGCAGGAACTCAATCACGACCCCGTTCAGATTTCACAAACAGTAGAAGGGTCTTAAAGTGGCATTAAATACCAGGATTGCATTACATAGTGCAGAGTTCAGGGGGGTTACACACAGAGTGCAGAGCTGTCACTTGTAAACACAGAAAACCAGATTTCTGGTGTTTACAAGTGATTGTGGTGAGCAGGCAACAAAGGGTCTGAGCCAAAGGTGGGTGGAACTGAGTTCCCCCAAGTTCCCCCTGAAAAAAAGCCCTGATTACTGTGCCCTGATTAAAATAATATTTAGAAGTAGTTATTATGGAAATTGGGAATAGGACTCTTGAATGATGACATTGAACACTAATTTGTTTTTGTATCTTTGGATATTTTATGAATATGTAAATAAAAATCTGTACTCTAAACATTATTTTTGTCTTGTACTCGTTATGTTTAAAGGTTGTAGTACCCCTATTAGATTAGCCCCTTTCATAATCCACGTTTAAGTTAAAACGCATGTCTTCGTTCGCAACTGTCTCATGTTACTATGGTTTCTTCTGATTTATTTTATTCATTAATTTTCTTCCTACATATTCCTTTTGCGTGAGATATGACTGCTATCTGCTTTGACTGCTTACACTTCTAAGCCACACACTAGTAGAATTTGAATCAACATTTTTCATTTTAGGAAATCTTGTTGGATTTTCTAACAGTTAGTTTGGAGAACATGACATTTTTTTTCAACTTCAGTGATGAGAAAATTTGAAGGATCCAGATATAAACATTTTTTATTTCTCGAATGAACTAACGAATATCTAGCAGTGTATGTGATTTTTGTTCAGGAAAGTCCATTCATTCTAGAATCAAATGTTAAAAGTAAATGAAATTTTAAGTACAGTGGAACCTCGGTTTACGAGTAACGTGGTTAACAAGCATTTTGAAAGACGAGCAATTTTAAAATTCAAGCTAATGGGGTTTGCAAGTACCGCTTTTGGCCTGAGGTGGGGGGCGCCGGAGCCACGCAGAGCCGTTCGGAGCCGTTCAGAAATACTCTATTCCCGGGTGTTCCAAGGGTTTCCGAGGTCAGCCGAGCTGTCCTCTGGCCTTTCCGACCATTTCCGAGGCTCTCTGGCGCCCCCCACCTCTGGTCACATGCAGTACTGCATGGCATTGAAGTCAATGTGGAAACTAATTATTTTTAGTTCCCATTGACTTCTATGAGGAGACTCGCTTGATATGTTAGTGCTTTGGATTACGAGAATTCTCCTGGAACGGATTATGCGTGTATCCAAGGTTTCCCTGTACTTTCAAAGAACATTTGTCAAGTCATTGAATGTTTGGAGAATTTTCATATTTTCATTCAAATAACTACTTGTGTATGGCTAGCTTTACACTCTGTCTGAATGTTATCTTGACCTTGTCCTGTTAATGGCTTTGCTCTTTCAGGATTATATTTTACGTTTAATACATTTTTTATTGAAGAAAAACATGTATTCTGAGGTATAATATATCTAGTCATAGTAACAGGTGTACATAGCAGACCTTTAACTAGTCTAAAGTGACATTATTACAAACCATTAACCTAATGGAAAGAGGCTAGGATAGAAGAGGGGGGGGGGGGGTTAAGACCCTAGTAGCATTAGCTTTACCGTTTGAACATCTATGTCATATTGTATATTTTCAATCAGAGTTAGACATGATATCCGCAAAAGTAGTGGAGAACTTAAAGGCGAACCAGCAGGTCCATATTTTATTGGAAGTGGAAATTTGGTCTCTGAGTTCATATGTGAGGTCTTCCATAATAATAATAAATATGATCTACTACTTGCAACCATTGCTGTAGTGTGGAGGGTGGTAGATTCTTTCCAATACTAAGATATAAGTGTTTTTGCAAGCATTTAGTAGGTGGAGGTAATGGATTTCTTATATCGACCTACTAGTTTTCCTGTACAATGGAATAACACAGCCCATTGGGAATGGGATAGAATTGTATTACATTAATCAAGTGTAATATAGGTGACCAATAGGGGTGAATGAGAGGGCATAGCCACCAGATGTGGGCATGTGTGGCTGTAGCCCCACATGCTCTCCAGCATAGCCCTGAAGTGTCCGGGAAAGCTTCATGTAGAGACGCTGAAGTAATGCCATCTAGTCAGAATCTTGTAATTAGTCTCTGATATTATAGAGGCAATAGAGAATGTGTGAGACATTTTGCTAATTTTTGAGTGATTGTCATCTGTTAGAGGTTGCTGTAGGTCCATTTCCCGACTTGTTAAGAATTTAGGACAAGAGTTGGATTCCAGTGACAACAGTGCTTTATAAAATGAAGAGATACTTTTTTGTGGAGGCTGCATGGCTGCCATAATGTTTTCCACCTGGCGATAGATCTGCAAAGTGTACATAGAGGTTTTGGGTGAGACTTAATAAACAGGGATAGTTGGTTATATGTCCAATAGTCCGTATTTGATATGGTGGTGTTTTTGAGTGTAAAGCCATCCATGTAGCTTATGCATTAGGGCCCAAATCGTAAAGGTGGACCTAGTCAGAGGTGATGTGTTTTCAGACAGAGAGCGAAAACCTTGAGGGATCCAAATTTGTGGGAACAGATCCTAGTTACTGAGGTCATGTTCTAGTTGAACCCATAGATTGGATCCCTGGTGGTGCTTCCAGTCTGATATTCTATTTAGAATGATAGCTAAAAAATATTTCTTAAAGTTAGAGAGCAATAAGACACCCTTAGGCCCCGTACACACGGTCGGACCAAACCGATGAGACTGGCCCGTCGGACCGTTTTCATCGGTTCACCTCTGAAGTGGCCGTACGGCCTGATATGTGTACACACCATCAGTCCAAAATCCGATCGGGTCAGAACGCAGTGAAGTCAAACACATGACGTGCTGAATAAAACAAAGTTCAATGCTTCCAAGCATGCGTTCGACTTGATTCTGAGCATGCACGGGTTTTGAAACCGATGCTTTTCTGTACTAAACATCGGTTTGGTCCGATGGGGCAGCGGTCCATCGGTTCGGTTTTGAAGCATGTTTAGAAATTTTGGACCGAAGGAAACCAGACCGATAGAATATAAGCACGGTCGGTTTGGTCCGATGAAAATGAACTTCGGTTCATTCTCATCGGACCAAACCGACTGTGTGTACGGGGCCTTAGGCTTCAGTTTGGTGAGGGGAGCTTGAACAATACAGGAGTGTTTGCTGTGCCAAATATATTTGCATATCAAAGAGGTTAGCGCCGAAAAGAACCTGAAGGAATTTTGTTTAAGATATCATTTGGAACATAAAAAGTAGTCTGGCAAGGCATTCATTTTGACCACGCTAATTCTTTCCAACCATATGTAAGCAAATTGATTCCATTATGTAGGTCATGGCGTATACAATTTAGGAGGGGGTATAATTTTCTCTAGCTAATGAGGCAGGATTGTGAGTAAGATAAATTCCTAAGTATTTTAGTTTCTGTGGTTGCCAAGAAAAGGGGAAGGGGGGTTTTAAAAGATTGACAGTTTTATGGGGTACGGAAATGCTTTGAATTTCGAATTAGAGAAGTTGATCTTGAAATTGGAAAGTGATCGAAGGTTTCAAAAGCTGACATGAGATTAGGCAAGGTGATATTGGGTTGTTGGACATAAAATAGTATATCGTCAGCATAAGCTGCGTATTCATGTTCGTAGGTCCCTATTTTGATCCCATGGATGTTGGAGTTATGTCTTACTGAATAGAGAAATGGTTCCAGAGAAAGAGCAAATAAAATAGGTGAAAGGGGGGCAGCCCTGTCTAGTGCCATTATAAAGGGTGAAAGTATCACTGAGAGTGCCATTGACGTGGAGTTGGGTTGTACTATTAGGTCCAGGAGCCCTTCCGTTGGCCATTGATTTAAGTGCTGAGCGGAGTTCAGAAGTAGTTATTCAAGACTCTAGTGCCTTAAGAGAAGAAAGAGGGAGTTTTGGCAGATTGGCCTGTAGTAGATAGATAGATCGACGTGAGTTTACGTCTCCAATAGTTTTATGAACATGGTAAAGTTGTTGGTAGAAGGACGAAATTTGCTACCAATGGCTTTGATTTCGTAAACAAGTGAATCTGAAGGTGTCTTAATTTTGGCTATAAACGTGGTGTTTTTTTTCTGTTGCAATGAGTAAGCTAGGTGGCCTACCTCCAAATGATTAAACCAAATAACTCAAGATGCCCGAACAGGGACACTAGTCCATATTCTATGTTATAGGTTAAATAAAGGGATAGTGTCCCTGTTCAGTATCATATGTTATTTGGTTTAATCATGTAGAGGTAGGTTTGATTTGAGTCTACATGGAGAGAATATATAATGACATCATATTGTTCTGTCTAGTATTTTTATTTATTTATTTGACATTTATTGAAGGCTCTATTGTGTTATGAACTTGTTCAGGACCTTTTGGTTCCTTTAGTCCCTCCTCACAATAAAAACTTCTAGGTTATTTTTTCTCACTGGTCCCCAACACCATTACAAAGAAAAACAAAAAACTGCGCTACAACACAATAAACCCCAAGGCAGCAGCTATCGTGCGAAGTACACAAATAGACATAAAAAACAAAAAGCTGCGCCAAGACAAATAATTGAACAGATCCCCTACTCTAGGTAGAAGTAACAACAATAAAAAACGTCTGTGAGCTCTTATGCAGAGGCTAGGAATGCACTATTGCAGTACAAAAACACAAGTTCCATGTAGTGTGGCTCAGTATTGAAACGATGGATATAAATTTCTCCAACACCTGGTGACATGCATGCAGTTTGTGAAGTTCCTCCACCTGGAAATTAAAGCCTCTTACCAGAAGGTAAGAAATCAAAGCGGATGGCTATAACCCAGCCTCGGCCTTTTATTTCCCCAGGGATCTCAGATGCGGAGTCCACAGCGTCACGATCAGTAAAACCTCAGTCGCTCCATTGGAGAGAGTGTATGAAAAAAGAGGACGCATATAGCGTAATAACGTACGGTAACAAAATTTATTTAAAAGTAATCTACTTACAGCAGAAACGATAAAAAACAGCCAGTGTTTTAAAATGTGGAAATGCCGGCCGGCATGTAGGAGCCCTTCCTCCCGAGCGTGGTGATGTCACTGACGTAGCCTCCCAGACGCGTTTCGTCACAAAGCGGACCCCCCATTGATAACGTCCCGCTTTGTGACGAAACGTGGTCTGGGAGGCTACGTCAGTGACGTCACCACGCTCGGGAGGAAGGGCTCCTACATGCCGGCCGGCATTTCCACATTTTAAAACACTGGCTGTTTTTTATCGTTTCTGCTGTAAGAAGATTACTTTTAAATAAATTTGGTTACCGTACGTTATTACGCTATATGCGTCCTCTTTTTTCATACACTCTCTCCAATGGAGCGACTGAGGTTTTACTGATCGTGACGCTGTGGACTCCGCATCTGAGATCCCTGGGGAAATAAAAGGCCGAGGCTGGGTTATAGCCATCCGCTTTGATTTCTTACCTTCTGGTAAGAAGCTTTAATTTCCAGGTGGAGGAACTTCACAAACTGCATGCATGTCACCGGGTGTTGGAGAAATTTATATCCATCGTTTCAATACTGAGCCACACTACATGGAACTTGTGTTTTTGTACTGCAATAGTGCATTCCTAGCCTCTGCATAAGAGCTCACAGACGTTTTTTATTGTTGTTACTTCTACCTAGAGTAGGGGATCTGTTCAATTATTTGTCTTGGCGCAACCCCAACACCATTGACTATAGAAGCCATAGTTTCCATATAGTGATGTAATGATGGCCAGTAAGTCTGTAAAATCTGCATGCGGTTAAGAATAAATAGCTCTGTATTATTGCGCTGTATCTGTCCTACATTGCAGCAGGCTTTTTAATATAGTTAGCCATGAGATGAAAATAAATATTTTGCTTGGTTCCAACCTCTATCCCGAAATTAGGTATAATCCCATTTATTTTTAGCATATATAGTGGAATGAGACATAACTTCTGTTCACAATGTTCTTCTGTTCTTTGCCACCAGAAAGGGATCATAGGGGATTGCTCTCACAATGGAAAGATGTCTTCTCATTTCTTGTTGGGTCTACAGTAGGGATGAGCTTTGTGTTCGACTCGAACATCGTATGTTCGACCGTTCATCGGAATACGAACGTTACGGACTGTTCGCGCCAAATTAGAGTGGCGTGTCATGACCCATAATTCACTGCGGCATCGCAGTGCATTGCTGGCTGATGATTGGCCAAGCATGCACTATGCTTGGCACAAATCCAGGGTGGCTTTGGCCAATTATGGCTCAGGGGGTTTAGTACACGCCCCACACTATAAAAGGCCGTCTGGAAGTCAACCTTGTGTAGAGTGTCGTGGTGGTTAAGAGAGGACAGAGAGAGACAGAGAGAGAGAGTGTTATTTTTTGCAGTTAGATAGAGCAGGCAGGCAGGCAGGCTAGTCAGTTAGAGTTACAGGGCTAGATTCACAGAGAGATACGACGGTGTATCTCCTGATACGCCGTCGTATCTCTGACTTAGGCCGGTCATATCTATGCGCCTGATTCATAGAATCAGTTACGCATAGATATGCCTAATATCCGACAGGTGTAACTGTGTTACACCGTCGGATCTTAACTGCAATTTAAAAATGGCCGCTGGGGGCGTTCTCGCTGATTAATATGTAAATCAGCGAGATACGCCAATTCGCGTGGCCCCGACGCAGTTTGTTACGATGTTTACGCAGCGGTTTCCCCAGCGTATACTTACCCCTGCTTCTATGAGGCGCAGCCAATGTTAAGTATAGCCGTCGTTCCCGCGCCAATTTTTTTTTTTACGTCGTTTGTGTATGCCGATTCTCAAACCCGAACGTCGCAAGTTACGCTCACGCCGAAACCACTGACGTCCTAGCGACGTCAGTGGGAGCAATGCATGCCGGAAATTTTCGCGGACGGCGCATGTGCATTTAAATCGGCGCGGGGACGCGCCTGATTTAAATAGTACACTCCCCCTAGCCGGGGGTTTGGAGGTAAGTGTTTTGTGAATTACCCACTTGCCTCTCAAACTTGCGGCAGCGGATCTTAAATCACATAGATCACGCGGATCTAAAGATCCGCTGATCTATGTGAATCTAGCCCACAGTGTGTAGAGGATATATATGCATCCCAGGTGTTGTATATCTATTTATACACTGTATTGAGTTTAGCTAGATCCGCTCTTCCTAATATACTGACAGGCTGGCAGGTGATTGTGCTAGCTGCAGTATTCTCATGTGGTGTACTGTCTGTGTCCTCTGCAGTGTGCACCTAAAGCTACATGGTGTGTGTACTGTCTGTTTTCTCTGCACATTGTGCACCTAAAGCTACGTACAGCTGGTGTTTCTCATATTTATTTTTAGAGGCAAGAATCTGCTCATATTAATACCACAGGCAGGGGATATTTCTGCAAGTACTTTCACGTGGCGTACTGTCTGTGTCCTCTGCAGTGTGCACCTAAAGCTACGTGGTGTGTGTACTGTCTGTGTCCTCTGCACATTGTGCACCTAAAGCTATGTAAAGCTGATGTTTCTCATATTTATTCCTAGAGGCAGGGATCTGCTCATATTTATACCACAGGCACGCAATATTTCTGCAAGTACTTTCATGTGGTGTACTGTCTGTGTCATCTACAGTGTGCACCTAAAGCTACGTGGTGTGTGTACTGTCTGTGTCCTCTGCACATTGTGCACCTAAAGCTACGTAAAGCTGGTGTTTCTCATATTTATTCCTTGAGGCAGGGATCTGCTCATATTAATACCACAGGCAGGGGATATTTCTGCAAGTACTTTCACGTGGTGTACTGTCTGTGTCCTCTGCAGTGTGCACCTAAAGCTACGTGGTGTGTGTACTGTCTGTGTCCTCTGCACAGTGTGCACCTAAAGCTACGTAAAGCTGGTGTTTCTCATATTAATTCCTAGAGGCAGGGATCTGCTCATATTAATACCACAGGCAGGGGATATTTCTGCAAGTACTTTCACGGAATGCCTCGCTGGACAGGGTGGTCAGTGGTAAGGTGCAAATTACCACTGACTCATGGTCCCGCAGGCATGAACAGGGACGTTACCTATCTTTCATGGCGCATTGGGTGACTCTGCTGGCAGCTGGGAAGGACGCAGGACAAGGTACAGTAGTGCAGTTGTTCCGCCACCATGCCTCCAAAATGCTACTACTGGTTGTGACACACCTCTCTCCTCCGCCCCCTCCTCTTCTTCCTCTGTGTCCTCTTCCTGTGCTGATGTGTCCTCGGAACCAGCGGTGCTCCATAGGAGTTTAAGGGGCTACGCAGGCAAAGAGATGCCATGCGGTGCTTGAGCTGGTGTGCTTGGGGGACAGGAACCACACTGGGCCAGGGGTTCTGTCAGCTCTGCAGGGGCAGGCTCAGAGGTGGTTGATGCAACGCCAGGTTAAGCCAGGAATTGTGGTTTGCAACAATGGCACCAACCTCCTCTCCGCCCTGCGACAGGGACAACTGACCTATGTGCCCTGTTTTGCTCATGTCCTTAACCCGGGCTTACAGCATGTCCTGAAGCAGGCCAGGAAACTCTGTGTGCATTTCCAAAGGTCATATAATGCCAGTGCTCGGCTGGCAGACCTCCAAAAGAAATACAACCTGCCCAAGAACCGCCTAATCTGTGACATGCCCACCAGGTGAAACTCTACGTTGGCCATGCTGCAGCGGCTGCACACGCAGCAGAGCGCCATCAATGAGTATCTGTGCCAATATGGCAGCAGGACAGGGTCAGGGGAGCTTGTTTTTTTCCCCACGCCAGTGTTCCATGATCAGGGATGAATGCACTGTCCTGTCACCATTTGAGGAGGCCACGAGGATGGTGAGCAGTGACAGTGCATGCATCAGTGACACTGTCCCTCTTATTCACCTGTTGGAGCACACACTGTGTGGAATAATGGACAGGGCCTTGAGGTAGAACAGAGGGAGGAAGAGGAGGACTTTCCTTACCTCTAAAGGCCCCCTTTATCCAGAGAGTTTTTCTGCTTGCCCACCTATCACACAGGAAGAGGACAAGGAGGAGGAGGATTGTGTCAGCATGGAGGTGGAGCCTAGCACTCAGCATCAGCAGCAGTCTTCAAAGGATCAATTACAGTCTCAAGAAACCCATGGACTTGTACATGGCTGGGACGAGGTGGTTGCGGATACTGTCGTCCTCAGTGACCCAGAGGACTCTGCACCGAATGCCTCAGCAAACCTACGCTCTATGGCCTCCCTGATCCTGCAAAGCCTGCTGAAGGATCCTCGTGTTCGTGCTATCAAGGAGAGGGATCATTACTGGCTGGCAACCCTCCTTGATCCATGTTACAAGAGTAAGGTTGCGGACCTTATCTTGCCGGCGCAAGATAAGGCCTCGCAGAAAGGTCTGTGCAACGCGTTCCCAGGGGCTGGGAGGTTACAAAACCCTGGTCCTGGACAACGTGTTGCTGAGGCTTCAGTCAGTCCCAGAAGGAGCGGTGGAGAAGGTGGCCGTCTGACCGATGCGTTCAGACAATTTTTTAGTCCACAGCCCTAAGGTATGACCGGTTCCAGCAACCATCGCCAGCGTCTGTTTTACATGGTGCGTGAATACCTAGGGGCTTGGACACCTTTCCCACTGAAAATCTTCTGGCTTACTGGGTCTTGAGGATGGATCACTGGCCAGAGCTTACACAGTATGCAATTGAACTACTGGCCTGTCCTGCATCCAGAATTCTTTCAGAACGCACATTCAGTGCTGCTGGAGGCTTTGTAACTGATCACAGGGTGTGCCTCTCCACCGACTCGGTCAATCGACTGACCTTCATAAAAATGAATCAGGCTTGGATCACCACCAGCTACCAAGCACCTGATGCTGATGTAACTGAATAATTTTTTTGAAATGTCAGATCGCTTTAAGACTGCCTATGCTGAGTGACTATCCTGTTATGCTGAGTGACTATCCTTTTCCTCCGCAATGATCATGCTGATAGCTTGTAAGAACATTTTTGGTTCTGGGCACTGCCACCAGTGCCTAAGGCCCAATTTTTCTGCCCCTGTTTTTACAGGGGCGTGTAATTACAATTATATATCAGACAGGAGGCTCATATCTTATGCATTAATCTTTCTTTATTAATGCCCGCAGAAAAAGTTCATATTCAATTTTAATGTAAATAAAACAGAAAAAACTGTAAAACTACGATTCCCAGCAGTCCTAGGGCCACAGTAGCCACTCCCATCTTGTGCCCCTATATAAGGATCTTCCTCTTTCTTTCTGCTCATAGCAGCACGGATGTTCAGATGAGTATAACTTTACTTAAATATACAGCTATATTGTTTTTTTCCTAGGATTGTGCTGTCTTGTTTAAGTTCTAGTGCCATTGCGCTTGTGCTGTGGCTTGTTAATATTCTACCTACCTCCGGGCCTATTCTAGCTACCTCCGGGCCCTGTCCTTTTTCCCTGCTGTCCCTTCGGTGGCTGGCGCTGGGCGCAACCTCGCCTCGCGGGTATCCCCCCTCTTGCTTCGGTGTCGCCGCCATTTTTGAGGCACCATTCCTTCCACCCCCTTCTCCTTCGGTCCGCGTTTTCGCGCGCGCGGGCCGAGGAGGGGCGTGTCCGATGCGCTGTCCCTCACGCCATCTAATAGTAACTCCGGGGGCGTAGTCTCGCGAGACTTCGCCTCTGGAGGAGATTCACCAGGCTCTCTTGTCCAATAGGAACTCCGGAGGCGTAGTCTCGCGAGACTTCGCCTCTGAGAGAAGATACTCACCAGGCTCTCCTCCCACCGCAACGCTATTCAGCGCTGACGGTGCGGAGGTAGGAGCCTGGAGTAACTAGTTAGTTAGTTAGATAGGTGGATTTACCTGACAGATTAGCCAGTTAGGTAATGTTCAGAGCGAAGGAATTTATTCTTCTCACTGTGGTAGATATCCCCTGATACTTGTTAGTGCACTGTGCGGTTTGTGCAGCAGTACAGAGCATCTTAGATTGCCCACAGTAGGAGCCGCTCTCTGTAATTTCACCAATATCATTATTCATCCCAAACAACATAATGGCCGAAGAGTTTTCAGTTCCCATAAAGGGGGAGTTGGCGCTAGACACAGCGCAGTTTTTGAGCACATCTCAAATACAAGATTTAATCACCAAGTCTGTGCAAGCTGCCCTGGCTTCAGCGTCCATACCCTCTGGATTGCAGCAGGTCCTGCCCCTTGCCTCTGTTCCGCTACCCCACAGCGATGAGCAGCATTTACAGAAGGGCAAATCCTCTCAAAAGAGGAAGCACATTGGGGCGACCCATGACTACCCGGCAGGGGAAGAAACCCCACGCATCCCTCGGACTCTTTCCAACCCCTGGGCCTCAGGGAGTCACCAAAGAGGCATAGGTCCGCTAGGCGGACAAAACCCGACTCGTTTGTAATCGATTCTGACGAGAATTCGGGTGAGACTGAGGTCTCTGAGTCCGAATACGATGATGAGGAGGATGCTGGGACATTGGCGTTCAACCAAGACGCCACCCCTGGAACTCAGGGCACAACTATAGTAGATGCTCTGGGCGAACCACTGTTCCATCCAGATGCCATCTCCCATCCCCGTTCTGGGGATTGGTCACCTTTGCCCCATGTATCACAATATGTGGAATTCTGGGCACGTAGGTCCCTTGAGAGGACTAATCGGAACAAACTGCGAGCAGAATGCCCTCGACCACACATCCCTAAGAAGGTGGTCCTAACACCCGAGATATACCCCATCCTATCTAAATACCTGTTGAAAACAGGAAAATTCCCCAAAAAAGGGATAGACCGCTCCTTTAAAAGTATACAGGACCGGATCCTTGACCTCCTTGGCCCGCTGACTAAGATTTTAAATCTCTCAGAGCAAGCAGCGGCATCTGACCAAGCAGTCGACACAACCCAGCTAAGGGGATGGGCCCAAAGGGCCATATGTCTGGTGGGCAGCGCTAACACCGCCTGCTCTATCGAGCGTAGACGCTCCATACTGATGCGGCTTGACCCACAATTAGCACACCTGGCAGAAACTGAACCAGGTCCAACAGCAGAGGGGATGCTGTTCGGTGAGTCCTTGGTTAAGGACATTAATAAATTTGTTGGGCTCTTTAACAGCCTCGATAAGGCCCAGTCCTCACTCAAAAAATCTGGAACACATAAGGTTTTTCCCCGGGCCGGCAGAAGTAGGGGCCGTTCTGCCGGCCGCAATGGCAATTTCAGACCATTTAACAGGGCGGCTGCCCAACCTCATTATACCCAGGCTCCCCCTCCATACACCACAATGGCGCAACCGGCACCATTTTTCCCACCCCGTGGTAGACCGTGGAGAGGACGAGGAAACAGAGGATACCCCCGCTCTCGTCCGTACACCGGTGAGTACTTTCGACACTCCAGTGGGGGGACGACTAATGTTTTTTTTTACCCACGCTTGGTCTGTGATTACGGCAGATACATGGATACTGAACACCATAATAGGGTTCCAAATAGAACTTCTGTCCTCACCAAATCTAGGCGTGATACCACCCCTATTCGATTTGCAAAGCAAAACGTTGCTCTTATAGACAACGAGATGCGAGACCTGATTTCCAAACAGGCACCAAATCTTAGCACAAATCTTAGACTGTCGTCCGCTCCGTGGTGTTTCACCAAACTTTTGAAACCGGTAGTAGCGTCACTGAGGAGCAGAGGAGTACGTCTGATCATTTACCTCATCATAGCATGCTTCAAAACACAAGCTTATCGCCACATGGTTTGGACGATCAACCTGCTACAAAGACTGGGTTTCTTGATCAACCAAGAAAAATCAGTTCTTGCTCCTGCTCAAGAAATGGAATTCATGGGCTTCTTGGTGGACACCAACCAAGCTGTCCTCCGTTTACCCAGGGCAAAATTAGCTCTGATCCGCAAAGAGATCAGAGCGGTGCTACGCAAGAGCTATCTGTCTCTACGCGTACTCGCCCGCCTGGTAAGCCTGTTAGCGGCCTCCATACAAGCCATATTTCCGGCCCCTCTTCACTACAGGGCCCTCCAGCGGCTCAAGATCCTTCATCTGCGACAGGGTCTCAGATACGCAGACGAGGTCCCTCTCTCGGCGGAAGCCAGAGCAGAATTGCAGTGGTGGCTTCGACATGCCGTCGAGTGGAACGGCAAAACGATCTTCAACTCGTGCCCGGAAGTCATCTTAGAGTCGGACGCGAGCCGGCGAGGCTGGGGCGCTCGCCTAGGCGAGACCTCGACGGGAGGGACCTGGTCCAACAGGGAGTCCCTCCTACACATCAACGCATTGGAGCTTCTAGCGGCCTTGTTCGCCATCCAGAGTTTCTTAACAGAGAGGTCCAATTGCTGCGTATTATTACGCATGGACAATATTGCTGCGGTGCAATACATCAACCGATTAGGGGGCACAAGATCAAAAATTCTAGCGGATATTACCAAAGAATTTTGGCATTTCTGCCTATCCCGCAATATCATCCCTATGGCAGAATACATCCAGGGTTCTTCCAATACTATAGCAGATTGGAATTCCCGTTATCTTATAGACTCCAGCGACTGGCGTCTGGACCGATCAGTCTTCACCCAACTGAACCGACTTTGGGGCCCCTTAGGCATAGATCTATTCGCCTCTTGCCTCAATCATCAGCTGCCCCGATTCTTCAGCTGGAGACCGGACCCAGGGGCCTCAGCAGTGGACGCTTTCCATCACTCCTGGACGGGGGAGACACAGTACGCGTTTCCCCCATTCTCGATGATCCCCAGAGTGTTGCTACAGATAGCGAACCAGAAGGCGACGGTTGTGCTAATCACTCCTTGGTGGCCAACACAGCCGTGGTTTCCCCTCCTGCTGGAGATGGTCATAGACTATCCCAGACTCCTGCCTCCTTTTCCGCACATCCTCTCCTATCCGACCAAGGGCATTCACCCTCTGGTAGCGGAAGGCACACTAACTCTCCTGGCGTGGTTGGTTTCGGGGTGCCAGACACGGACAGCGACCTTTCTAAGTCAGCTAGGGACCTTCTCGCCCTGGCCTGGGCCCCCGGGACTCGATCGGCATATCGATCAGCCTGGGGACTCTGGGTGCGTTGGTGTGATCAACGACAGATTGATCCCGTACAAGCCCCTGTAACTGGCATAGTAAACTACCTGGCGGATTCTTTCGAATCTGGTAAAGCATACAGCTCCATAAATGTGTACAGATCAGCCATATCGGCTTACCATTACCCGGTGGATTCTTTGCCAGTCGGCAAACACCCCCTGATATGTAGATTGATGCGGGGCATAAAATTCAAGCGGCCTCCACGCCCTAAATATCAATCCACCTGGGATGTTTCCAGGGTTCTCGACATGTTCTCTAGATGGGATGACAACGATGCGTTGCCTCTCAGACTTCTGTCTTATAAACTAACGATCCTTTTGTGTCTGGTTTCGATCAAACGAGTCTCCGACGTTAGGGCTCTGGACATTTCCAGGCGTCAGTTTTCGCCTCAAGGGATTAAGTTCTCGGTGGTCCGTAGGACCAAAACAGACCTTCAGTCTGTATTTTACCCTTATTTTCTGGCGCATCCGCGACTCTGTGTGGCTAGATGTCTACAGGCCTACGAAGCACATACTGCTGACCTGCGCTCTCCTGATTTTTCCCAGCTTCTACTATCGTATGTCAAACCTCATCACCCGGTCTCCTCCGCCACTCTGGCGCGTTGGGTTAGATCGACCATGGAGATGGCGGCCATAGACATAGCCCTGTTTGGAGCACATTCTTCCAGGGGAGCTATGGCTACCAAGGTGGTTACGGCAGGGGGTTCTCTGGCAGACCTCTTGCTGGCGGCCGATTGGTCTTCTGAAACCACCTTTCGCCACTTCTATTTTAGACCGGAGGACCATGTCTCCGTGTCAGTTTTATGATTGTTTTGTCGCTAATAGACGAAGGGTCTGTATAATGTTGTCTTATTCATATTAATATATATATACAACGTTAAGCTTTGAACCTGCATAAGATATGAGCCTCCTGTCTGATATATAATTCGAGATTTTCCTAGCTTGTGACGGAAAATATTAATTATATGAAGACAGGAGGCGAGTATCTTCCCTCCCTACCCAACCCTGTCATGGTTTTACATCCTCTTTCAGGTTATTGATCGCAATCACGGTTCCTGTGTGCTGGCGACCTGTTGATTGTGGAGAGTACGGATGACCTATTAGCCGAGTATGTTTGGTTGGCTAGTCCCCGTTGGGACGTGTTTTCAGTTACCCCAGTTGTCCCCAGAGGCTGGAATGTCGGGCCGGCTGGCCGAAGAATCCGGTGATTAGACAACTGTTCAAAAGATGTTCCTGGTTCCGGTACGTCTAAGATTCGCATAAAGAAGAGGAAGATCCAAGACGGAGCAGTCCTTATATAGGGGCACAAGATGGGAGTGGCTACTGTGGCCCTAGGACTGCTGGGAATCGTAGTTTTACAGTTCTTTCTGTTTTATTTACATTAAAATTGAATATGAACTTTTTCTGCTATGGGCATTAATAAAGAAAGATTAATGCATAAGATACTCGCCTCCTGTCTTCATATAATTAATATTTTCCGTCACAAGCTAGGAAAATCTCGAATTTTTGATGCAATCATTTGCAGCGGCTCATTCCTGCGCTCCAACTAGAGTATCTGTGAGGGGTTGCAGTGTTGTGGCACCAGTGCCTAAGGCCCAATTTTTCTGCCCCTGTTTAACAGTGGCGTGTAATTACAATTTTTGATGCAATACTTCTGAACAGATGCACACAGACAGCAAAACAAATGTTACATGGGTGAATTTTTTGGCTGGAGCTACACTTTAAAAAAGTACCAGTTCAAAATTACAAACAGATTCTACTTAACAACAAACCTACAGTCCCTCTCTTGTTTGCACCGCCTGTATACTGCTGTTCAAAGTATATAGGGCCAAAGGGTCTGGTAATGACCTGGGAGGAGGGGGCGGGGAAACCCATGCTATTTTTCTCAATGATTTTCATCCATATTGAAGGGACCAGACATTACATTAAAGCCGCAAGCAGTTTTAAATTACTTTTTTCTTAAAGTAATCTCATTTTGTGCAGGGACAGTTCTAAACACGTGCCACTTCACAGGCATACTATAGACACCCAGCAGGTACGATATTTAAAGGAATTTTTCAAAAACAAAATTTAAGCATCATTAAAATCACTGCTCCAGAAAAAACAACAGTCTTTAAAAAAAAAAATCCATTGATACATGTTCCCTGAGGCAAGACCTGGGTTCTCAAACCCGTTTTACGACAATAACTTGCATATTAGCCTTTATAATCTTTTGAATTCGAACGTTCGAGTCCCATAGACTTCAATGGGGTTCTAAAAGTTTGGGCGAACGTTCGGTCCGTTCGAAGGTTCTGGTGCGACCCGAACGGGGAGATGTTCGGCTCATCCCTAGTCTACAGGACAGCAAGTGAAGCAAAAATCTCCTTACTAAAAGCAGTTTTTATCCTTCCCTACTATATTCCAAATTTTATAAAACGTCTTGGCCTTTAGATATACTGTAAGTACTGTAAGTACCTGAGTTATGCTTTTTCTGAAAACATAAAATTACCAACCCTTATGAGATGCAGAAGAGCATCCATTCCCTGTGTTGGGCGGTGGTCCATCCACTTGAAAGTGAGGGGGGGACAGTGTAAGTGTATTAAATCGGCATCCACAGCAAAATTTCTGTAAATAACATACAGGCATCTGTGTTATACAACACAGTCCTTTCCAGTTTCTCACATGTATACTTAACCATACCTCTCAGAGCACTTCATCTACCCCATTGTTCATCAGGCATTTGCCAGGTGGTTTGTTATACGGTCTCTGAGACTTAGCCTAAGGAGTTCTTGCAGATTTTTCAGAGTGGCACCGAAGGCAGCTTTCTACCGCTGCTAAGTAGTTATTCTATTTCCAAAAGCCAATGTAGTCTGCAGGACAGAGATTCCTGCAAAAACTTATTTCACCATATGCAGTATTCACCTAGATATGGACACGCATTTGTTATGTAATCTTCATTAACTTTAGCTTGCAGTGAACTATGAAACACAATTTCACATACTGAAAAGGCTACTGTGTATATGCCCAAATCTCTAGAATAAAAGAAGGAGCGTACAGTTAAAAGTGCACAGATATTACAGAAGAAAGTGTCGCATGAGCAAAAGCATATTTCCCCTGAGCTATAACTTCCTGGCAGTCAATAATTCTTCATTAAGTAGCCATCAGTAAGTGAAGCAATAAATAAATAACTTCAATTAAATGCTGACTGCCAAGTACCATATGTTCTTGGAATAAGTATAAAATCAGCATTTGCATGAATAATCTTATTGGCATTTATATAGAAAAGCCACACAATAAACCTTAGAGACTAGACATCAAGTGTCATACTCATCATTTTTAAAGCAAAACTCTTGGCAATTTGTTTTTAATCTGCAGTGTAAATATAAGTTAGTTTGTTAGAAGTGTGTACCAATATTTCCACATTAATTGAGGCCGGGTGAATAGCGAGAGCATCTATGAATGCTGTGGCTCTCATACATGGAAGCTGCACAGTTGCTTGTCTGTTCCTTACTCCCCTTGCCCATGAACAGAACTAGTATTCTGTGAATGATTCACAGGGTAGAAGGGGAGCAGACAAATGACAGTGCGAAAGATGGGAATTTTTTTTGTCATTTTCATTTATTTTATTTTTGCTTAGGCATTAACATTTGTTTTACCCTTAAACGTGAAGGAGTTAAAGGAGACCTGAAAGCTTTATTCAAGTTTCTGATCACCTTTTACCCCTACGGATGCCCCAGTAGAAGTCCGATTACGTGTCGGGCCAGGTACACCGTTCCCCATATTGCTTTTATTTCATAGTGATCACTTTTATCTGTATGTTGGTTTTTATCAATAAAAGCCTACTTTTTTGACCTGCACCATTGGAAGCCCCCCTTTTTTTCTTTCTTTCATGCTCTGTGGACGTGAGTTTTTCCAGTTCTTCCATTTGGCCATCGCCACCCCAGTTGGGGCTATTAGTATTAAGAACCTACCGAATAATTTTGGACTAATCTTGGATCCTTTGAGCCTTTTGGTTTTCCCACACAATTGGAATATCCATGCCTGACTGAGTACTGGCCGTGAACAACTGGGTCCACCGGTTCCATTTGTGGTTACTTCCATCCAGATTCCTATAAGAAGTACTCCAAGTTCCTTTGGATCCCTGGGATATCCGGTTTACCTACCGATTGGGAACACCCATGTCTGATTGATCCGTTGTCGCTGACAGTCGGGTCCAATGGTTCCGGTAAGAGTGTTTAGACATACCATTTGTTTGAAGGCATATTCCCTGCGATGGTTTATACAACTCCAGTGATATCTTCACCGTGAAATTCTTCATCCATTTGTGACAGACACTGTCATCATATCAGCTTTTTTTGTGGAATTTGTTCTCTAATTTTAATTATCAATCTGTTTGTTCCTTCACGGTTTGTTTTACCCTGTTGGGTTCACGTTATTGTAACACACCTGGGTGGGCTTAGAGCCTCTGGTTCTAATGAGGTTCTTGACACCACCACCCCCCCATTGGAATACATGCATCTGGCTGTGTTGTGAATTACACCAGTTAGATAGGACTGTAATTCCAGGCTTTGCCCTGTTCTACTCCAATTCCATTCAGCTCCCTGTGCGCCAATAATTCTTTTTTAATTTACTTATTTAACAATAATTATTTGCTGTTAAAAATCTATTATGCTCAGGAATGAGTCAATGCAAGGTGAAAATAACAGTTGTGACAAAAAAAATGACTGCAAAGGAAAAATAACACATGCATAATAGCTTAGATACGTTTAAAAACATTGAATTGAAGTCGCTTTAAGAGAAGAGGCAGTTGCCCAGTGCACTGGCACAACAGTTTAAAGTTTTGGTAATCAAGTACAAATAAAGAAGGCGCTTCACATATTAACATTCATGAGACAACCAGTACTACTTACCGTAAGTCCATTAGATTACAAAAAGCTACAAGTCCAGGTCTATTAAATATAATAAGTCCCACATAATAGTGTTTTTAAAATATTCTTCCACTTTCTTCCTTAAAGTTGTTGTAAACCTCAGACATGAAATATGAACAAAGCATATCCCTCCATAGTGTGTACTTGTCTCAATTTAGAGCACTAAGGCCGCGTACACACGGTCGGACCAAACCGATGAGAATGGACCAACGGACCGTTTTCATCGGTTCACCGCTGAAGTGGCCTGATGGTCTGATGTGTGTACACACCATCAGTTCAAAATATGATCGGGTCAGAACGCGGTGACGTAAAACACACGATGTGCTGATAAAAACAAAGTTCAATGCTTCCAAGCATGCGTCGACTTGATTCTGAGCATGCGCGGGTTTTGAACCGATGCTTTTCTGTACTAACCATCGGTTTGGTCCGATAGGGCAGCGGTCCATTGGTTCGGTTTTGAAGCATGTTTTAAAATTTTGGGCCGAAGGAAAACAGACCGATAGCCTATACACACGGTCGGTTTGGTCCGATGAAAATTAACTTCGGTTCATTCTCATCGGACCAAACCGACCGTGTGTACGGGGCCTTAGTGTCATTTATGTCTGCTGCTTTATTCCTCTGCTATCAGCATGAATCACTTCTGCCAAGTTTCCCGACACCAAGAGAATATAAGGTGATGGGGGATGGATCTTCAGCTGATTGACAGCCTCACTTCTGTTCCTGTGGGAAAGTCGCCGCTTGCGAGCACCCTGCGGCTTGTTATCCTGATCACGTCATATGACGTCCGGTCAGGATAACAGAACCACTTTTCGAATGTCATATTGCTATATGGTGTGCGGAAAGTGGTTAAATTGTGTGTTTTTATTTGTTTTAGTGTTTGTTCTTGTTTCCCAAAAAAATGTTGTTTATTATTTTGCCCATTGTAATATCTGAGGCGCAGTGCATACAGCCCATAACCAATTTTTGTTCTACCAATTGAATCCACCAATCAGGATTCACACTGGGTTATAAAAGGCTTCAGTAGGATGGTGGCATAGAGCTTCCTGAGGACGCCAAAACAAGTTAAACTGAGACTATATCTGCTACTTCCAGTAACGTAGCGACGTCACTTCTGGAACTGCCATCCAGTGTTCTGTCAGTAAATATAGTGTATTGACATCTGTGATGCTGTTTGGATGTAAAATTTTTAAAGTCTAAAAGTTTAGCTCTAAGCGGTGCGGGGTGTACCAACATGGCCTCTGCCACCTTTCTCCTGCTGGCGTCCAGCTTTTTTTAAAATCTAACATCCAAACAGCATCACAGATGTCAACACAATATATTTATTTATATACGCTCACTTTATTGCTAAAATTACTGTGTAATTCTAGACGTAGCTGGGTGTACTAAGATGTCCGCTGCCATTTCTTCTGACTGCAGGTGTTCTGTCAGATGAGAAAACCTAGTAGTGGTGGATGCATGCAAAGCTGACGGAACATTACTTCCATTACTTAATTTGACCGGTTGATGATTCTGACGGAACACCGGGCTTTGGAAGGCATGCTGGCTCTGGAGAGCAGAGCGGTGGAGTAACAATATTGTGGATCTATACTGTAAAGCCTTAGCTAGAGCACCAGTCTCCTGCCTTCACTTCTTGAATAGAACAGTCGAGCTTGGTGAAGATTTGTGTTCTTTATTTTAATAAAATATGCAGATTAAAACAATTTTAATAAATTACATTAGCATGTTAAAGCTTATATAAAATGTTAGTAAATTGGTTTACATCTACTTTAAATGATTTAGCCCACTTCATTGTTTGCTCAACACCATACAATTTCAAGTATCCAGTAACTGAACTGCCAAATCTTGGCCCTCGGAGATCACCCTCTGATCGTTTGTTGTCTTTATTGCACTGAATATACCAAGTTACCTATGTTTGTGTCATTTGGATGTACACGCTTCTGCCTTCTGATACTCCAGCCACATACAGGATGACTAAATGAATGAAAGGCAAATCCACTTTGCACTACAAGTGCACTTGGAAGTGCAGTCGCTGTAGATCCGAGGGGGACATGCAAGGAAAATAAAGAACTGCATTTTAGCTTGCACATGATTGGATGATAAAATCAGCAGAGCTTCCCCTCATTTCAGATCTACCCCTCAGATTTACAGCGACTGCACTTTCAAATGCACTTGTAGTGCAAAGTGGATTTGCCTTTCGTAATAACCCCCCATTTGTTCTACTCCTCCCTCAGTGATGCAGTGTGCTTGCATGAGCTTGTGGATGCAAAAACAGTCTACAGTAGTCTGGGTAGCCACAAACTTTCAAACCACTTAGGCTGCATTCACACCTGAGCGTAGCGTTTTGCGGCGTTCTTTACCGCAATTTGCAGCGCCAAAACGCAGCGTTTTTTGCCGTGATTTGCCGTGACAAAACGCAGCGTTTTTTACCGCAATTTTTTACAGGTCTAGGGTCACCAATGTAAAACGCCCAAACGCCCAAATTCGAGCGACAAAAAATGGTCCAGAACTTGTTTGGGCTTCAGGCGTTCTGTAGTGGAGATGTGAACCATCTCCATAGAGAATAATGTATTTTTTCCCCTCTAGCGTTTTGGGGCGTCGCGCTTCAGGCGTCAAAACGCTCAGGTGTGAATGCAGCCTCAGACTGCATTTGCTGTTACCATCTCAGGCAAAGTCCAAAAACCTGTAGTCCCAAGGTGGGAGCCGAAAAGTAGATACGGATTTATGTGAGGGTTCTTGACACTCATTTTAGACAAGAAAGTTACTTGAGTGAGTAGCAAAACGTCTAAGATAACAGAAAAGTTTATCTCCATAGGGTTGATTTAATAAAGTAAAAAAGCTGATCAGTTTGCAGAAGTTATACTATGAAGGAGATTTGCCCCAGAGCTTAGTGAATTTGGTAAGATTTCACTTTGCAAAGAATAAACAGTCATGTGCAAAGAAAATAATGAAAACGCACTTTTTGCTTACACATATTGGATAATTATTGTCAGCAGAGGACAGTTTTAAGGCTAGTTAGGACTAGGCCAGAACTCCACTTTAATCGTCGCATCACTGTTTAAATTTGAAGTGGCTTTAACCACTTGCCTACTGGGCTCTTCTACCCCCTTCCTGCCCTGGCCAGTGCTGTCACACTTTGAATGACAATTGCATGTTCATGCAACACTGCACCCAAACGAACATTTATATAATTCTTTCAAAATAGAGCTTTCTTTTGTGGTATTTTCACTACTGGGTTTTTTGTTTTTTGCTAAAGAAACAAAAAAAATAAGTTTGTTTATTTTTTATAAAATGTGTTAATTTTTTTTGCAACAAGGTAATTTTTTTCCTTCACTGATGAGGCGGCACTAATAGATGGCACTAATGAAGCTGCACTGAGGCAGCACTGATGAGGAGTCACTGATAGGTGGCACTGATGGTGAGGCAGTGATTGACACAGATTGGCATCACTGATGGACACTGATAGGTGGCACTGATAGGAGGCACTGGTGGGACTGATTAGCTGCACTAACGGGCTCAGAGGCAGGGACCGATGTCCCTGTAACAGAAGTAAGTTACCGGCTTTCTCCTTCTCTCCTCACACTGATCGTGACGAGAAAAAAAGCTGATAACCAGCTTGTTTATTCCCGCAATCAGCTGTCATTTGGCGTATAAGTGCCGGTAAACTACCATCTTGAACGCGATTTATCTGCTATATAAACGATTGAGTCTACATGTACACATAAGATAACATAGAGGAGAGTTCCATGGCTGCTGAAAAAAACACCTAAATGTCCGTTTACCAGCTGCAGTGTACACAACGCCTAAGCAGAAGAGCACTCTGGTCAGTTCTCTAGCTATGCTGGGAACTCAGTGTACTCTCCTTCAATGATCAGACGTGTCCTGACATGCCCCCGCTGCACAGCCATTCACTGGGAAGCTCAGTGTACTGATGCTTCTCCCCTCCCCAGCTCTTATGCAGCTGAGAACAGAGGGAATGTGATCACTTATAAAAAAGGGATAAATGTATTTATAATTTTATTTTTTATATCTATGCAAAAATGTTTTGCCTTTCATTTCTATTTTAAATTGAACTGGTTGTTTTGCAAGGTGATCGTTTACAATCACTTTAAAAATAGAATAAGGTAATAAACCTAAATAAATGTTATTTTTTTCACATCTTGATAATGTTTAGTTTCTGATAAGTAATCAGTTTTATACAAATGCTTAGTTCTACTTTCTATTTCGCCAAGCATGATTAACATTTCAGGTTTCAAAGCTTGTTCTATGAGAGATGACTTTAGCATTTGGCCTGCAGTCACCTGTAATTGAAAACATACGTGAATTAACTACAACTTGAATAAAAGGCTCCAGTCTAAATTAACTCTGAAATACAGATGGGAGGCGTACCCATCTGTAAAAAGAGAAACTGGAAAACTGAAGAACCTTAAAATGGTATCAAGCCCGAAAATTAAACATTGATTATATTGCAGCTTACCAATTCTTAGATGTGGTGGCTGCATTAATTCTATTTTCTGGGCTTTCTTTCCCCTATTTTTCAACTAGTAATCCAGCCAGTAAGTCTGTTTTTCAAAAGAACAAGCTCTCTTGCAGTTGTAAAATCACTGACTGGGGTGCTTAAAATAATCAGCTTTTATTTATTTAAAACTTTTGTTCCAAAAATGTAAATAATAATAAATAATCAGCTGGAGTTTGGCATCAATTTGTTATTGTATCTAAATCTGCTAGTACATCTAATACTCCTCTCCTCCCAGACTGACTGGGAATCTTGCTGCTTTCAAAAGGTGCCCCCTGTGCTCCCTCATCCAGAGTGTAGACACTCTAAAACATGGGTCTTCAAACTACGGCCCTTCAGTTGTTCAGGAACTACAATTCCCATCATGCCTAGTCATGTCTGTGAATGTCAGTGTGTTACAATACCTCATGGGATGTGTAGTTCTACAACAGCTGGAAGACCATAGTTTGAGGATCCCTGCTCTAAAACATGAGGTGTGTTACAGGCCCAATCACCAGGTGAAAAAACCCTAAAATAAAACAGAAAACTAATGCATGTAGCCACCACATCTAAGGATTAGTAATCTGCAATATACAACATTTTGGTTTTAATGTCATTTTAACAATATATATTTTATGTGTACTACATTCTTCAGTGGCTCTTGTTTGGAATGTATCCTTAACCCCTTCCCGCTGACTACCTCCAGGCCCCTTAAGAGTTCTAAAAGCTGGGAGGTGGAAGTGGGCATTCAGTTCATGATCGGAAAGCTCGGTATGCATCGGGAGCTTAGCGATCCCCACCGGCTATCATGCTGGGAGCGCGCTCTCAGCACAGGGCCGCATTTATATGCGGCATCACAGTATTAAAGCCCACCTGTTGAGAGGTGGCATATATGCGTACTGTCAGTGCCAAGGAGATGCTTGTCCCAAATATTGACATGAATATCATTGATAAAATGAATAATAATAGTGTAAAACACTACTGTTTTCTATAGGTTATTGTTACAGTAATTATAAGCATGGTTTGTATCTCAGGATTTGTCTGGTTAAACCAAACAAAAGGATATGGGCAGCAATGAGGTCAAATAGAAAAATTATTTTGTTGATGTGCTTTTGGTTCATTCTTTTCCATCAATAAATTTGGCCACAAGCAGTCAAAATAGCAGAGGTCAATTCTTTGTGCTTTCACACTCACAGCACCGGGGAGTCGGCGGTAAAGCTGTGCTTTGTCATCGTTTTTGCGGTGCTTTTCGGCCGCTAGCAGCACATTTTAAACCCCCACTAGCAGCCGAAAGGGTTAAAAGGTTCGGTGGCGCTGCCCATTGATTTCAATGGGCAGGTGGTGCTTCAGGAGCGTTGTATTCACCGCTCCTAATGCGCTGCAAAGAAGCTGCTGGCAGGACTTTTTTTAGACGTCCTGCAAGCGCAACGCCCCAGTGTGAAAGCCCAATGGCATGTTTGCGCATTTTATGGTCATGTTGCCCATTCTCATTAATAAGTACACAATAGATTATAGTTATTTACTCTGGAGAAGAGGCTCTTAGGAAGGCATTTCATTACACCATACAAATATAGCAAGGGTGACTTCAGTAACTGTAATAAATGGTTTACTTTAAGGTCCCTGAAGAGGACACGCAGAAATTATTTGCGTTTAAAAGAAAGAAGTATTTGTGGAAAGGGTTCTGTACTGTTAGAGCAATTAATATGTGAAATTCCCTCCCCTAGGAAGTGGTACTAGCTAAGTGTCGACAGCTTCAAAAACGTTAAGATGTCTTCTTCATGTAGTCTTCTATGCAACTACCAGGGGGAGTGCTAATCTCCTGTTTACTTCATTAGCATAATTTGTTTTATGCTGTGGCCAAGGAAGCCTGTTTACAGAATGTGCATAGGTTCACCCATTATCTTGCACAAGGGGCCATCCTGCTGCAATGTGTCCCTCCTGGTGTTTTAGTGCACCTGGAAAGGGACAGATGCTGCAGACAGTTTGTGAAAGTACACTATATTACCAAAAGTATTGGGACTCCTGCCTTTATACGTATATTAATCACTTAAGCCCCGGACCAATATGCTGCTAAATGCCCAGAGGCGTTTTTACAATTCGGCACTGCGTCGCTTTAATAGACAATTGCGCGGCCGTGCGACGTGGCTCCCAAACAAAATTTGCGTCCTTTTCTTCCCACAAATAGAGCTTTCTTTTGATGGTATTTGATTGCCTCTGCGATTTTTATTTTTTGCGCTATAAACAAAAATAGAGCGACATTTTAAAAAAAAATCAACATTTTTTACTTTTTGTTATAAGAAAAATTGAATAAACTAAATTTTAGTCAAACATTTAGGCCAAAATGTATTCAGCCACAGGTCTTTAGTAAAAAAAAAATCGCAAAAAAAAAAAAAAAATAGCTTCCTAGCGTTAACAGTGACACTAATACAGCGATCAGAAAAATGATCGCTTAGTGACACTGGCAATAGGGAGTCAAAGGGTTAACTAGGGCGGTGATCAAGGGGTTAAAACTTTATTAGGGGGGGTACGGGGCTACCCTGGACCTAACACTAACTGGCTGTCACACTAACACTAAATGCAGTGATCAGTACATATATGATCACTGCATTCAGTGACACTGTGACAGGGGGGTGGGGGGTCATCGGAAGGGGTTAAATGTGCCTATGTGTACTGGTGTCAGTGTAGTGTTAGGTGCGACTTACTGTGACTCTTCTCTCATCTCGGCGGTTTGAAAATACCGCCGAGATGAGAGCTGCATCACTTCCTCTGCCTTTGTATACATTTTACAGGCAGAGGAAGGTGCACGGCGGCGGCTCACAGGATTGGCTGGGAGCGACCACGAGGGGGCGGACAGAAACGAACAGCCGTCCCCTCGAGTCGGATCGCTCCCGGAGGTAAGCCACCCGCCGCACGCAGCGGAGGGGGTCCCGATCGGACCCCCGACCCGCTAGAAGGCAGGGACCTATATATACGCCCATCTGCCTGTACGTGCCATTCTGTGGACAAATATAGGCGTGCGGCGGGCGTTAAGCGGTTAACACTCTTTACACAAACTTTAATGGCATCCCAGTCTTAGTCCGTAGGGTTCACTATTGAGTTGGCCCACCCTTTGCAGCTATAACAGCTTCAACTCTATTGGTAAGGCTGTCCACAAAGTTTAGGAGTATATAAGGGAATGTTTGACCATTCTTCCTTATTTGTGAGGTCATGCACTGATGAGGACAAGAAGGCTTGGCTGGCAGTCTCTGCTCTAAATCATCCCAAAGGTGTTCAATCGGGTTGAGGTCAGGACTCTGTGCAGGCCAGTCAAGTTCCTCCACCCCAAACTCGCTCACTCATATCTTTACGGACCTTGCTTTGTGCACTGGTGAGCAGTCATGTTGGAACAGGAAGAAGCCACCCCCAAACTGCTCCCACAAAGTTGGGAGCCTGAAATTGTCCAAAATGTCTTGGTATGCTGATGATTTAAGAGTTCCTTTCACTGGAACCAAGGGGCCAAGCCCAACCCCTGAAAAACAATCCCACGCCATAATCCCCCCTCCACCAATTCATTTGGACCAGTGCCCAAAACAAGGTCCATAAAGACATTAATGAGTTTGGGGAGGAGAAACTTCACTGACCTGCACAGAGTCCTGACCTCAACTCGATAGAACACCTTTCGGATGCCAGCCAGGTTTCCCATCCAAATTAGTGCCTGACCTTAAAAATGTGCTCCTGAAAGAATGGTCAAACATTCCCACAGACACACTCCGAAACCTTGTGGACAGCTTTCCCACAAGAGTTGAAGCTGTTATAGCTGCAAAAGAGTGGGCCAACTCAATATTGAACCCTACGGACTAAGACTGGGATGCCATTAAAGTTCATGTGAGTGTATAAAGGCAGGCGTCGCAATACTTTGGTAATATAGTGTATATGGCAGGCTATGGCTGAATGATGTAAACAAGTGGTACCAGCATTTACAGCCCTATACATTTTGGACTGCCCTATGTGCAGGGGCCTTAAATCTGAGATTTCTGTAAGACAAATTAAGTTACAGAGCAACTTGCTTTACCTTTTTAACCCATAGTATACTAGTCAGGAATCAGATGCTTACTGTAAAACTAATTGTAAATAGTTAAAACAGATGTAAAATAGCTTCAAATTTAAACTTACTAAAAAATGAAAATAAAATTGCCCAATTATAATTTCCATTTAAAAGCCATTTTTTTTTCCATTGGTATGATTGCAATATTTTTAAAGTACTGCTCTGGTTAATAAAACAGAATGGAAGATGTATCATGAAAGAAGGAGTGATCTCCTTACAGCTATTTTCCTGGCAAGGACATCTAAAACATGTTAGTCGGCAAGAAGAAGCATGACATTTCTTGATGATCAGTAAAGCAGATATATCACAAAAGGAAAGTCTTGAGGCTGGGTTCACAACTGATGGGAATTGGATGCAGATTTTTACACATCCAATTTGCATGACAGGAGAGTGTGACTGGCTCTCAATGCAGCCGGTTTACACAGCTCCGGGGCGGCCGCGGTCCGCACAGTAAAAGGGTCCTGTGAGTCTTTGGCTCAGTTTCAGGTGTGAATTCAGGCAAACATTCGGACCTGATTTGCACCTGAATCAGTGTACATGGACGCACTGTATCCCCTGCTGTCAGCCGTGGCCGCAGCAAGTGTGAACCCAGCCTGAATCATTTATATATAGCAAACATATTCCACAGCCCACAAGATAATGTGCCAAGAAATATGTGCAAAATCTCCTTGTTAATAAGATATTGTAGTTATAATCAAACTTTTGTGTTTTGCAATAAGAACTACTTCTATACTAAAGCTGGCCATACACTGATAGGGCTAGATTCATAAAGCCCGCCGTAAGTTTGTGCGGGCGTAGCGTATCAGAGATACGCTACGCCGCCGTAACCAAGTGAGGCTGGGGCTGGATTCACAAAGAACCTGCGCCCTAAGTTACAGCGGCGTAGCGTTAATCTTTCGGCGTAAGCGAGCCAAATTCAAATTGAGAAGAGGTGGGCGTGTTTTATGTAAATAAAACATGACCCCATGTAAATGACGTCTCTAACGAACGGTGCATGCGCCGCCCGTGAACGTATCCCAGTGCGCATGCTCCTAATCACGTCGCAAATAGTCAATGCTTTCGACGTGAACGTAATTTACGCAAAGCCCTATTCGCGAACGACTTACGCAAACGACGTAAAATTTTCAAAATTTGACGCGGGAACAACGTCCATACTTAACATTGGCTATGCCTCATATAGCAGGAGTAACGTTATGCCGAAAAAAGCCTTACGCAAACGTTGTAAAAAAATCCGTCGGGCGCACGTACGTTTCTGAATCGGCGTATCCAGCTCATTTGCATATTCTACGCTGAAATCGACGGATGCGCCACCTAGCGGCCAGCGTAAATATGCAACTAAGATATGACGGCGTAAGAGACTTACGCCAGTCGGATCTTAGCCTAATTTCGGCGTATCTTGCTTTCTGAATACAGAAAGAAGATACGCCGGCGCAGCTTTGAATTTACGCGGCGTATCTATAGATACGCCGGCGTAAATTCTTGCTGAATCTAGCCCATAGTCTTTTCTATACAGCTTGCGGGCTGAATGAAATAAACTGGCAGATTCCTTTGTGCACACTATAGAGCGCAGATGAATACATCTCCCATTGCAGCTATTGTATTTTCCAGCATGCTCCTTTGATAAAAGCCGATTTAACAAACCAGGGATGGCAGGGACACCAACTGAGTGAATTTCATCTGGTTGGAAATGCGCACAGTTCATGGCCAGCTGTATGCTTAAAGCCAGGTATACATGGATTGAAATTCGACTGGTTCAGCAAAGACCGACCAAATTCTGATCCATGTATGGGCAGGCTGGTTATACACAAGTTAATTAATAAACTTGTGTACAACCAGCCTGATGGAAAATGTTCTCTTGATCAGCGCCATCAGCTATGGCTGGCAGTGATGATTGGTGTATTCTGACGGTAAGGAAATCTCCTTGCTGTCGGAGCATAGTAGCATAGCGGGGAGATTGCATCATCCACATGGAGTGTGGGGACTGAGTTATTTATTTTATTCAACCTCCTGGTTGAATGAAAAACAAAAGACACATGTATAGCCAGCCTAACTGTAATACTGGAGGAAGAGAAGTGCTTTAGCAATTCTAGTTTACAGGAATTTATGATGTGATAAACTGACTGGCAATATAGGCCAATGCACAACAGATGTCTGGCTACAGTGTTTCCTCACAATGGACAAGAGGCCATGTATTGTGACCTGTGATCTGCTTAATTCAGTAGTTGTCATTGTAGCCTATAATTATGATTTAACACTTTTGGGCATTTCTGTTTTGGTAGTCCGTGCCCTTTATAATTTGACTGTCACAGAAGTTCAAACCACCTGCAAGAAATTCAGAATGGACCTTTTTATAATTTCCCACAATTTAACATATTTGATCTAGTAGGAAACCAAAAAGGCAGATTCCATTTCCAACATTTTGCTTAAAATTATGTAAAGTATTTCAAAATATATATATATATATATATATATATATATATATATATATATATATATATATATATATATATATATATATATATATATATATATATATATATTTTTTTTTTTATATATTTATGTCCAGTTTAAAAATACATACCGGTATATAAATATTTTTTTAAGTTAGGTAAATAGAACTTGTTAATTTCTCATATTTACCATTTGCACGCAGCAGGTTGTTAGTCACTTACCTTCCACACTTCAGCATTGGTGCCTCATCTACTCCCCACCCACAGTCACTTTCAGGTAGTGCCCAGAGTTTTGCAGTCGTGTCACATAATGAGAGGGGGAGGGGGAAACTTTAAAAGCAGAACTTTACCCATAACAACGTGATAAATAATGATGTTCTTTAGCAAGGAACATACATTCCACATAATAATTATGCTACCAAAATTAGTGCGTGCTGTAAATTGCCTCCAGCATTGCTCTTGTATCTTCTTGCCAGAGATTGCCATTTTGCTGAAGCCCAGAGCCCCAGCAGTAAATCATAAAGTGGAACTAAACCCATTAATTTAATGGTTTGAAAAAACAGTTAGGCCCCTTTCACACTGGGGCAGGGGCCGCTATTTTTAGCGTCGCTTTACCGTCAATTTAGCAGCACTATTCGGCTGCTAGTGGGGCACTTTTACCTCCCCACTATTGGCCGAGAAAGGGTTAAAACCACTGCAAAAGCACCTCTGCAGAGGTACTTTGCCAGCGGTATAGCTGTGGTGCCCATTGATTTCAATAGGCAGGAGCGGTGGAGGAGTGGTATACACACCGCTCCTTCACCGCTCCAAAGATGCTGCTAGCAGGACCTTTTTTACCATCCTGCTAGCACACCGCTCCAGTGTGAAAGCCCACGGCAAAGCGACCCAGTGTGAAAAGGGGTCTTACTAAATCAAATTGCTGGAGTCATAAATAATCACATGTGCAGCACCATGGCAATCGCAGGTCGAGCAGAAGCAGCTTCCTTGGCCATAAGGCCCCTTTCACACTGGGGCGGGAGGCGCGGTGGTGGTATAGCGCCGCTAAAAAATGGTGGCGCTATACCATCGGATTTGCCGCGGGATGCGGCCGCTAGCGGTGCAGTATTAACCCCCGCTAGCGGCCGATAAAGGGTTAATACCGCCCGCAATGTGCCTCTTGGTCTGCGGTTTCCCATTGTTTTAAATGGGAAGGAGCGGTATACACGCCGCTCCTCTCACCGCTCCAAAGATGCTGCTGGCAGGAGATTTTTTTTCTCTCCTGCCAGCGCATCGCCTCAGTATTAATTTGAGGTTGACTCTGTCTCCACTCGAGCATTAGGTTGGACACTGCCAGTTTTGCCAAGTTTCATTCAGCTACAGTGTGCTACTATTAAGTCTGCCACAGATCAATCTGCTATTGTCTTCTCTGCTATAGTCCAGTCCACTACTGACCAGCCTGCTACAGTCCAGTCTGCCACAGTACAGTCCCTGTTTAACTTAGTCTGTTTCAACTCCTCTGCTCTCCAGGCACCAAACCACCAGCACCTGCATCAGTAACTACTTGTTAGGTGACCTGGGGTAGCTTTTAGAGAAGTCCAAGCGATTAAAACGTATTAGCTCAAAGTAAATGTCGTAACCCACAGCTCGCGACATAGGTAATGGAGATCAACAGCTTACTCAAGCTTTTTTTTCTCAGCTGAGATCATATTTTACACACACCGTTGTATACACCTGTATACTTAACACAAATTGAGCAAACTACACTAAAATTCCCCTTTAATAAAAAAGTAGTATTGGGTGAGCTAAGATCAGTTGAGACAATTTTGAGTGCTTTCACCCACCACCCCTCCTTATGTTCCAAAGCGGGGGGTACATAAGCCGCTGCTTTGCATCAAGGCGCAGCAAAAATTATCTTTGCTGCCAGGGGACTAGAGAGGTAAAATAGGTGGTGAGGAGACTAAACAACACCTCTTCACGCCCAGTCAAATGTTCTCTGAAGAGCAATCTGAGTGCAGATCACTCAGCACTGCTAGTGTAAACGAGGCCTAAAGTTTGGGATCCCAACTTTTAAATGGCAAGCTGATTTAAAGTGGTTGAAAAAGTGTAAGGTTTGAACTCCCAGCCCCTCTAATGCTTACCTGAGCCCCATGTCCACTCAGCGATGTGCACAACAGGCTCAGCTTTCACGTGTCTCTTGCTCCTTATTGTCTGAGACAGAAGTGGTAGCCACTGGCTCTCGCTACTGTTAATTATAGCCAATGAGGACAGAGACAGAGCCTGTTTGGGTGCCCTGATAGCAAGTTGCTTGATATGGGGCCACTAGGCAGATTGGGAAAGACCAGGAGCTCTGGCGGGGGATCCGAATAGAGGATGATCGGGGCTGCTCTGTGCAAAACCACATGTAACATGTTTGTAATTTTTTATTTATTTTTTAAACAACCAAACCTTTAATATTACTTTGATTTGTAAAAGTCTGTTAGCAGTAGATTTACATAACAATGAGCTAGCATCCAGAACACAGGTCTGCTCTAGATAAGAAAGCACACTGCCCAGCCGCTCCTGCCCTCCTCCACAACCAGCACTCCAGTAAATGTGTGTGTGGGGGGGGGGGGGCAGAGAAGACAGCGGTGACTGACAGACATACATCAGCTCCCTACTCATGGAGCACTGAGAACCGAATGATCAGCTGTGTTTTATTGCTTGGTTCTAAGCCTAATGCCGCGTACACACGGTAGTTTTTTGTCTTGTAAAAAAAACGTTGTTTTTTTCTCATGAAAAAAAAAGACGTTTTTCAAACTTCATTTTAAAAAACGACGTTGCCTACACACCATCGTTTTTTTTAAATGCTCTAGCAAAGCACGGTTACGTTCAGCGCGTACGGCTGCACTCTGTTCCATTCAAGCTCGTGTCATAACTTGCTTCTGAGCATGCGCGGGTTTAAAAACGTTGTTTTAGCCCACACACGATCATTTTTTATGACACAAAAAAACGACGTTTTGAAAAACGACATAAAAAATTGAAGCATGTTCGATTTTTTTTTTTTGTCGTTTTTCAGAAGACATAAAACGACGTTTTCCCCACACACGGTCATTTTAAATGACGTTTTTAAAAATATTGTTTTTTTTCCATCACAAAAAATGACCGTGTGTACGCGGCATTAAAGCCGGAGGAGGATAGATGCAGC
Organism: Rana temporaria; assembly: GCF_905171775.1. Classification (NCBI taxonomy): domain Eukaryota; kingdom Metazoa; phylum Chordata; class Amphibia; order Anura; family Ranidae; genus Rana; species Rana temporaria. The sequence goes on from NC_053493.1 coordinate 277,451,879, forward strand.
ATCGGACTGATGCTGCAGCTACCTAGGAAAGTATGATTCTTAAAAAAAAATTAAATACCTGAACTTTTTTGATAAAAACAAAACAAAAACTAAGCCTTTCTGACCTAAATCTTTCACCAACAATGGATTAACATTGTGATGCAAAATCACTTACGAGTATAAGGATTCATAAGGACCATAAAACTAAAGTCGGCAAAATTAAAACAATAGCACAAAATATCACAAGAAACATGTATTTTTACTAACACACAGTAGAAGTTACTGATATGGCATTATAGATGCCTGTACATCACAAACATACTGATGTTTTACAAATATAAAACAGTACAAACGTTCTGATAATGGACATAGCATTGGTTATTGTTGCATGTTATCATTGAGTGTCACTAACATAAATTTTGGAAAAATGTGATTATTTCTCATAGATTGGACAGAAAATAGTGCTAATTCTGCTCTAAAGTAACAAGCACAGACAGCTGGGCACTGCCTGAGAGCTAAACTAATATTTGTAAATCTAACAAGTTCTGATCATACAGAAAAACAAACAGCTGAACTGAATTTCTAATGTGAGCTAATTTAAAGATAGGAGTTTGTACCATTCCGGGCCTTTGTCCCTTGGCGCATATTGCCTTGTTGCTTATATATATTTTTTGGTCAACTAAATGCTCTTTTTCCAGATATGTGGTGCTTGCATAGTACCATTATATTTTAAGAGATTATACAATCTCAGTGCCTCAAGTGAAATCTAAAATACATGAAAGTCCACAAAACCTGAACATGCTAGAGGCAAGGAATCCAATCATCTTTATTCAGTGCTACTTGAAAACCCCTTTAAGAGACAATCACACATTCATCTTACTTTTTAGTAAGGTTTGATCTCATAGCCACAACAGGCATACATAATACATACCACAGATGTAGACTCCACACGATACCATTACCTGTTCCCTGTGTGTTTCCATTACAAGTTTTATTCTGCATTTGATATAGCAGTTATAGCTCATGGTAGTGCAAGTCAAATATGTATCTTTCTAACAGGCAGCAGGGACCACAGAGGACACAAAGTTCTGAAATGTAACACTGGAGTGGGCAGGCAGTTGGCAACAGGACCATGTACAGTGTGGATATGAGGTCTATGGACTGGATGCCTATTGTATTTGTGTGTGTGTGTGTGTGGGGGGGGGGGGGGGGGGGGGGACTTAAAATCTGTTAAAAGTTGCAGTTACCCTTTAAAGGGCATACAGTAAAATAAAGTGAGATAAAGTTAGATGTTTCAGTTCTAGAACATAGGTATAACTAAAATTCAGTCTAAGCAAACAAAGCTCATATACTGTATGTTCAAATAAACAACATACAAAACTTAGCTAATTTTATTCTAATACATTTTAGCAGTAGCTATAGAATGTAATAGTCACCAAAATAACCTCAAACACACAAAATCAAAACTAGATTTCCTGAAGGATCTGCATTATTTTTGCCACTAGTTGTTCTTTTTTGCTCCTGGCCTTGGTAGTAATCCCATGCTGTTTGAGCAGGTTCTGGAGAGTGGCTTTATTCAGTGTGTGCAACTGCAAGACAAAATGCACAAAACAAATAAACATAAAACCCTTATATTATTGTTGCAGAGTTGGAAACAAATTACTAAGGATGCATACAGTATAAATAAGTGAATGAGCATTGTGACATCAACATGAAAGTAGATGCTGAAATTATATTCACATTTATTAAAGGGTCACTAAAGGAAACACTTTTTTTTTGCTGAAATGACTGTTTACAGGATATAGAGACATAATAGTTAACTGATTCCTTTAAAAAATGATTAAAAATAGATACAAACCAATCATATAATGTGCCTGCAGTTTAGTTTTGCTGTTGTTTCCTGGTTCTCTGATGTACAGAGCCACACAGCCAATAGAGGGCAGTGAAGGTTTTGCAAAACGAAATGGATTGGTGCCAAGGGGTTTTAATCACACCTCCTTGATTAGTCACCACAGTGAGAAATCTCCCAGTACTGTGGTGATCAGGAAACAGACAACCAGGAAGTGTCCAGAACAGAGAGGAATTACAGCAACATCAAAGCAAAAACGAACAATGAGGACATGAAACCAGGACTGCAGTAAGGTTAAGGAAGCTATTTAGCAAAAAAAAAAAAAATTCCTTTAGTGACCCTTTAAGTAATAAGTAAACACTTGGCTACAATACACTGACTTCCACCGGAGCTGAATCTTTGAAAGGAAAAAGGAATTTGGCCCAAATAAGTAAAAAAAATATAGCGCATCATATTTAAACAATGATGTGTTGTGTGAAAAAACATATACATACTGTATACAGTTCTAATCCCCAGACATTACCAGCATTAACAGAAAAATCTAAAATCAAAGAACGAACACATATTCCCCCCACACTCCCCTGGAAGCTCACTCATATGAGCCTGTTTACTGTTTAGTAGGATTTGATCTGCTTGTTCCATTTTTAATGAATTAAAAAAAAAAAACATATACCTTCCTCTTCCATCACCACTGAAACATAACAGCCTAGAGCAGGGGTGTCCAGCCTGCAGCCCAAGATGGCTATGAATGCGGCTCAACACAAACTTACTTAAATGTGTTGATTTGGGTATTTTTCGGCAGTGCCTATATTTGTGATTAACTATTTCCAAGGATGTACATGTACATTATCTATATTAGTGATCAATAACTTGTGGTACATTATCTATATTAGTGATCAATAACTTGTGATCTGCCAAACTTTATTCTGCTCATCAGCTATCCTTATTGTTAATGTATTTTATGTGCTACCCAAAACAATACCCCTTCTTCCAATGTGGCACAGGAATGTCAAAAGCTTAGACACCTCTGGCCTAGGGACATGAGGTTGGGTGAATGTGAGCAGTATATACATTTGAAATGCATAACTCCATCTTATCCTACTATTCAGCACTGTATTAAAATAAATTGTCAAAAACAAATCCCAGGGGTCTTCATGCCATGCCAGGACCTTCTGCAAAGCTGAATTTGGGGAGTGAAGATACCTTTAAAAGTGAAGATACCATTTAAAATAAAAAAATATGACAATTACATGTACAATGATTCTTAAAGAGGATCTCCAGTCGGTTTTCTGAAAATTAAAAGCTGTAGCTGCTAACTTTTAACAAAAAGACACTTACCTGTACCAGAATCCAGCACCCTCCAAATGTCTAAGTGGAGTGGGGGAGGAGGCCCTAAAGTCATTGTAAAAGGTAATTTTTTAAAAAAATAACAAACATGTTAATACTTACCGGCTCTGTGCAATGGATTTGCACAGAGCGGCCATGAACATTCTCTTTTCGGGTCCCCCATTGGCGCTCCTGGCCCCTGCTCTCTGTCCAGTATGCCCATGGAAAGCCGTTTCCATGGGGGCACTCGTGCGTGCTCGCACCCGTGCCCCGCTGCTAAATCCATTGACACAGACAGTGGGACTTGGCCCGCCCCCACTTCCTCTTTAATTGACAGCACTGGGAGCCAATGGCTCCTGGTGCCCCAGCAAAGCCAGCGAGACCTGGAAGTGAGGAGAGATAAAAGCTGCAGACGTGTCCAGCGCAGTAAAAGGGGGAGGGGGGATGCTGACACCTAAACATTGCTTACCTTAATGCAAGAAATGCACTTTAAAGCAGAACTTTCCCTTTTGGGTGGAGTTCCGCTTAATGCCCCGTACACACGATCACTTTTTGTGATGAAAAAAAAAATGTAATTTTTCAAAATGTCATTTAAAATGATCGTGTGTGGGCTTTACATCGTTTTCCGTCTTCTGGAAAAAGACCAAAAAAAAAATTCGAACATGCTTCAATTTTTTATGTAATTTTTCAAAATGTCATTTTTTGTGTCGTAAAAAATGATCGTGTGTGGGCAAAAACAAAGTTTTAAACCCGCACATGCCCAGAAGCAAGTTATGAGACGGGAGGTAAAACTACCATTCATAATGGAGTAAGCACATTCATCACGCTGTAACAGACAAAAAAGCACGAATCGTCTTTTACTAACAAGTAACCAGCTAAAAGCAGCCTCAAGGCGAATAGAACTTCCCCTTTAGAGTGCCATCGCTTTGTTCATCATTTTTCAAAAACGATGGTGTGTGGGCAACATCATTTTTAATGATGAAAATGGAAAAATTTCGGTTTTTTTCATAATGAAAAATGACATTTTTTTTCAAGACAAAAAGTGATCGTGTGTACAGGGCATTAAGGTTTATACACATGGAGAGTTACAGATATTTTTTATACCTAGTGTAAATTTTATGATGCTTTCCCATGCCCGGCTAGCCACACGTGCTGCATACAGCCTGCCATACAAGTGAATGGCTGTACATGGCAATATTTTTGTACTCCTGTAAACACTGATGTTTCTTGAATTGGCGTTTATCTGCCCATGCACATCCAATGTATTTCCTACATGCATGCGGTGATGTACATCCATTCACCTTCCATCTGTTGACAGGCTGTCTACAGCACATTTGGCTCTCTGGCATAGGCGTGCGCACAGGGTGTGCCAGGTGTGCCCAGGCACACCCTAATCACCCTGTGCAGAACAGATTCCCCCTACTGACCTGGCTCCCCCTCCTGTCTTTCTACAGCACTTCCGGCTTCCCCCCTCTCCCACCGGTTGTTGCTGTGGATGTTTTAGAATGAGTGGGGGAAGGGGCCAGTAAATATGCCATTTACCGGCCCCTTCCCTTTCTGAATGAACATCGTGAGTGATTGGTAGAGTGCGTTTGAGCTTTGGGGTGCACACACTAATGCCAAAGGCTACGCACACCTATGCTCCCTGGGCATGGGAAAGCGCTGGTAAATTTACACTAGGCATAGAAGATGCTATAAACTCTGTGCATGAACTGTCACATTAAGTAAACCAACTACTCAGTATATGAGAAAATTTGTGATCTTATGCTCTGATAAATACCAGAGGAGTTAATAAATCTCAATGCAATTTACTTTCTCTGTGGTTGTAGAATGCAGAATAAAGATGAAAGAGCTCTGTAAAGTTGACTAAAACCCCTTGCACACAGGCGTCATAATTTACTGATGTTTACTGAGGAACTTGTGACACATATGTGCAAGGGGTCAAAAACTGTGTGTACTGACCTATAAAAGGTACATCAGAGTACAGATGATTGTAGATGAGTACAATTTCCTTCATTGCCAGTATTGTAACATACTCATTTATTCATACTTAAAGACAAGTAACCATGTGTATGCAAGTAAATTACTGCACTCAAATGTAAAATTCAATTTTTTTGTTTTATTGCTATGTACTCAACACTGTATTACTGATCTTTATTCAGCTGCGTGCAATGTCCCATAGACAACAGTGTATCATGGTTCCATTTTCATTGATCTAGCGCTGGGTTTTACCCCCTGTTCGGGTTCCTGCCTTAAACCTAGGCATTATTAAAGCAGAGTTCCACCCAAATGTGGAAGCTCCGCTTATCTGCTTCGTCCCCCGTTCTGGGGGGTATCCACTCCCACTTTCGTGTAAGGGCACAGCAACCTATGTAATTTGCAGCCCCTCCTTTCCCCCCCCTCCAACTGCCTTCTGGGAGACACATACAAGTCCCAGAAGACAGCGGGACCATTCAGAAAGTGCAGCGTGACTTCTGCATGCACAGTAGGAAACAGGCAGTGAAGCCGCAAGGCTGCCTTGTCATCCGTGCGAGCGATGACAAGGTACGCTTAGGCCACTCCTACATACGTTTCGTCGTAAGACGTCGTCGGGGATGGGCCAATCCCCGACGACGTCTTACGTCTCGCACGGAGAGAGCTATACACACAGAGCACAGCCACCAGGATTCGACTGTCAGTACGCGCTGCACGCGCTGGGATTTATGACATGCTGTTTTAATATCAACTGAATTGTAAATGCAACTCTTTCTTCATTAAAAGACCCTTACATACAGTACTTCACCATGGAGCTATTCTTTGTTCTTTTTCTTTGAATGTATGAGCGCATCTTCCTCATTGTATCTGAAGTTTTGGAGCAGCTGATGATTCGATCTTTGTAACCTGCTGGTTTATAGTCCACTTGAGAGGACTTTAAAACATCTCTGGGCCCTTACTGACCGCGTAAAAAACGGTCAGTGGATCTGGTAAGCAGATTGAAATACCATCACACGGGTGTTTTCTCTTGGTGGAAGATTAGGAATTTCGTTTGTTTCACTTTTGGATTTTTTTCACAGATTTTTCTCAATATTGTTATCATCACCTACATTCAACCATTGATTGGTGGAGGATCAGCAGCAAAAAAACTTTTTTCATAAATTCTTTTTCTTTTTCACTTTTGGACATTATATGAAACCTTTTTCAATATTTTCTGCTGTTTTATCACGTCACAAATTCTTTGAATTTTCATATGTTACCTGGTTCATTCACTTTTTATTTCATTTACATCAGCGCTGTACCTTCTGTAGTAGTGTGGTACCCCAGGGGTGTGGTGACCCAGGGTTTTCAATTGGACTGGTTGAGGGGCTCCAGGGAGCTTGCAGTTTACAGAGGAAACTGGCATTCAAGTTTCCTCAATGGTTAATAAAATCCCCAGTCCTGGGTTCAGGCTTTAGAGCTGATCAGCACACTGATTGTGCAGGTGTGTGTGGGCCTGATAGGAGACTCAGGACCAGCATTCTGGGCTCCACCCTCCCCAGGAGTCCAGGCTTGGAAGGGAGAACTCAGAGTGCAGGTGTGCACTGTGAAGTGGCTAGAGAAGCTGGAGAGTGCAGGCTGCACTGTGAAACCCCAGAGACCTGAGTCTAAGGTTGCTGACAGGAGTCAGGAGAGCTCCATGCTGGAGCCTGAGCAGTTGTGCTACTGCTGACAAGAGCCAGATGGCTTGGTATTTTCTTTGGCACGTATAAGCCAGGAGGCTGAAGGTACCGTTCTGTGTGGACAGTGAAAACCCCCTGCGTGGGAAACCTATGTTTGGATTTTGTTTATTTTTGCCTTTTCAATAAAAGTGGGCCAACAAGCCCTTAACCACTTAAGCTCCGGACCAATACGCTGTCTAAAGACCAGAGGTGTTTTTACAATTTGGCAATGCGCTGCTTTAACTGGTAATTGCGCGGTCATGCAATGTTGTACCGAAACGAAACTTGCGTCCTTTTCTTCCCACAAATAGAGCTTTATTTTGATGGTATTTGATCGCCTCTGCGATTTTTATTTTTTGCGATATAAACGCAAAAAGACCGTAAATTTTGAAAAAAAAATGATTTTTCTTATAACAAAAAGTAAAAAAAATCGAATAAACTAAATTTTAGTCAAACATTTAGGCCAAAATGTATTCAGCCACATGTCTTTAGTAAAAAAAATCGCAATAAGCGTATATTTATTGGTTTTCGCAAAAGTTATAGCGTCTACAAACTAGGGTACATTTTCTGGAATTTACACAGCTTTTATTTTATGACTGCCTATCTCATTTCTTGAGGTGCTAAAATGGCAAGGCAGTACAAAACCCCCCCAAATGACCCCATTTTGGAAAGTAGACACCCCAAGGAAACTGCTGAGAGGCATGTTGAGTCCATTGAATATTTAATTTTTTGTCCCAAGTGATTGAATAATGACGAAAAAAAAAAAAAAAAAAAAAATGTTTACAAAAAGTTGTCACTAAATGATATATTTCTCACACATGCCATGGTTATATGTGGAATTGCACCCCAAAATACATTCTGCTGCTTCTCCTGAGTACGGGGATACCACATGTGTGGGACTTTTTGGGAGCCTAGCCGCATACGGGGCCCCAAAACCCAAGCACCGCCTTCAGCATTTCTAAGGGCACAAATTTTTGATTTCACTCCTCACTACCTATCAAGGTTTCGAAGGCCATAAAATGCCAAAATAGCAAAAAAAAAAAACCAAATGACCCCATTTTGGAAAGTAGACACCCTAAGCTATTTGCTGAGAGGCATGTCGAGTCCATGGAATATTTTATATTTTGACACAAGTTGCGGGAATATGACAAACTGATTTTTTTTTGCACAAAGTTGTCACTAAATGATATATTGCTCACACATGCCATAGTTATATGTGGAATTGCACCCCAAAAGACATTCTGCTGCTTCTCCCGAGTACGGGGATACCACATATGTGGGACTTTTTGTGAGCCTAGCCACGTACGGGGCCCCGAAAACAAAGCACCGCCTTCAAGATTTCTAAGGGCATACATTTTTGATTTCACTCCTCACTACCTATCACTACCTATCACAGTTTTGAAGGCCATAAAATGCCAAGATGTCACACAACCCCCCCAAATGACCCCATTTTGGAAAGAAGACACCCCAAGCTATTTGCTGAGAGGCATGTTGAGTCCATGGAATATTTAATTTTATGGCCCCAAGTGATTGAATAATGACCAAAAAAAAAAAAAAAAAAATTTTTTACAAAACGTTGTCACTAAATGATATATTTCTCACATATGCCATGGGCATATGTGGAATTGCACCCCAAAATACATTCTGCTGCTTCTCCTGAGTACGGGGATACCACATGTGTGGGACTTTTTGGGAGCCTAGCCGCGTACGGGACCCCGAAAACCAATCACCGCCTTCAGGATTTCTAAGGGCATAAATTTTTGATTTCACTCCTCACTACCTATCACAGTTTCGAAGGCAATAAAATGCCAAAACAGCACAAAACCCCCCCAAATGACCCCATTTTGGAAAGTAGACACCCCAAGCTATTTGCTGAGAGGCATGTTGAGTCCATGGAATATTTAATTTTTTTGCCCCAAGTCACTGAATAATGACCAAAAAAAAAAAAATACAAAACGTTGTCACTAAATGATATATTTCTCACACATGCCACGGTTATATGTGGAATTGCACCCCAAAATACATTCTGCTGCTTCTCCTGAGTACGGGGATACCACATGTGTGGGACTTTTTGGGAGCCTAGCCGCGTACGGGACCCCGAAAACCAATCACCGCCTTCAGGATTTCTAAGGGCATAAATTTTTGATTTCACTCCTCACTACCTATCACAGTTTCGAAGGCAATAAAATGCCAAAACAGCACAAAACCCCCCCAAATGACCCCATTTTGGAAAGTAGACACCCCAAGCTATTTGCTGAGAGGCATGTTGAGTCCATGGAATATTTAATTTTTTTGCCCCAAGTCACTGAATAATGACCAAAAAAAAAAAAATACAAAACGTTGTCACTAAATGATATATTTCTCACACATGCCACGGTTATATGTGGAATTGCACCCCAAAATACATTCTGCTGCTTCTCCTGAGTACGGGGATACCACATGTGTGGGACTTTTTGGGAGCCTAGCCGCGTACGGGGCCCCGAAAACCAAGCACTGCCTTCAAGATTTGTGTGAGTGAAATCAAAAATTTATGTCCTTAGAAATCTTGAAGGCGGTGCTTGGTTTTCGGGGTCTCATACGCGGCTAGGCTCCCAAAAAGTCTTACACATGTGGTATCCCCGTACTCAGGAGAAGTAGCAGAATGTATTTTGGGGTGCAATTCCACATATAACCATGGCATGTGTGAGAAATATATCATTTAGTGACAATGTTTTGTACATTTTTTTATTTTAATTTTTTTTGGTCATGATTCAATCACTTGGGGCAAAAAAATTAAATATTCCATGGACTCAACATGCCTCTCAGCAAATAGCTTGGGGTGTCTACTTTCCAAAATGGGGTCATTTGGGGGTTTTTTGTGCTATTTTGGCATTTTATGGCCTTCGAAACTGTGATAGGTAGTGAGGAGTGAAATCAAAAATTTGCGCCCTTAGAAATGCTGAAGGCGGTGCTTGGTTTTCGGGGTCCCGTACGCGGCTAGGCTCCCAAAAAGTCCCAAACATGTGGTATCCCCGTACTCAGGAGAAGCAGCAGAATGTATTTTAGGGTGCAACTCCACATATAACCATGGCATGTGTGAGCAATATATCATTTAGTGACACATTTTTCTTTTTTTTTTTTTTTTTCTCATTATTCAATCACTTTGGACAAAAAAAAAAAAAATCAATGGACTCAACATGCCTCTCAGCAGTTTCCTTGGGGTGTCTTCTTTCCAAAATGGGGTCATTTGGGTTTTTTTTGTGCTATTTTGGCATTTTATGGCCTTCGAAACTGTGATAGGTAGTGAGGAGTGAAATCAAAAATTTACACCCTTAGAAAGCCTGAAGGCGGTGATTGGTTTTTGGGGTCCCGTACGCGGCTAGGCTCCCAAAAAGTCTCACACATGTGGTATCCCCGTACTCAGGAGAAGCAGCAGAATGCATTTTGGGGTGTAATTCCACATATGCCCATGGCATGTTTGAGCAATATATCATTTAGTGACAACTTTGCGCAAAAAAAAATATATATATATATATATATTTATATTTCCCGCAACTTGGGTCAAAATCTAAAATATTCCATGGACTTAAGATGCCTCTCAGCAAATAGCTTGGGGTGTCTACTTTCCAAAATGGGGTCATTTGGGGGGGTTTTCAATTGTCCTGGCATTTTATGCACAACAATTAGAAGCTTATGTCACACATCACCCACTCTTCTAACCACTTGAAGAAAAAGCCCTTTCTGACACTGTTTGTTTACATAAAAACATATTATTTTTTTGCAAGAAAGTAAAGTTGAACCCCCAAACATTATATATTTTTTTAAAGCAAAGGCCCTACAGATTAAAATGGTAGGTGTTGCAAAAAAAATTTCCACACAGTATTTGCGCAGCGTTTTTTCAAACGCATTTTTTGGGGAAAAAATACACTTTTTTTTATTTTAAAGCACTAAAACACACTATATTGCCCAAATTATTGATGAAATAAAAATTATGATCTTAGGCCGAGTACATGGATACCAAACACGACATACTTTAAAATTGCGCACAAACGCGCAGTGGCGACAAACTACATACATTTTTAAAAGCCTTTAAAAGCCTTTACAGGTTACCACATTAGATTTACAGAGTAGGTCTACTGCTAAAATGACTGCCCTCGATCTGCCCTTCGCGGTGATACCTCACATGCATGGTGCAATTGCTGTTTACATATGACTCCAGACCGACGCTTGCGTTCGTCTTTGCGCAAGAGCAGGGGGGGACAGGGATGCTTTTTTTTATTTTTTTATTTTTTTATATATTTATTTCGCTTTTTTTATTTTATTTGTTAACTGTTCCTTCCATTTATTTATTTTTTTACCATTTTTATTGTTATCTCAGGGAATGTAAATATCCCTTATGATAGCAATAGTTAGTGACAGGTACTCTTTTTTTTTTTTAAATGGGGTCTATTAGACCCTAGATCTTTCCTCTGCCCTCAAAGCATCTGACCACACCAAGATCGGTGTGATAAAATGCTTTCCCATATTCTCAATGGCGCCGTTTATATCTGGGGGGGGGGACATTCCCTCCCACTGAATGTAAAAGCAGTCTAGAGGCTAATTAGCCGCTAGGACTGCTTTTACATGAAAGCCGACCGCTGGCTGAAAAGAATGATACCAAGATGATGCCTAAACCCGCAGGCATCATTCTGGTATAACCATTCAAAGTCCTGCAACATACCAGTACGTTGATGGTTCTTGTTGGACATGTATTGTAATCTTTTTTTTTTTCATGCAGTCTGTTGGCTGAACAAAAAAAAGATTGATCGGTGGGTATGCCCACCATTAGAATACCTCCCTTCATCCACCCACTTCTAATGATGGGCATACATGCACCATTTATATATGCCGAAGCATGGGGGCATCCTCCCGCAAAAAAGTTATGCCGCGTACGGTCGGACTTTTCTATGCCGCGTACACACGGTCGGACTTTTCTATGCCGTGTACACATGGTCAGACTTTTCCACAGGAAAGCCTCCGTAGGAATGTCAACCGTATGTACGCGGCATTAGGAGCAAAATCGCTCCTCCGCCCCTAATGCCCCCATGCTCCGGCATATATGCTCTTTTTTGAACTGTAGTGGTGAAATCACCTCCTACAGCATTGGAGTCGCGGCTTTATATATCGTGGGAGCAAACGCTGTTGCTGTCACGCTAAATAAATCCGCACTGCAACTGAATGGCGTACCTGCTAAGCAAATGATGGTTAACATTAAAACAAAGTAACATTCCAGTATAACAGTAAGATCATACCATACCTGCAAAGCAAATACCTATAAAAAAACATAGTAAAAAATAAAACATTTTTTAACGCAACCTGTGCCTAAAATATATATATATGCCAAAGCATGGGGGCATCCTCCCGCAAAAAAGTTATGCCGCGTACGGTCGGACTTTTCTATGCCGCGTACACACGGTCGGACTTTTCTATGCCGTGTACACATGGTCAGACTTTTCCACGGGAAAGCCTCCGTAGGAATGTCAACCGTATGTACGCGGCATTAGGAGCAAAATCGCTCCTCCGCCCCTGCTGCCCGCATGCTTCGGCATATATGCTCTTTTTTTTAACTGTGGTGGTGAAATCACCTCCTACAGCACTGGAGTCGTGGCTTTATATATCGTGGGAGCAAACGCTGTTGCTGTCAAGATAAATAAGTCCGCGCAACAGCTGAATGGCGTACCTGAAAACAGTAAAATAAATTACATACCTGAAAAGCAAGCATGAAAAAACATAACAACAATAAAACTTTGCAGAATAGAATACAGTAAAAAAGAGCAGAACAATAGAGAGAGAATAGAGAGGGAGAGAACAATAAAACGACAACTATTTTTGGTTTTTTTATTTTATATTTTTTTGTGTGTTTTTATTTTTTACTTTTTTTTTTTTTTTTTTTAACACTTTTTTTTGTAACTGTGAACTGTAACTTCAACTTTTCGGTTCCAGGTTTGGGTCTCTCAAAATGCGATGGCATCTTGGGAGACCCTGTGTGAGTGTGCCTAGCCTGTGAAATGTTTCACCCTACACTAATAATTAACGTGTGTGTGGAAGCGTTCAAAACATTCACCAATACAAAGACCAGGATTGCCAGGACATTTGGGACAAAAATAACGGGTGTCACGCCTAAATCCGCGCTTGGTACAGACACGACATTTTCTTTGGGGGGCTCGTTGGGTAGGGGTACTCGGGAGGACATAAGAAAAATGCCTCTCATGCAGTCGGCTTACTGCATTTGGTAGGAGATGGTGAGGTACAATACCGCCTGGATACAGGAGTTCTGTGATGATATCCCTCTGGAATTGAAGGAAGGATTCATTCCGTCCTGAAGCTCTGTATACGACATGAGCATTCAGTAGAGCCAATTGAAATAAATGTAGAGACACTTTTTTGTACCAGCGTCTCGTCTTACGGGCAATATGATACGGCGCCATCAACTGGTCGTTGAGGTCCACCCCTCCCATATTAAGGTTATATTCGTGGACACAGAGGGGTTTCTCCACAACACCAGTCGCCGTACGAATTTGGACTGTCGTGTCTGCGTGAAGGGTGGTAAGAACGAAAACATTCCTATTGTCCCGCCACTTCACAGCGAGCAAATTTTTACATCTGCAGCAGGCTCTCGCCCCCGGCCTAACACGGGCATCTACAAGCCGCTGGGGGAAGCCCCGGCGATTAGGTCGCACGGTGCCACATGCTCCAATCTGTTGATCAAATAAGTGGCTAAAAAGTGGCACGCTGCTGTAAAAATTGTCCACATACAAATGGTACCCCTTTCCGAATAAGGGTGACACCAAGTCCCAAACAATCTTGCCAGCGCTCCCCATGTAATCTGGGCATCCTTCCGGCTCTACCTGACTATCTTTTCCCTCGTAAACCCTAAAGCTCCATGTGTAGCCTGTGGCCCTGTCACAGAGCTTATAGAGCTTGACCCCGTATCTGGCACGCTTGCTGGGAAGGAACTGTTTGAAAGACAAGCGGCCAGCAAATTTAATCAGGGACTCATCAACGCATACAACCTGCTGGGGATTAAACAAGGCTGCAAAACGTTCGTTGAAATGGTTTACGAGGGGCCGAATTTTGTAGAGCCGGTCAAATTCAGGGTCTCCACGTGGACGACAAAGTGCATTGTCACTGAAATGCAGGAACCGCAGGATCGCCTCGTATCGTCTCCTGGCCATGTGAGCAGAGAAAATGTACATATGGTCAATGGGATGTGTGGACCAATACATCCGCAATGACGGAAATTTGTGTATGCCCATGTTGAGGGTAAGGCCCAGAAAGGTCTTAAATTCGGAAACCTCGAGAGGTTTCCATTCTTTGGCAAGGCGAGACTGGGGGTTAGCGGCGATGTAAGTACCAGCATATAAATTGGTCTGGTCCACAATAGATCTATAGAGATCTTCCGTGAAATACAGCGAATAAAAATCAAGTGACATAAAGTTCGCTGTATCCACCTGAATACCGGGTTGGCCAGTGAATGGGGGAAGTACAGGTGCTGTAGAAGTGGTGGGGACCCAATCAGGATAGGCAAATTCTACAGGAAGGGCACTATGGGCACGACGGGCCTGTCTCTGTCTTTTTCTTGGTGGCAGCGGGACACTACTTGTGCTTGCCACATCGCCAGCTTCAACTGCACTTATGGGACTCGCCACGTCACCAAGTGTTACTGCAGTGCTGGATAAACGACCAGGGTGTACTAGGCCGCTGGTGCTTGCCAATTCACCAGAAGGAATAGCGGCGCTAGTACTGGATCTCTGCTCCATACGAGGGTCCTGCGGTTCTTGCTGCTCAACAACATCAGAATGGGATCGGGTACGCCTGGCCTTAGCAGGGACCTCAACTTCGTCGTGCGAGCTATCTGACATGGAGCCGCTGTCGTAAATGGGTTCATATTCTGAGCCAGAATCTGTCAGATGCGTGACCTCCTCCTCTTCACTATCTGACATGCACATGAACTCCAAGGCCTGCTTATCATTGTACCTTCGGTTTGCCATTTTGGACTCTAAATTTAGTGGTACAATGGTAAGGATTCACAGGTAAAAAAAGCACCTGACTATAGAAAAGCAAATGTAGAAAACGCTTCAAAAAAAACTGTAAGCGATCGCAGGGATCAGGCCTGTCTCTGCGAACGCTGCAGTTATGTGTCTTGTGTTTTGTAAGTGACAGTGATCGATCGATACTGCACTTGGGTGGGTTGGGCTGGGCAGAGGGGGAAAACGCAGGTGCTAGCGGGTATCTGGGCTGATTCCGCTAACAATGCGTTTTTGGGTACCCTAAACTGCTGGGTACGCTAGTATAGATCTGATCAGATCAGGTATCGATCCGTTCAGATCCTATACCACTAAGGGGGGTGTATGCTTAGCGAGTGGGTGTAAGCGGTACTGGCTCTAACCTAACGCTGCCTGGGGTGACGCAGACCCTGACTGGCGCTAAAATTAAATTTATATCACCCGCCGGGTGATCAGGGGGTTAAACCTATTGGGTTATATACGGCGGGTGCTCTGATGCTATAAACAGCAAACTAACCAACCAGCGTCAACCGTAACACTTATACGGTGATCACTGGTGAAAGGGTTAACTAGGGGGCAATCAGGGGGTTAAAACCTTTATTCGGTAATATATGGGGGTACCTAACGCTTTCTAAAAACCTGGTGGCGAACCTAAAATAACTAAATAACTAACTGGCTAACCACGTCACCAGTGACACTTATACAGTGATCAGTGGTGAAAGGGTTAACTCTAGGGGCAATCAGGGGTTAAAACCTTTATTTATGGGGGTACCTAACGCTATATAAACCTGGCGGCGAACCTCAAAAAAAACTAACTGCCTAGCGGCAACAGTGACACTAATACAGCGATCAGAAACCGATCGCTTAGTGACACTGGCAATAGGGGTGAAAGGGTTAACTCTAGGGGCAATCAGGGGTTAAAACCTTTATTTATGGGGGTACCTAACGCTATATAAACCTGGCGGCGAACCTCAAAAAAAACTAACTGCCTAGCGGCAACAGTGACACTAATACAGCGATCAGAAACCGATCGCTTAGTGACACTGGCAATAGGGGTGAAAGGGTTAACTCTAGGGGCAATCAGGGGTTAAAACCTTTATTTATGGGGGTACCTAACGCTATATAAACCTGGCGGCGAACCTCAAAAAAAACTAACTGCCTAGCGGCAACAGTGACACTAATGCAGCGATCAGAAACCGATCACTTAGTGACACTGGCAATAGGGGTGAAAGGGTTAACTTTAGGGGCAATCAGGGGTTAAACCTTTATTGGGGGGGGGTAGGGGGCTACCCTGGACCTAAAGGGGCCTAAACCTAACTGCCCTGACACTTTTTTCTGTCACACTGACACTAAAAGCAGTGATCAGAAAATAAATGATCACTGCAATCAGTGACACTGTGACAGGGGGTGATCTGGGGGTGCTGGGGGGGTGATCGGGGGGGGTTATGTGCCTATGTGTGCTGTGTCAGTGTGCTGTTGGTGCAACTCACAGTACTGACGTCTTCTCTCCTCTGGAATCAAACGAAAAGACCGCCAGAGGGGAGAAAACGTCACTTCCTCCCTGCCTGTGTTTACAGTTACACAGGCAGGGAGGGCTCTGCTGCAATCCGATTCGCCGAGGGAGATCGAGAGGGGACGGCTGGAAACCAGTAGCCGCCCCCTCCTCCCGGACCTCCCGTACACCGTTCCTGGCCGCCGCATGTACCGGAGGGGGTCCCGATCGGACCCCCGAACCGAGGTAAGGCGGGGACGTACCTATACGCCCATGTGCCTGTACGTGCCATATTGTGGACGTATATGTACATGCGGTGGTCGGGAACTGGTTAAACATAGTTCCGGACTGGCGTGAATCGCTTAAAATCGCATATCCCACTTGAGCTAAACACCCCCAATATTACAAGTGGTGGACTCATCGGGCACAAGACGGTGGTATCCGGGTCCTTGCTCTTGAGTGAGTTCACGTCAGGAACTGTTGGCTGTGTGTGGAAGTGCAGCCAGGCAAAAGGCATTGCAGGTTATGTGCCTGTGAAAGGAGAATCTTGGCAGAACTGGAGATCTCTGCAAAAGTAAGTTCATCTGTTATATGAACTGTGTTTGTGTGCTTGAGACAGCACAATCTGTGTGTGCAGCTGAGGAGAGCTTGCATGAAGTGAAAAGCAACTTGCTTTAAAGTGACAGTGCTTCATTTTTGCTGGACGGTGCAAAAGTTTGGTGGAGTGACTGCAAAGATGATGCAAGGGTTTGAGCCTGCTGGAGAGCATTGCAGACAGTTTTTTGCTAAACTAACTCCAGTTAAAGGGGAAGTGCATGTGGTCGCCCCTGGTAACGCTAGTACAAGCAGGACAGCTGTTAATGTGAAAAGTCCCATGCTTACAAGAGGATGCAGTTGGGGAAGCCCTGCTAAGGCTCTGAAGCAAGAGCGCTGTTTGCGGTGCAGTGAGTGGGGGCATGTTGTCTCCAAATGCCCTTTGTCTCAGTCGCCAAGACAAGGTGACACAGCCAGACAAAGGTCTGCAACAATGTTTGGAAAACCTGATTTGAGTGCCGGGAGTGTCCAAAAGGCGGATCAGAAGTTTGAGAGGTATGTGGTTGCCCGTAGCAACGGTGGTGATATCAGGTCTGTAAACCACGTGAGAAACGTATTGCCGACAGAGGAGCGTAGTAAATTGAAAGCAACAAGGCGTCAAGGATCGCAAAGTCGCTGCGTTTGGGAGAGTCAGCAAAGTACAGCTGGAAGAGCGCCGTCTCCCTCAGCAACGAGAGATCAAATAGTAACCGGAAGGAGGAGCTACAGTGGAGATGTGGAGAGGCGTCCCACTAAAGATGTGTGCAAAAATGTACCATGCCTGGAATGTGGTCAGCTGGGGCATGGCATTTTTTCTTGTCCCAGATTATGGAACATGGCTGGAGACATGGCTACTGGGCAGAAGTCTTTGTCTGCAAGCCCAGATCCTTGTGCAAGTGTGTTTGCAATCACCTCTGGCAACAGTAAGGAAGTACCTGTTGTGCCTGCAGGGGGTGCTAAGGAGTCAGCAGTGGCTGCTGCAGTTTCATCCCAGGGAGAGTTGGCCAGTGTAAGTGCGATAAAGGACAGACAACGTACTCAAGTGAACATGGCATCCCCCGTTACAGTGATCGGTAAGACTGTTGCTGGTAAATGCATGGAAAAGATTGACTATGTGAATGTGCACACTGGAGTTGCAGTGACCCCAAATGGGAGATCCACTGTCTGTGTGGAAAAGGACTTGCCTCGCTGCAGTGCCCTGTTCAGTGGGGAGGCAAGTGGTAAACTTGAATGTGACAGTGTGATTGGTAAAGCTGATAATATTGTGTTGTCTAAAGTTGATGGCCCAGCTGCTAATGGGCTAGTGCAGCTCACTAGAGATATAAATGTTGCTATGAATACAGTTAAAGATGTGTTATCTCCCCTAGCAACTGTAATGAATGCCACAGAGGTGTCCCTAGAAACCCCCAGGGAGCTCTGCGTTTTGGAGCCGGAGGTTGCCTGGGACAGCTATGGTGCTGCTCTGAGGGATAAGACGGTACCTGAACATGGTGATGACAAAATGTTAAATGCTAAAACTGATATGTTTGAAAACACTCATGATGGACATGTCTTAATGCTGTCTGGCAATGACAGGTGTGAAGGTGTTCATGTGTTTAATGAAGCGCCACCAGAGCAAGGTGGTGAGAGTGTGGTATTGCAGCCTGCTCTGGTTAAAAATGTATTACCACAGTCTGGTTTAAACAAAAGTGACGTCTGCAAGGTGTCTGTTGCTGTGCCACTCTGTCCCTCTGGTAGCGCAGAGATAACAGATTGGGACAGATGGACAAAAAGCCTGTTGGCTTTGTTGGAAAAGGCCTCTGTTGGTAAAAGTGGAGCAGACATGATTTCTGCAGTGCCAGATGAAGGACCTGCAGAGCAACTTGTATGCAATGGTGCATTTGCTGCTGCAGATGATGTTGCTCACAAGATGGAAGCGCCAAGTAATGGCGAACGCACAGAAGAGGTCATGTCTGTGATCCACAAAGGTTCTAATGATGTGGTAATGGATGGTGCCGTGCCAAATGAGCTGATGTTGGTGGAAGTGCCAGAGGGCACAGCAATAAGTGAACTGATTGTAGTCAAAGATCCAAATGTTGTGTTATGTGATGTTCAGCGGTCGGGACAGTTGCTGGCAGAGGATCTCATGCCAGTGGAGTTTGCGTGTACTGAAGCTGCCGTGGACAACCACTCCGCTGGGTGCAGTTCCTCTCCAGACACTGCCCTGCGGAACATGGGTGAAATTAAATATGACAAATGCATTGATGTTTCTGACCATGATGAAAAATGCAGCATGTTGGCGATTTTTGATGGTATGGTTGCCATGGGTGACATCAAAAATAATGGTAGACATGATGGTCTTGGTCAAGTTGATCTGGTTGTAGAAAACCCTGAAAATTGTAGCGAGACAGGGAATGATGGGTTTGACACAGAGGTAAAAGGTAAAGCAGAAGTAGGCCCCCTAGAGGTTCAGGAGGGTAATTCTGGGGAAGGTTTCCTGAGGTTTGAGGAACTTCTAGGATCTGAGAAGGATCCTGGTAAACAATGGTTGGAGGGAAATGGCCCAAAGCGCAGCAAGGTGTCACATGACATAGAAACCTCAGAGTGGCGAGACAGTCAGGATGTCCTTCAGAGGGAGACTAGGACGAGGCCGCAGTCATATGAGGGTGTTGGTGATGAAACTGACAGAATGAAGCATGCAGTGTACATGGGGAAACAAGTGATGCTAAATTTGGACAGTGTTCCAGGGGAGCATCCGACTGTGGTGGCTACCTCCAGTGAGGTGGATGCCCCTTTAAAGGTCTCGGACCCCCAAGCTGCAGTGAATGAGCCCCTCCATGTCTCTAATAAGGTTAAGGTCCCCAAAAATGTTTGGCATATTGATGTGGAGTGTGTAGAAATTACAGATATGCTAGTGGATTTGCTTGAACTGGTGAAAGCACAGTCCTTGTATACCTGGGTGCCTCCATTACAGTCGGCGGTGGTGGTACTGTGTGTTACCAATGGATGGAGCCAGGTAGTGCAACCTGTGCCAGTTAAAATTAGTCACCAGTGGAACTGGTTAGTACGGTGCTTTCTGATAGTGTGGCAGGTGATCTCCCGGTTTCCTGTGAGGGTGCTTCCGCATACAGTTCAGTACGGAAGGCACTCTGGGGGGCTGCTGGAGATGTCAGAGGTCTCTCCGCCTGATGTGGTGATGGACATATCTGCTAGTGCGGTCCGAGGTGCGGCTGAGCAGTGTTTAGTAAATGGCGCGGATACTGCCTCACCTGTTACACCTCCTAAGAAGGAAGGGCCAGATATGGACGCAGCAAAAGCAGATATTTTGTCTCTCACCTATAAAGAGGTACAAGATGGGGTACCCGGAGACACTCTCAAATATAGAGTGGAGAGGAACAAACATTGTGACATGGAAAAGTGTGAGCTGGCAAAAATTGGTACGGCTAGGAATGGGTCATGCGTTGTTCAATGTCAGTTGTTAGGACAACTGCCCACAGAGATTTGGACAACAGGTGAAGTGAAGCCTTGTGAAGGTCCCATAGGGGATAGCTGCTCACCTGTGTGTTGTCCCTCCTTGGGCCTGGCCCTAACAAACCCTGAGCAAGAAATGACTGACACTATTGGTAATTGGAGAAAAGGTGGTTCCTCATCAGGCGTAGTGTCTGGAGCAGGTTCCTTACAGAAACCAGAAACTGAGTTTAAAGGAAGTAGCAGGAAAGGCAGGGGGCCACCAGAAAAGAAATGTGAGTTCAGGAACCCCAAGGACAGAAGGAGTAGGATGGGGATACAGAATGGTAGGATCCCGTTCCGATCCAGGGTAGGGTGTGCCTGGAAACGCACCCGGAAAAAGAGTTGGGCCTACGCGGCTGACAGCCGGCACAGAGGTGTCCCAACCCTGATGAGGTATGCTGGTGTTCCGCCCTCTGGGTCGAAACAAGGGGGGGAGATATGTAGTAGTGTGGTACCCCAGGGGTGTGGTGACCCAGGGTTTTCAATTGGACTGGTTGAGGGGCTCCAGGGAGCTTGCAGTTTACAGAGGAAACTGGCATTCAAGTTTCCTCAATGGTTAATAAAATCCCCAGTCCTGGGTTCAGGCTTTAGAGCTGATCAGCACACTGATTGTGCAGGTGTGTGTGGGCCTGATAGGAGACTCAGGACCAGCATTCTGGGCTCCACCCTCCCCAGGAGTCCAGGCTTGCAAGGGAGAACTCAGAGAGTGCAGGTGTGCACTGTGAAGTGGCTAGAGAAGCTGGAGAGTGCAGGCTGCACTGTGAAACCCCAGAGACCTGAGTCTAAGGTTGCTGACAGGAGTCAGGAGAGCTCCATACTGGAGCCTGAGCAGTTGTGCTACTGCTGACAAGAGCCAGATGGCTTGGTATTTTCTTTGGCACGTATAAGCCAGGAGGCTGAAGGTACCGTTCTGTGTGGACAGTGAAAACCCCCTGCGTGGGAAACCTATGTTTGGATTTTGTTTATTTTTGCCTTTTCAATAAAAGTGGGCCAACAAGCCCTTAAACATAGTTCTGGACTGGCGTGAATCGCTTAAAATCGCATATCCCACTTGAGCTAAACACCCCCAATATTACACTTCTTTTTTATTTACGTTTCTTTTGCTTTGGGTATTATGAGCAATAGGTACTAGCTGCTTTTGTCACTTATTTTCATTCAATTATCACGCACTAGCGCAGTGTTTTCCTTTGGTTTTTTCCTAAGGAATTTTTACATTAGTATATCTAGAGGGTGGTATTCTAGACCATCATTTTTGCCCCACAAGTCCACGTCCAACTATTACAGTTCAGTTGTACTTTCCCACTTCCATTGTTTCAATGGAAGCATTCGTTGACTCTGGTTGCAGCGGACAATTTCATCTCTGTGTCCTTGGTAAAGGAATTTGCTTGGACTACAGAACAGCTTCCTGCACCAGAATGTTGATGGGCAGGAGCTTTTCGGCTCTGGACCACTTTTCCTGGGCAGAAGCCTCGTCCAGAACTACTCCCCAGCCTATAAGGCTGGCTTCTGTGGTTTCAATTTTCCAAGTAACCGGAATAAAGGATTTTCCTTTTAGCAGATTTTGGGGTAGCAACCACCAATTGAGGCTCTGGCAAACCTTTGGGGCCAGGACCATTGGAAGGTCCAAGGCCTGGATTCTTCTGTTCCAAGTGGACAGAATGCTGCCCTGCAACGGCCTTGAGTGAAACTGGGCATAGGGAACAGCCTTGAATGAGGCTACCATCTTTCCCAATAACCTCATGCATAGACGGATGGGAGGTTTTTTCTTTGAGTTTATCACTCGGACCAGATGCTTTATGGCTTTGGCTGGAAGGAATACCCTACTTTGGGATGTGTCTATAATCATTCCCAAATATTCCAGCCTTTTGAGGCTGTACAGAGGATTTTTCCAGACTGAGGACCCAGCCTAGGTACTCTAAATACTCCACTGTGCTGCATACATTGTGGTCTAGGCGTGTTACAGACTGATCCATGAGCAACAGATCGTCCAAATAGGCTGTTACTGCTATGCCCTGTGCCCTCAGCTTTGCCAGAGGTGGGGCTAGTATCTTTGTGAATACCCAAGGTGCAGTAGCCAGACTGAATGGAAGGGCCACAAACTGAAAATGGCGCTGATCCACCGCAAACCTTAGAAATTTTTAGTGAGCGGGAAATATTGGCACATGAATATATGCATCTCTGATGTCTATGGATGCCAGGAATTCTCCTCCCTGAAGGGTGGAGACTACTGAATGGACAGACTCCATGTGGAAGGAGCTGATGTTCAGAAACTGATTCAAGTTTTTGAGATCTAAGATAGGTCTGATATCCCTGTTTGGTTTTGGAACTGTAAAGAGGTTTGAGTAAAAACCTGAGCCCTGATCTTCTGGGGCCATTTCCATAATCACCCCTTGGGCCAACAGGCGTTCCAGGGCCAAGAGCAATGAACTCCTTTTTTTCTGGATCCTTGGAAATCCTTGATCTCAGAAAACGGGGTGGCGGAAGTTCTTGGAATTCCAGTTTGTAACCGAGAGACACAGTGGAGATGACCCACTTGTCATGAACCTCTTGCAGCGGTTTGCAAATTGCAGCAGCCTTCCTCCCACTCAGCCGAGCGGGAGCACCACTTCATAGGGAAGGTTTGGGGTTTTGTTTGGCAGGCCCAGAACCCCAAGTTCTATTCTGCCCTTGGGCTTGGCTTTGAGCTTTTCCCCTAGTATTAGACTGGGGAGGACGCCGTCAATGCCTGGAAGACGAAGTTCCAGGGGCTGGGGAAAGAGAAAACACTTTAATGAGGTTTACGCACCTTTTTTTTTTTTTTTTTTTTTTCATAATTATATATTTATGTTTCTTTTCATATTATACATAAAAATAGGGACAGGACAAATGCAACAAAAAAAAAATATATACATTCATTCTATCAAAATATACATTCGCCCTGACCCATCCCTTTCCAACTTTAATACGTCTTTCCACTCTAACCCTCCCCTAATCTTCACTCTCTCTCTCACAGAGAGGCAGGTGAGGAACTCACCCTATCCCAGCTTCCCACCGAACAGACAACATTTTTTAAAAAAAATAAAAAATTCCCCTCCACTCGCCACCTTTTAAACCATATGTCATAATAAAGAGGCCAAGATTTGTCCTTCATGCTATGCTTCCCTACACTTCCCTTACTCCTCATTGATCCATTTCGACCATTAGTCTCTTCCCCTCATCTGAATTCTTAAATAGATTCCAGCTCTTCCACGTTTCTTCATAATGATTTTTCTTACCCTTCGCTGAGAGGACTAATGCCGCGTACACACGGTCGTTTTTTGTGATGAAAAAAAACGTCATTTTTAAAAACGTCATTTAAAATGACCGTGTGTGGGGAAAATGTCGTTTTATGTCTTCTGAAAAACGACCAAAAAAAAATTCGAGCATGCTTCAATTTTTTTATGTTGTTTTTCAAAACGTTGTTTTGTTTTGTGTGAAGGCTAAAACGACGTTTAAAACAATGTTTTTAAACCCGCGCATGCTCAGAAGCAAGTTATGACGCAAGCTTGAATGGAACAGAGTACAGCCGTACGTGCTGAACGTAACCACGCTTTGCTAGAGCATTTTGAAAAAATGATGGTGTGTAGGCAATGTCGTTTTTTAAAATGAAGTTTGAAAAACTTTGTTTTTTTTCATGAGAAAAAATTACGTTTTTTTTCATCACAAAAAACGACCGTGTGTACGCGGCATAAGTCTTCCATGGCTTCTATGTCTCCAACTCTATTTATCCAATTTAAAACCGTTGGTGGCCTAGTATCTCTCCAGTGTAAGAGAATTCCTGCTTTAGCTGCATTCACAATATGGCAAAGTACTGACTTCCTATAGGTCTGAACTGGGAACTGAGAGCAGTGGAGCAAGAAGAATGCGGGATCATTGGGTAATTTTAAATCTGAAAATTTTTGTAAAATTCTCAGAATCATAGTCCAATAGGATCTTATTTTTTTACATAGCCAAAATATATGGATTAATGTCCCGCTTTCTTCTCCACATCAACATCTATCCGAGTTTTCAGTGCAAATTTTTTTAAGTCGTACTGGGGTGTAGTACCACTGCATCAGAATTTTATAGTTTAGTTCCTGGGTTTGTGTACAGATTGAGGAGTTTAGAGTCAGGTAGATAATCTGTTTACGTTGGAGTGGGGTAAGAGTCCTATCTAGCTCCTTCTCCCATTTATTAATACCTGGTATCTTGAGATCATCTAAGGCAGTGGTTCTCAACCTGGGGTCGGGACCCCTTCGGGGGTCGAATGATGATTTGCCAGGGGTCACCAAATCCTCGGCTGTTCCTGAAGCCTGCACCGCTTTCCCAGCCTTGTTTCTGCCACCCAGTTGGGCTGTTCCTAGAGCCTGCAGCCTCCCACTCACCCTGTTCGCAGCCACCCATTCAGTTCACGGCATGGCTGGGGGGCAGAGACTAGAGGTCAGCTGACTGGTGAGGAATGTAAAGTGGGAGGGGCTGGAGGAGACCCTATGTCCTGATTTTGGCATAGGTGTCACTGCTACGAGACTCTGCTCTGTGTCTCCGACTTTGTGGTGTCTCGTAGCAGTGACACCACAAAGTCGGAGACACAGAGAGAAACACTACCTGTGATTAGAGTTGCCATTAAAAGTCCCCATTACAGTTCTCAGATCTGCAGATGACCTTGATCAAGAGCACCCAAGTTGGCCCATCAGAATCCCCCCCCCAACTTTGCCATTAATCCCAACTCCCCCCCCCCCCCAACATTGCCACTTATCCCAACTCCCCCCACCAGCACTGCCACTCATCCCAAACTCCCCCACCAGCACTGCCACTCATTCCGAACCCCCCGCCAGCACTGCCACTCATCCTGAACCCCCCGCCGGCACTGCCACTCATCCCGAACCCCCCCCGCCGGCACTGCCACTCATCCCGAACCCCCCGCTGGCGCTGCCACTTATCCCGAACCCCCCGCCAGCACTTCCACTCATCCCAAACCCCCCCTTGCCAGCACTGCCACTCATCCCAAACTCCCCATCAGCACTGCCACTCATCTTGAACCCCCCACCAGCACTTCCACTCATCCTATTCCCCCCACCAAGTAGTAAGAGAAGGTATAAAAATAGAGAACCCCCCGCCAGCACTTCCACTCATCCCAAACCCCCCCCTGCCAGCACTGCCACTCATCCCGAACTCCCCGTCAGCACTGCCACTCATCCCGAACCCCCCACCAGCACTTCCACTCATCCTATTCCCCCCACCAAGTAGTAAGAGAAGGTATAAAAATAGAGAATATATGAAAGGGAGAGGAAAAGAGGGGGAGCAACAATGAAAAAGGGATAGAAAGAATAGGAGAAAGAACAAGAAAGAAGGAGAGGACAAGAGAGAGGGATGGGGGAAACAAGAATTTAGGATAGAGAAAGATGAAAGGGAAAGACATGTGAACAAAGAGAAACAGTGAGTTAGGAGCGCAAATTACTTGTCTTGCCTTGGGTGCTGACAACCCACGCTACGAAAATAATTTTACTGTTAGGGGTCCCCACAACTTGGGAAATTTTATCAAGGGGTCACGGCTTTAGAAAGGTTGAGAACCACTGATCTAAGGGTTTATTTTGTAATCCATACATTTTAGAGATCCCTCGAGAGAGTGGTTCTATAGCGTTACAGTAAGACTCAAAAGTTGTTAACTGACGGTGAAAATTAATTCCAGGTCCTAAAGATCTCATGAAGTGGCTTATTTGAAGAGCCTGCCAGGTATTGACTTCAAAGGGGCCTCCTACTTGTGTTGATGTTTTAATAGTTGGCCAAGTTTCTGATTTAATAAAGTGTGAGGCCTGATATATTCCCTTTTCTTTAAGAGACTGAAAGGCCCCACTCTCAATACCTGGACTAAAACTTGGATTTCCCAAAATAGGAAACAGGGGTGATTGTATTGAAGAAAATTTCCTGTTTCGCTAAATCCGCACGGTAATTTTAAGAGTTGTACCGATTATAGGGTGGTTTTTAAAGAAAGACCAGTGCCCTACACAAGGGGACTGTACTCAACTGCTGTTCCATGTCAACCCATCTCTTAAATCTAATATGTCTACACCAGTCGACTAATATGGATAGATGTACTGCGTGGTAATACTTAAATATATCAGGAACCGCCATTCCACCAAAATTCTTCGGTATAGTCAACAGATCTCGTTGGATCCTGGGGCGTTTCCCTGCCCAAATAAAATTCATAAATAAACTGCGTATCTGACGCAAAAACATCACTGGGATCTTAATTGGTAAAGCCTGAAGTAGACACAGAATTTTTGGGAGAGCGGACATTTTAATTATGTTAATACGACCAAACCACGAATGGAGACCATGTCGCCATTTGTCAAGAAGAGATCGTAATAGGTTGTACATTGGTGGAAAATTCATTTTAAAAATGTCCTTCTCTTTTGATAGAATGTTTGTGCCCAAATATTTAAGTGTTGTTCTCGATTTAAAACCAAAATTTGATTGGATAGTATTACAAAAAAGGGGCGATATTGACACACTCATAGCCTCCGATTTGGTCTGGTTTATTTTTAGGTTAGATAATAAGCCATATTTCTCAATCTCTCCCAGCAAATTAGGGAGGGAAGTATGTGGATGTGTCACGGAGAACAACAAATCTTCCGCATAAGTTGAAACCTTATGAATTCCCTCACCTGAGTTTACTCACCTTCTTAACTGGTAACAGTGTAGATTTGCCTCCGGTAATCTTTTGGATATATTTGTCCAAGTCATCCCCAAATAGGCGTTCCCCATAAAATGGAAATGCCACGACCTTCCTCCTGAAGTTACAAGCCCTCTTGAATAGATTTATTTGGAATAATAAGCCAGCTAGGTTCTCTAGACAAGTCCTCTATAGACCATATAGACAGGGGGGGTTGGGAGTTCCCCAACTTTGGTTCTATTTTCTGGCGAGCAGACTCTCCCAGATGGCCCAGTGGAACATTAGACACCCTAGGGTCCCTTGGGTTCGATTTGAGAGGGACTCCATTAAACCCTTTCACCTGCCGGGACTTTTGTGGTCCTCAAAGCACTGTGCCTCTTTATTAAAAGAGAAAAATCAAGTGGTAGCCCAGGAATTGGGGATGTGGGAGAAGTTTAGCCCCCGCTTGGCCCTTGCCTCTAGGTTCCCCCCTGGGGCATCCTTTTTAGGAGACCCCAGGTTTCCTACAGCCTTTCACACGCCTGCTTGCTACGAGTGGTGGACAAATGGTGGGCTGACTGCTTTGGCCGACCTGCAGCATGATGGAAGTTTCATTCCTTTCTCTCAGCTTCGTGTAACGAAGGACATCCCTTTACGGGAGCACTATAGATATTTGCAGGTCCGCCATTTCTTTCAGACACACTATGCGACTACGCCCTCAGACACCAATACGGCATTTGAAACATTGTGTGCCACCTCCAAGGCAGAGGGGGCTTATTTCTATACTCTACGGCTCACTGGGGGGAAGCGCGGGTGACTCTATTTTAAAACATATGTCCCAATGGAATCAAGAGTTGAGCCTGGACTATGAACATAAAAATTGGGATGCTTGCTGGCAAAATATGAGGAAGTGTTCCGTCTCCTTATCAGTTAGAGAGACGGCCATCAAGCTGTTTACCCGGTGGTACCTCACCCCTCTTCGTTTGAGCAGGATTTTTCCTCAATGCTCCCCACTATGTTTTCGAGGCTGTCCTGTACAAGGGATCTTTCTACATCTATTTTGGGAATGTGAGAGGTTGCGTCCCACCTGGAGGGCGGTTTTGGATTTGCTGGATAAACTCGCTGGGAGTAGCATGGTTCTGACACACACTCATTGTCTGCTGTTTGAGAAAATCCCCGATACCCCTAAACCCCTGTTGCGCCTCTTGCACACTATATGCGTGGCAGTACAGTGGACGATTGCGCTCCATTGGAAGTCTTCCTCGGTCCCTTTTGCGCAGGTTATATCTAGGGTTGACCAAATTATGCTTACAGAGAAGATCCATCACACACTTAGAGACACCATGCCTCTTCACAAAGCTAAATGGGACCCCTGGTTTTTGTACCGAATCTCAGATGCCAGCTAATCTGATTTTCTCGGTATATAGTGTTCTTTGATATTTTTTTTTCTCATTTAGCTATATCCGCTGTTAGCTGCGACATTTGACTGTCATTTTTGTCAAAATTTCATTCTTCTTCATTTTTTTTTTTTTCTTCTCCTTTTCTTTTTAAGTGTTAATTTTGTATATTTTGCTTCTTGCACTGCTAATTGCACTGACTGATGCCAAGACTATGGTTGCTGTGGATTTTTGTTACTAACTCACGAATGTTTTATCTGTTATCTGTTATTTTATCGATGTATTTCACAGATGTCTGTACTTTACGATATCCCTCAACCTACCTGTCATGTCTACAGTATGCTCATTTTGTGCATTTTGTATTGATCTATTATAATCCAATAAAAACTCTTCAGTATAAAAAAATGGAAATGCCGCCAAGTATCTTTTGCAAAGAGCACGCACCTGGCGCGCGTGCGCCGCCCGCCATGGCGGCAGCCAGGGGTGAAGGGGGAGAGAACAGACTACTGGGGGGCTTCTCGAGACCCCTCTTATGTGTATGTGGCAGAGCCTGCAGCGGACGTGGCGAGTGGTGCTTAAAACTAACCGACTTCACTGAGAAACCAAGTAAGACATGCTTACTCACAGAAGATAACATTTTAAAACAAAATTATCTTCACTCACTTTATCCGCGCCGCAGGAAAGCTGCTAAAAATAGCAGATCCAGCCTTCACCCATCACGGCGGGTAGCGTTGTGCCAACCTTCAGGTTCATGGGTTCCCTTTTACAGGATCCTCTTACCTGGACCTGTAGAAGACTCTGCCAGAACTTTTCGTACCACTGTTGTATTAGTACACCAAAGCCTGGATACCAGAGCCCAGACCTCCGAAGAGAGACATTACAGGCAAACCTTGTTTCTTCTTTACACGAGGCTCGGGTACCATCCATCTTATGCATTTTTAGTATTAGCCCAATGTATGGATCCAGTTGTATTGCTCCTTGGTCTCCGCAGAAAACCTTCTTAGCACATGTTCAACGTGACCAACCACCTTAGACACTGGCAAAAAAAACTGAGGTACTCTCCATATGGGAGGGGTAATATAGGGGAGGAACTCGCCTTGTAATTAGGGTTGCCAGTGTCCACTAACCCACTAATTATCAATGTCTCTGTGTCCCGTGATGTATAAATAAGAAATTGTCCTGCTGCACAATGTCATCCTTTCATAGGCTCTGCAGTTGTCAAAATAGAATAATCCTGTTAACCCAGATCTTGTACCTGTTCTCTTGTGTGTTGCACCGTGCTTAGATTTCTATCACTGCTCTGTAGTGGATTTCTGCTATGCTCCTGCTATCAAGCTACTACACCCCGGGAGTTCCCAAACCCCCCAGACAGAACCAGCATTCTCTTGCTTCCTATGACACTTACCTCATTATTTTTTGCATGCTTTAATACATCGACCTCTTTGATGGTTTGCTTAGTTCTGCACCTTTTAGAACTAAAGTCAAAGGATTGTTCCTGTATTCAAAAGAAACACATTATATATAATTACTATAATGCACAGATTTTATCATTGTAGAACATAGATTGGTATGGGGAATATGTTAACTTTATAGTAGGTTTTTATATGAGTACAGGTGTCTTGCAGAGCAGAAACGCATATCTGAAAAAAGAGATGTCATACCCAGTCATGAACAGCAGGGTGCACATCCGTATAGCATCGGTTTCTAAGCAACTGCCATGGTTACCATTTTTAAAAATTACTATATCAGTCTCTTACACAGACATGGACATATTTGGTATGTTTCATGATGAAGTAGATTTAAAAAAGAAACTTAGTGTACATTAAATATTATTGACTTCTAGTTATTAAGTATTAATTAAAAATTAATAACAACACAAAAGCAGGTCGCAGAATGCAGTGCGTTGGCTAGACTCAAAGGACATCTGTCTTCCAATTTCCTCTCTAATAAATGAACGCAGAAGGGCACAGTAGTCACACTTCATGCATACACACATACAAATGTGCATGTAGGACACGCATGCATGTGTGAATGGTGATTGTGCACTACATAATAAGTATCATTGTGCACACTAGAGTGAGAGGAATAATTCTAGACCCATCATTTATGTTAACTATAAGGGTTTTAAAGTATCATCTGTGAACAACTTTGTGTTTTTTTTTTACAATTTCATAGATGCACAGTTTTAGGCCTCTTTCATGCGAGCAGAAAATGAGTACTATGCTTTTACAATTCTTGACCACTCGTCTACAGAATGCAATGTGGCCACACAGCACCATACACAATGCAGCATCATGTGTGGAAGTTTTAATTTGTCATGTAATGTTTGGCAGGCAGCATGCTACCAATAAAAGTCAAGGTAACTGCGACACAACTTTGCCTATGGTTGTTGAAGTTAATGTAAAATCCCTACTTGGGATAAAAAAGTGCCATCAGGGAAGCAGCAGTATTCAGAGCCCTTAACCACTTCAATGCCAGGCACTTGCACCCCCTTCCTGCCCAAGTCAATTTTCAGCTTTCTGCGCTATCGCTATTTAAATGACAATTGCGCCGTCATGCTACACTGTACCTAAACAAAATTTTTATCAGTTTGTTCCCACAAATAGAGCTTTCCTTTGGTGGTATTTGATCACCTCTGCGTTTTTTATTTTTTGCTAAACAAATAAAAAAAGACAGCAAATTTTGAAAAAAACGTTTTTTTTTTGTTTCTGTTATAACATTTTGTAAATAAGTACGTTTTCTCCTTCAGTGATGGGCACTGATAAGACGGCACCAATGAGGGGGCACTGACGATGGGCACTGATGGGTGGCACTGGTAGGCGACACTGATGGGCACTGAAAGGCTGCAATGATGGGTACTTATGGTTGGCACTGATGGGCGTCACTGCTGGGCACTGATATACAGCACGGATAGGCCTCCCTAGTGGCACTGGCAGTCAGGAAAACCTGATCAGCGGTGCTTCCTGTTTACATCGTGATCAGCCGTGATTGTCCAGGCACCGCGGCATCGGTGTTCGATTGCTCGGTTCTCAGTGCAAAGGCGGCGGGGATTGGGGCTCAGGGAACCGACAAGTGCGAGTGTAATTACTATGTGTTACCCACAAAAGTACTTTTGGGGAACGATTTGGGGCATTTAACTTCCTCATATGCCCCAGAGGCTGCCATGGCTGTGACCACCTGCGTCTGAGCCAACTTCAAGGCAACTCCACTCCTATAGGAACCCAGACGCCTCCATGTTCGGGCTGGGAGCTGTGCCAAGTCAAGTTGGTGATGACGGGAAAGAGCACTCAGTGGAGTATCTCAGCAGCAAGTTGTTACCCCGTGAAGTTGGATATGATGTAGAGCTGCACGATTCTGGGGAAAATGAGAATCGCGATTCTTTTCCTTAGAACAAAGATCACGATTCTCTCACAACTCTTTAAAATGGTAAACTTTTATTTTATTATTTTATCATTTTTTTTTTCACTTAACTTTATTGCCATCACACAGGAGAAAACAATTCCCTGTGTGATAGCAATTGGAGGTGACAGGTTCTCTTTATTGACCCTGTCACCTCCAAAAACAGAAGTTCTAGCACTGTGCTAGAACTCCTGTGACAGCTGAGATGGGAAGAGCACAGCTCACCCCTCTCACTGTGAACATAGACGGCAGGGACAGGAAACAGACTCGGCGGCCGGGGGGAGGAGGGGGGGGGGTGACGGAGTCTTGAAGATAGAGCCAGCCGAGAGATGTATGTGTATGGGGAGAGAGACAGAGGGGAGGGCGGACAGCAGCACACATTTTCTGCTAGAAAGCAACTCACAGCCCGTATGTTAAAACTGTCTCCGCCCTGCTCGCACTCACAGCCCCGCCTCCTCCTAACCCCACGCTGTGATAAACACAGCCCAGCATTGGACCCGCATTCTGTCTATCACAGCGCAGGGGGTTAGGAGGAGGTGGGGCTGTGAGTGCGAGCAGAGCGGAGACAGTTTCAATGTGTGTTTTTAACGCTCTGCGATCCTGGATCACGTGTGTGCCGATCCAAAGTCATTGATACGTCAATGACACGAAAATCGTGTGTCATCCGGCATGGAGATTGTGGGGGGGGGGTAATCGAGATCGCGATTTTATCTTGATTAATTGTGCAGCTCTAATATGCTGCCGTTGAAAAAGTGTTTGGCCTTAGTCTGAAATTGCAGCCCTACGTGTACAGACACCCTTTTGCTGGCATGATGGACCACAATCCCTTGATATGGCCGATTACTAAGGTGGAGCCTGGCTTTGCAACCGTACAATTTTACAATACAATATCGGCCAGGGCCTCAAAACGGGAATGCAGATGGGTTATACCAGCAGACGGACCTGGAACCTTAAAACGACTTTTCCAACATCCTCGAGTTGACATGTTCGGCGTCCCACTGTGGCTGTTGGACTATTTCCCAGGGGGAGGATTGTCATGAACCTTGGAATACTGAAGTATTTCTCCTTTGAATCTGTTACACAGTTGTGGGTCTTCTGCCCTGTCTTAAAGCTAACCCCCCCTCCAGACGGCTCCATGGTCTGGAAGGAAAGCTTTGTTCTGTGTTTGACTGTTTATGTACTTTAATTACCCCCTGGGGCTTGTGTGTCATTACACATATCAGTCCTCCTATTCAAGCTATTGGACCAATCCCTGCTGACCCTGTTTCAAGTCCTCATTTGCATGGCCAAGAGGACCTAATTGAGAACTACAATGTACTTTACAATTGACCAATAGGAAAGTGGTTGTGGGGGCAGGGTGTTTAAACTGCTATGTATAAAAGTGTGTGTGTGTGCATCCAATAAAGAGAGATTCCTGTTTGAACTTACATACAGCCTGCCTGGTGTTTGTTCTAAGCTATCACAACTGGATTTGAATGGCATATAGCTGTAGTTCGACTCCCGAAGCATCGGATGACCAAACCATCAGACGTTGCGATCTGCAATCTGATCCAATAGCAGCAGTGGAGTGTCAGGACAGTGCAACCAAGCGAGCAAGGGGCTCGTTACATATGCCCTTTGGTGAGGTACTTGACAAGTTCATAGAGAAGGTCACAGAAGAACGGTTCTCCTTCCACAACAGAGGGCTACAGTTTTTTTCTCCCAAAACCAACTAAATTCTGCTCCAGGACAGTAATGCCTTGTACAGACGAACAAACATGTACGATGAAACCGGTCCGCCGGACCGTTTTCACCGTACAGGTCTGCCCGGGGATTTCTGTATGGTGGCTGTACTCACCATCATACAGAAATCCGCGCGTAAACAATACGCGGGGCATGTCCGCGCCGCCGCGACGTGGGCGGCCCTGCCAGTTCAATGCTTCCACGCATGCGTCGAAGTCATTTGACGCATGCGAGGGATGGCGGGCGCTCGGACATGTACGGTAGGTCTGTACAGATGACCGAACATGTCCGAGCGGGCTGTTTTAAAACAAGTCCAGAAATATTTGCCCGCTGGAAAAAGGCCCGGCGGGCAAATGTATGCTAGAATTAGGTCCGCTCGGGCCTACACACGACCGAACATGTCTGCTGAAACTGGTCCGCGAACCAGTTTCAGCAGACATGTTCGATCGTGTGTACGGGGCCTAAGATTTACAGGTCCGGTCACTAAAATTTTCTTACGGTCGAGATCCGAATCTCCAGTTTGTGCTATGACTCAGAAAGATTGTAGTCACTGTATGTCTATCAAAAAATGAGAAATGTACAATTTTCATTGCATTTCAACAATAGTTTCAGTTACGACAATATACATGTGGATAGCTTCCATTTACTCTTGTCTTTGTATGAAATGCAAACATCTTTAACAGAAACAAAAATGGAAACAAATAAATAACCCTTTTATAAATCATAAAAAGCACATCTTTATTACAGGTAAAAAAAAGCACCTTCACTTCCACACCGCGCCTATTCTGCCACTTCTCTCCTTCATGTAAAAATCATATTTTTTTTGCTAGAAAATTACTCAGAACCCTCAAACATTATATATATGTATTTTAGCAGACACCCTAGGGAATAAAGTGGCTGTCATTGCAACTTTTTATCTCGCACAGTATTCGCGCAATAATTTTTCAAACGCCTTTTTTTGTATAATGTGAAAGATGATGTTACGCTGAGTAAATAGATACCTAACTTGTCACGCTTTAAAATTGTGCAAACTCATGGAATGGCGCCAAACTTCGATACTTTAAAACTCCATAGGCGACGCTTTAATTTTTTTTTTTACAGGTTACCAGTTTACAGTTACAGAGGAGGTCTAGTGCTAGAATTATCGCTCTCGCTCTAACGCATGCGGCGATACCTCACATGTGTGGTTTGAAGGGCGTTTACATATGTGGGCAGGACTTACGTGTGCTTTCGCTTCTGAGCTCGAGCTACTGGGGACGGGCGTTTTACATTTTTTTTTTTAAATCGTACTTATTTTTACACTTTTTTTTATCACTTTTATTCCTTACAAGGAATGTAAACATCCCTTGTAATAGGAATAGTGTGTGACAGGTCCTCTTTATGGAGAGATGCAGAGTCAATAAGACCCCACATCTCTCCTCCAGGCTGGAAAGCATGAGATTGTGAAAAAAAATTCACAGATCTCATGCTTCCAGCCACGATTGTGGCTTTGTTTACTTCCGGGTACCCGGGCGTGACGTCATAACCATCTGGTCACCGGAAATCTCCATCCTCCCCATCCAACGGCGGTCGTTTCGTTCTCCGGGCCTCCGATGGCACGGGAGAGCCCAGAGAAGCACCGGATGGCGGCGGGAGGGGGGGGGGGCATCCCCTCCCACCGCCTATAAGAACGATCAAGTGGAAGAATCGCCGCTATGATCGTTCTTATGGTACGCAGAATCGCCGCCTGAAAAGAAGGATATCTGAATGATGCCTGTAGCTGCAGGCATCATTCAGACATCCCCACACAAAGTACAGAACGTCATATGACGTCCTACGGTAGGGAAGTGGTTAAATATCTAAAGGTGTCAAAATTATCCTCGGTTTTAAAAAATGTTGTCCTTCCAAAAACCTTTACCTTCTGTGTCTAGTGAGAGAAATTGGCTTTTGATGGTTCTGCCAGTAGTATGAAACTTGGCTTAAAATTGTGTTTCTGACATACTCATTCACATATGTAAGTGCTCATTGGTGACCCTGGAACGATACTTAGTTTTAATCAGTGGCTGTCCATCCATAAAAGGGCGCTGCCCCCCGATCCATGCTCCCGGCCCCTAATCTACATGCAGGGTGCCAGACACATGGATTTCAATGTTTGTTTGTTTTTTTGAAGCACATGATTAGAGCCTGAGGCTCTAATTGCTATAAAAAAAACGGTGAGCTTGGGGCGCAGAGCACTGTGTGACAAATACAAATTCATATTTGCTATTGTGTTTCTGATTCTCCTTGCGACCAATCAGGAAGTGGGTCCTGAGACCCAATTGGCCAGGGAGTCTTAGGACTCCCAGCCAATCGGTTCTTAGACCCACTTCCCATTCAGGAGGAGCAACGGCCCTGGATCGAGGAGCAGCAGCCCTACCCTGGATCCTTGTCATCTGCCTCCTAAGGTAAGGAGGACTATGATCGCTGCCTTCCCATCCGTCTCATGCAGGGGGTGAGCGCCACCTTCTGCGGGGCGGCATTGATTTGCCGCCGCCGCCCCCCCCCCCACAATATTGAGCACCAGCCACCACTGATTTTAATAATGTTCATAGTGGAGAAAGCCGATTCACAGCTGTATGTAGATCCAAACATGGTCAAGGTATGAAACCAGTCTCAGGCACAATCTGTAGCCATAAGTTAGCAGGATCTGTTCCTCCAAAGTGAAACATTTGTTTGCTGATCAATAATTTCTGTCTGTAGAGATCCCTCATGTGTCCACTTGAAGGTCTGGATAACCTCCTTTGAAAACACTCATATCTTTTATAAGGAATGGATTGTGAGTGAGCAGGAGGAGCTGCTGTCTAAGGCCTCGTACACACGATCGGTTAACCAGAGGATAACGGTCTGATGGACCATTTTCATCGGTCCAAACCGATCGTGTGTAGGCCCCATAGGTTATTTAACCTTCGGTTAAAAAAAAGCCGACTTGCTTTAAATTTTAACCGATGGATTGCTAACCGATAGGTCAAAACCGATCGTTAGTATGCACAACCATCGGTTAAAAATCCACGCATGCTCAGAATCAAGTCGACGCATGCTTGGAAGCATTGAACTTCGTTTTTTTCAGCACGTTGTTGTGTTTTACGTCACCGCGTTCTGACACAATCGTTTTTTTAACCGATGGTGTGTAGGCACGACGGACCATCAGTCAGCTTCATCGGTTAACCTATGACAACAGTCCTTCAGACCGTTCTCATCGGATGGACTGATCGTGTGTACGAGGCTTAAGATTAAAGCTGTTAAACCGTTTATTGAAGTTTCCAATCTGTTTTTTTTTTTTATGAAGTCAACACAAGGAGAAACATCTCTCTTTCCTTGAATCTGCTCTTTCACCTTTTGAAATGCAAGCACTCTCCTTGAAGACCTTCTTTGAACAAATCTAGTTTCCTCTGGAAGGAGTGTACAGGGATTATCAAATCACAGATTGAATTGTTCTTGCCCTGGGGCTTTAAATTTAGTTAAAGTGTGATGTTATGTACACTAGGAAATCAATACTACCCACTGTGCTCACATCTTGTAAAAACAGTGAAAACTCTTTTGCTTTGTGACTTTTGAATTCCTCCAAAAAATCTACTGTTCAAATGGACCAAAGGTGTTTCAATAAACTGCCGTCTAACATTGTTGCGCAGTAAAAGGTAATTTGCATTTGCCTCAACTTCACTAAGAAACGCTCTTTGAAAACAAATGTTGATGGGATGAGGATACCCTTAGGAGGTTGATGATTTTATCCATTATTTCTGCAAACTTTTCTGATAAAATGGCAAACAGGACAGTCTGGGGAACGTTGCAGTGGTATGTAAAAACATCCGAATTGTCCTCTTTCAGCCATTCCACAGCTCCGCTCTGCTTTCCTACCATGGCAGAGGCACCATCTGTGGTGAAGAAGACCACTTTTATTCAGATCTATTCTTCTCTTTCTTAGAATCTCCTTAATGAGCGCATATACACTGCTCAAAAAAAATGGAAGGAACACTTCGAAAACATATCAGATTTCAACGGGCAAAAATCTCATGCTGGATATCTATACTGATATGGACTGGGTAATGTGTTAATTATCCACCTACAGAGGGCTGAATTCAAAGACACCCCGAAAATCTAAGTGAAAAAATTATGCAACAAGCTAGTCCATTTTGCTGAAATTTCATTGCAACAACTCAAAATGGTCCTCAATAGTTTGTATGGCCCCCAAGTGCTTGTATGCATGCCTGACAACATCAGGACATGCTCCTAATGAGACAACAGATGGTGTCCTGGGGTATATCCTCCCAGATAATGACCAAAGCATCACTGAGCTCCTGAACAGACTGAGGTGCGACCCGGCGGCACCTTATGAACCAAAACATAATGTCCCAGAGGTGTTCTTTTGGATTTAGGTCAGATGAGCGTAGGGGCCATTTAACGGTATCAATTTCTTCATCCTCCAGGAACTGGCTGCATGCTCTCGCCACATGAGGCTGGGCATTGTCGTGCACCAGGGGGAACCCAGGAGCCACTGCACCAGCGTAGGGTCTGACAATGGGTCCAAGGATTTCATCCCGATACCTAATGGCAGTCAAGGTGCCATTGTGTAGCCTGTAGAGGTCTGTGCGCTCCTCCATGGATATGCCTCCCCAGACCATCACTGACCCACCACGAAACCGGTCATGCTGAACGATGTTACAGGCAGCATAAAGTTCTCCTGCTGGAAGTCAATTTTGTAGGGCTCTGGCAGTGCTCATCCTGTTCCCCCTTGCACAAACGAGCAGATACGGTCCTGCTCATGGGTTAAGGTGCTTCTACGCCTCTGTCCAGCTCTCCTAGAGTAACTGCCTGTCTCCGGGAATCTCCTCCATGCTCTGGAGATTGTGCTGGGAGACATGGCAAACCTTCTGGCAATGACATGTATTGATGTGGCATCCTGGAGAAGTTGGACTGCCTGTGCAACCTTTATAAGGTCCAAGTATCGCCTTGTGCTACCAATAGTGACACTGACCCTAGCCAAATGTCAAACTAGTGAAAAACTGTCAGAAAAGAGGAGTAGGGAAAAAAAATCAGACACCTCTACTTGAAAAAAACATTTCTGTTTTGGAGGTTGTCTTATTGTTGCCCATCTAGTGCACCTGTTGTTAATTTCAATTAACAGCAAAGCAGCTGAAACTGATTAACTACCCCCTCTGAATACACCCCTCCCCCTCTGATACTTAACTGACCAGAACAATATCCCAGGAGTTCTGATTCAAAAGTGTTCTTTCAATTTTTTTGAGCCGTGTATGTCTTGTCCTCTTGTATGTGTCCTAAGTGGTGTTATACCCAACAGGTCCTCACAGAAGTCTTTTAGCTAGATTCACATAGAGTTAGGCCGGCGTATCAGTAGATACGCGGACCTAACTCGGAATCTGCGCCGACCTAAGTTTAAGTGTATTCTCAAACTGAGATACACTTAAACCTATCTAAGATACGACGGCTTGCGCCGTCGTATCTTAGGGTGCAATATTTAGGCTGGCTGCTAGGTGGCGCTTCCATTGCGTTCGGCGTAGAATATGTAAATCACTAGATCTGCCTATTCACGAATGTACGTCCGCCCGTTGCAGTAAAGATACGCCGTTTACGTAAGGCATTTTCAGGCGTAAAGTTATTCCATCAAATAGCTGGACTAGTTAAGTATGGCCGTCGTTCCCGCATCGAAATTTGAACATTTTACGTTGTTTGCATAAGTCGTCCGTGAATAGGGCTGGACGTAATTTACGTCCACGTCGAAACCAATACGTCCTTGCGGCGTACTTTGCCGCAATGCACACTGGGATATGTACACGGACGGCGCATGAGCCGTTCGTAAAAAAACTTCAATCACGTCGGGTCACAGTTAATCTACATAAAACACGCCCCCCACATCTTCATTTGAATTTGGCACGCTTACGCCGGCCTATTCACGCTACGCCGCCGTAACTTAGCAGGCAAGTACTTTGTGAATACAGTACTTGCCTAGCTAACTTACGGCGGCGTAGTGTAAATACGATACGCTACGCCGCCGCAAAGATGCAACGGTCTATTTGAATCCACCTATTTGTTTCTTTGTGACAAAAATCTTACATAAACCAAAATCTTGGCATTATCAGTTATATCTGTTGATTCGTCAGTGGCTAAAGAAACGCATACTGCACTCTAAATGGCTGTGGGATTTGGTTGATTTTTTTTTTTACACGGTTCATCTTTTTGTTTATCCTCAAGTAGTTTCAGCAACAGCATTCAAGCACTCCTTTACAAATGCACTAGGGCTGCAACTAACGATTATTTTCAAACTCGATTAATTGGCCGATTATTGTTTCGATTAATCGACTAATCGCATAATAGCCTTAAAAAAAAAAAATTTGCATTTTTATATTTTTTTGGGCCAATTTGTTGTTGGGCAGATTACAAAAACACAAATTGCTACAAAAACACATTCCATGCTTTTCTGCAGCTTCTCCATTGAAGTATATTGAACCAAAAAAAATAGCACCGTTTTGCGTTAAAAAGTCCTTGCCCTTTCCAAATACGCAGCAGCTGAAAAAAAAATCATGGATTTGAACGTGTCCCATAGGAAAACATGTAAATGCACTGTAGTGTGTTTCTGCAAAAAGCACCTGACCTGAGATGTTTAGTAACATAATGGGGTTAAAAAAACAAAAATAAGTACAAAAAGAGCAAATAATCACTACTGTAAGGGGTTAATTTTTTTACTGCGGGACAGTGAAAGTAATATTTACAGTAGCGATTTGCTTTTTTGTACTATAAAGGGCTAATTTTAGTTTTTTTTAACCCCATTATGTTACTGGCCGATTAATCGATTATGAAAATTGTAATCGATTAATTTCATAATCGATTAGTTGTCGATTAATCGATTAGTTGTTTCGGCCCTACAATGCACCATCGATAAATGGTCTTGTGTTGCCCCAAAATCCATGCTACTAAGTGAATATTCATTTGCATGCTGCTGCTGTGCTGTAAATGAATGTGAGATGACTTTGGTGGATCTGTCATGTCATGTCATACTAGGCTCTCAGTTCAGTTATCTTACGTGCCCTCACCTTGAAATGCTGTCGATATGTTTGCTGTTTTGTTTCATAGTAGCGCTTCAAATTGATACTTTTTATTATCCAAATGACGACTACAGCATGGCTGGCCAGTTCTGGGACGCTGTCATATGACGGTGTGCCGTGATCGCACCCGCTGCAGGACGCGGGTGGCGCACTCTGTGATCGCAGTGTCAGGAGGACACTGCTGATCAGTGGCTCTTTACCACATGATCAGCTGTGTCCAATCACAGCTGATCACAGATCAAAACCGAAGTCGGTTATCGACACTCCTTTCCTCATGCTGACAGCATGAGGAGGAGAAGATTATCAGTGCCATCCCAATAGTGCCCACCATTGCTGCCAATCAGTGACACCTATCAGTGCCGCCTACCAATGTCCATCAGTGCTGCCTTTCAGTGTGACCTATCAGTGCCGCCTCATCAGTGCCCATCAGCGCACATTAGGAGAAAAATGATCCGTTTGCAAAATTGCAGTTTTCTAAGAAAGTTTTTTTTCTTAATTTCTGGTCTTTATTTGTTTATTTAGCACCAAATAAAAAACCCATGGTGATTAAATACAACAAAAAAAACCTCTAAAAAAAATGATAAAAAGTTTGTTTGGGTACAGTGTTGCATGACATTCAAAGTGTGACAGAGCTGAAAGCTGAAAAAATAGATTTTTAATACAGCTTACCTGTAAAATCTTTTTCTTGGAGTACATCACGGGACACA
Source organism: Rana temporaria (assembly GCF_905171775.1). Lineage (NCBI taxonomy): Eukaryota > Metazoa > Chordata > Amphibia > Anura > Ranidae > Rana > Rana temporaria. The sequence continues at coordinate 277,493,235 of NC_053493.1, forward strand.
GAGCGGCATATTCATTACTATATGGGTTATATGGAGTACCTTCAGGTGATGGACACTGGCAATCTCAAACAGAAAGTCCCCTCCCTATATAACCCCCTCCCATAGGAGGAGTACCTCTGTTTTGTAGCAAGCAGTATGCCTCCCAAAATGGTCCCTATAAGAGGGGTGGGAGCTCTGTGTCCCGTGATGTACTCCAAGAAAAAGATTTTACAGGTAAGCTGTATTAAAAATCTCTTTTTCTTTATCGTACATCACGGGACACAGAGCGGCATATTCATTACTATATGGGATGTCCCAAAGCAATGCTTACAATGAGGGGAGGGAGAACATCTTCCCAAGACAAAAGGATTTAATTTAGAGATATATTCAAATCATAATAAATCCAACTTAGTTGAGAAAAATAATTTTTAAATTTAACTCAAAAGGGAGCCCCCGGATCCGAGGGTCTCAAACTGCAGCCTGCAGCACGGCTGTATCAGTATTCCTTCTTACGTCCAACTGGTAGAATCTTGTAAACGTGTGGACAGAAGACCAGGTTGCCGCCTTGCAACCTTGAGCCACAGAGATCTGGTGGTGTGCTGCCCAGGAGGCGCCCATGGCCCTAGTAGAATGAGCCTTTAATGATAACGGAGGAGGCAACCCCTTCAAGCCGTAGGCCTGAGTGATTAACTGTTTAATCCACCTCGAGATGGTGGACTTTGCAGCTGCCTGCCCCTTCTTGGGCCCATCCGGTAAAATGAACAACACATCTGTTTTACGAATGTTCTCTGTAGCTTTAAGATAGGCCTTCATGGCCCTGACAATATCCAAGGTATGCAGCAACCCTTCCTTTCTGGAAGTAGGTTTAGGAAAGAAGGATGGTAATACCAAATCCTGGTTTAGATGAAAACTGGATATAACCTTTGGTAGGAAGGAAGGATGAGGGCGGAGAACGACCCTGTCCTTATGCAAAATAAGATATGGTTCCTTACAGGATAAGGCTGCCAGTTCCGATACTCTTCTGGCGGAAACCATGGCAACCAAAAATACTAACTTCCTTGTCAGTAAAACCAAAGGAATTTCAGCCAACGGCTCAAAAGGTTGTTTCTGTAAACTTGACAGAACAAGATTTAAATCCCACGGACAAAGTGGGGATTTAACTGGAGGATTAATACGCAAGACCCCTTGAATGAAGGTCTTAACTAGCGAGTGGGTGGCCAGCGGCCGCTGAAACCACACAGACAAAGCTGAAATCTGTCCCTTTGATTGTGCCTAATGCCAGTCCTTTATCCACTCCTAGCTGGAGAAAACTTAATACTCTATCGATGGTAAATTTGCGAGAAAGCCATCGCTTGGACTCACACCAGCCTACATAGGCCTTCCAGACCCTGTAATAAATCACCCTAGAGACCGCTTTCCTGGCTCTGATTAGGGTAGAGATTACTTTCTGAGACAGACCTCTACCCCTGAGAATCAGGGATTCAGCTTCCAGGCCGTCAAATTTAGATGCCGTAAGGCAGGGTGGAGGATCGGACCTTGCGATAGCAGGTCTGGCCGTAGAGGAAGAGTCCAAGGGTCTCCCACTACCATCTTCAGGATTAGTGAATAGCATGCCCTTCTGGGCCATGCTGGAGCTACCAGGATAACTGGTATGTGCTCCACCCTGATCCTGCGCAGCAGGCGGGGTAGTAACTGGAGCGGGGGAAATGCATAAAGAAGTTTGAACTGATACCAAGGGCAAACCAGCGCATCGGTTCCGCAGGCCATCGGATCCCTTGAGCGGGATATGAACCTGTCTAGCTTCTTGTTGAGTCTCGATGCCATGACATCCACGTCCGGCACTCGCCATCTTTGGCAGAGTGTCTGAAAGACCTGTGGATGTAGAGACCATTCCCCCGGCAACAGAGTCTGGCGACTTAAGAAGTCCGCCTGAAGGTTGTCCACTCCTGGAATGAATATTGCCGATATGCAGGGCACATGAGCCTCTGCCCATAGGAGAATCAAGCTCACCTCTCTCTGAGCGGCTTGACTCTTGGTTCCCCCTTGGTGATTTATGTATGCCACGGCCGTGGCATTGTCTGATTGAATTCTCACCGGGAACCCCTGCAATTTGGACGTCCAAGCCCTGAGGGCTAGTCGAGCAGCTCTGAGCTCCAAGATGTTGATGGGCAACTGCTTCTCTGGCTTTGCCCAAGTACCCTGGCGAGTGCAACCATCCAAAATTGCTCCCCAGCCCATCAGGCTGGCGTCTGTGGTTACTATCTTCCAAGCCACTGGGCTGAAAGACTTCCCCTTCAGTAGATTCTGAGGGTCTAACCACCAACACAGACTTTGTCGGACTCTTGATGAGAGCGGTAAAGGGATATCCAAGGCCTGTGGCCTCCTGCTCCATGCTGACAGGATGGCTGCCTGCAGGATGCGAGTGTGGCTCTGGGCGTACGGTACCGCCTCGAATGTGGCCACCATCTTGCCTAGTAACCGCATACATAGGCGAACAGTTGGTTCTCTCTTGCTTAGAACCCGTAGGATTAACTCCTTGATGGCTTTGACCTTTATCCGAGGTAAAAACACCCTTTGTTGTTCTGTGTCTAACCTCATGCCGAGATATTCCAACTGCCTTGTGGGCTGGAATGCTGACTTTTCTCGATTTAGGACCCAGCCGAACCTCTCGAGGTACTGGACCGTGAGGGCCACTGCTCGTTCCAGGCCAGGAGACGAGTGATCTATGACTAGGAGGTCGTCCAGGTACGCTAGGATCGTGACCCCTTGGATCCTTAGCTTGGCTAGGATTGGAGCTAGGACCTTCGTGAACACCCGGGGGGCCGTAGCCAACCCAAAGGGAAGCGCCACGAATTGGTAATGACGCGAAGCCACCATAAAGCGTAGAAATCTTTGATGTGGCTGATAAATTGGAACATGAAGGTAGGCATCCTTTATGTCTATGGATGCCATGAAGTCGTCCTTCTGGAGTGTGGCAGCTGCTGACCGCACGGATTCCATCCGAAATGAGCGGACCTTTAGGTATGCATTTACCATTTTTAAGTCCAAAATTGGCCTGACATCGCCGTTGGGCTTTGGGATGATAAATAGGTTGGAGTAGAAACCCAGCCCTTGTTCTTGGACTGGTACCTCTACTATTACTTCCTGGGAGAGTAGATGATTCAATGCCGCCATTAATGCGGCTCCCTTCCCCGGATCGTTTGGAAATGAGGAGGAGGAAACTTTAGGAAGTCTAGTTTGTAGCCCGTAGCCACGGAAGACCGTACCCATCTGTCGGGAATGCTGGCCTCCCAAACCTCTGAAAAGAGACGCAGCCTTCCCCCCACCCTCGTGGGTGGGGGCGCCCCTTCATAAGGCCGGCTTGGGGGCTGGTTTTGCTGGTTTGCGAAACCACTGCTTCTTGCCTCCAGCGGCCTGTCCCTGCGATTTGTTGTTAAAGTTAAAGTTTGATCTTGTAGGAGGCCGTCGATACTGTTTGGTATTGGAGGGCCCCTGCCCAGGGGCGTACTGTCGTTTAAACGCAGGCCCTCAAAACTTTTTCTTGGTTGGCAAAAGAGTACTTTTGCCGCTTGAAATGGTCTGAATGTATTTATCCAGGTCTTCTCCGAAGAGTCGTCCTCCATGGAAGGGGAACCCTACCAGGAGCTTCTTGCATGGGGGCTCTGCCTCCCAGCTCTTTAACCATAAGAGTCTTCTCATATGGATAAGGGATAACGATAAACGTGACGCTTGCTGGATAGAATCCTTAATCGCATCTACCGTAAAGCGTATGGCCCTAGGGACATCCGAAAATGCTGGGCAGGAATACGTTTAAGCATCTGCTTAGTTTGATCCGATAATGCTTGTGCAACCCCAATCGCAGCCACAGCTGGCTGCACTACTGCCCCTGCAGTAGTGAAGGAGTTTTTAAGTAGCGTTTCCAAGCGTTTATCAACCGGATCCTTGAACACCTGTATGTTTTCTACAGGGCATGTTAAAGATTTGTTAACACATGAGATGGCTGCGTCCACCGCCGGGGTTGCCCATCTCTTGGAAAATTTCTTTTCCATAGGATATAAGGCAGAGAATCTTTTAGGTGGTAAAAAGATTCTATCTGGCTTGGTCCAATCTTGGAACATAACTTCCTCTAGCAGAGGATGGATCGGAAAAACTGCGTTGTTTTGAGGCGTTCTTAGTGAGCCCAAAGCTGAAACCGTCGATACTTGGAGATCTGGTACTGGCAAGTTGAATGCTCTATGGACCAAGTCCGTTAAGGCTTGAACCCACCAGCTCTCCCCTTGGGAGGCTGCCCCAGACTCCTCCGTATCCGGGTCCTCGATCCCCGAACCTGCTTGGTCCTTGTCCAAGAGGTCGTCCAATTCCCCTGCGGAAAGGACCTCCTCCTCTGAGGGTCCACGCTCGGGCGACGGAGATCTATTCCGTTTTCTGCCCCGCATAGCCTTGGCTATCATTTTTTCCATTCTTTTTTCCATCTCTTTTAAAGAGGTGGACAGCACCTCGTCCGTGACCACCCTAGGGTTGGACTGACCCGTGCCAGCCCCAGATCCCGATGGTCCCACCAAGGCTCCCTCTCGGGAAAGCAGCGGCATAACTTTGTCCGAGACCTCAGACTCTCTGGGGGAATCCCCACCTCTTGTACCCTCTGAACCAGATGCCATGGTACAATACCAAGGTACGCCCGCTAACTTAACGGTGTTTGGAATTATAAATAGTTATTACCCAAAAACCCTTTGGGGGATAAAAAATGCCTTCTCTCCTTTTAATGGTTCTTCTTTTTTTTTTTTTTTCAAACCAAAGAGAGAAAGAACATTCTGTCCCCTGAGAGAAAAAAAAAAAAAAAAAGAAGAACAGCCTATTTATAGGCTCCAGGACAGTCTTTCAAGACTGTAATAATCTTTTTTGGCCACTGTGTGTCCTCGGCGCCCCGCGCTGCCGCTCTGGTCTCTTCCTCTCTCAGTTCCAGCATACACTGAGCTGGGAACAAATGGAAGGGCCGCCCCTTCCTTTTCCTTTAACATACTGGCCCGCCCTTCCCCCCTCAGCTAACGGCGCGAAATTGCGCCCATATCACGGGGACGCGCGCGCCCGCCGGCGGGGGGGGGGGGGGGGTGGGAGGGAAGGGGGCCACACGAGGAGGCCAGAGTTTGTCCTGTCATCCAGGCTAGGAGGAAGAATCCTTGGCAGCAATCGCCTGGAGGCTTTGCAGGTAGGCACAGCTCTCTTTACACACACATACAGGCCTCTTTCTCAATGCTTTGCAATACTACCAGGGAGGTCACCTTTTATGGGGAAATACACATAGAGCCATCCTATCTTTAAGACATGTGACTCACTTTGCCAGATGCAGCGCATAACTTTAGGCATGTCCCACTGTGACCCCCCCCCCCCCAGAAAACCTGCTGCGAACCAAGTTCCGCAAGTTTCCCCTCACTTACCTGCTCCATGCCGCAGGACTTTGCACAGCAAGAGGCCCAATCTTCCCCCATCTCCGTGGGGCATTGACCTTCAGGCCCTGGGTTCCTATGAAGGATCCACTGTCCTGGGCCCATATAGCACTCTGGCAACAGAAACATTAGGCCCCCAAAGGTTTCTAAGTTCTGGGCCCAGGGTCCAGCTCTCTAAAAAGAAAGCATTATGGGCTATACCCCATTGGTTTGGGGTCTGGTTACTGACCACTTTAGCGCTGAGGCCTTTGGACAGAACCGGTTAGCCCACCTTAATCCCAAGGATGTGGAGGCAAGCTAAACCATGACCAACACCTAAGACACTGGCGTAAAAACTGAGGTACTCCTCCTATGGGAGGGGGTTATATAGGGAGGGGACTTCCTGTTTGAGATTGCCAGTGTCCATCACCTGAAGGTACTCCATATAACCCATATAGTAATGAATATGCCGCTCTGTGTCCCGTGATGTACGATAAAGAAATTGGACTGGCAGGAAGGGGGTATAAGTGCCCAGTAGCCAAGTGGTTATCGCCAAGGTTTTGTTACAAATGAGCCAAAATGGTTTTAAACATCCCATAGGAAGAATGAACATATACTATATTGTCAAAAGTATTGAGATACCTGCCTTTAGGGCATGTTCACACTGCTGCAATGCGGGAACCCTGTGAATCCACTGCTGGTTCCCGCATCGCATGTTTCACGGCAGCAGTTCACACTGTCCTATGCGAACTGCTGGGAGTGTCAGTTAAAAGTTATTGACACCCACAAATCTGTTTTCATATCGCAGTGTAATCTGCAATCTCAGACAGGAATCAGATCGCATGGGTGTGAACACCCATGCTATAAGATTCTGCTGCAGACAAAAAAAAAGGGTCCTGTGCGAGTTTGATGCAAATTCAGCCATACGATTTTAATGGCTGAAATCGCATTGCATGTGATTTTCACTGCAGTGCGGTGCGAATCACATCCGATCTCGGACATCTTGCATGCACATGAATTTTAATGGCATCCCAGTCTCAGTCCGTAGTGCTCAATATTGAGTTGGCCCATCCTTTGCAGCTAAAACAGCTTCAACTCTTCTGAGAAGGCTGTCCACAAGATTTAGGAGTGTGTCTATGGGAATGTTTGACCATTCTTCCAGAAGCGCATTTGTAAAGTCAGGCACTGATTTTGGTCGAGAAGGCCTGGCTCGCAGTCTCCGCTCCAATTCATCCCAGAAGAGTTGAAGCTGTTATAGCTGCAAAGGGTGGGCCAACTCAATATTATGAATCATCTTTGAAGGCTCAGTTATCAGCGTCTACCTTCGTTTTTTGGCGCAAGCCATGCTCTCTGGCACTTTTATTATGGTTTCTTCCACACATGCTGGTAATACTCTGTAAATGTCCCCATTAGCATTCCCCCCTTACATTAGTTGCCCCTATCACATTAATTCATTACATTGGGTGCACCCATCAGACTACCCCCATAAATCAGTTGCCACCATCAAAAAAAACCTTACATCAAGTGTACCCCTCAGAGTGTCCAATTAAGTAATGTGTTCCCATCAGAGTGCCACCTTACATCAGAAATTGCCATCAGAGTGCCCCCTTACATCAGTTGTCCCCATCACTTCAGGTATGCCTATCAGAGTGCTCCTTTACAATAGGTGTCCCCATAAGGGTGCCCACATACATCAGGTTTCTGAATCAGAAGGCCCCCTTACATTTGGTGGCTCCCATCAGTGTGGCCTACATTATTTGACACCATCACATCAGGTGTGCCTATCATATCAGAGTCCCATTATATAAGATTATCCCATCAGAGTGTCCTCTTACATTAAGTGTCCCCATCACATCAGTGTCCCATTATATAAAGTGCTCCTTTACTCAGATGCCCCATTTTTTTTAAGGTTCCCCCATCAGTGTCCCTTTACATTAGGTGTCGCCATCAGAGTGCCCCCTAATATCAGGTGTCTCCATCACATCAGGTGTGCCTATTAGAGTGCTCCTTTACATTAGGTGTGCCTATCAGTGTGTGCCTTTACATCAGGTGTCGCCATCAGAGTGCCCCCTAATATCAGGTGTCTCCATCACATCAGGTGTGCCTATTAGAGTGCTCCTTTACATTAGGTGTGCCTATCAGAGTGTGCCTTTACATCAGGTGTCCCCATCACAGTGTCCCCTTATATCAGGTATTTGCGTCAGAGTGCCCCCTTACATCAGTTGTCTTCATCAGCATTCCCCTTAACATAAAATGTGCCCATCAGAGTTTCCTGTAACATAAAATAATTGCCCCCCCGCCACATCGCATTGCCCCCGCCAAATCGCATCTCCTCCATCGCAGCGCCCCCTGCCAAATTGCATCGCCCCAGTCCATCGTATTGCCCACCAACCAAATCGCCCCAGCACATCGCATTACCCCCCGCCAAATCACATTGTCCCCCGCCAAATCGCATCGCCCCAGCACATCGTATTGCCCACCAATCAAAATCGCATCACCCCAGCACATCGCATTGTATTGCCCCAGCACATCGCATCACCCACCCACCAAATCGCATCGCCCCGCCATATAGCATCGCCCCCAGCATATCGCTTTGCCCCGCCAAATCGCATAGCATCGCCCTCAGCACATCACATTGCCCTGCCACCAAAATTGCATCACCCCCCGCCAAATTGCTTTGCATCGCCCCAGCACATCACCCCGCCACCAAATCGCATCACCCCCTGCCAAATTGCATCACCGCAGCACATTGCATTGCTCCCCACCAAATCGCATCGCCCCCCCCGCCAAATCGCATCTCCCCCTGCAAAATTGCATTATATTGCCCCAGCATATCGCATTATCCCCAGCACATCGCATCATCCCCCGCCAAATCGCATCACCCCCGGCACATGGATGCATTTGACGGGCACACGGAGGCAGCATTTGACGGGCACAGTGGATATGTTTGACAGGCACAGTGACTGAGTTTTATGGGCACTGTGGCTGCATTTGCTGGGCACAGCGAAGCAGCGTTTGGCACAGTGGCTGCGTTTGACGGCACAGTGCCTGCATTTGACAGGCACAGTGCCTGCATTTGACAGGCACAGTGCCTGCATTTGACAGGCACAGTGCCTGCATTTGACAGGCACAGTGGATGCGTTTGATGGCAGAACAATTTGTAATAGGACTTGCTATTGCACGGGGGCCCGCCCCCTCATCATGCTCCGCTCCATCTCCCCCTCCCAGCAACTCTACGCCTCTGCCCAAGGCTGTAATGCTGCACAATAAAAACCTGTGGCTCTGTGTAGCAAACAGGCTGGCTCGTTGATAATTTGTGGGCAATTATTTATGGGCATTTTTTCCAAGGCACCCCTGTTGAAAAAGGCTCTCCTAGACATAGCCCAAACATTTTCCTTCTGGCAAACAAGCTACTTTCTCCAAGATCTCACGCTTCGAAAGCCCTCTATGAGATTCTCCACGACAGTGCTAGGCCTTATGGTTGCCTGATGTGAGGCTGTTCCCTTAGGCTCAGTTGTACTCAAGGTCACTCCAAGCCCACATTCTGTTGGCCTGGAACAAAAACTCCATGTGTCAACTTCCCTATGCTTTTCTTCAATCAAGCAAGCGACTCCCTAGCTTGGTGGATTACTAACCCAGCCTTGGAAAATAGAAAGTGGTTTCTGCCACACTCATGGAATGTGATAACCGATGTCAGCCTCACAGGCTGGGGATTAGTGTTCCAATCTTACAGTTTAGTGAACCGGGGCACCCAGGAAAGTAAAACACTCCATTAACATCTTGGAGCTCAGAGCAAAAATAATTGGCTCTGCACCACTGGACCCCTCTTCTTCAGGGACACCCAGAGTGTAAGGCATTGCTATGACATTGGCCTATATAAATCACCAGGGGGTACCAAGAGTTAGGCAGCCTTGAAAGAGGTATCTCGGCTGTTTACATCCCAGAAGTGGACAATTGAGCTCCAAAAAGAAAGGGGAAATCTCCCCAATGTGACACGAACTGCAAAAACGACCTAAGGTGGTTTAATCATTACCAAAATCTACACAACATTTTGGATAAATGTGTTTCTAGAGAAGCAATTTATGCAGATAACAAAGCCTTACCTGCATGCTGACTTCTCGAGTTAAGCATTCTGTATTTCTGGGGTTTACATTCCCAGCATTCTGATTTTTATGTGCATTGCTGGCAGGTATCTGCTTGATACAGTTTATTTCACTAGCATTTGTGTGCAACTGTGATGGTTCAGCACCCTTTGGATTCGAGACAGGCCTGGGCTTTACTTCTTTTTGATAGGAAGCAGAACATAACTGATGTTTTCCAACAGCAATTGAATTTTGATTCTGTGTAACATTCATAGTCCTGTTTATTTCTCTTATATGATTTTTCATAATCATAGATGGATTTGTTAATTTTTTCACAGATAAATTAGCTCTAGCATCTATAATCTGACTAAATGAAGGTTGGGTAGGCTTAGAAAGGACCATCACAGAGCTGACTGTCATAGATTTGGAGTTATGCTCTTTTAAAGAATTGGTAATGCAAGAACTGAACATTCTTTTATCTTGTGTTGTAAGCTGGAAATGACTTGAATTAGCTTCATTTTTTCTGTGGAACACTGGCACATATCTTTGTACAGGTCTTTCATGCCTTACAGAAGAGTGGGAAACCTGAAATGGCTGAAAAGGTGATATAAAAGGCTCCATTTGTAATGTTGATAAAGTAGATTTTTCAGGATGTTTTTTCTCTAATACACATGTCTCTTTTGTTTGCTTCACAGGCAGGATCTTCTGGCTTGTTGCTGCATTGTACCTTGAATCTTGAGAAAGTGATCCTGAGGGTAGTTTTGCGGTTAGGTTGACTAGGTTTGTTTTGCCCTGAAAATATAAAATTGTAATTGATGAATTAATAATGCTTAAAGTGATTGTTACCAATCACCTTGTACAGTAAATCATCCCATTCAGTTTAAAATAGAAATGAAAAGCAAAAAATTTGTGTATAAAAAAAAACATACAATTTTTCCTATTTTTTATAAGTGATCATATTCCTTCTGTTCTCAGCTGCAAACGAGCTGAGAAACTGTAGTACACTAATCTCACCAGTGAAAGGCTGTGCAGGGTATGTGTTTCAGGACAAGTCTGATCATTGGAGGATAGCAGGCTGAGTTTCCAGCACAGCCAGAAAACAGACCATGCTGTATTCTCCTGCTTAGTGTGGTCTTTGCGAACTTTTGCCACATTTCAGGCTTCAAACATAAAGATATAAAACTATAATTTTTTTTGAAGAATCAACAACAAGTGGGACACAATCATGAAGTGGAACGAAATTTATTGGATATTTCAAACTTTTTTAACAAATAAAAAACTGAAAAATTGGGCGTGCAAAATTATTCAGCCCCTTTACTTTCAGTGCAGCAAACTCTCTCCAGAAGTTCAGTGAGGATCTCTGAATGATCCAATGTTGACCTAAATGACTAATGATGATAAATAAGATCCACCTGTGTAATCAAGTCTCCGTATAAATGCACCTGCACTGTGATAGTCTCAGAGGTCCGTTTAAAGCGCAGAGAGCATCATGAAGAACAAGAAACACACCAGGCAGGTCCGAGATACTGTTGTGGAGAAGTTTAAAGCCGGATTTGGATACAGAAAGATTTCCCAAGCTTTAAACATCCCAAGGAGCACTGTGCAAGTGATAATATTGAAATGGGAGTATCAGACCACTGCAAATCTATGAAGACCTGGCCGTCCCTCTAAACTTTTAGCTCATACAAGGAGAAGACTGATCAGAGATGCAGCCAAGAGGCCCATGATCACTCTGGATGAACTGCAGAGATCTACAGCTGAGGTGGGAGACTCTGTCCATAGGACAACAATCAGTCGTTCACTGCACAAATCTGGCCTTTATGGAAGAGTGGCAAGAAGAAAGCCATTTCTTAAAGATATCCATAAAAAGTGTCGTTTAACCACTTAACGCCCGCCCACTGTATATATACGTCCTCTTTTTAAAGACGGATATCTCGGTAACGGCAGCAGCTGCTGCCACAACCGAGGTATCCATCAAGTCCGCGTCCTGGGGACAATTTTTGACTGTAATCTGAATTGGATACCCCAAGTCAATCAATGTATCCACAATGCACTGTATTACATCAGGTGTTTGAGAAAGGTCAAAAATTTGTTTTCTCAGTACCACCGGAAAGTCTTGGTTCAATCTCTCGTCAACTCCCGGATTGACTTCAACAATATTGTGTATTTGGGTATGCCTCTAAAGTGGCTGAGGAAAATCCAGCTCGTCCAGAACCAGGCCGCTAGACTAATCTCCGGCTTAAATAGGCGGGAGCATATTACCCCTACCCTGCGATCACTGCACTGGCTCACTGTGGTAGATCGCATTGAGTTTAAGGCTCTCTGTCTCGCCTATCGCGCTTATCATGGGACGGGCCCACAATACCTGAATTCCTTGATAACGCGATACACCCCTGCACGAGGACTTAGATCACTTACAGCTGGTCTCGTCACTTGTCCATCTGCTCGCCTGCTTACCTTCGGGGGTAGACGCTTTTCTGTGAGAGCAACGGCCCTATGGAATAGTCTCCCTGTTTCTATCCGGTCTCTCCCCTCCATTATGGCCTTTCGTAAAAGGATAAAAACTTGGTTTTTTGAGGGAAAAGCAGGCTGAGTCACGTTAGTTTTCCCTGTTGTTCCTTGGTAGTTTGCTTTTTTGTGCTCTCCTTTTTTCTTTTCCTTCTATTTTCTTTCCCTGACTTGATTTATCTATTTACAGGTATGTCTTCTGCGCTTAGACGCTTCCCTGACGGGTCAGTATTTGGCGCATTACAAATCCAATAAATCAATCAATCAATCAATCTTCTGTGGGCAGGCGTGTAAACGATAACAGTGGCGGGAGAGGACCCCCCCTCCCTCCCTCCCTCCGCCGCTTACCAGAGCCGTCGGTAGCGGCGGAGGAGATCGGGTGCTGCTGGCTCTTCAGTGAGGACTCGAGTGAGGGCAAGATGGCCCCCACCCGTCCTCATAGCTTTGCTGGGCGGAAGTGATGTCAAAACGTCAGTCCCGCCCAGCGTTTTAAAGAGACAATTTTTTTGTTATTTTTTTAAATGACAAATTTTCCTTTTTTTTTTTTTGCATTTAAGTCTAAATATGAGATCTGAGGTCTTTTTGACCCCAGATCTCATATTTAAGAGGACCTGTCATGCTTTTTTCTATTTTTTTTATTATTATTTCAGTGTAAAAAATTATAAAATCAATAAGAAATAAGAAAACAAAAACAAAAATATTTTAAAAGTGCCCCGTCCCGACGAGCTCGCGCGCAGAAGCGAACGCATACGCGAGTAGCGCCCGCATATGAAAATGGTGTTCAAACCACACAAGTGAGGTATCGCCGCGATCGTTAGAGCGAGAACAATAATTCTAGCCCTAGACCTGCTCTGTAGCTAAAATGCTAAAATGCAACCTATAGAATTTTTTAAACGTCGCCTATCGAGATTTTTATGGGTAAAAGTTTGACGCCATGCCACGAGCGGGCGCAATTTTTAAGCGTGACATGTTGGGTATCATTTTACTCGGCGTAACATTATCTTTCACAATATATAAAAAAATTGGGCCAAATTTATTGTTGTCTTATTTAATTCAAAAAAGTGAATTTTTTCCAAAAAAAGTGAGCTTGTAAGACCGCTGCGCAAATACGGTGTGACAAAAAGTATTGCAATGACCGCCATTTTATTCTCTAGGGTGTTAGAAAAAATATATATCATTTTTGGGGGTTTTAAGTAATTTTCTAGCAAAAAAAATTGTTTTAGTCTTGTAAACGCCGAATCTGAAAAACACCTTCTGTCCTTAAGTGGTTAAAGTTTGCCACAAGCCACCTGGGAGACAAACCAAACATGTGGAAGAAGGTGCTCTGGTCAGATGAAACCAAAATCGAACTTTTTGGCAACAATGCAAAACTTTATGTTTGGCATAAAAGCAACACAGCTCATCCCCACTGTCAAACATGGTGGTGGCAGCATCATGGTTTGGGCCTGCTTTTCTTCAGCAGGGACAGGGAAGATGGTTAAAATTGATGGGAAGATGGATGGAGCCAAATACAGGACCATCTGGAAGAAAACCGGATGGAGTCTGCAAAAGACCTGAGACTGGGACAGAGATTTGTCTTCCAACAAGACAATGATCCAAAACATAAAGCAAAATCTACAATGGAATGGTTCACAAATAAACATATCCAGGTGTTAGAATGGCCAAGTCAAAGTCCAGACCTGAATCCAATCGAGAATCTGTGGAAAGATCTGTTCACAAACGCTCTCCATCCAACCTCACTGAGCTCGAGCTGTTTTGCAAGGAGGAATGGGCAAAAATTTCAGTCTCTCGATGTGCAAAACTGATAGAGACTTACCCCAAGCGACTTACAGCTGTAATCGCAGCAAAAGGTGGCGCTACAAAGTATTAACTTAAGGTGGTTGAATAATTTTGCACGCCCAATTTTTCAGTTTTTTATTCGTTAAAAAAGTTTAAAATATCCATAAAATTACGTTCCACTTCATGATTGTGTCCCACTTGTTGATTCTTCAAAAAAAAATTACAGTTTTATATCTTTATGTTGAAGCCTGAAATGTGGCAAAAGGTCGCAAAGTTCAAGGGGGCCGAATACTTTCGCAAGGCACTGTATATTACACATATACACACTATATAATCAAAAATATTGGGACACCTGCCTTTACATGAACTGTCACCCCAGTCTTAGTCCATAGGGTTCAATATTGTGCTGGCCCACCCTTTGCAGCTATAATAGCTTCAACTCTTCTAGAAAGGCTGTTCAGATGGTGTAGGAGTATGTCTATTGGAATGTTTGACCATTCTTCCAGAAGCGCATTTGTGGATGAGAAGGCCTAGCTCGAAGTCTCCACTCTTTATGGACCTTGCTTTGTGCACTGGTCTAATTCATGAAATCATTTGGTGGAGGGAGGATTATGGCGTAGGGTTGGGCTTGGCCCCTTAGTTGCAGTGAAGGGAACTTTTAAGGAGTCAGCATACAAAGACATTTTGGACAATTTCATGCTCCCAACTTTGTGGAAACAATTTGGGGATGGTCCCTTCCTGTTGCAACAGTGCACAAATAAGGTCCATAAAGACATGGATAAGTGAGTTTGGGGTGGAGGAACTTGACTGGCCTGCACAGAGATCTGACCTCAATCCAATAGAACACCTTTGTGTTAACCCCTTCACTGCCAGTGGCATTTTTATAGTAATCCAATGCATTTTTATAGCACTGATCGCTATAAAAATGCCAATGGTCCCAAAAATGTGTCAAAAGTGTCCGAAGTGTCCGCAATAATGTCGCAGTACCGAAAAAAAAAAAAACGCTGAACGCCGCCATTACTAGTAAAAAAATATATATTAATAAAAATGCCATAAAAATACCCCCTATTTTGTAAACGCTATAACTTTTGCGCAAACCAATCAATAAACGCTTATTGCGATTTTTTTTACGAAAAATATGTAGAAGAATACGTATCGGCCTAAACTGAGGAAAACAATATTTTTTTATATATTTTTGGGGGATATTTATTACAGCAAAAAGTAAAAAATATTCATTTTTTTCAAAATTGACGCTCTATTTTTGTTAATAGCGCAAAAAATAAAAACCGCAGAGGTGATCAAATACCACCAAAAGAAAGCTCTATTTGTGGGAAAAAAAGGACGCCAATTTTGTTTGGGACCTACGTCGCACGATCACGCAATTGTCAGTTAAAGCGACGCAGTACCGAATCGCAAAAAGTGCTCTGGTCTTTGGGCAGCAATATGGTCCGGGGGTTAAGTGGTTAAAATTCAAGCTCAATATAGTAAAACAGAATATTTAAATACTATAAATGCGATTCTGATGTTTGGGCATGCATGTTGGTGGGTCCAAAAGAAAACAAAAGGTAAAGTGGGTAAAATAAAAATGTATGTGTTGTCCTTCACTGGAAAAGACAGCACTAGTAATCGGTTTGGCCTGATCCTTTCACTGATTAGCTTCTCTTTAGCTCTGTTTTTTAAATATCATTTTAAAAGTGCAGTACAGTGTATGTCCAAATATCAGTGCAGTGACAGAGATGTCTTGACTGTAAGCTATTCAGAATGTATTGGCATGGGTTGCTATATTAAACAAAATAATAAAGAAATTAAGGAAATACAGTGACAACTTTTTTCATATCCATGTACAAACTGGTGGAACACACTTTTGTCTTTAGAACAAACTGAACTTCTCACAAAATTAATTCAATGAGGTGATGGAGATGTACTTTAGGGACCTGGGGTTACACTGAAAGCATTATGCATATCCTATATATTTGTTAGCCAGACTGTAATGCTGTAATCTTCACATTCCACCTCATGAAAACAATTCATAAGATTGGCATACCAGACAATGTCATTGTTGTCTTCACTGTCCAGATTACTTAATTGTTTGCTAATTTTAGTCTCATTTCCACGCTCTTAGCTGACAAGGATGTGGAACTTTGTGTGGCCTTCTTCTACTGCAGTTTATACTCCATTACTTTCTACCCACCAGCAGCTGTGGACTTTGTGCTTTCAAAACATCAGGACATTGTCCTTTGCCCTCTCTCATTAGGAAGATGTTTTTACTTGAGAAAATGTAGCTGAACGTTTTCTTTTTTCTTTTTTACATTACTCCCTGAAAACTCCTGAGACTGCAGTGTGAAATAAACCAAGAAGATTAAAATGTGTCTGACACATCACCAATAATCAAATTCACCTTCATTATGTATTTTCCCATTCAAATGATTGGCTTGGACAACAAATAATCCTGAGTGTAGGTGTTTGCTTTTAAGTTTATATATTGTTAAGTTTTAGACACATAATTCACTGTTTGGCTGTAGGTATAAATGAGCATGTGAACCTAATAAAAAAAAGGCTAGAGACATTAGAGACAGACTCTTGTTACCAACTAAAAGTCTCTTTCTGTAATCCCAAAGCACCCTCTAGTGGATGTTTAGTGACATCTTGCAGCTACCTGTGACTGAGGTCTTGTTAATGCCATAACTGTGTAAACAGGATTCTCACTTATCCTTATAGGAAAACCACAAAGATGAGACATTTTAAACTTGAGGTCACTGATGAAAGCATTTGTAATTCTTGCCATATCTGCGCGTGGGTAAAATTGGATGGGCTGACTTCTTAGGCAAAAAAATGGATACCTGAATCTCAAAGTTAAGATCTGATATAAATGTAACATGATGCACAAAGCTAAAAGACAATTTACCCACAGTTGTTTTTCAGGGTCAGTGCACACCAGGCACCTAAAAAAAAAGCAGCATAAAAATGCCCATAAGGGCTCATATTGCACATGCAGTTGTGTGCGTTTGCAATGATAAGCACCCCCCCCAAAAAAAACATTCCCTTCTGCTCATTTTTCACTATATGCAATTTACACTTGAAAATGTCTCATTTATGTCAATTGATTTTCTGCTCGAAAACTCCTCTCAAAAACATGCTTGGGATGCAGGTTTTTTCAGCCTGAGTGTAAAGGCATTGCTTCAAATATGCATGTAAAAGTCCAAATGTGTATAGGCAAACAGAGTTGTTTTACAGGCTGGAAGAAATGCCAAATGCCTGTATAAGCAGCATAATAAGGGGTGTCCATTAGTAGGCAATCGACATTTAGAAATGAGTGCAAGCAAAGCAAAAAATTCAGGTTACTATAAGTGGCGCTCTGCGCCCCGAACCCACACTTTTTTGAAGCCTATTATGCAGAGTTCACACCTATGAGAATTGGATCAGGGTTTCCCTGTATCCAATTCACATAGCAGGAGAATTTGACCCTTTCTCTACAGAGCCAGTTCACATATCTCCGGGGCGGCATGGCTGTTTTAGGTCCATATTCAGGCAAAGATTCGGCCCTGATCCATCTCTGAAACAGAAAACAGGGATGCACAGCATTCCTGTGCAATCCGTGGCTGGTTTAGGTGTGAACCAAGCCTGAGAGCCTCTGGCTCTAATCACGTGCTTCAACAAAAAAAAAACATTGGAATCCATGCGTCCGGCGCACCACACGTAGATTAGGGGACCAGACATATGGATAGGGGGCAGCCCAACTGCATTACGGGCTGCCACTGGTTACTATACCTGTGAATATAATTGTATTTTCTGCATTTGATATGGCAGTAAATACAACTCACTAATTTTCCTAATTAGCCTATTAGTCTTAGGAATGCAGCAAGAATAATCTTACAGGGAACTTCAGTGGGACCTTAAAACATATATAATATTTTCCTCACAAGTGCTAAAATATATAAGTACCCGTATATACTCGAGAATAAGCCTTTTTTGTGCTGAAAAAATGCCTTTTTTTGTGCTGAAAATGCCCCTTATACTCGAGTCACCTTTTTGCGCATAATCTCCCAGATTTTGGGGACCCGGTACCGGCACTCTTCTTCTATAAGTGTGCAAAGTTTGTTGTCCGGGGGACCTACAGCCGGGGAGCACCGGTTTTTCAAAGCCGGGCACCCCTTCCATAGACTCTTATGTTAAACAGTAATTTCTCCAGTGACTTTGGAGACCCGGTACTGGCCGGTCTTAGGTCCCCTGGACCCAGGAACTTGGCACACATGTAGCCCCATTTCTCCTCTACAAGTGTGCAAATTTTGTTGTCTGGTGGACCTATAGCTGGGGAGCACAGATTTTTCAAACCCGGGGCACCCCTTCAATAGACTCCCATGTTAAATGTCAGTCTAGTCATGGGCACAGTGAGGCATGGGAACAGTGAGGCATGCACATGGACACCCTAGGCTTATACTCGAGTCAATACGTTTTCACCGTTTTTTGTGGTAAAATCAGGTGCCTCGGCTTATACTCGAGTATATACGGTAAAGGTTCAGTTTATGAGTTAAAGTTATTGACATGAAAAATCATAATGTTATAAAAAGGTCATAAAGCTGCTGGTGCAAGAGGAAGTTAGAAAGGGGTAAAGTTAGTGGTTTATTTTTCTTCTGTGAGTTTTTAACCCTTTCTTTATAAGTTTTAATACAATCCCTGTATTTTCTATTTTTATTTTAACATGACAGATACACAAAAACGTAGACATAGAAAAGCCTGGTCTTACTAGCAGCAGCCAGGGGACAACGATTAACTTACTCTCAGTACAGGGAATTATGCAGGGGAACATTAATCTACAGACTGTGAGCAGAAAGGGGTTAAACCTATGTACATCACATGGAGTAACACAATTATTTTTGATTTGTGGATAAGCAACCTACTGCTGGTGTTTTAAAGTGGACATATAACTATTTAAAGTTGATCTATCAGTAAATCTCTTGCATGAACAAATTATTGACATGTCACAAAACACTGCATGATTTTTCAAACAGAGCAATTTTTTTTAATTGTGATTTTGTAGAAAGTCAAAGTAAAAGGCGGTCGCAGGGATCTGATCTGTGGGAGACGTTTACAGAGTAATGTTCAGGCACCAGTGTGTACATGATTGTGACAGCTAGGTGAAGGATTTTAGTTTAGTGATCTATGCCCTGATTGATGCCTGAAAGAACAGCACAAGCCAAAGGAAGATAATGGCATTAACAAGAGAATGCCAATCTCTTTGAGTATAACATCCAGTGTTACACTTGCACCTTATTTAATGTGAATAAGTGGAAACATGCACCCAGTATCCATTACATGCAAGTCTGAAGGAGAGTTTAAAACCATTTGAGTGTAACAAATAAATCAAGCCAACACGTTTCGCGGGAACAGAGTGTAGAGCTTTATGCTGCCTCTACAAGCCCAGTTGGCGATCGATCTGATCTTTAATGTGCAGACACACCTGTTTGGGATCTTTCCCCACCTACTAGCAACAGCCCTGAAGATGTTACAGTCTCTGTTCCCCTGAAACAAGTTGGCTTGATTTGTTACTACTCTCAAACATTTTTAAACTCACCTTCAAACTTGAATTTACTGGATACCGGGGCTCCTTTCTACCTATTCAAGTTCATATGCAGGAATGACCTTAAGGTCTAGAGGCAGCTGCCCAGGTCCCCAAACAGGTCCACAGCCACCTTCCTTCAACCTGAACATAAATTGGAAGGAAATTCTTCCTACCCGCTCACAGTATCACCCATCAGTGACCAATCGAGTCAGTCCAGTGTGATCTTAAACCCTAAAGACCTTATTTAACGGGCATAAATAAAATTGACACCTGATCAGCTTAAAGTAGGTACTGGGTTCTCTTTCTAAAAGAGACATTATGATTGTAATAGTATTTGGATCAGCGTGTTGATTTGAGCTGGGCAAACTGTTGGAGCTATACAACTACTGTATTATAATTTTTTTTACTGGCTCCTAAAAGCTGTTCATCATATTGGGGTATATTTACTGAAGGAATAAAGACTGTCTACTTACAAAAGTGTCTAAGTGAATGTTGATTAAGTAAATAAGTAATTATTTAATAATCAATTAATCGTATGAAAGCAAAACCCTTCCATTGCACATAACTGAGTACCTTGAACGGATTTACCTTACTAAGCTAAGTAAATAATTTAAATTCTTTCAATAAATCATCCATATTGATTGATTTACAATCCTAATGTTCAAAGCTGTATAATGTGCAAATACAGTTATCCACCAGCTTTGCCAAACCAGTATAAATAACTAAAGTTCCTTTACTATAGTCAGTTCAACTTCATGCTTATTTCTATTGCAGTGTAATTAAACTGAAACAAATAAGTGATTGCTTGTAGTTTTATTTATACTGCTCTGCATAAATTTGTACAGTGTATAATGCTCGGTAAAGGATACGTAAATAGCTTCTCTCCAATCAACTTGAAGTAAACATTACAATATATTACTTTATCTTCGGACACATTGGGAAGCTCATAACCATACTATGAAAAAGAAAAGGGAATTAATACTGGAAAAAGATATTTATATTTTATTTGCAGAACTTAATTTTGTGAGCATTGGAAACCTTTCGCTTTTAGCAGATATACTAAATGTTTACAATAAAATTCAGACTTGTACTACTCCAGGCTGCTGCACATGCTGACACTTCATTCAATTGAGGACTACTTTACACATGTACGTCATACACCTTGCTGTCAGAGGAGACAGACACACCAACAGGGGAAAAAAAAAACGCCCTTGCATCGTACAACCCTTATTCCCCAAAAATGAAAATGTTATCAAGAGTGTAATGATTTGCAAATTTCATAAACCCATATTTTATTCCAAATAGAAAATATATCAAATGTTTAGACTGAGAAAATGTACCAAAATCGCACCATCTATGGCCGGCTTTAGTGTCACTAGTGACGTCAGTGTCAGTTAGCGACCCTTCACGCAGCATCTGTTAGAGTGGCGGGCAATCTGGTGCCATCACAGTCACGCTATAAGTCGCTGATCACCGCCATTACAGCATACTAGGGTTTATTTACTAAAGCTGGAGAGTGCAAAATCAGGCTAATATAGAAACCAATCAGCTTCCAGGTTTTATTGTCGAAGCTTAAAGGGGTTGTAAAGATTAGTTTTTTATTTTCGAAATGGGTTCCTTTAAGTAAGTACATTGTTGGTTCACTTACCTTTTCCTTGATTTCACTTCTAAATGTTTTTTTTTTCTTTGTCTGGATTTCTCACTTCCTGTTTCTCCTCAGTAAGCTTGCCCCCATCATCCGAGCTGTTTTGGCTGGGGGGGGGGGGGGGGTTAGTCAGCCAGAACAGCTTACTGAGGAGGAACAGGAAGTGAGAAATTAAAGGAAAAGGTTAGTGAACCAACAATGCACTAGCTTAACCACTTAAGACCCGGACCTAAAAGGACCCGGACAGTTTTTGCGATTCAGCACTGCGTTGCTTTAACTGACAATTGCGCGGTCGTGTAACGTTCCTCCCAAACAAAATTGGCGTCCTTTTTTCCCCACAAATAGAGCTTTCTTTTGGTGGTATTTGATCACCTCTGCGGTTTTTATTTTTTGCGCTATAAACAAAAACAGAGCGACAATTTTGAAAAAAAAATGCAATATTTTTTACTTTTTGCTATAATAAATACCCCCCAAAAATATATATAAAAAAATATTTTTTCCTCAGTTTAGGCCGATACGTATTCTTCTACCTATTTTTGGTAAAAAAAAAAAAAAAAAATCGCAATAAGCGGTTATCGGTTGGTTTGCGCAAAATTCATAGCATTTACAAAATAGGGGATAGTTTTATTGCATTTTTATAAAAAAAAAAAATTTTTACTACTTTTCGTGACTGCGACATTATGGCGGACACTTCGGACAATTTTGACACATTTTTTGGGACCATTGTCATTTTCACAGCAAAAAATGCATTACAAATGCATTGTTTACTGTGTAAATTACAATTGCAGTTTGGGAGTTAACCACAAGGGGGCGCTGAAGGGGTTATGTGTGACCTCATGTCTGTTTCTAACTGTAGGGGTGTGTGGCTGTAGGTGTGAGGTCATCGATTGTGTTTCCGTATAAAAGAGAACACACAATCGATCACGGCGCCACAGTGAAGAACGGGGAAGCTGTGTTTACACACAGCTCTCCCGGTTCTTCAGCTCCGAGGACCGATCGTGGAACTCCAGCGGTGATCGGGTCCGCAGGTCCCTGGGACACGGAGCTTTGGACCGGGTCGCGTGCCATTCTGCCGACATAAATGTGCAGGAGGCGGTCCTTAAGTGGTTAAAAAACTATTTAGAAAATAAAAAACAAACCTTTACAACCCCTTTAAAGTGAGCAAGCCGAGGTTAGAAGCTGATTGGTTTCTTTGCAGAAGTAAGTCTGATTTTGCACTCCCTAGCTTTAGTAAATAAACCCCAGTGTTTTTTGTTTTTTTTTTAACAGTCATTTTTTAATGATTAACCACCTCAATACAGGGCACTCTCACCCCCTTCCTGCCCAAGCCATTTTTTAGCTTTCAGCGCTGTCACAATTTGAATGACAATTGCGCAGTCATGCAACGCTGTACCCAAATGACATTTTTATAATTTTTCCCCCACAAATAGAGCTTTCTTTTGGCGGTACTTGGTCACCTCTGTGGTTTTTATTTCTTGCGCTATAAACAAAAGAAGAGTGACAAGTTTAAAAAAAAAAAACACGTTACTTTTTGCTATAATAAATATCCAATCATTTTTTTTTTTTTAAACAAATTTTTTTCTCAGTTTAGGCCGATATGTATTCTATATATTTTTGGCAAAAAAAACAAAATAAGCGTATTTTGATTGGTTTGTGCAAAAGTTATAGCGTCTACAAAATAGGGGATAGATTTATAGCATTTGTATTATTTATTTTACTAGTAATGGCGGCGATCTGCAATTTTTATCGTGACTGCGATATTGAGGCGGACATATCGGACACTTTTGACACTATTTTGGGACTATTCACATTTATACAGCGATCCGTGCTATAAGAATGCACGGATTACTGTATAAATGTGACTGTCAGGGAAGGGGTTAACACTAGGGGCGATTAAGGTGTTAAATATGTGTCCTAGGGAGTGATTCTAACTGTGGGAGGAGACCGATCGGTGTCCCTCTGTACAAGGAACACACCATCGGTCTCCTCTTATCTGACAGGACGTGGATCTGTGTTTACACACACAGATCCACGGTCCTGCTCCATTACTGGGCAATTGCGGGTGCCCGGCGGACATCGCGGCCGCCGGGCACCCGGTTCCCAGTGACGTGGCAGGAGAGTGCGTGCCCCCTAGTGGCCCGGGAAGGCGAGGACGTCATATACAACGGCTGCCCAGAATAAGAGATGCACAGCCCGGCCGTCATATGATGGTGGTGGGCAAGCAGTTAAAGATTAAATAAAATTGTTCACAACCGTATACAGAAACATACAAAAGTACAGAGCGTTATATCACGATAACTTAATTAGTAAATCAGGAACCTCTCAATACTTTGTTTCTGAAGAAAGAGTATAACAATACACATCAAAACCATAAAACACATTCTAGTAGGTTATCACAAAAAGTCTCTGGGGGAACATTACCAGCATGGTGTTGGTAAGATCATGTCAGATTACATTTATCGGTTATCGCATATATATCCTTAAATTACTCTTGAGACATTTTAGTCATATTATATTGCATAGCAAAGAAAAGTAATGATCAGAGAAGATAGAGCAAAGGGGTTTAAGCAGACATGAGGGGGGAAGCATTGTTGAACTGAATTACAGTCAGCAAGTATAACCATATTCAGCATTTTAACCACTAGCCGACCAGCCGCCGCAGTTTTACGGCGGCAGGTCGGCTGCACGAAACGACGCACGCGCCCCCTGCTCGCCCCTGGTGTCGACGTGCGTGCCCGGCGGGCGAGATCACCGCCGGGCACCCGCGATCGCTCGTTACAGAGCGAGAACGGGGAATTGTGTGTGTACAAACAGCTCCCGGTCCTGTCAGGGGGAGAAATGACTACAATGTATGAACAGCGATCTGTCATTTCCCCTAGTCCGTCCCACCCCCCTTCAGTTAGAACACACCTAGGGAACATAATTAACCCCTTCCTCGCCAGTGACATTTTTACAGTAATCAATGCATTTTTATAGCACTGATCGCTATAAAAATGACAATGGTCCCAAAAATTTGTCAAAAGTGTCTGATGTGTCCGCCATAAGGTCGCAGTACCGATAAAAAACGCTGATCGCCGCCATTACTAGTAAAAAAAAAAAATATTACTAAAAATGCCATAAAACCATCCCCTATTTTGTAGACGCTATAACTTTTGCGCAAACCAAACGCTTATTGCGATTTTTTTTTACGAAAAATATGTAGAAGAATACGTATCGGCCTAAACTGAGGAATAAAATCGTTTTTTTAAATATTTTTGGGGGATATTTATTACAGCAAAAAATATTCATTTTTTTAAAAAAATTGACACTATTTTTGTTTATAGCGCAAAAAATAAAAAAACTGCAGAGGTGATCAAATACAACCAAAAGAAAGCTCTATTTGTGGGAAAAAAAAGGACGCCAATTTTGTTTGGGAGCCACGTCGCACGACCGCGCAATTGTCAGTTAAAGCGATGCAGTGCCGAATCGCAAAAAGTGGCCCGATCATTGACCAGCAAAATGGTCTGGGGCTGAAGTGGTTAATTACCATAGTAGTAGATAGGGTTGTCCCGATACCACTTTTTAAGACCGATACTTTTTTCAAGTACTCGCCGATACCGATTACCGATACGTTTTTTTAATGTCAGGTGACAGTTTTAAAACACAATACAGATTAGGTGGCAATGATATGCAGCACTGATGAGCACTGATAGGATTAGGTGGCACTGATGAGTAATGACAGGTGGCACTGATGACTGGCACTGACAGGGGGCACAGGTGGCTGGCACTTATAGATGGTACTGACAGGTGGCTGGCACTAATGGGTGACACTAATTACTAATAGGTGACACTAATTAAGCAGCACTAATGAGTACTGATAGATAGCGGGCACCGACAGATGGCGGGCACTTATAGGCACGAGAGGATTCATTTTTCTATGCTGTCTCTGTGACGCCCATCTTTGTACACCCTGCACTTGGCCTCAATAAAGCAGCAGCGGACATCTTGTTACACCCAGCCCCAACTACATGGGCTGGGTGTAACAAGATGTCCACTGCTGCTTTATTGAGGCAGAGTGCAGGGTGTACAAAGATGGGCGTCGCAGATTTTCAAGCACGGACAGTCACTTCCTTTACCGAATGTGACAGCTCCGGTCGCTGATGGATCATGATGTGGCTGCAAGCTTACCCGCCTGAGGACTCTCCGCTCCGCCCGTGCTGCCCTCCGCTTGCCGACTCTGCCCGCTGACTTCTCCCATCCCAGGTATCGGCAAAGGCATCGGGAACAAGTACTCGCGCACTCGGTACCGATACTAGTATCGGGACAAACCTAGTAGTAAGGTCTGGTGGTCAATGAGCTTAGATAAGACACATTCAAATACAGAGTGGCCTATCAGGCCCAAAAGTGGGGAGGGAAGTTCGATCCTTCTCTGTGTCAATCAATTCTTAGCGACTCATAAGGTTTTATGAAACCTTTGAACTCTGTCAGATGCCTGTGTCAGAGTCTCCTCCATTGTGCAAATGTCCGAGACTCAGCTCAGCCACTCTGATACAGACGGGGCTCGTGTAGTTTTCCAGAAAATTGGAATCAGTGCTTTAGGAGCATTCAACACGTGTTTGGTTAACGATTTTTTGTAATGTTTTAGTGTAAAGTTTGAGATAGGTAGTAAACAGCAGGCGGCATTGAGTACCAATTTGGTTTCTGTAATTTGCTTAATTATTTACCTGACCCTATTCCAAAATAAGGCCAGTTGTGGGCAGCGCCACCAAATGTGTATAAGGGTGCCTGCATCGCTCCCGCATCTCCAGCAGGTGCTAGGAGTCTGTGGGTTCCATATATTCAGTTTTGCTGGGGTAGAGTACCAGTTTGTTAGCAATTTGTATGCCGTTTCCTGCATCTTGGTGCCAATAGAACACTTGTGTGTTAGAACATGTGTTTTTCCACTGGGGTATCCAAACCCCAGTGTCTTTAGCTGTGTAAATTCCATTACAGGCGGTCCCTGGGTTACAAACAAGATTGGGTCTGTAAGTTTGTTCTTAAGTTGAATTTGCATGCAAGTTGGAACAGGTACATTTTAAAGTGCAAATTCAGCCCAAAAAATTATGTTTACGTTTTTTGGATGGTATAGGGAAAGATTGACACCCCTGTAACATTTGTTTTGCCGTTGGTGTCCCTGTTCAGAAGATTTCACCTCACTTTCTGTCCCTGTGACAAATTGGATTTTGAAAATGTTGGGTTGTGGAAACAATGATTGATGATAAACCTTTTTCCTAAGGCAATTCTTAAAGGAGTGAATTTCCCTTCCTAGGGGTAGATTTCCTCTGTGGTCTCCCTCCGTTTGTAAGTTGGATGTTTGTAACTCGGGGACTGCCTGTATACATAACCAATATTATATATTGGATTTTTTTTTATGAAGAAATTTAATTTTTTGATTGGATGTTTTTTGAAACAGGAACTAGAAAATAGTGTTTTTTTCAAAATTTTTGGTCTTTTTTTTATTAATAAAAATACCCAGTGGTGATCAAAGATCATCAAAAGAAAGCGCTTTTTGTGTGAAAAAAAATGATATAAATTTATTTTGTGTACAGTGTTGCATGACCATGCAATTGTCAGTTAGCACAGTCTTGAAAAGCAAAAAATGCTGAGGTCATGAAGGGGGTAAAAGGAGGTCAAGTAGTTGATGTTAGCATGTGCTGGGCAAATACAGTTTGTAGGTGCTAACTGTAAGCTGCCTAATGAGCCAATTATGACTTTAACAGCAATCTAGTAATGCTCTCACAGAGACCTTGCTTCTAAAATAAAAAAATTAAAAACATTTTAATGGCAATGAATTGAAGATAGTTGCCATAAATATAATCATGCCTCTCAAAATAGTTAGGTAGCACTAAAAATAGACATTTAATATATAGTCTTTATTACCAGCATGTTCCAATGAATCTGAAAATCATTGTAGGATTTAAATGGAGTCTCTAGTGAGATGTTATGACCAATGCTTACAATTTGACCCATTTTCATACTGCATTAAAATCAAAGAAAAACATATAAATTAGAGGCAATAATAAAATAAATTATTATAATGTATAAAAGAAAACAACATGAGGTTTATCCATCAAAGATTCAATAGGCAAATCACCTGACATTCACCCATCATTTGTTCAAAATTCAGCTTATAACATTAACTTATTACAATGGATTTGGTCAATTTTCAATGAGCATTTGCCCAGCAAACTGAATGGTGAAAATACCATTCCTTCACATTTCGTCAATGCTTTTTACTTTTGAATTGTGGTTTTCAAGTGATTTTTTGGGGTTGGGAGCTGAGAATTTGGGGCAATTCACATGCTGTGGTAAGGTTACCCTGCTCTTCTTAAATCTGGTGTGTATAGCTGTTCATTTGTGGGATGGGCTTCTGCTGAATTTGATATATTGCCTTCCCAAAGGCTGACAACCCTGCCACATTCAGATTGTCTTTATCCCTTTGATGTCCTGCCCGATGCAGAGATGGTGAGTATTGCCTGTTTCACCATGCCATGCTAAAGCTGCTACAACTGGTTGGGAATATTTGGAGCCCAAATTAAGCAGATGTCTTGCTTTATGCAAGGTCATAGCATTCCTGCATTTTGTGGGTAATGGCTTATTCCAGTTTGAGAGTGCTCAAGCATTTGGCATGAGTCAGGAAGCTTTTTCCAGTATGTATTACATCGAAAGTATTGCAGACAGTGTTAAAACATATGATGTATACTACTTCATTCTCTTGCCACCCCTTTGCTGCCTGGATGAGATGCCACATGAGCTGGGTGTAAATGACTAGCTTTCTCAAACAAGGTGATCTGTGAAAAGATCTTTAACCCCTTCCCGACCGCCGCATGTATATGTATGTCCACAGAATGGCACGTACACGCAAATGGGCGTACAGGTACGTCCTTGCCTTTCCGCGGGTCGGGGGTCCGATCGGGACCCCCCCCCCGCTACATGTGGCGGTCGGGTTCCCTCGGGGAGCGATCCGGGACGACGGCGCGGCTATTAGTTTATAGCCGCTCCGTCGCGATCGCTCCCCGGAGCTGAAGAACGGGGAGAGCCGTATGTAAACACGGCTTCCCCGTGCTTCACTGTGGCGTGCTTCACTGTGGCGGCGTATCGATCGTGTCACAATCGATGACATCAGTCCTACAGCCACACCCCCCTACAGTTGTAAACACACACTAGGTGTACACTAACTCCTACAGCACCCCCTTGTGGTTAACTCCCAAACTGCAACTGTAATTTTCACAAATAAACAATGCAATTTAAATGCATTTTTTGCTGTGAAAATGACAATGGTCCCAAAAATGTGTCAAAATTGTCTAGTAAAAAAAAAAAAATTAATAAAAATGCAATAAAACTATCCCCTACTTTGTAAACGCTATAAATTTTGCGCAAACCAATCGATAAACGCTTATTGCAATTTTTTTTACCAAAAATAGGTAGAAGAATACGTATGGGCCTAAAGTGAGGAAAAAAAAAAATTTATATATGTTTTTGGGGGATATTTATTATAGCAAAAAGTAAAAATATTGATTTTTTTTCAAAATTGTCGCTCTATTTTTGTTTATAGTGCAAAAAATAAAAACCGCAGAGGTGATCAAATACCACCAAAAAAAAGCTCTATTTGTGGGGAAAAAAGGACGCCAATTTTGTTTGGGAGCCACGTCGCACGACCGCGCAATTGTCTTTTAAAGCGACGCAGTGCCGAATCGCAAAACCTGGCCTGGCCATTTAGCTGCCTAAAAGTCCGGGGCTCAAGTGGTTAACAGCAAAAAAAATCAGCTACATATCTCTTCTGATTCTTTTAATATTCCAAAAGAAGAAGGTTTAATACGGCACTGCTACATTTGAAAAAATAAAAAATAAAAGGCTATGAAGCTGAGTTTTTGCTGTTAAAGACCTCTGCGCAGAACACCTTTCTCAAGAAAGTGAGCCAATAAAGTGCACTCTATTCTACACTGAATGCAATTAACTGCATACATATAGCATCTGAACTTAACAACAGTAGGCAGCTTACAGGGATGGAAAACACTTCCATTCCCTAAACAAACATTCAGGTTATGTGTTATGGAAACATGTATTGTGAGCAGCCATGGTGCCTTATTACATAAATATTCACATTATTGTTGCTGAGCAATGTCCATAAATACAGTGTTCTTGACAAACATATTGATTGTGTGCAGCTGGTTTCCTGTGAGAGTAGCATCTTTTTATCCAGCGAGGATACCATTCTGCCAAGCCTTGTTGACTACCCTGAGTAAGGGTGGTCACAGGCTTTTCGGTAAGCCTTCATTTCTACCAGTGGTGGCGGGCAGCACAAGATTTGTTTGACTTTACTTTTTTACAGCATTGTGTTTCACTGGACAGTCGTTTTGAATTATTCATATATGTTTGTCAAGAACACTGTATTTATGGACATTGCTCAGTAACAATTATGTGAATATTTTTTGTACCACATAATTGTCATTCACAAATTATTTTTATTTACAAATTATTTTCCAGCGCTACACATTCCCTATTTCCATCTTCTATCTTGCCCAATATCAGGGTTATAGTGTCAGCTGCAGGACGTCTATCACAGAAACAACATTTTTTCAACATTTTGTTTTTTAACAACACACCTAGCTCGAAATTTTAATTTTATAACAATTCCACATTGCCAGCATTCTCTCCTGGATAAAATCACAAAGACCATTATTCTCAGCATGTTCAAAAAAGTTTAAGGCTTTAGATGTGTACACTGGAAAACAAACCTGGGAACTATCCCTCTGACACGTTTCCAGGCACAAGATAAGTCATAAAGAAGAGGTGGAGGAGGAGGTGGCGGCAGGAAGATGTCCCTGAACATCACATTGGGGGGCAGAAGATATCCTCGCAAAATACATTGTAGGGAAGAACATGCCCACTGTCCTTTAGCATTAGGCACAGTGCATTAGTTGTTAACCACACTTTTAAAGAACCCCCCAGTGATGAAAAGCTGTAAACTGGTATATACAAAAAGCTGGAGGCCTGCATGCTCACCACTCACTTTCTATGGGGATAAGAAAGACACGATCAGCGGTTACATTTTCAATAATCTATGTAGCACTACCCCCTGAAGGAGCCACTGGGTAATTTTGGGTTTCTTGTTCCACACCATGATTCGAACAACAATCTCAGACCCTCTGACACACATTCTGCAGGCACAAGTAACACCACAAATGTAAAATACCCTTCACCTAGCTGTGAGGTATTTCCAGTAGAAAAACACACACACACACACACACACACACACACACCAGGTTAGAGATAACTTGCTTACTCTATTAATGCAGATAAGCATAAATGGCAATTTCAACAGAATTAAACAGATCAGGCAAATTCAGACACAGGCACATGGTAAAATAACTATACCCTGGTTAGGTAGCTCCTAGTGGCTTTATTGCCTAGGAGTGGTAGCAAGTAATGGCTGCAAGCACTCACCAGTCTCAGTAACACTGTTTGTTGCCCCCCCCCGATCAGGTGTGCACTCACTTAGGGCGACTGGCAGGCAGCACGTTTTCCCGATCCCAGAACCGCTTTCCACACTGTAGTAGCTGCCAATGGCATGGCCTCCCTCTGTCTCTGGACTCTGTAGGTGACACTTCACGCCTCGTCTTCTCTTCACATTGGCTCCAATTACTTGCTGCAGACTCAGACGATTCCCCAAATAGCTGTCGCTCCCTCGCCGTCTCTCAGGACAAGCCAATATTTCCCTATCTCCATCTTGTGGCCAAAAGGAGAAATTACATGAAAAATAGTATTTCATTGCTTAATGACAAACATGCTTGTTACACACTTCCCCCCACCAAAGAACCTTTGGTCCCCAAAGGCGAGACAGAGTCCATCAACATATAATGTCCACAACATGTTACATGCTTTCAAAATACAATGGGAGAGGTGAGGTTGTCTTGCCCACACGCCACAGATATTGGAGTGGGCCACCTAGATGGGCCAAGGGTTGAGTTGGAGTCTCCCTCTGCTGAATCTGTAGTGGGAAGGGTTGGCAGGTTGTGAGTTCTCCGAGATGTGAGAACATCTTTAGAACTTTTGCCTAAAGTATTGCAAGTCAGCCTTTTTGGTGGGTGAATTGTTTGCTTTCCTCTCTGCTCTTTGGGCTTAGGTGTTTCAGGTATAGTAGCATCTTCCGCTCTGATGCTACAGAAGGTTGAGAAGTTTCTTTGTTCTCTACAGTCAGGGAACTCGAAAGATTTCTTTGGCTTGCCAAGTGTTGGCTCTGAGGAGTGAACTCCGGAGCCTCAGGCCTGAGGGTTCCCATATCTGCTTCTCTGGAAGAAAGGGAAGTGACAGTTTGATAGGGCAGACTGCCACAGCCAGTCCATGCCCAATTCTTCATCCTCACTATCCTCTTCATCGGTGTTCAGTGGCACAGACTGAGACCTGGTTATTGGATATGATCTCTGAGAGGTAGTTTAAGTAGGCTGTGAATCTGGTTGTTGAGGCACACTAAATGCGTCTGAAAGTGTCAGTAGATGATAACGGTGCCAGGTCTTTAGTGGGCCCGTACTTCCTTCTGGGTGGATCTGACAAACTGGTAGTCCTGGCAGCTGCTTACCGATAATATAAGGCTGTGACTTCCAGCGATCAGCCAGCTTGTGTTTCCCAGGGACACCCAAGTTTCTCAGTAACACTCTGTCACCAGGCTGCAGATCATGTACCCTCACCTTCAAGTCAAAATATCTTTCGTTTTGCTGCCCTTGAGCATCTGAGGCAGCCTGAGCTCTCATATGCTGCTTTTAGACTCTTTTGCAAACGCTTCACATAACCTCTCTGGGGCATCATCGAAGTATGATCCAGGCATGTGCCAAATGCTAACTCAATTGGCAGTCAAGCTTCCCTTCCAAACATCAGCCTGTAAGGGGAGTAGCCTGTGGCATACTTTTTCGTGCTATTGTAGGCATGTACGATGGTTGCAATATACCTACTCCAATGCTGCTTCTGCTCTGAATTAAGTGTCCCAAACACATCTAAGAGGGTGTGATTAAACTTTTCCGGCTGAGGGTCCCCTTGAAGGTGGTAGGGAGTTGTTCTCAATTTCTGAATACCCAAAATGTCCAAGAGAGTCTTTTGATGAGGAGTAATCTCTCAAAATCTCTCCCCTGGTCAGAGTGAATACGTTAAGGTAGGCCATAATGGACAAAGAACTTCTCTACCAATACTTTGGTCACTGTAGAGGCTTGCTGGTCTTTTGTTGGGAATGTCTGGCAGCAAAGGGGTGGAAAGAGAATGAAGTAGTATACAGCATATGTTTTAACACTGTCTGCAAAACTTTAGCCCGCATACAGGGCCAATAGAAACAATCCTGCACCAGTTTGAATGTTCCCTAAGTGACCATGGTTGTTGTGTAAGGCAGTCAGTACAGTCTCGCTATGCTTTCTCGGCAGGAACAACTGCCACTTGGATCATCGGAGGGGCCCTTTCGGTAGACCACCCCTTGCGTAACTGAAGTTGATCCCATTCATTGTGTACTGGTCATGCTTTTTTTGAAGAGTCTGTTAGCAGTAGATCTGGGTGTTGGCCGCCCAGGGCCTTCAGTGTTAAACTTCAGAGGGGATCTTCCATCTGGTCCTTTAAGTCCCTGTCTGAAAGCTTAGGCAGACCGTCGTCCCTGGCTTGGGAAAGATATTAGTATTTGGGGACACCTGCCACTGAGACTCCAATGGCTTCGGCCCCAGTTGTTCCTCTACATGATGCTCCGCTTCCTGACACATGGCTTGTATTCGTTACATGTGTCAGTTGATTCCACTCTTTATAGGAAGCCCCTGCATCATAGGCTCAACTTGATCAGGCATGAGCATCCCAGTTCCCGAAACCTGGGCAGTACTTTAAGCTGAAACGGAATCCTGATAGGGCGGCCAACCACTTGTGCCCAGTGGCGTCCCGCTTTGCGGTGGTAAGAACATATGTGAGGGGGTGGTTATCAGTCTTGACTATGAAGTCTGCACCATACAAGTAGCCTTTCAACTTGTCCACCACTGCCCATTTCAGAGCCAAGAATTCCAATTTGGGAGTAGGGTAGTTCTCAGCAGGTGCAAGACTTCGGCTCACATAAACAGGCCACAGGTGTCCATTGTGTTCCTGATAGAGTACCCTACCTAGCACATCTCGGCTGGCATCGACACGCAGTTCGACTCTCGAGGCTTCCTCGGTCCATAGATTTCGTCGTCATCCTTCAACAACTCATTAAGGGGCCAAGCTATTTTAGCAAATCCTTTGACAAACCTATATTATGAACAAAATCCCAGGAACGACCCAAGCTCAGTCACATTGGTAGACCTTAGCCAAGGAGGCGACAGCTTCCAGCTTCTGAGGGTCAGTAGCTATTCCTTCAGCGGAGACAATATGGCCGAGGTAATTAACTGTAGAAGCTAGTAAAATTAAAATTTTTCCAGAGAAAGCTTCAAACCCTCATCATGGAGTCTCTTTAGGACTTTCTCCAGATGCTCTTCGAGGGTTTTGCAGAGGATGATGAGATTGTCTAGGTATACCAGCACTTCAATCAGGTTCATGTCTCCTACTGTCTTTTCCATCAGTCTCTGAAATGTTGCTTCAACGCCAGACAGACCCTGAGGCATCCTGTCAAACTCAAAGAACCCTACTGGTGTGATAAACGCTTTATTTTCTCTATTTTCAGGGTGCACCCACTCTTCAGATCCAGCACACTGAACCACTTCACCCCGTGATAGGCTCTGCAGTACATCTTCTTCTTTGGAGTGGTGTACTGATCAGGGATGGTCCTCCTGTTGAGCATCTGATAATTTATGCACAGCCTCAGGGACCCATTCTTCCGCACTACCACTATGTGGAGGCATAAGGGATCCTAGACTCCCTGATGCCCGAACACTTCAATTCTTCCAACTGCTCATGTAAATCTTCTAAATACCACAAAGCGATCCGTCTGACTCTTTCCCTGAATAGATTGTCTTCCTGAAGGCGAATCCGGTGCTGGGCACTTTTCGCACACCCCACATCAAACTAATTTTTTGAAAACATATCCTGCCATCTCAAGAGCTGGGCTTTGATCTTTCCTTTCCATTCCGGTGTTAGAACAGTTTACCCACAAAAAACCCTACTGTGGAGAGTCTGTCCTTCTCCAAATCAGATGGTGACACTTGGGTGGCTGGATTCACTTGTCCTAACAGCATTCAGGACCGCAGTTTCAATGGCGAGACCGTAACATTCCGGACGCTGATAGGGATCTTTCCACTACTCTGTTTCAGAGCCCTAATTGATATCACTTCCGGGATTACTTATACTCCTGTTTCCTCTCCCTGGCAGTCAGCTTCAAGGACAACAAAGGGGACCAGCTGTTCCCAACCGAGTTTGACTGAAGCTTTTAGACAAGCCACCTCTCCAGGCTGTGGTATCTTTTCACTTCTGTCTAAATCGACAAATCTTTCCTACTCCTTCAGCAGGGGATCTCTGTTCTTGAACTAGGTGCTAATAGACTTGCCTCAGCATAGGTTGGGGTGTCGTGCTTTGAGACAAGAGGAGTAAGCAGCCTTCTGACAAGGTCAGTGTTAGTTCCCATTATCAGAGAACTCTTGCTGGCTCCTGATGGGCGAAGACATAAAACGGCTAGGGTATCAAATGTTTTTTTGTCCAGCCACAGAGGGGTCAAAAGTCAACTTGACCAGTAAGTATCCATTGTATGGTAAATTCTGGATTCCAATACCCCATATCTCTAGTTCCTCCAATTTCTGCAGGGGTAAGCGTTTGAAGTGCCTGGTGTAAAAGCCTTGATATATCAGGGTCACTTGTGCCCCGAGTCTAGAAAGGCCTTTGTATATATGCCACAATCGCAGAAGATCTCACTAGTTTGTCAGGGAATTTACCAGGAGTAGTGGAGCTAGTCTGTCCTGTTGTCTGTATTTGTGCCCCTTTCTTGATGCTCTTCCGGTTTTGTGTCTCAGTGGGTCCCCGAAGGGCTGGTGTGCACTGACCTTCCGAAGTTGGTCACTCAAGGTCGATGGGAGCGCTTGTCTGGTCACCCAGAAACAGCAATGGGAGCCCTCTGAAAAGGTTTGGGCTTCCACTGTGATTTATTTGCGTCCAGCTAACTACTGAGGATGGGCACCCGGTTGGCTCCTTTACCGGGGTCCTCATAAGTTTCCCGCTGGTTTCTGGGGTTGGCTTTCAGACTTGAACAAATATGTTGGTAATGTCCAATTCCTCCGCAGTTGAAACAAAACACCTTGCTTCACTGGTTTCGTGGTGGAGACAATGGTAGGATTTGGAGTGTGGGTGGACCCTAGATTACTTTCACTGGACAATGTGGCGGTTTTGGCTGCTAACAGATTCAACATTTCCATCATCTAACATCTGGATTTCAGAGTGGCCATCTCCCAATTTTGGCTCTGCAATTTGGTTTAGAATTTTGTTTAATAGCCAGATATACTAGGACAGGGGCTCACCCTGGCATTGGAGAGCATGCTCAAATTGGTAAATCAAGTCTACAGCCTTCTCTATTAGTCTGAACTCCTCCCGCAACATGGCGAGGTAGTCATAGGCTGTGCAGTGCGTTCGACTGAACTTGAGATTTCTGATGGGAGCTGCAGCAGCTCCTATCAAGCTCACTGATGAGCGGTTTCTTTTGGGCTTCTGGAATATCCCATTCTTCCAGGACCTGCATGGCTTGCTCCATCCAAGTTCCATACTCCTCTTCCCCAGCAGGGACTGGCTGTTTATGTGAAAAAGTGCTCAGTTTCTGATACTCGGTCCCAATGCATATTGGGATTTTCTTCTGACATTTTGTCACAAAATCTCCCAAGGCTGAAATTAACTCTGGCCCAATTGTGGCTCCTGGTGCCTGTAAGGTGGCTTCCTCTGCCAGGGCTGCTTGGCTTGAGCTATATTACACATGTTGGGCACATTCAGCTGGATTAGACAGGCTTCAACATCGCCAGTCAACCGCAACCTCTCCCTTTGGAAACAAGTGGGGATCCCTTGCCTCCACTCCATAGGGCATAAGTGTGGGCGTTCTCTTGATTGGACTTGACGTTCTTCACCCACACCTTCTGATCTGGGACTAATGTCTTCACAGCTTTCACAAACAACAAAAAAACGTGCTAATATCCCCCCCCGCCCTCCAGTCCCCGGCAGCAGCAGGCGTGCGAAAACACAATACAAAATAAACAAAAGAAAAAGCCGCGCCACAAAAGTCAATTGAATCACACTCAATAAAGATGTGATGGATCCGTGGCTGATCAGATGACACACATATGTTCACAGATATTATGATACAGTCCTTGTAATGGTAGATCCTACGTTCCACACCACCCAGTGACACATATGCATATGGTGACCCTCCACCAGAAAATGGAAAGCCGCTTACCAGAAGGCAAGCGGTTTGAGGCAGGTGGCTTTAGCCCAGCCCTTTAATCCTCAGATTTTCACCAGGAAGCTCTCCGTCCCCTGAGCGTGATGTCTCAGCATCACCATGGAAATATAAATGAAAAAAGACAGGCGCACATAGCATGACTCTGTAACGTACACTTTTATTTTAAAAAAGGGTAAAAAAATACTCACAAACGAGCGTGTTAAAACAGCATAAAAGGTAAATTGCCGGCCGGCATCTTCACAGCTTGCCTGATGTTTTCCTCGGTCCAGGCCACCGCAGGGATGTCAATTACAATACTAAACTCCTGTTGCCCATTTTCCTCCTCACACCACTGGGTTGCAGCGGCTGATCCATCTGGACACTCTCTGGGGCATTATCTTGGAGGTTTGTTAGTATAAAAGAGGTTCCCGGATGAGTTCCCCCACGTGGAAAGAGCCACTTGGTAATTTTGGGTTTCTTGTTCCACTCCAAGAACAATCTCAGCCCCTCTGACACCTCCTACGACCACAAGTAACACCACAAATGTAAAATACCCTTCACCTAGCTGTGAGGTATTGAGAGTAGAAACAAAACCAAAAAAACACATACACGGTTAAAAAAAAAAAAAAAAACAGTATACTTCTATAGAATTGGCTAAAAGCAATATAGAACTGTAAATGCATTCAGAATTATAGCAACTCTATACTAGTTCTGAGTGCACTCATATGAATAGACAGGGGCAGGACACCGCCTTTACTGGCCAGCAGATAGAGCTTCAAAGTAGTTACAACTAGGGGCAGTCTTTAGTCCTATATGTTTCATAGGAGCTCGTTGGTACGCGTTGTGGCCATCAGTAAGGCCTGTGGGCAGTATTAGAGCTGTGGGGTCACTTGTTGTGTAGCTCCTAGTGGCTTTATTCCCTAGCAGTGGTAGCAAGTAGTGGATACAAGGCCCGCTCTCCAGTTCCGGCAACACTGTTAATTGCCCCTTCGATCAGGTGTTCACTCACTTAGGTTGCTTAGGGCGACTGGCAGGCAGCATGTTTTCCGGTTCCAGAACTTCTTTCCCACACTGTAGTAGCTGCTAACGGCATGGCCTCCCTCCATCTCTGGACTCTGAGTGACATCCCATGCCTCGTCCTCTCACCACAATGGCTCTGATAACTCGATGCAGACTTGGGAGATTCCCCAAATAGCTGGGGGTTTCTGTTTATTCAGGCTCTCTTTCTCCGACTGACAATCTTGGGCACAGTTCTTGCCTCACTAAAGCTGCACTGTCCTGTCAGAGCCTTTTTTTCTGGGCTCCTAGATATCCTTCCTCTGAGAATCATCTCAGCCTCCTCTGTCCTTCCTGAAACTCCCCTGTTTTCTGAAAGTCAACATCTCCTTATCTCCATCTTGTGGGCAAAATGAGAAATTGCAAGGCCAGTAGCCTTTCATTGCTTCATGCCAAAAATGTTTGTTGCATGTAAAAAAAAAAAAAAAAAAATAGGATTTTTTGTATTTACCATAAAATCATTTTCTCTGAAGTCACTGGACGGACACAGCTCTTGACAAGTGAGTTATGTTCCCTGTTTACAGGAGAGGACTAGGCAGAAACATGTTAGATTATTAAATACATGTTACATTAACAGAGTTGAACAGCCCCGCCCAGGGGGCGGTCCCTCCAGACATAACCCTCCTCACTGCAGCCTACAGCCTCAGTTTGTAACAAGCAGTACAAACCTAAAATGGAGGGGTGGGTGCTGTGTCCGTCCATGGACGTCAGAGAAAAGGATTTTACGGTGAG
This sequence comes from Rana temporaria, assembly GCF_905171775.1. Lineage (NCBI taxonomy): Eukaryota > Metazoa > Chordata > Amphibia > Anura > Ranidae > Rana > Rana temporaria. The sequence continues at coordinate 277,531,360 of NC_053493.1, forward strand.
TACAAAAAATCCTATTTTTTCTTATCGTCCATGGACGGACACAGCTCCTTAAATCTTGACAAGTGAGACGTCCCCAAGCAGTGTCAAAAACGAGGGGTGGGAAATATATCAGTAAAACCAATTTTAACTTCACCCCAAAACAAAGCAGAGCTCCTCAACGGAGGAAGTGCAACTTTAAACAGCCGCCGGCAAAAACTAGCAGCCGAAAAAAACATAAGATGCACTCACAGCAACCGCCTCGCACACCTGAGACCGACGCATGATGTCGAAAAAAAAACACAAAGCACCAATTGCCCTGGTCAAAAGTGCCGTGACCGGAAAGGGGGGCCCGCCCCTTAAGGGCATAGGCCTGTATGACAGCCTGCCTGATCCACCAAGAAATGGTGGTAGACGAGACCACCAGGCCCTTTTGTGGACCAGACACCGACACAAAAGAGAGTCAGAACTCCGAAACGGAGCCGTAGTAGGCTGGTACACCCGCAAAGCGTGTACCACACCTAAAGTATGAAAGTCCGAAACCTCCTTCGGAAGAAGGGAAGGTCGCGGGCGCACCATCACCTAATCCTTATGGAGGATCAAGCATGGCGGCTTGCAAGACAAGACCGCCAACTCAGAAACCCCTCTAACAGAGGTAAAGGCCACTAAAGGGGCCACCTTCTGAGATAGTGTCAAGAGAAAATCTCTGTTTCCAAAAGGAAGGTTCCTGAAGAACCGAGAGCACCAGAGTCAAAAACTGATGGGGGAAGAGATGGGCCAAGAGGGGAAAGTATATGACAAACCCCCTGCACACAAAAAGGGGCCCACCAGGGAACGGGCCGCAAAAAGGCCACTGAAAGAACACAGCCAAAGGCTGAAATCTGCCCCCAAACGGTGCTTTAAGCAATTTTTAGATCCACTCCAAGCTTTAAAAACAGCAGGACCCTGGACACTGAGTACGTCCGTGGACGTCATTCCATCCCTTCACACCAAGAGATGTAGGCCTGCCAGGTGCGACGGTAGATCCTCCGGAAGACTACGGTGCCCTCAGCATTGTTGAGATGACCGAGTCAGACAGACCCCGGTCACCTAAAGTCTGGCTTCCAATAACCATGTTGAGCAAGTCAGTGACTGTACAACAGGAGGAAGTATGGGATCTTGAGACAGAGGTACCTCCGCCAGGGTACCTCCGCTACCAGGCGCCCGATATCGGCGTACCAAGGACGCCAAGGTCAATCTGGAGCGATTAGAATCATCAGGATCATCTCAGCCTCCACTCTGGAGCAGCCGAGGAAGCAACTACCATGGAGAAACGGCAAAAAGTCGCCGATACAGACCCCACAGGGCCACCAGCGTGACTGACGCGTCTGTACCAGATCACTAGACTTGGCCACTAACTTCGACACCCTTGCGGCGGAGACGAGCGGCCAGGAGATCCATGCTTTGTGAGGCTCACCTCCTGCAAGGGAGCCGAAACACCAAGCACAAAGACCAGTCGCCCTGGTCCAGCATTTGGCGACTCCAGGAGTCCGCCTGCCGGTATACCTGATGGTAGACCGAAGCCACGACCATGGCGTTGTCTGGCTGAAACCAGATCGGTCGACCACGAGGAGAAGCATAGCCTGATCGCCTAACATATGAACAGCACCTGGTATTCCCAGGCGGTCTCCCACCCAGGCCCGACCCTGGGTAGCTACCGAGACCAGACACACTCAGGGAGTGTGACTCAGGGCCGACTGGACCCCCCAGGTTTGTGAACCCCCCAGGTTTTACAACCCGTGAGCTGGCATCCGTTGTAAACACCGACCACTGGAAGGAAGAAACAACCTCCCGGACCGAAGAGTCTGGGATTTCTGTCACCAACTCAGAGAGATTCCGGTGACGCACCGGAATCTGATGATTTCAGAGACAAGAGATTTTTACCACCTGGACAGTATTTCCCCTGGAAAACCAAAGTGTGGAGCGGAGAGAAGACCGATTGCGTGATGCCAATACCTTCACCGCAGACTGAAGAGTCTGCAATTTCTCCAGGGGAAGAAGGACCTTCGCAACCGAGGAGTCTGGATCAACACTAGATACTCCAACGCTGAGTCTGAACCTAGCATGCCCAGGATTTGAACCCTGGGTCGCACACATGGAGGGCAGGCTTGCTGCCACCGACCTACACCTTCTGGCCTAAACGTTTAACACCCACCCGAATCTTCGGAGGGTCTGAATGGGAATAACACCTCCACTAGGTCGGAGACAGAAGCTGCTCTCAGAAGAAAGTCGTCCAAGTATCCAATGAGGCAAAGCCTCGCTGTCCCAACAAAGTTAGGATAAGTGCAAGCTCCTAGCTGAAAACCCATGGTGCCGATGCCAGATCAAAAGGGAGGGCCACAGGCTGACAGAGACCCTCTCTCATCACGAAGCACAGAAAAAAACACTGACATACGCAAAACGGGACATGCATGTATGCGTCCCTAATGTCCGAGGACGTCCCCCGGATGGAGCGCAGCTACCACCGAACAAATGGATGCCATGCGGAACAACCCGACGTTCACAAAAGGTATTTAGGGCCTGAGGCCCATAGAAAACCCCAAACCTCTCGTCCTGCACGAAAGGTAAAATTTCCCGCACAGCTTAGCAAATCCCACACTGCCCAAGGCAGACCGATGGGCCGGAAGAGGAAGACACAAGGAAAGAACTTTGTTCTGTGGATAGGAGGAAACCCTATCTAGTACTCCGAAGAGACCACCTCGCAGACCCACTGGTCAGAGAGCAGGGAGGTTTCACCAAATTGTGAACCTGCAAGCTGCCCCTCCCACCTAGAGACAGGGAGGGAAGGCTACATACATTGGCAGGATTTGGGTGCCGGCGTGATCGGCTTACGCACCCAGGAACGGATTAGTCCCCCGGCTGTTGCCCCTAAATAATACACACATATAGGGGCAGATCCACATACATCTACGCTGGGCGCAGCGTATCTAAGGTACGCTACGCCGCCGTAACTTATCTTTTTTAATTTGAATCCACAACGAATCCGCGCCATAAGTTACGGCGGCGTAGTGTATCTCTCGCGGCGTAAGGGCGCGGAATTCAAATGGATCTAATGGGGGCGTGTTTTATGTTAATACGTCGTGACAATGTTTTTATGGAACTGCGCATGTGCCGTCCCTGGGGGTATCCCAGTGCGCATGCTCGAAATTAAACCGGAACCTGCCAATGCTTACGACGGTGACGTCATCCTACGCAAATTCCTATTCGCGAACGACTTACGCAAACAACGGAAAAAAAAGCGTCGGGCCGACGTACGTTCGTGGATCGCCGTAAATAGCCAATTTGCATACTCAACGCTGATTTAGACGGAAACGCCACCTAGCGGCCACCGAAAAATTGAATCTAAGATCCGATGGCGTACGAAGACATACGCCTATCGGATCTAGCCGAGATGCCGTCGTATCTTGTTTTGAGGATTCAAAACAAAGATAAAACGCAGGAATTTTGAAATTACGCTGGCGTATCAATAGATACGCCAGCGTAAATTCTTTGTGGATCTACCCCCTAGTGTGTATGTACATTATGTAGGTGTATGCACACATGCCTTTGGAGGAAACCGGAGTACCCAGAGGAAACCCACGCAGACACAGGGCGCGACAATGCAAGCTCCAGGCAGATTGGCGTCAGTGTCCGGATTCAAACCAATGACTCTTGCTGCCAAGTAATGGAGTTAACCACTACACCACCGTGTGCATAAAACCATTCTGAAACAGAAGCCCTGGATAACAAGGGCGCAGCATTCAATGAAGCATCACAGACCTATATGAGGCCCTGGACCAGCTGGTCTGCTAGCCTAATAACTTCGGGAGAGAGTCGGTGCTCTTCCACTGTCTGGTGCAAAATGCTCACTCCGTGAGTTGTATACAGCACTAGGGGTCAGGACTACTCCAAGATGGCCGCCGAGCATTAAGAACGCGGCCACAGGAAAATCAATGTAATGTAAGCTGCGCCATAGCGCAGCTACGACAAAATGGCCGCCAATGGGAGTTTTCAATGTAATTGAAAAACGTCCAAAAAAATGGCGCCAGCGCCGACTGAGACCCCAGAGTAGTGGCCACAATAGGCCGCAAGTCAGACCCCAGCATGGTAAACCTGGAACGGGTCAGTACTTCGGATCTTCTATCAGTCAGATCCATACAAGCAGGGTTTCCCGCCCGGCGGGGAGGGACTACAAAAGCCCTCAGCGGCTTTTCTCATTCCGCATCTCAGAAATTATCAAAGGGCACATAAGGGGAAAAAAAACCTGCACAGAGGGGTCTGATTTGTGTGATCCAAAAAAAAACCGAGGCCTCAGGCGGAAACCCAGCTGCACTATGCAGCTTAAGAGAGTCCCTTGCAGCAGTAAAAAGCGCACCCATAAATGCTTCTTTTTTTTTTACTACCCAGGTACCTGGTCCATGGCTCCATAACAGAGCATTCCCCAGGGGGATAACGGGGGAAGGGGGCACTCTTTTACCGCCCGTCCACAGTCCACCCCCACCCTGGCACAAACGTGTCCAGGACTTACAATAAAACCTCTGTGGGAATCCCAGGTGCTAACACCTGCTGCCACCACCAGCATGTGGGGAAGGACCCAGATACCGACTCCAGATATTAATAATATTTACATAGTGTGTATTATAATATGCACACCTGTCCTTACAAATAAACAAAAGCTCCTAGAGCCCCATTCAGGGCCTCTCACCCACTTGCTGCGCTGACCAGGGGTAACCAGGGGACTTACCTCAGGAGGAGACTGCCCAGTGCTGCCGTCCGCTCTCAGCACACAGCGTGTGAGAGGAAAAGAACCGGGAGGTAACTGTGCGGAATCTGCAGGGACCTGTGTGCCAAATGGCGGCAAAATGCCGCGTTTAAACAGGAAAAGCCTCCTAGGGCTTTTTTTTGGGGATAAGAAAAAAAGATACATTGCAATGAGCATATGAGATATAATGACCATACAAAACCGTTACAGGTGGGTAAAGATCACCAGTCAGCGTCTAACTACTCGCTGAAGTATAATACAGGGTAATCATAAACATCTGTGCTCATCACAGGCCAGATAACACAGTCCCCTCAGGAAGGCCCCCTCCCCCGACAGCGGCAATGTTGGCAATGCAGCAAGGGAAAAGGAGCAGGGAAGGGAGGAGAAGAGGACCCCCGAACCCCAGCCGTACCAACCCACCGAAGCAGGAGGGACTTGACGCATTCCTGACAAAACTACAACCGCAATGGAGGTAGCTGTCGGCCCAGGCCACTGTGAGTGAGACAACACCACAGCCCAGTCATATGTGGACCTCGGAGCAAAGCTCACCGGCCACCCCAGGAGTCATGGGGTATGGCGTGGCAGACCCAGCCTCATTGCAAAGGTGTGCCCACGCTTGCTGGTCGGACTGAGTAGACTACAAGGATCTATATTATACAGCCTGTCTCTCAGCCGACAGTTGAAAGAAGATTCTACAAGAAAAAGTAAAATAAAATAAAATTTCTCCTCAGGGCGCTGGGCCCAAAAGGGAGCCATACGTCCTTCTCCTTTGCTAGGCAGAACGAAACTGAGGCTGCAGTGAGGAGGGTTATGTCTGGAGGGACCGCCCCCTGGGCGGGGCTGTTCAACTCTGTTAATGTAACATGTATTTAATTATCTAACATGTTTCTACCTATTCCTCTCCTGTAAACAGGGAACATAACCCACTTGTCAAGATTTAAGGAGCTGTGTCCGTCCATGGACGATAAGAGAAAAGATATTTTTTACCTAAATAAAACAAACACACAACATGCTCCCTGAACTAACCAAACAAAATTCCCAGCTCAACTTGCCAACCAGCCTGCAACAAGAGCTTAGTTTGCACACATTTGCAGATACATGCATAAGCTGGAGAGCCACTTCACGGCACCCCAGTATTATCTCCTTCAGTTGGTTGCCGGGTGGTTGGTAAGTTGATCTGGGAATTTTCTTTGGTTTTGTTTGAAATGTGTCGCCCTTCCATGTGGTCTATGCTGTGAAGGCCACTTATAGGTGGGGCAGAGGCCATTTGTTTCCCTGAACTAACCAGCCTGACACCAAGCATATAGGCTTGTATCCCCATATCAAGGGAGTAATGAGTGTGCACCCTCCCCCCCACTATGCTGCTAGGAGCCTTCATGACATTTAACATTGCAGGGGTGTTTCTATATGGGTTCCCCAAACCAGTTCACAAGGAATGTCAACAAACACACAACATAGAGGAGCACAGGTGTAAATCTAGTATTGAGCAATGAGGAATTCCTGCACTTGGCACTTAAAATTATGGGCAGCAGGGGAAAATCCTTACTGTACCAACATGAACCTGACAATGCTAGAAGGGCACCAAGAGAACTGCCTTGACATGAGGAAATCATCACTGCATGACTGGCATACTGACTGGTCCTGGGAGGTGGGGCCCTTTTTTTAATATAATTATAGGGCTGATTCACATGTGTTAGGGCATGTGTTAATGTTTGCTGGGCTAGGGCAGCTTCTCAATGAATAGGATGCAAGTGAATAAATGATCATCTTTTCAGCAATGCAGAACACCAAAATGTACGTTATAGGAGTTGTGATGTGCAAGAATACATTTAACCCTTCTAGTGATCAAACTGAATAAACTCATTTTCAGGAGCATGGAAAGCATGTCTGCAAATGAATAAAAAAAAAAAAAGGGAAGGACATTTCTGTTATTTAACAAGATTTGCCCAAACATTTCCTTCAGGATTTGGGCCTCATGCACACAAAGCATTAATAAACATATTTTAGAGGCTTTTTTTCCCCCATGCACACACAGGCGTTTAAAAGCAGAAAACAAAAAACCCAGGGCCACCACCTTAAGGAAAATAACATTTTGCCACAAAAAAAGCCTAATGTGCCTTAACACACTTAAGACCTGTACAAACGTGCTGAATGTCAGGAGACAACAGCCGATAAAAAAAAAAAAAATAGCCGACATTCAGCCTGTGTGTATGTCAGTCAGTCCGATAGAAACAGCCGACTTCTGTCAGATGTGCATGCTGGGAAACCAGACTCCTGATCAGCCAATGACAAAGATCACTTATCGGAGTGTTCTGGGGGGGGGGGGGGGTACCCCTGTCAGAACACAACAGCTCAGCAGGGTAAGATCGCTGAACTAACCTTGCATGGTTAGTACAGCGGTTCCAACTTTCCCGATAAACCTGCAAGGTTGAAAGAATAAAAACAGTGTGTACTCGGCTTTAAGTGCTAGGCACATTTGGGCATTCATTCATTTCAATGGCCAGAGTAAATTATTATTCTGGCAAATGGAACGAACGCCCAAGCACTTTCCGAGCCTGAACACATTTTCAAAACATGGCTTTAGCGCATTTTTAACATTGCTTTTCCCTTCCAGTGATTCTTTGATTACTAAACCCCTTGGGCCAGATTCAGGTAGATCCGCGCAATATTTGCGTGGGCAAAGGGCAACGATTTTTGCTCTGCGCCCACGCAAATATTTTGATATGCCCGCGATTCACTGAGCAGTAGCTCCGTAAATTGCGCGGGCGCTATGCTAAATAGCCCGGTGTAAGGGCGCCTAATGTAAATGATCCCGCCGGGGGCGGGAATCATTTAAATTAGGCGCGCTCCCGAGCCGAGCGAACAGCGCATGCTCCGTCGGGAAACTTTCCCGACGTGCATTGCGGCAAATGACGTCGCAAGGACGTCATTTGCTTCTAAGTGAACGTGAATGGCGTCCAGCGCCATTCACGAATCACTTACGTAAACGACGTGAAATTTAAATTTCACGAGCGGGAAGGGCAGGAGCAACCTTGCGCTAAAGTCGCCTTACGGAAACTCCGTACCTTGCGTGCGCAGGGCCCGCGCAACTTTTGTGAATCGGTGGTAGTATGCAATTTGCATACTATACGCCGATCACAATGGCCGCGCCCCCCTAGCGGACAACGCAAGAATGCAGCCTGAGATATGAAGGCATAAGGAGGCTTATGCCTGTCATATCCTAGGCTGCAGTCCGCGTAGCGATGTTCCTGAATCAGGGGCATTCGCTACGCGGGAGCAAAACAGCTATTGCGCCGCGCAACCTATGGTTGCGCGGGCGCAATAGCTTCTTGAATCTGGCCCCTTATGTTTTCCAGTGATTGTACTGTATACATGTTGAGCTTTGCTACCCCCTTTAGCTCAGTGATATCTACACTTTGAGCCGTTATGCAGCTTACTGGAGGACATCATATGGAGACATGAATTGTCTACATTGAAGACAATCACCGCCCTCTGCATGGAGCTGCTTTAACGGTTTGGATTGGAGATTATTATATATCCTGTTTGGACATTGGCATCAGCCATTGTTATACCACACATTGGCATCCACCGTTGTTTTCACCAGATATCAGCACTAATTATAACTTCACCGGACATTTACTACATCTACTAGTAATGAGCAGTGCACTCAGTGCTGTGGATATACACAGATGGATGGATTGACTGCAATCCCTTTGAGCAACTTGTGATAACATATTGGATGGAATAGCTGCGATTCTGAGCTATTTGTGACAGCCAACAGTGAGTAAACCTGTGTGTTACATTGCTTTGGAATACTACTGCAATCACTGTTCCTTATAACCATCACGCTACTTGTCTGTTTACAAGCTGCCTACCCAACACTGTGGATATATATCTTATGGATTGATTCAGATCTTCTATGAGTAACAGCTGCTAGTAATATAGTGAACAGCTCTATGGACACAGTTTTCTACATCACAATTACTTTGATTGAATGGACTATACCCGTATGATATGGGAATCCGTTTAACTGTGGCCACATTATTGCGACTTTACTAATCACATTTCTGGTGAATAATATTGTGAACATCTACAGCGCTTTGCCATCTCCTCTATGTCGCCCAAATAATTCTAAGAATCAATGAGATCAGACCCATATGGTGGAGGTTTCTTTCCCTTTTTTCCCCGTTCTCTCCCTCTCTCTTGCCTTTTTTCTTTTTTCTCGGGGTATAGTGTATAGGGTCAGAACAGACATACTCCACCGTAGCTAGGGGAGATGTGGAGGAGGGGATGTGAATCTTAATTTATCCCTTTAACTTTTTCTTTAAATTTATTTTTTGTTGAATTTTTTTTTTTTCGTTTGTTTTGGGGGGGTAAAATAACCGATAATGCTTTTGATAAGACAATTCTGTCTAGTTTTTCTCCTGCAATGTATGGTTGTTTATTATGTAAATGATGGAACATAAGTGTAACGGTCACCACCGTTTACGACCTTCCATCAACCCACGACAGCTCATCTGACACTCCAACCGTCCAACAGACATCAGACATCCCGTTTCCCAGAATAACGAGACTTGCTCCGTTACTGGTTTCAAATGTATGAACACTTTTAATGGTTACTTTCAGTCTTATATACAGTACAACAGGTTACAGTAATCACATGAACAAAACCACACCCCACCCATACATCACACGATGAGCTTCAATCACATTCTTTTAGATAATTACATAGAGGAGTTAATTATCCCCCAGACGTTACGTCTACGACAATAAGTCATTCACCTGCACCTGAGAAGTCACATTCCTTCATTAACAGAATTCAAACAAAACACCATCACACAATGATTCCTTCTCAATCCACATCTTTAGACAGACGGTCCGTCTCCGACAGAAAGGTATTCACACCTCTGAGCTTCAAATCAATAGGCTTTAAACAGTGTTATCACACAATGAAAGGCCTTCCAAGAGCCAGCCTCATTTAACATGTCAACAGTCTTCACAGAGAGAGGAGTCATAGAATATTCTTTGCAGACATTAAAGAATATATTGTAGATTACTCTCCATGTTAAAACAATCCAACATATGTCCCCTGTCCTGTAATTTAGAATATAACTTCTCAGTCACCCTATCGGACATAAGGTGACCCTAGACATAAGACTCCTTGGTGACGCTGGCACAGGAGTACCCCTCATTCTTCCAAAGTCTGTTTGTCACGGGTAATTCCGTTACAATAAGAAAGTATAATGTTGTATGGAATGTTGTTGTCAATAACAATAAAAAAAAATTGATTATAAAAAAATAAAAGATCAGACCCATATGGAGGTTACACCTGTTTGACATGGTGATTTCTATGGAAAGACTTTTAATCTACACATCAGGCTCCTTGTCCCTCTGTTATTTTCATTGATAATCTTGCTTGTTATAAGCTATCCATCCGAGTGGAGTGGAGTACCATATCTTTTTACCACATTCACGTGGTTTGTATATTTCCAGGTGTCTTTTCAGTGCTGCGTTTCCACACATAGTGGACATTTAGCACCTGTTATTACAGGGAATCACTGTCCTGTGTGGGAACCATCAGGGGTACATTTAGTTAGCAATTAGGCTCTTCATCTAGGGGGGGTGTCTATTTTGTGGAGGGTGGGTGTGCTATTCATATACCTCGGTCCTCCTGCGGGGGAATCAAGTTTGTTTAGTTACCAGTACATGCCGTTATTGGGGTTCTTTTAATGGGGAATGATCTGGGTAGGTCCACCTATTTATAGGGTACCAGTTTTTATGTCCTATATATGTTTTTGATATAGCTTATAGCTTCAATAAAATTTGTAGTCAACTCTTTAGGGTGTGCAGCAGTCTGTTTCTTTCTTATTTTTGGTCATTGTACTGTATACTGCAACAAAATCCGTTGTGTGTCGAGTATAATTCCTGTGTATAATGTAAGCTGTACCTAGGTAAGACGTAACACCAGTTATTTGGAATGAAGTGCCTTTGAATAACGAAGCCTGGATCATTTACAAAGCTCTGCAAAGTACCAGTTGAAACATTAAAATCGGACAGCTAGAAAAAAAAGAAAAAATGAAGAATAAGCTTAGTGGTCTCCTTAGATATATAATATCTTTAATAGGAATCTATCTGTTCAATATTTATATAGCAGTGAATGATCTAACTGTAGCAGAATTCAAATTTAATCCTCTTGCAACATCACTCACTGGCCGAAATGTCGCGAAATCTTCATGCAAGAGAGGGAGAATTGATAAAAGTGAAACTTTTCTGGTTTAGCCAGTGAGAGACTGATGCTATAGGTGCAGCAAGTATTGTCAATGCTCTTTGGAAGATCCTGTCACTGGCAAATTTATCATCAATAAGAGGACTGCTAGTGTGACATGGACCTCAATTCAGAAGGCAGAATTTTCAAGGGAACCCTTCAGTTAGAACACACCCAGGGAACATACTTAACCCCTTCCCTGCCAGTGGCATTTTTATAGTAATCAATGCATTTTTATAGCACTGATCGCTATAAAAATGCCAATGGTCCCAAAAATGTGTCAAAAGTGTCCGCCATAATGTCGCAGTACCGATAAAAATCGATGATCGCCGCCATTACTAGTAAAAAAAAATATTAATAAAAATGCCATAAAACTATCCCCTATTTTGTAAATGCTAGAACTTTTGCGCAAACCAATCAAACGCTTATTGCGATTTTTTTTACGAAAAATATGTAGAAGAATACATATCGGCCTAAACTGAGGAAAAAAAACTTTTTTTATATATTTTTGGGGGAAATTTATTATAGCAAAAAGTAAAAAATATTATTTTTTTTCAAAATTGTCGCTCTATTTTTGTTTATAGCGCAAAAACGAAAAGCCGCAGAGGTGATCAAATACCACCAAAAGAAAGCTCCATTTGTGGGAAAAAAAAAAGGACGCCAATTTTGTTTGGGAGCCACGTCGCAAGACAGCGCAATTGTCAGTTAAAGCGACGCAGTGCCAAATCGCAAAAAGTGGCCTGTCTTTGACCAGCAATATGGTCCGGGGCTTAAGTGGTTAAGGCTGTCAGTGTCAGGCCTTCAGTGGGTTGCCTAAAGTCAGCACTGGAACTGGAAAGCCCCTGCCTTTCCTCTTTCCTTTCCCCCCCCCTTTTCCTTGTTTACCCGATACCCGGATGATGCTGCTTATTCATTATAGATTACTTATTTTTACAACCTATTCTGTATTGTATGTCATCTATACCAACCAATTTCCTTGGTTTGCATACATGTTGCATTTGATTGTTATCGCACTCATATTTGTACGTGCTCTCTGTTGCATGTTGTACCAGAAGTTGGGAGCAATGTAGCGAAGGGTACAAGGTTAGGCCTTAAAAAATCATGAACGAGAAGTGAAAAGCAGAAGAGATTTAGATGGCCGGAGGCGACAGAAGAGATGAATCGAATTAAATGTCACTTGAAATCTTCCTAATGGCTGAATGACAGGGAAGAGGGCAGAGCGGATGGCATCAGTGCTCAATCCCTCAGCTTTAACCTGATCTTTGGTAAAATGATGAAAAATGGTTACCGTATTTATTGGGGTATAGCGCACTCCCGCGTATAGCGCGCACCCCTAAAGTTGCCCAAAATTCCTGTGGAAAAAAGTTTTTTTGTACTTACAGTTTTGGTGTCTTGCGCGGCGTCCATCGGCGGCCTCGTCGGGTCCGGCATCCGTCTGCGGCTTCGGGTGTCCTCTTCGTTGGGTCCGGCGTCCTTTCGCGGCGTCCTCGCCGCGCCGAGTTTGAATACTGCGCCGATATATACAGAGCGCAGTACACTCGTGTATTGTCGGCAATGCTCGGCTACTCTCGCGCTGACGTCCTGTACGTCCAGGACGTCAGCGCGGGAGGAGCCGAGACTGCCCGACAATACACGAGTGTACTGCGCTCGGTATATGTCGGCGCAGTATTCAAAATCGGCGTATACCGCGCACCCACGATTTTGCCCTGATTTTCAGGGCAAAAAAGTGTGCGGTATACGCCGATAAATACGGTATATTAGATGGCATTCAGTGGTCCCAGAATCAAGATGGCTCTGGCACGGCATACTTACAAAGCGAGCCATCAGAGAACTGAGGTTGTGCCACAGCTCTGAACTAGGAAATCGCTCCGCGGTTAACACAGTACACTCAGGTCTGGAAAGCACCATAATATAGAGCCCAGGGCCTGAGGGTCACATTCAAAGCTTTGCCCCGCTATATATTTAGTCCAGCAGTTAATGCTGGGGAAATGCCAATCTGGAGAACTGATTAGAGACCAGCTGAAGCAGAATATGATGTTGATTGAAGAAAAAGTAGCTAGCAAAGTGACCCTCCTGGACACTAGCTAAGAAAATAGTATCCAAAGTCCAAATAATGCAATAGTTTCTGAATTGCTGTGTCACTCAGTTTTCATTAAAGTGGAGGTTCACCCGGAAATGACAATTTTTTATGATTAGATTCATGCTCATTTTGTCTAGGGGAATCGGGTAGTTTCTTTTAAATCGAAGCCGTACTTACCGTTTTAGAGATACATCTTCTCCGCCGCTTGCGGGTATGGGCTGCGGGACTGGGCGTTCCTTCTTGATTGACAGTCTTCCGACAGGCTTCCGACGGTCGTATCTATCGCGTCACGATTTTCCGAACGTAGCCGAACGTCTGTGCGCAGGCGCCGTATAGAGCCGCACCGACGTTCGGCTTCTTTCGGCTACTCGTGACGCGATAGATGCGACCGTCGGAAGCCTGTCGGAAGACTGTCAATCAAGAAGGAACGCCCAGTCCCGAAGACCATACCCGGAAGCGGCGGAGAAGATCGCTCTCTAAAACGGTAAGTACTGCTTCGTTTTTTTTAAAAAATAGCCGATTCCCCTAGACAAAATGAGCATGAATCTAATGTTAAAATTTTTTTTAGGGTGAACTCCCGCTTTAAGTTCAACTTATTCACTAAGCAAAACTAAAGTTCACTTTGCAAAGTGAACACCCTTTATTACTTTTAGTAACTCAAACACTTCATCTTTGGTAGCTTTAGCCTTCAACTGAACACTGCATAGTAAAACGATCCTCAGTCAATATACCGGGAAAACAGATTAAATACACATGCAAAATAGGTATACTTCTATCTATCAATACAAAAAGCAATACAATAATAAAATGTAGTCATACTATACCTTAGGAGGTGGAAGCCAAATTTTTTCAACATGTACACAAATGCAAATTTGGCCATCTGATACACTGATGCGCAAGTCTAAACAAAAGAGTGATATATTTTTACAAAATGACTGAAAAGAGACAAAAAGGAATCCGAGTGGTCACTATAGGAATGTTCCCCACTTTTGTGAAGAAATTTTTTTTTTCTTGTTTTTATAACTAGGCCCCAAAGGTCTGTTTGATATATTAGTATTATGGTAAAAACAGAAGCATGTATTCTTGACCACTGGAAGGTTTTACCCCCCTTTTAGCCAGGGCATTTTTTGCTATTCGGCACTGTGCTATTTTAACTGGCAATTGATTGGTAATGCAACACTGCACGAAAATTTCTAGCATTTTTTCACCCTTTTTGGTGGTATTTAGTCACCACTGGGTTTAACATTTTTTACTATATAAAACAAACAAAAAAAACAGATAATTTTAGAAAAAAAAAAAAAAACATGTCTCCGATTTAAAAATGTAGCAAATAAATAACTTTTCTTCATAAAAAATTTAGGCCAAAATGTAGTCTGCTACATTTCTTTGGTAAAATAACCCAATTCAGTGTCTATTATTTATTTATGACAGCTATAAAGTCTACAAACTACTGTATATATAGATTTTTGAGGCCCTAAAATTCCAGGAGTGTACAAATAACGTGCAAATAACCCCTTTTTGGAAAGTACACAGTCCAAGGTCTTTAAGAGGCATGGTGAGTTTTTAGAAATAAATTTTTGTGCACCAGTACATCGCTGAGCCTGCAGCTGCTGCCCGCTTGCAGTATAATCAGAGCCGCTGACAGAAATAATGGAGCCCCGTACAGCCTATCTGCAGCAGGCAACTTTTTTTTTTGGAACAGGGACAAAAATGTCAGATTTCTGGCCATGCTTTCTCAACACAAAAGGCCCCTCACTTTTAATGTATATACAAAATCTGTGCATTTGAAGGGTCTATGGTCTCCTCTCCTGAGGGATACTGTGAGAATCTGCCATCTACAATAGTCTGTTATATGCCTCTTCTCTGCCTCCTGATTTTTAACACATACATACATACATACATACATACATAGAAACATATAAAATAGATTGCTTTTTGAAAAAATAGCAGCAGCAGCAGCAGCACTGTACATTCACTCTCCATGCTGGGTACTGCACTGTAGGGGGGAGGCAGAGAGCACAGCACACACTGCAAGACATCTCTCCCTTTGCTTTCACTTTCAGTGTAAACAGCTCCTGCACTGACGATTTACACCCCAGCCGAGTATCTGGCAGCCACCTCTCTAACATTTCAGACATGGGGGGGCACAAGGGCCCCCTGCAGCATGGAGCCCAGTCGCAATGGTGACTTCTGTGTCCTGTATATGTCACAGTCATGCCACTGCCATGAGTGGAGGGATATGAATCACTCCCAGGGAAGGAAATATGCAGACTGGGACTTGAACCAGCATGCGGAGCTGCGCACAGGTGACATGCACCCGAAATAGAAAAAATAGGATTTTTGTACTCACCGTTATATCCATTTCTCTGAGTTCATGGACGGATACAGCAGCATTGACCTTAGGGGTTATATACCTTCCTTTTAGGAGAGACTAGGCAGAAAAAACAGCACTTTAAGTGTTAAAAACACTTCTCTCAAAACAGCACCTCCCAGGGGGCGTGTCCCCCCGGGTACATCCCACTCTGGAAACATCCAGCCCCAGTTCGTAGACAAGCAGTACAAACAAAGGAGGGGTGGGTGCTGTGTCCGTCCATGATATCAGAGAAATTGATTTTACGGTGAGTACAAAAATACTATTTTCTCTTCCGTTCATGGACGGACACAGCAGCATTGACCTTAGGGACGTCCCCAAGCAGTGTCAAAAAATTTCGAGGGGTGGGAAAACAACACAGCAAACCAAGCTTCACCCCAAACAAACCAGAGTTCCTCAACGGAGGAACTTCAACCTTAAACTGCCGCCCGTAAAACCTTGCGGCCAAAATGAGGCATCCGAAGATGCACTCACATCCACCTTGTAAAATTTTGAGAAGGTGTGGATTGACGACCAGGTCGCCGCCTTACATACCTGTAAGATGGACGCTTGATGGCGGAAAGCCCAAGAGGCACCAATCGCCCTGGTCGAATGCGTCGTAACCTGAAAGGGAGGCGCCCGCCCCTTTAGGGCATAGGCCTGGAGCACGACCTGTCTGATTCACCTAGAAATAGTGGTCGATGAGACCGCCAGGCCCTTCTTAGGACCAGTCGCCGACACGAACAGTGAGTCCGACTTCCGAAACGGAGCCGTAACAGAAAAGTACACCCGTAGGGCCCGAACCAAGGAATGCAACGTGGCCTCCTTCGGGTTTTTCGGCCGAGGACATAAGGATGGCAAAACAATGTCCTCAATGTGAAAAGCCGAAACAACCTTTGGAAGGAATAACTGCGGCCGCAGCACCACTTTATCCTCATGGATGACCAAGTAAGGAGCCTTGCAAGACAAGGCTGCCAGCTCAGATACTCATCTGACCGAGGTAATTGCCACCAGAAAAAACACCTTCTGGGACAGAGTCAACAAAGGAATCTTCCGTATGTCCTCAAACGGAGCTTCTTGAAACACCGAAATAACTAAATTCAGGTCCCATGGAGGCAGTGGAGGACGCACAGGAGGGGCCACATGCCGAACTCCCTGCACAAACGTATGCACCAAGGAGTGCGCTGCCAAGGGTCGCTGAAAGTAGACAGCTAGAGCCGAGATCTGACTCTTAACCGTACTTAAGGCGAGAGCCTGATCCACTCCACGCTGTAAAAACAGCAGAATCCGGGACATCACATATGTATAGGGGTGCCACTTCATCTCTTCACACATAGAGATGTAGGCCTTCCACGTACGATGGTAAATCTTTCGTGAAGTGGACTTCCGTGCTCGTAGCATGGTAGATATCACCGAGCCCGACAGACCTCGGTCCTTCAACACCTGGCTCTCAACAGCCACGCCGTTAAAGCCAGCGACTATAAAGCAGGGTGAAAGATCGGACCCTGCTACAGAAGATCTTCTCTCAGGGGCAGACGGCAAGGGACGTCTGCCACCAGGTCCACGTACCAGGGACGGCACGGCCAATCCGGAGCGATCAGAATTGTTGGTATCCCCTCGGCTTCCACCCTGCGCAGCAGGCGAGGAAGAAGCTGCAGAGGAGGGAAGGCGTATATTAGGCGATAGTGACCCCAAGGCGCCACCAACGCGTCAGACGCGTCCGCCCATGGGTCTCTTGACCTGGTCACGAATCGTGACACCTTCCGATTGACACAGGACGCAAGAAGGTCCACGTCTGGAGTGCCCCATTTTTGGCACAGGCTCTGAAACACTTCCGGGTGTAGCGACCATTCTCCTTGGTCTAGCTTTTGGCGACTTAGGTAATCGGCTTGCCAGTTCAGCACCCCCGGAATGTACACCGCCGACAGAGCCGGAACGTAACTTTCGGCCCACCGGAGGATGTGCGCGACTTGTCGCTGCCGCCGAGCTTCGTGTGCCCCCCTGGCCGTGGCGTTGTCGGACTGGATCCTGACCTTGCAGACCCAGAGACCACTTGGAGAGACAACTTGATCGCTTGAAGCTCCAGTACATTGATTGGAAGGCGGGACTCCTCCTAAGTCCAGCGCCCCTGGGCTGACTGGACACCCCAGACACCCCCCCACCTGGAGAGGCTGGCATCCGTCGTGATCACAATCCAATGACATGGCAGAAACGATTTTCCGGTCCGAAGCACCGGGGATGTCAGCCACCACACTAGGGAGGACTTGACCAGTCGACTCACCCGAATCTGGTAATCCAGAGACGAAGGAAGTTTGTTCCAACGTGACAGAATCTCTTTCTGCAACACCCGAGTGTGGAATTGGGCATACGGAACTGCCTCGAAAGAGGCCACCATCAGACCCAGCACCCTCATGCAAAAGCAAAGCGACGCCCATTTCTGGGTCGCCAACCGCTGCACTGCAGATTGCAGAGTCTGCAGTTTTTCCATTGGGAGAAAAACTCTCGCCTCTGAGGAATCCAGGACCAACTCCAGATATTCCAGCCGCTGAGACGGTACTAGTACTGACTTCTGGATATTCAGCAGCCAACCGAATTCTCAGAGGGTCTGACAGGTGATAGACACGTCTTCTTCTAACTCGGAGCTTGAGATAGCTCAGAGAAGAAGGTCGTCCAGGTATCCCACGATAGCGATCCTGCGCTGCCGTAGCAGTGCCAGAATCGGGACGAGCACCTTGGTGAAAACTCTCGGTGCTGAGGCTGAACGGGAGAGCCACAAATTGAAAGTGGTCCTCCCCGACCGCAAAGCGCAGAAACCTCTGGTGTTTTGCGCATATTGGGATATGCAGGTACGCCTCCTTGATATCAAAGGACGCTAAGAAATCCCCCTGATGGAGCGCTGCTATTACTGAGCGAATCGACTCCATCCTGAATCTTTGCACTTTGACAAAGCAATTGAGGGCCTTGAGGTCCAGGATTGGATGGACCCCATCCTTCTTGGGGACTACAAACAGATTGGAGTAAAACCCCTGAAACCGTTCCGTTGAGGGAACCGTCACTTCCATGGCCAGCAGATCCAGGACAGCCCCTGACAGATCCTTCAGGCGACCCGGAGGAAGCCGGAGGTTGGAGGGAAAAAATCTGTTTGGTGGACAAGAGAGAAATTCTATCTTGTATCCCGAGGAAACTACTTAGCAAACCCAACGAACGGAAAGGAGAGACCTTCACTGAGCCGCGAAGCCGGCCCCCCACCCGGGATGCAGGCGGGGCAGACCTTCATGCGGAGGCAGGCTTGTTGGACTTGCGGAACCAGGTGCGCTTTTGCCCTTCAGCGGACAACTTGGCACCCTGGAAACGTTTTCCTGCCGCGCTTGGCGGGCGAAAAAAACGCTTGGGGTTAGTAAAAGAGGGCCCCTGCTTGCGGCAAGGCTCTTTACCCTTCCCAGATTGCGGGAGCAGAGTGCTCTTACCGCCAGTGGCATCTTTTAATGATGTCATCCAGGGACGCCCCAAAAAGCCGTTCACCCTTAAAGGGTAAGTCCACCAGGGACTTTTTAGAGGACACTTTAGCCACATAAGGCGGCGCAGTACCACTGCGTAGGCGGAGGCCCTGGAGAGCGTATCCAGTGCCGACTCACAGACAAATTTTAGGCCTTGCACCAACTGGTCGGCCAGGTCCAGAGAGCGCTCCGAAGCATTCTGCGCCTCCAGGTCCTGTACCAGGGCCTTAGCCCGTTCGGTGAGTGTCTGACACCAGAGCCCCGGCCAAAACCGGTATCACCGCCGACCCCACCACTGTGAATATGTAGCGGGCCACAGCCTCAGCCCTCCCATCTGCGGGGTCCTTAAATGCGGGAGCCCCTTCCACAGGCAACGTGGTGGCCTTGTTCAGCCTGGACACAGGGGGGTCCAC
This sequence comes from Rana temporaria, assembly GCF_905171775.1. Taxonomy (NCBI): domain Eukaryota; kingdom Metazoa; phylum Chordata; class Amphibia; order Anura; family Ranidae; genus Rana; species Rana temporaria. The sequence continues at coordinate 277,550,721 of NC_053493.1, forward strand.
TGACGGAGGAGATACCCTTTTGAGGAGGATTTCCTAAAAAAGTGGGTAACGGACCGCAAAGTATTTTGGCACTGCAAAAAACTTTCTGCGGCCGTTCCCGTTCCTTGTATAACAGTTTGTCCAGATATGGAATACAAGGAAACACTTTTGCGGTGCGGGGTGGCTTGCGGAACCCAAAAGGGACCGGCGTGTCTGATGTCTCCGCCAAATCCTCAAGTTTTTGAGTGTCCCGCACCGCAGTGATAAGAGCTCCAACAAATTCTTTATCATGCTTAGACCCTGAAGCAGAGTCATCCTCACTGTCCGTGTGGGCCAAGTCTGCATCATCTGACATGACAAAACCAGGGCCAGATGCAATAGCAGGGCCCGATTCCGTGTCAGACACATCCCCAGAAGCAGGCGCAGGGAGGGGGTGCTTTTTACCCCCCTTCTGGCCACTTGCCGCTTCAATCCTGGCAACAAACGCCTCCAGGACTGCCGCCATAGCATCCATCGAGGCCGCAGGAGCAGGGGCACTAAGGGTTAATTCTGGCATGGTCGGGGTAGAAGCCTCTGGTTCAGACTCCATGCTGACCCACCTGTATATGCCACCTTAGTACTGCAGAAAAACGGGACCCAGCAGTCACCATCCTGGCTGTCACAGAGAGCAGGGCACCCCCAGGGGACTCACCACCTGAGAACAGGCTGTACTGGTGTGCAGAGCCGAGAGCGCTGTCCGTGCTGTGTCGTCCCTCAGGAAGAAAAGCCGCGGCTTTGCGCCGCTATTCCAGACACTAGAGGCCAAGACTTTTCCAAGATGGCCACCGACATGCAGAAAAAACAGCATGCGGGCTACAGGAAAATGGCCGCCGACAATGAGCCTCGTCACCGCTAAAATGGCGGCCGTACACGTGTTTAAAAACACCAGAAAACACACAGCAGACACTGTCAAGCATAACAGCACATAGCACAATAAAAAAAATAACAGCCCCCACAGCAGCACAGCCTCCCCGGCAGTAACTGAGCCCCCCTCAGGTGGACCCCCCACCTAACAGCCGCCACCCAGAACGGGGAAGGAGGGAGAGGAAGGGAGAGAGGAAAGCAGGGCGGACCCTCAGTCGACCTCCCCAGGAATGCACCAGCCGAAAAAACCCTGCCGAAGCAAGGGGATACTACTTAACCATCCTGCGACCACCGGCTGGAGGCATTCTAGACAGACCAACATCCGCAGGTAGATACGGCATGGCTGTCGGCCCGGCACACTGTGACACAGCCATAGAGACCGGTCATATGTGTGCCCTGTAGCATAAAGCTCACCGGCCAAGCTAAAGGCCGGCACATGCTCGATGGCCGAACATGGGGGTAGTAAGGATCAAGATCCAGCCTGTCACCCAGTCGGCAGTTGATAGTAGATTCCAGGATCCAAAAAAAATGCAGGAAAAATCAAATAAAAAGCAAAAAATCCCCAAAAATCTCCAGAGCACATGGACTCCAGAAAAGGTCATGTCTTCTCCTAACGCTAGGCAGAAAAAAACTGGGGCTGGATGTTTCCAGAGAGTGCAATGTACCCGGGAGGACACGCCCCCTGGGAGGTGCTGTACTGAGAGAAGTGTTTTTAACACTTAAAGTGCTGTTTTTTCTGCCTAGTCTCTCCTAAAAGGAAGGTTATATAACCCCTAAGGTCAATGCTGCTGTGTCTGTCCATGAATGGAAGAGAAAATAGTCCTTCCCACACACCCACAAGAACATCAATAGGATGGTACTCAGAAAGAAGAAAAACCCTCAGATAAGTCAGAGCAGAGGGGAGTGGGGGTTGGGGGGGTGCTGGCTGGAGAAGGACTTTATTTTTTTATTCTGCATTCTTTTATTTTCTGATTGTCCGGGCCCCCCTGCTCGCCGGGGCCCAGTACAAAAGGGTCAGTTGTACTGGCTTATCAGCGGCCCTGAGTATAATTACTGTGAGTGGGTCAGCAAGTGGTTCAAATGAGAAATAAAAAAATAAATCCCTGATAATAATATATGTAACTGTATATAGACCATTTTGTAGCAGGTGACTTACCAACCGCATCCTGCTTTCCGGATTCTGATAAGAAAGCTTCCCCTAAAAATACCATAAAATACAAAATTATATATAACTCCAATTACAAAACAGGATGACTGGCTAATAAAATATGTTTAGGTGGAACTAAAGCCGGTTCTCTTTTCAGTTTTAGTGGGGAAGATTCAGAATATTAGATGTTATTGCCTTCTGCATCCTATTAAAGATTTCTTCTCATTTTCTGTCCAAGTAACAAAGGGAAGTGAGGGTATTTTGGCTACTAATTTAATAAGGGGCATGGAGAACCTCAGTTGTATGGAAAATTCTATGGAACTGAATTTATTCATCCCTGAGAAGAGACTAATAAAAGATAAGACTGCTTTCTAGAAATATACAGTCAGTCAATCTATTAAATTCAGAGTAAAATTGTACCACATGGAGGACAATCTTTAAAGACATTAGCACAATGTTTGTGAGCAATGCAAACTTTTTAGTTAGCCAATAAATGGTGTCACCCTAAATTCAATCTTCCATTTTGTCGATGGCTAACATGGTACATCACTCTGCTTACACATACAGAAAATATTCTATGCTGTAATCTATATGGCTGTAAGACTATATGGCATAGGCCTCGTACACACGATAGGTTAACCTGAGGACAACGGTCTGATGGACCGTTTTTATCGGTCCAAACCGATCGTGTGGGCCCCATAGGTTATTTAACCATAGGTTAAAAAAAAGCCAACTTGCTTTAAAATGAATCTATGGATTCCTAACCGATGGGAAAAAAATGATCGTTAGTAGGCACGTCCATCGGTAGGGAGGTCAGAGCGTGCAGTCTTCTCTGAGTGGGCTGTGTCCCTAATTAGAGCTGCTCTCTCTTCGGCTGAAAGGAAAAAGGGGAGGGGGAAGCGGGAAAAATACACAGACAACCCACAGCTCTCCCCTATGACAGCGCCACTGCCGAGTTCTCTGGTAAATGGAGCAGCCCTGTCATTAGCACTACTGAGCACCGCTGTTGACTGCGTGCGGGAGGAGGGCACAGGTGCTTTTTTTCTGGGGGGCCGATATATATATATATATATATATATATATATATATATATATATTAGGGTTTGACAAATTTGCATGGAATCTAGGAGCCAGCTAAAAAAGTTGGGAGCCAAAAAACGAGCCCCGTCCCGACCAGCTCGCACGCAGAAGCGAACACATACGTGAGTAGCGCCCGCATATGTAAACGGTATTCAAACCACACATATGAGGTATTACCGCGATCGATAGAGCGAGAGCAATAATTCTAGCTCTAGACCTCCTCTAACTCAAAACATGCAACCTGTAGAATTTTTTAAACGTTGCCTATGGAGATTTTAAAGGGTAAAAGTTTGTCGGCATTCCACGAGCGGACGCAATTTCGAAGCGTGACATGTTGGGTATCAATTTACTCGGCGTAATATTATCTTTCACAATATAAAAAAAATTGGCACAACTTTACTGTTGCCTTATTTTTTTATTAAAAAAAGTGCGCTTATAAAGACCGCTGCGCAAATACGGCGTGACAGAAAGTATTACAACAATCGCCATTTTATTCTCTAGGGTGTTAGAATAAAAAATATATATAATGTTTGGGGGTTCTAATTAGAGGGAAGGAGATGGCAGTGAAAAATTACACATTAGAACTGGTTTTACTTGTAATGCCAACGGCCACCACTAGATGGCGCCAGGTCACAGAAGGAAGCTTGGGACTTTACAAGGTCGCAAAGCCGCGGCCTCAATTACCGGCGGTCGCGGGGGCGCACGGAGACACAGGATCCTGTGCCTCCGTGCGCCCCCACCTCCCCCGCTGCGGCCTCAATTACCGGCGGGTGCCATGTCACAATTTCTTGTCCGGATACACACACACACACACACACACGCAGGTGTGTGTGGGGGGCTGGCATATATACAGGTGTGTGTTTGGGGGGGTTGACATACAGGTGTGTGTGTGTGTGTGGGGGGGGGGGGGGTGATAGATAGATAGATATCTATCTATATGTATGATTGAGGCGGGGCTGAGTGCGTACAGGTGAGGTGGCCGGTGAGCGGATTTGGTAGGATGGCCCGTGGGCAAGCCATGGGGAATGTTGGTGGTCAGACTCGGAGGGGGGGGGTACCTAGGCCCAAAGCTGTGTAAGGGGCCCAAAAAATTGATGGCTGCCCTGATCATCAGAACTGCCAACTCCTTTGTCTTATGTTGTTGGCGGATAGCTGCGGTAAAGGGGAGTTGGGGGGCTGCAGCAACATTTGCACAGATTATGTGGGACCATTGTGCATTGTTCTAGTGGAACTTCCACTTTAAATGATTACTACTAATCGTAAATGTAATATAAATGTACATTGGAACCTCGGATTGCGAGTAACGGTTAACGAACATTTCGCAATTCGAGCACTGTATTTAAAAAAATCCTTACTCAGTTTGCGAGTGTTATCTCGTAAAACGAGCAGGATTCAAGTCAAAGCGGTGTGCAGTAGCGCGTTTTGCCTGAGGTGGGTGGGTGCCAGAGCCGGGCGGAGCCGAATGACGCCAATCAGAGCCAATCGGTGCTGTTCGGAAATGCTCTGAAAGACTCGGCAATATACCGTTCCCAAGCCTTTCCAAGGTTTTCCAAGGTCAGCCGAGCTGTCCTCTGGCCTTTCCGTGCGTTTCCAAGGCTCTCCGGCGCCCCCCACCTCTGGCCACATGCGGTATTGTATGCCATTGAAGTCAATACGGAACAAATTATTTTCATTTGCAAGGACTTCAATGGGGAAACTCGCTTTGATATGCGAGTACTTTGGATTACGAGCATTCTCCTGGAAGGAATTATGCTCGTAATCCAAGGTTCCACTGTATTTGTATTTTTAGGTTTTGTGTCCAGCAAATCAAAACATAAAATTGGAATTGTATTTTGAGGATGTTGGATTGATAGAATAACAGTGTGACCTTGAATTAGAAGATGCCCAGCTTTATTCCATTGTGGAGAAAGCCGTAGTGCGATGGTGTAAGAGAGACAAGCTTGAAGTAAAGCTGGAGTTACTCTTTCAGGACTCTCCATCTACGAAAAAACAATACATACTACTTTAGTACTCTCAATTCAAGGAGAAAAATATAATTGTTGTACTCTTTTTCTTGGAGTCTATTTGGGGACATGGAAAGTTATGGCCCGTACACACGATCCGAATATCGTACGAAAAAGGTCAGAGGATGAATCGTACGATAATCGGATCGTTAGTACAGAGCTTTCGAGAGCCGATCATGACAGTTCATCCGATATTTTATCAGACATGCACGAAAATTTTCCTCGTACGATGCCAGATCACACGATTTTCATTTAGTCAGTACAGTTGTCGTCCGAATATACAATACAAATACATTACAACACATGACATCACTTCCGATTTTTTCTTCTGTCGTACGAGAATTTTCATGACTTTAATTGACTATTTAATTTCTATTTGCGACTATAAAGCGAAAAAAGTTGTACGATCTGTTGTACGATATTCGGATTGTGTGTACGGGGCATTAGTCACCTTCAGATTATATGGTCGCCTAAAGGAGGATTGAACAAAAAATAAATAAATTATAATCCATCTCAGGATAACCCCTCCTACCTGCATGTCTGTTTTGTAGCAAAGCAGTACCAAGAGCATGATTGTAAACCTGTGTCTCTCAATGAACTCCAAGAAAAGGATTTTACAGCAAAGTATAAAAATACTATTTTCGTTCTTATCCACTGAGGGACACTGGAAGTCATTCACCTTCTGAATGTCCAAAAGCAGTCTGAGGGGTGGCCAACACAGCAAACAAGAAAAGGTCCAAGAAAACTAGGAACTACTTGCAGCAGAGCTGACTGAAGGACCTTATGCCAAAGCTGGCATCAGATGAAAAAAATCAACCTGGTAGAGCTTTCAAATAAAGGACCAGGTGGCAGGCTTGCAAATCTGGAAAAAGATGCACGATGCCAAAAAGTCCAATAAGGACTCAAAGTGCACCTTGACAGGAACCCAATCTTTAAGAAAATGAGCTTGGATAATCTCACCTACCTAGAGATGGTTGAACAAGAAGCAAGTGCACACTTAAAGTGGGTGTAAACCTTTACATATATCCAGTGAAGTGAACAGCCTCAGATGATACACAGGTATGAAACAGATCTCAGTAGATACGATTTACATGTATATCTGCTGTCTTTAGCTTGATATACACTTTAGAAAGTGCAGATCATGTTAGAATTTTCACTTCCTCATTCTGCACTGTGAGAGAAGTCTTGGATTACACTGGGAGACAACTGATTGGTGGAAAGGCACACACAACCCCCTCCAGATAGGCAGAGACTTTCAGAGCCGTCCTGTCCTGTAAAGCTGCTTTCTGCAAATTTATAGCACACACCCTGACACAAAATTCAGGCTGGTTTTATCACGTGTTGGAGAACTTGTCAAAAGTTATCATGCTGATAACAGAAGAACAGAGCAGGAGAAGGCCACAGGACTTAGTGTTTTGAAGAGAGATAAAAAAACAATGCAGATATATGTGCCCAGCTCAAGTTTCATGAATCGGGTTTGCATCCACTTTAAGCGACCGTCTGATGCAAAAAGGAAATCAGTTCATTGAAAGAAGCGCATACAGACACTAGAGATAAACTTCCCTTGGGTGACTTTGAGCCAGACAGAGGAATGGTAGAACAATGTCCTGGTTGAGGCAGGAACTACCTTAGTCAAGAAGGAAGTCCTAGGCCTCAACTCCACCTTGTCCCTATGTAAAACTAGAAAGGCTTCCTTGCAAGATATGACAGCCAGTTGAGACACTCGCCTTGCAGAGGTGATAGGTACAAAGAATGTGGGAAAGAATGGAGAGTACTGTGCCTGATGGGTTTAAATGGCAAACACAGAAAAATGAACAGGGGGAGCATGGGAGACTCCCTATACAAAAAGGAATGTGTATATATATATATATATGTATATATATATATATATATATATATATATATATATATATATATATATATATATATATATATATATATATATATATATATAACCAGTTACACTTACCGGTAGCTGTATTTCTGGTAAGTCTTACAGGACGGCACCCTGAGAGATGACTGGCTTCTCCTGACAGGAAACACAATCAAAAAAGAGGTTAAAAACCCCACCCCTTCCCGTGCTCCTCAGTTTGAGATAAAGTATGAACCCACCAGTGCACGGAAAAAACAACACAAAAAAATATAATACAAACCAATAATGTATCACAAGGGTGGGAAGTAGGCCTGCCGTCCTGTAAGACTTACCAGAAATACAGCTACCGGTAAGTGTAACTGGTTATTTCTCTAGTCGTCTTCCAGGACGGCACCCTGAGAGAGAAGCAAGTAGCTTCAGGCCTACCTTAGGGCGGGACCACTGTTTGCAGGACCTTTCTCCCGAAAACCAAGTCCTGAGGTGACAGTAGGTCGACTCTGTAATGCTTCAGGAACGTGTTCTGACTTGACCACGTCGCTGCTTTGCAAATCTGCTCCACCGAAGCTCCGGCCCTTTCTGCCCAGGAGGTTGCTAGAGACCGTGTGGAGTGTGCTCTAATATTAGGAGCTACCTTACAGGCTTGTACATAAGCTAAGGAAATAGCCTGCCTAATCCATCTTGCAATAGAGGCTCTGGACGCCTGAAGGCCTCTTTTCTGTCCCGAAAAACAAATTAAAAGATGAGTAGAACGTCTAAAGGCCGTGACGCTCTCTAAATAAGTTAATAGACATCGTCTTACATCCAGACAATGAAAGGAAGCTTCTCCTTCATTCTGGGGGTTTGAACAAAAAGAAGGGAGGATTACCTCCTGTGACCTGTGGAACTTTGTCACTACCTTAGGAAGGTAAAGGGGGTCCTGACTTAGAACTACCCTGTCCTCAAATAAACGAAAAAATGGCTCTTTAATAGAGAGCGCCTGCATATCACCTATCCTCTTGGCCGTTGTGATTGCCAAGAGGAAGGCGAATTTAAAGGTGAGTAACCTGATGGGGATAGTGTCAATTGGCTCAAACGGAGCCTTGGTAAGTTGATTCAACACTAAAGAAAGATCCCAGGGTGGAACCCTAGGGATATGAACTGGGGACAACCTGTCTCTGGCTATAAGAAACCTTTTGACCAGGGGGTCCAGGGATAGACGTCTATCCAAAAAATACGACAAGGCTGCCACCTGAACCCTTAGAGTCCTTGTGGCTAACCCCTTGTCTACTCCATCTTGGAGAAATTCTAAGATGACTGAGGTCTCCTGCTGGGAAACCTGTCTCGCTGAGCACCAGCGAGAAAAGATGCCCCAGGTCTTGGCATAAATACGTCTAGTGACTACCTTCCTACTGGCTAGAAGCGTGTCAATAACTCTCTCGGAGCAGCCCTTCTCCCTCAGGCTCCGCCTCTCAAGCACCAGGCCGTCAGTTTGAAGAAGCTGGGCTCTGGGTGATAAATCGGACCCTGACGAAGAAGGTCCACCCGGACAGGGAGAAGTAGGGGAGGCGACACTGACCCTCGCTCTAGAGCGGGAAACCAGGCCCTCTTGGGCCACCAGGGTGTGACGAGAATGAACTTCCCTACTGCTAGATTTACCTTCTCTAGGACTCTCGGAATCAGGCTCAACGGAGGAAAGGCATAGGCTAGCTGAAACCTCCATATCTGTGCCAATGCATCCACCCCCTCCGAGCCGTTTTCTCGGGAGAGAGAGAAGAACCTCTTCACCTTCCGGTTTGCCCTGCGGGCGAAGAGATCTATCTCTGGGTTGCCAAAGTGCTGGCATATTAGACTGAAAATCTCTGCATTTAGTTCCCATTCCCCCTGGAGAATGGGATGGCGACTTAAATAGTCTGCCTCCAGATTGAGGGTCCCTTTCAGGTGTACTGCCGAGAGCGAGATAACTCTCTGCTCGGCCCAGCCCAGGATCTCTAGGGACAAGTCTAGAAGGGTGCGAGATCTGGTGCCCCCCTGATGGTTGAGGAAGGCCACCGTGGTCGCATTGTCGGAAATGATCTAGACCTCCTGGTCCAAGATTCTGTCCTCGAATGCCTTCAGAGCCTCTCCGACCGCTAATAGCTCGCGGTAATTTGAAGAGGCCCCCTTCTGTCGTTGTCCCCAGGTACCCTGGGCACGGAGATCGTCCAGATGTGCGCCCCACCCCCATGAGCTGGCGTCCGTGGTAATCCTGACCGGATTGGTCTGGCCCCACGACAGACCTTGCTGTAGGTTCTGTGGGATGAGCCACCAGTCCAGTGAGAGCTTCACTGGTTCTGGGAGACTGACGCTGAGCTCTAGGGATTCCCTTTTTCCGTCCCAGGAGGAAAGAAGGAAAAATTGGAGGGGTCTGGAGTGGAGCTGAGCCCACGGGACTGCTGGAATACAGGAAGTCATTAGACCTAAGACTCTCATGATGTCCCTGAAGGAGGACTCTGCTCTTTCCAACGTTGATCTGACCACTGACATGAGACCCCGGATTTTGTCGTTGGGTAAAAAGAGCTTCCTTTCCAAGGAATCTATCAGAAAACCTAGATAGAATTTTTGCTGTTCTGGAAGGAGAGAGGATTTCTCCCTGTTGATGATCCACCCCAAGGACTCGAGGGTAGTCATTGCAGTGGCCAGATCCGCAAGAAGGAGATCACGACTTTGATTGTATAGTATCAAGTCGTCGAGATAGGGGACTATCGCTATCCCTTGTAGGTGTAGGAAGGCGATCGCCTCCGCCAGGACCTTGGTAAAGACCCTTGGACTGGAGGCCAGTCCGAAAGGAAGGGCAGCAAATTGCCAATGCTGCACTCCCTGGGCGGAGGTGATCGCGAACCTGAGGAACCTCTGATGCCCCAAAAAAATCGGGACATGGAGGTACGCGTCTCGTAGATCGATGGTGACCATGAATACCTCCTTCAGTAGGAGCCTCCTGAGGCTGTAAATACTCTCCATACGAAACTTCTTGTGGAGAAGGGAGGTATTCAGGGGCTTTAGATTTATAATTAAACGAAATTTGCCTGAGGGCTTGGGAACCACAAAGATGTGGGAGTACACTCCCAACCCTCTCTGGTACACAGGGACTGGAACTATGACCCCCTGTTGTGCCAATTCTGCGACATTTTGCAGAAGGCCTGCTGATTTGAGAGGGTCCTTGGGTAAATGAGTCAAAATAAAGTTGGGAGGGGGAGGGGGAGGCTGACGGAACTCTAGTCTGTACCCCTCCCTTACAATCTGGAGAATATGGGGACTTTGAGTAATACTCTCCCACCTGGGAAGGAACTGGGAGAGTCTTCCCCCGACCTTCACGTCATTTGGCGTCTTTGTCGCTGGGTTTGGGATTGGAAAAGAGGATACCTCCTTTTTGCTTTTCCTTCCCAGCACCCCAACGTCTGTTGTAAGGGGGCTTCTTCTCTGAGGGACGGTTCTTACCTCCAAATCCCCCCTGGGGGCCTCGAAAAAAATCTTTTCTTGTTTTGTCTAGGCTTGGTAGGAAAACGTACCCCTTTTTCTGAGGATCTGGTCAGGGCCTGGTCCAGGCCTGAACCGAAGAGCAGGGAGCCCTCGAAGGGAAGACCACAAAGGCGGTTTTTAGACGCCAGGTCCCCGTTCCACATTTTGACCCACACTGCCCTTCTGGCAGAATTGAGGAGGGCTCCCGTCTTTGCGGTAGAACGGACTGTTTCTACAGAGGCGTCCGCTAGATAGGCTACTGCGCTCCCTATGAGCTGAAGGGATTCTAAAATTTCCTTAGAATCTGACCCCTGGGACACATGTTCCAGCAATTTTTAGATCCAGGAATTAGCATTCCTAGCAACACAGGCCGAAGCCAAGGCGGGGCTCAAGGCAGCCGCGTTAGCTTCCCAGGCCCTACGCAAGGAGGTCTCTGCCCGCCGATCCATAGGATCCCTCAAATTGCCTGTGTCCTCGAAGGAGAGGTCCGACTGCTTGGAAACTTGCGCGAGTGGAGCGTCTAATCTAGGAACTTTGAAAAATCTTGATTCCTCCTCCTCCTTAAAGGGGCAACGCCGTTTCCAGGTCTTGTACCTTAAAAGCTTTTTCTCTGGCTCTGCCCATTCCCTAAGGATGATATCCTTCAGGGACTGGTGTACCGGAATTGCTTTGGCCTGAGGTTTAAGCAGGCCCTGGTATAACCTATCCTGTGTAGAAATTATTTCCGCAGGCTGAGGAATCTCCTCAGAGGCGTACACTGCCTCTAGGAGGCCTTCCATATCGTCAGCAGCAAAGACATATCTGCCTGCCCTAGCATCCTCGCTTTCTTCCTCTGCCTGGCCAACAGAGCCATCCTCCTGAGGAGGAATCTGAGTCCTCAGAGTCCGATACTAAGGAACCGTGGGATTCCTGACGGACTCTAAAAACCTGTGAAGAGGAACTCGCTTGCGAGGAGGGCCCTGCGATAGGGGGTTCAGGTTCTTTGCTCTTTAAAGACCCCTTGAATTCTTTGAGTGTAGAGAGCATCTCAGATTGGACCTCTAGAAACCCCTTAAGAATTTCAGAGGTCTCCTTCCCTGCTAATTTAACAATGCATTTGGCACAAAAGGGTTTGGAATAATCTGAGGGTAGCTTGCCACTACAGTAGCCACATTTTTTGGAGCGACTAGTGTCCTTAGCCGATCGACTAGCACCCCCCTGGGCAACACATTCCTCCCCTAAGGAAAAAGGAAGAGTACACAGGCATGTTTGTAATACTAAGGAAACCATTACAAAGTCCCAGCCCATCATACCTGTAATCAGGAGCACTCACCCCCTGTGGCCTCCTCCGCAGCCAGGGCCATAGCAGACCGAACCTCTCGCTCCATCGCGTGAGGATGAAGGCGCCGCTCTCTCTTGGCTGCTGCCGTGTGTACACGGGTGTCTCCGGTGCTGTAGGGAAGCCGAGACTGGCGTGCTGGTGCTGGAGCGCGCCATCTTTCACTTGAGCCGACCCGGAAGTGACACGCGTACGCGTGACGTCATCGCCCTGCGCCGCCGGCTCTGAGGGACGCCGGATTTGGCGCCGAATTCGAAAAAACGGCAATGATGCCTCCAGGACGGCCCAGTTACAGCCCCAGCCGCACAGAAAGGCCCCCATCACCGGAGAGAGCGTGACCCTCAAACCTCCAAGGTAAGGGGAAAGCTCAGGGAGAGAGTGGATTCGCCCCTGGAGCTCCAGGATAGCCACCTATCCCCAGGAGACTCCAGTACTCAGGGGGGTTTCTTCATCTTACATGGTGAGGCCCTCCTGAGCATAAAAAGGGACCCCCTAGGAAGGAAAACAATTTGCCAAACCCAAAGGCTACCCAGTGCCTGCGGTTTAGTTCCCAGGGGGAGACCACCAGCCCCAGGCCTTAGGTCAGGAAAAAAATAAACGTTTCGCTGTGGGGAAACACAATCAAGAACTGAGGAGCACGGGAAGGGGCGGGGTTTTTAACCTCTTTTTTGATTGTGTTTCCTGTCAGGAGAAGCCAGTCATCTCTCAGGGTGCCGTCCTGGAAGACGACTAGAGAAATTTATATATATATATATATATATATATATATATAAAATAGAAGAGGCCAATGTTCTCTTAAATAGGGCAGACACCAGATCTTTCATAATGCCGAGAGTGAAGGTGAAAGGTGAAAGTTCATTCCACAGAGAATCTCCGTGTGTAGAAGCTCTGAGACACTGACCAACCAAGTATGCCCCCATTATCTGTTGATATACCTTAGGAGAATACTTCCTAACTCTTAACCATTGGGGTTGCCCCCCCCCCCCCATACATGTACACGTGTGGGTACCTACACACAAAAACATTGATTGCATTACACATGTTACACATTACACACCAGAGTGAGAGCAATAATTCTAGCACCAGAGCTCCTGGGTAACTCTAAAATGATGACCTGTACAGGTTTTAGAGTATTTTTTACTGAGATTTTGCACGAATATCATGTAATATAACAAAGTGGAACTACCTTGGGACTATTTTATTCACCAGGGTGTCTGCGTTCAGAAAATATTTAATGTATGGGTGTTTTACATAATCTTCAGACGTGTGCAAAAAAATGCATTATCAGTGCCAATTAGTACCGCCTATTGCTGTCTATCAGTGCCACATATCAGTGCAGCCTATAAGAACAGTCCATCAGTGCACATCAGTGAAGGAGAAAATAGTTGGAGGTGACCACTCTAGGCAAGTAGCAAGAACACAACAAAGATTAGCATTCCACATGACTCTTTGTGATGCAGGAGCAACAGTGGGAAGAAGCTTTTTCAACACTGAATAGTGAAAAAGAGCACCGAGCTTGCACCTGTGACACTCTACCCAGGGAATGGCATCATCACTCAATACAGCAACTTTAGCCCCTTTTTGCTGAATCCAGTGAAAAGCAGGAATTTTAGGTGCCCAAGTACTTTAGTAGATGAGGTAGCTCCTGGTGATCAGCTTGCCTCACCTACTTGGGATACAGAGCAAGTGCTGAGGCAATGCCAATGCCTCTGAATCAAGAAAGTCCTCCACACCTAACCTATTGCTGGCATATCGCATGAAAAGCACTTTACATTGTACCCAGTGCCTGAGGGTAACTTTTAGCTGGATAACTGCAATCAAAAAGACCAGCTCTAACAGCGGTGTAGAGAAGAGTCTAAACTGAAGATGAATTGTTGAAGAATAAAAAAGTGCTGGCAAAAATAGGTTGGCGCTTTACGAAGCAGAGCTGAAGAAAAGAGGGATTATTCCTGTGCTGTCCAACTGTTTTTTTTTTTGTTTTCCAATCCTCTTGTAGGCGGCAATATAACCCAAAAGGTGAATAACTTCCTGTGTTCCTTCAATGAACAAGAAATAAACAGAAGTTATTAATTACCTACAGCAGAATGACAATTTGAACAAGAAAGCAACATTTCTGTTTAAAAAGTCATGCTTTACATGAAACTTTATACAGGATACACAATATCTAAAAGATTCTTACTTTTTCTTCAGCCGGTTTATAGCATGGATGTAATTGCACTTCAGAATTGCACCCCATGTGCAATGAAATCATAGTTTTGTCCAGGAGAGGAGACTAAGATGTTGCTCCGGTCTAGACAATTTGCTGCATCCTGCTGTACTAGAATTATTCCTCTGATGCCCACCCTTGGTGAGATCATACAAAATTAGAGTGCATGGAATCTATGATTGATTTCCAGCTGGCCAAGAAGCAGTTGCATACAAAAACACAGATATTACTATTTTTGGTAGATGCTAGTCAGACATGTATTAAAACAAACATTTAACTCCGTTATGTTTTCATTACAAAATAAAAAGGCCAAGTTCACCTTTTTTTTTCTAAAATCGGCTCCCCAGTGTACCAATATAGCATTAACCAGCCTAGTGGTATTCCCGAATGTGGCTCGGGGTGGAATTTCAGTGGCATTAGCGGTAACTCCGAGCCACACTCGGGTTTGCATCGCTGGATCCTGGAAGAGGTTACTTACCGTGTCCCCGGGATCCCGCGATGTATTTCCGCAGTGTACAGCGGCCGGATCTTCCGCCCGATACACGGTGTGCCCTGGATTCCCTTCCCTGCGAGCGTCGCGACGCAGGGGGGTGGAACCGGCGGCAAATTCAAATGTATAAAAGCACAAACACACTGATACAATTGAATCCTATTGGAATATAATACAAAATAAAGTGACCTTAGATTGCCCCCCAGGGCTTTCTCCAGTGCCCTTGTCTGCAGTTTTACTGTACTTTGTGCCTGTAAACTGCACAGCGACCATGGCATCAAAAAAGCGTGCTTCCACCTCAAAAGCGCTATATGACCTGCTGGAAAACAGTGACATCGATACAGAATCGCCTGCAGAGGAGTTAAGTGATAGCGACTCGTGGGGAAGTTCGTCATCAGACGCAGAAAGCGATTATCCTGCAACTGTGCCCAGGGATGTGCGGACTTGGTGCTCGATAGATGGCGGTATGAAGCACATAGCGCCCCCAAGATTTCCGTTTACAGGAGCACCCAAGATTTCCATTTACAGGAGCACCTGGGATCAAAGTGGATGTTGAAGATGACAACCCCTTGGCATACCTCAAAATCTTTTTGACTGATGAGGTTATTGCAAAAATTGTTATGGAGACAAATCGCTACCAGGAGCAACAAGCCGATACCCACCAATGAGCAGAAAGTGGGAACTGGTAACCAGAGAGGACATCTGGAAGTTTCTGGGCCTTATAATTCTTCAGGGAGTGGTGGGAAATGGTACTGGACAACCAACAAATTACTAGCCACTCCTTTTTTTTGGCACAGTTATGTCGGAATACAAATTTTCGCTCATAATTAAATATTTGCACTTTGCAAATAATGAAGACTTTGATGAGAGTTCTCATCCAGCTCCAAAGCTGAAAAAAATTGGGAGATTTATCAACTAATTCTGAAGAATTTCCAGCAGACCTATGTTCCAGACAGAGACATAAGTATTGACGAAAGTCTAATGGCCTACAAAAGGAAGACTTAGCTGGATACAGTTTATCACATCAAAGCGAGCTCGATTTGGCATAAAGTCATTTATGCTGTGTGAATCCAGCACTGGGTACATCTGGAATTCGGTCCTATACACTGGGAAAGGGACCAAATTTATCGAACGATTCAGCAGTTTTGGAATGGCAACCGCTTCCATTCTTTCTTTGATTGAGACATTGCTGAACCAGGGCTACTGTGTAACCACAAACAATTTTAACACATCCCCAGAACTTTACGAGTTCCTTCTTCTGAAAAAGATGGATGCATATGGGCAACGCTGTATCTTGGCCTAGGCCTAGGGCAGTACTTTGCAGGGGGGGCAGCATGAAAAGAGTCCCCGCCGGCTTGCACTACACTTTTAGTGTAGCACCAGTCTTATGAGGTGGACTTGTCCACAAGACAAATCTGTCTGGCGATCCCATAAAGCGGCCACACTGCTGCCGGTATGATAGGGATGGTACAGACACAAGGGACACTGACATGGTCACCTATACTTGGCAGTTAGGTAGTAGGACTCTCCTGCAATTCTTTGCTTGTGTCAGTTGTACATATTAGGGAATCTTAATGTTATTTCTGTTGATTGCTGATGAGAAAAATAAACAGATGGATTTATTTGTTCCTGCCCCCAATCCTTCCTTTGCTCACTGCGTGGACCACATACCTCCATCACTGTGCTATATGTTTTCTGCTGCACCACTGGCATGGTTATATCCTCTTAGTCCTCCATACATTTAGTAGAAATTTATGCTTAAAGTAGAACTATAGGCAACACTTTTTGGATAGAGTAAGGGATGGTTATAGACCCTGTAAATTTAGTTTTTGCCTTCCATTCATTTCCCCTAGTTTCCTTAAACAGGAAGTGAGTAAATCTCTGCAGATGAAGGGAATCTCCCCCCCCCCCCCAGGACTAGTGTCCCCACTGGAAAATTTCAGGTCAGGTCTTAAACAGGAAGGGGTGTGACCTTGACAGGAAGGTGTGGGACCTATTTAAATTAGGGGTTGCATGAGTTAAATCAGGCCTAGGGCAGCACAAAACCTAAATACATCACTGCATATGGGACCGTTAGGGCTAACCGACGTGACATGATGCCAACCTTTGCCAATAAAAAGCTCAAGGCAGGAGAAATAGTTGCTTGGCAGAAAGGAAAAATTATGGCACTGAGATGGCGTGACAAAAAAGACGTGTGCCTTAGGAGTACCATTCACAACACCTCTACTGTCATGCTACACACAAAAGGTGGAAAAGATGTAATGAAGCCACAGGTCGTTTTGGATTGCAACAATACGGAGCAAGTGCTTTGAGAATACAGCACTTGCCCGTCTAAGTTGCAGAGGCGCAACGTAAATCAGATACGTTACGCCCGCACAAAGTTACGCGAGCGTACGAGAATCTGGCCCTTAGGCACATCCATCCACTTTAACAAGCTAACGAAACTAAAGGGGGGGGAGGGAGAGAGAGAGAGAGAGAGAGAGAGAGAGAGAGAGAGAGAGAGAGAGAGAGAGAGGGAGAGAGAGGGAGAGAGAGAGAGAGAGAGAGAGAGAGAGAGAGAGAGAGAGAGAGAGAGAGAGAGAGAGAGGGAGAGAGAGGGAGAGAGAGGGAGAGAGAGGGAGAGAGAGGGAGAGAGAGAGAGAGAGAGAGAGAGAGAGAGAGGGAGAGAGAGGGAGAGAGGGGGGAGAGAGGGGGAGAGAGGGGGAGAGGGGGAGAGAGGGGGAGAGGAGGGGGGAGAGAGGGGGAGAGAGGGGGAGAGAGGGGGAGAGAGAGGGAGAGAGGGAGAGAGGGAGAGAATATATCCACCATTTTATGTTGAATGACAAGATTGAATATTTGAACCGCCATTTTGTGATACTTATTCAACACGTGTTTGTACATGGACTGTCTGCTGCAAAGCAGCAGTGTTATATATATGAAGAAAAGTTAATAAGTTAATAAAGAAGTTATTTTACGCATTTGGTGTGCTCTTTTACCTTACTGCTTCCATAGAACGGCAATAGAGGAATTTCAGAGTAATAGACAGTCTTGTTGGACTGAAAAGTCAGAGAATTCACAATTCTTCTAATGCCACAGCGCATGAGGCACTTTATAGTGCTGCGCCTGCCACAGTGGAACTATTATTCCCTTTAAGGGAAAGGCGATAGCGCTCCTCAACTTGCACAGTAAAGAGCGCATTTGAGCAGCGGAGCGCCGGCATATACCGCCGCGCAGCAACCGATCCCTGAGTGAGCAAGTAAAGACACCTCAGCGGAGCTACCATAGAGGCCATAGAAGCGTGTTTACTCAAACTGCAGCCGACTCTTAAAGCGACAGAACGGCTAAGGCAAGATAGTCACGGAAAAAGCGCCAACCCTCCTGCGATCCCTAGAGAGAGAAAAAGACGCATGGTGGGAGACCAAAGTCCAGACCTAGAGTGCCTGCACCGCCACCCACGAAGAGGCCAAGTACTGCAGCCAGCTAGTTTTCCCGCCACTAGGCCCAAAGCCTGTAGCAGAGCATCGCAAGTCATCACAGAGCATCGCGAGAAGGGTGATCACTGATTGAAAAAAAAAACGTGCAGCAGCTGGGGCGTGGCTTGACACATGGCGGGATAGGACATGTGGCTGATCAGCTCCCGCTCCGGTCCTTCTCTCACAACAGAGCACCACCAATGGATCCACTCCAACCTTACCCCCATGAGCAAGCGAGGCGTCAGCACTACCCACGGAGCTCCATGGACCCAAAAAAAAATAGGCTAGTCCTTCACCAAAAACAGCCTGGATCCCAAGACCACACCAGCTTCCAAGATGGCGGCGACCAGCTCGGTGGCTGCACAAGCAGCACACGCTGCCTCTCAGGTACAGGCCACACAGCTCCCTCACTCTCCCCAGGCCTCTGACCCAGATCCCAGCCATGCCAGAAGCCATTCTCCTACCCCCCCCCCTCCCACAGCCCTAAAGACAGCTGTGACATGGAGGCTGACATCCAATCTCTCCCCACAAAGCAGGACATTGAGTCCTATATAGACAGACTGGACAGATCACATAAAAAGGAAATCACTGACCTCCGCAAGGATATACAGTGGAGCCTCGGCTTACGAGCATAATCCGTTCCAGGAGATTGCTCGTAATCCAAAGTACTCGCATATCAAAGCGAGTTTCCCCATTGAAGTCAATGGAAACGAAAATATTTTGTTCCGCATGGACTTCAATGGCATGCAATATCGCATGTGGCCAGAGGTGGGGGGGGGTGCCGGAGAGCCTCGGAAACAGCCGGAAAGGCCCGAGGACAGCATGGCTGACCTTGGCAAACCTCGGAAAGGCTGGGGAATGTAGTATTTCAATGTCTTTCCAAGCGGCTGGGATCGGCTCCGGCACCCCCCACCTCAGGCCAAACACGGTACTGCACACTGCTTTGGCCTGAATCCTACTTGTTTTGCAAGACAACACTCGCAAACCGAGTTAGGATTTTCAAAAAGCCAGGTTTTGCGATTCGGCACTGCGTCACTTTGACAATTGCGAAGTGGCTCCCAAAAAAAATTGGCGTCCTTTTTTCCCCACAAATAGAGCTTTCTTTTGGTGGTATTTGATCACCTCTGCGGTTTTTATTTTTTGCGCTATAAACAAAAATAGAGCGACAATTTTGAAAAAAATATATATTTTTTACTTTTTGCTATAATAAATATCCCCCAAAAACATATAAAACTTTTTTTCCTCAGTTTAGGCCGATACGTATTCTTCTACCTATTTTTGGTAAAAAAAAAAAAATAAAAAAAAATCGCAATAAGCGTTTATCGATTGGTTTGAGCAATTTTTTTTAGCGTTTACAAAATAGGGGATAGTTTTATTGCATTTTTATTAATTTTTTTTTACTACTAATGTCGGCAAACAACGATTTTTTTCGTGACAGCGACATTATGGCGGACACTTCGGACAATTTTGACACATTTTTGGGACCATTGTCATTTTCACATCAAAAAATGCATTTAAATTGCATGGTTTATTGTGAAAATGACAGTTGCAGCTTGGGAGTTAACCACAGGGGGCGCTGTAGGAGTTAGGGTTCACCTAGTGTGTGTTTACAACTGTAGGGGGGTGTGGCTGTAGGACTGACGTCATCGATCGAGTCTCCCTATAAAAGGGATCACTCGATCGATGCAGCCGCCACAGTGAAGCACGGGGAAGCCGTGTTTACATACGGCTCCCCCCGTTCTTCAGCTCCAGGGAGCGATCGCGATGGGGCGGCTATAAACGAATAGCCGCGCCGTCGTCCCGGATTGCTCCCCGCGGGTTACCGACCGCCGCATGTACCGGGGGGGTCCTGATCGGACCCCCGACCCGCGGAAAGGTGGGGACGTGCATGTAAGCCCATATGCTTGTACGTGCCATTCTGTGGACGTACATGTACATGCGGCAGTCGGCAACCGGTTAACCGCATTACTCGCAATCTGAGGTTCCATTGTAGGTCACTGCATGAAGGATATTGAAATCTCTGTAGAAGAGACAGTCACTAGAATCTCTGAGCATGAGGAGATCCTACAGGAACACACTATACACAATAATATTCGAATTTGCGGCTTTCCAGAGACTGTGGAAAATAAAGATCTGGCAAATGCAGCTACCACCATGTTTAACCAGTTTCTGGGTTAACCCAAAGAATCAGTGATAGAAATAGACCGTATTCACAGACCTGTGGGACCCCGCAACCCAAACCCAGCCTTTTCTAGGAGATGTCATCTCTAGGATCCATTTTCTCAACATTAAAGCTGACATCATGCAGGTAGCTCACTCAAGATTCTAAACAGACTTTGCATATGAGGGAAGCCCTGAGACCAGTTAGAGACGCCCCGCAAGCAAAACAGATCAAGTACAAATGGGGATTCCGTTCCAACTCTCAGCATCTTACAATGGCAAATCGGCTGACTTCCGCATGCTTGGAGACCTGGCTAACTTTCTGGGAACTTTTGAATGACCCCAAATACATGTGCCAGACTGGCCTTTACAATCAGCGACTCCCGGCCTCCCTCTTCACTGGATGGGAAACATTTAGAAAAAGACACGTCCCTCGCTCAAATGCATCCAAATCCTCTGCTAGAAAAAAACCTCCTGCCCCCCCCCCCCCCCCATGGCTGCTGGGGTGACCATCTCTTTTCTATTTTTGTACCCGGGGCTCTCAGAGAGGTGAGAGTGACCCCCTTTTTTCCCGTCATCTAACCCAGACACCTGGGATTTGATAGACATGGCAGCCCCCGAGGCCACCCTAAAGGTTATGTTTCATCTGTATCATTGCTATAAGTTTACCTTGGTTGGTTCATCTAATGGTCAATTTAATGTTTGTTATTGATGCTGCGCGAATGTGCGCGAATGTGCGGGGGGGGGGATCCCTCAGGCTCTCAGCTCACCCCTAGAGACACCTGTGCCACTTCTGAGTTGGACTTTCCTTTAGAACCCCCTGGGTGGTCCACGACCATCAGTGACCACTTTGCACATAGTTATTTAATCTTTTGACCGGGGCGGGAAACCCCCCAAGTAAGTTTTGCCAAGTTCCCCACGTTAGTGTTAGCAGAGCCTTTACTGTCTCTGTATTTAGTGTTTATCTTAGTTCTTTATTATAGTGTCCATTGCTTTTCCCCGTAATGGTCACTAGAGGGAGCAGCTCCCTCACTCTGAAGATCAACATCTTTGGCTCCATGGGGCTAAGGCGTGTATTGCTCTGCTCTGTTCTACCCACACCGAAATTGTCCAATATTCCCTACCTAATGCAGCCAGTCAGGTTCACAGTGCTTTTTTTTTTTTTTATCCTTGCTTCTCCCTTCTAATCTCTTCTCTTCCCCCCCCCCCCCCACCCGAGTTATGATTTTGTATTGCATCAAGCTATCCTACGATATAACCAAACCTGCTGCTCCTTTCCCCATATCACATGGCATCCACCTTCGCACTAAAGATTTCCTCGCTCAATTACAGAGGAAGACACATTAAGTAAGACACAATTACACAAAAATATTTGGATACCGCCTAAATATAGGACACTAAATACAGACACCCACATCATAACTAAGAATTCCCCCTTAATTCCACTAGCTGGCACAATTTTTTTTACACCAGGAAATAGGACACAAGGTAAAATAAGACCAAAACAAGATTTAAGAATAGCGGATGGGGTTCGACAAGATATGGGTAAAAAATTGGAAGAAGCAGACATGATAGGGGTAGTATTCAACTATGCTTCTGATATTGGGACAATTGAAGCAAATTACAGGTGCATGGTACGTTGGCACCTGACGCCAGAGAGAATGAGTAAAATTCACACAAACAACTCTCCGTTATGCTGGAGGACCTGTAAACAAAAAGGAATGAGTACTGGCAGGAGATACTGGAGTACATAGAAGAAATAACTGGGGAAAAGATCCCACAAAATCCCCTGACATTTCTATTTCATGGTACAAATAAAAAAAAAAAAAACACAATATGAAAAAACTTTGGTCCCGATTTCGGCTTAATGTGTCAAAGGGACTAATTCCAAAAAAGTGGTTACATCCAACAAGACCATCTGTAAAAGAATGGATATATCGAGTAGACCACATAGCAAAAATGGAGTAGCTAGGGAGGGACGAAAGACATATGGGATAAATGGAGAGCTTTTAAAACTTCAGAAAAATAGTAGGGGGGGAGGGGTAGGATGGAGGGTCTTAGCAGGAATTTTCTAAAAAGTTTTTTATACGGATACCTATTTGGCCGTTCCTTATTGGAAGCGAAATGGCCATTATGATTGGAGTTTTGATAAAATAAAACAAATAAATATAAGTAAACCTCGAATGATGCGAAACCCTAGCAGAGACAATATAAGCTAAATAAAAGCATGAGCGGGTCTTGAGTTCAGGTGGAGTCTGATGTGGTTTAAAAAAAAAAAAAAAGAAGTACAGAGGATTTGGCACCCCTGAGAAACGTAGGCAATTGCTCTATCATTTTCACAAATCCAAAAAAACGCAGATACTCTTGCTCCAAGAAACTTTCATTCGGATGCGGTGCCACCTCTCCCTGATACTTTACCTCCTCTAAAGGGGGTTTTGAACACGTTACCGCTCCTTCATCCCAGAAGTTGTAGATGATTCAGACATTGACCCTAAAAGGACGCATCTTGTTTTTGAAATTGAAATACATGCAAACGATATTCACAATTGCAAATGTTTATCTCCCTAACCAGGAGCAGCTCCACTTTCTTTCCTCTGACAGTGCGCCTGAAGTCTTTTATACCTTTTAGCAACTTGATCTTAGGAGATAACTTCAACGTCCCCCCTTATCCCTAACTACTAAAACACTGCATCTAATATTGTACGCTCAACGTAAGAGAATTCCCACCTGCCTACTGGCATGTGATGCTGAGAAAGCCTTTGATAGGGTCAGCTGTCCGTTCCTTCAAGCATCCCTACAACAAATAGGTCTAGGCCCTAAGCTATTGGCCAAACAAAATTTCCCTGTTCTCTAACCCCTAGGCAAAAGTCGTGGCTAATGGGAAAACCTCAGGGGCCTTTGAGATTAGGAATGGTACTGGGACAGGGGTGTCCGCTGTCCCCATTACTGTTCGCAATCAAAATTAAACACTTGGCCCAGGCGATTTGTCAGAATGACGACATACACGGAATCCCCATACCCTCGGCGCATAGCAAGTTATCTGTATATGCTGACGACTTGTTACTTTATGTTACACAACCACAAATTGGTATCGCCACCTTTATCCAAGAGCTTGATCGCTTTGGAGCCCATAGTAATTTTAAACTGAATATCTCCAAAACAGAGGCTCTAAATATATCTTTACCTCCAACGGTCGTGACCACAATCCAACAGCAATTCCCTTTCCACTGGCAATCCCAGTCGATTAAGTACTTGGAGACTGAGATCCTCGAGACTTTCATGACATCTATCCTCTGAACTTCAGCCCCTTAGTAAGATTAAATGCTCTCTAGAATCATGGCACCATCTTAAACGATCATGGTTCGGTCGAATGAACGTCCTCAAGATAGACACTCTCCCCAAATTATTATATCCATTACAAGCCCTCCCCATCACCCTCCCCAGTGCCCTTTTTCACACACTCTGCTCCCTAGCGATCAAATTCATTTGGCAACACCACCCCTCCAGACTGAAACATAAAATGCTGTGCTCTATCAGGCTCAAGGGGGGCATTGGACTCGCTGACTTTCAGGTTTATCATGCCTCCGCCATAATATCTAGACTACTTGAATGGTTCCCCCACCCCTTGACCAAATCCTCTACGACCGTAGAGCAAGACATGGCTCAAATGGACCTTCGGTCTCTACTCCGGTCACTGCCATAGACCCGGTCACTGTTGCGTTTGTGCGTCTCCTTCACAGGGTGAAACATACATATTTTGATCCGGTTCCAGGTTTTGCGTTTTCCCACTGGTTCCATCTCCCCGCCCTTACACAGCTTCCGGGGGTGAGATTAGCCTGGCATGGTTGGCAGTGTATGCATTCATCCACTCATTCTTACGGACAGTTCATTATATATCTTCTGAAATCTTTTTTATAAGTATAGGGTATCATACCCATCTGTGTACATATTCATTTTTATATATTTTTTTGATCTTCGAAAAGAGTCATTCATATCAGCTAGTAGGCCAGGACTCATATCTTTCACATCTATCTGTGCTTCTCTAGAAGAAGCAAGACCCATCCTAGACTACTTACAGTCATCTGCATGACACAATCAGATCTCATGGAAAGGTCTATGACAAAAATGCAATACTGATTTATATGTTGACATTTAATATGTTGTTTTCTTTTGTTTGTGTTAATTGTTGTTTTTAAATGTTTGTTAAATAAATTATTTTTACCTGAGGTGTGCTCCTTAAAAGTCCCAAGAGCATTTTTGTTTTTTGTTGTGTGCCGACATGTATAATGACTCTCTTGTTCCCTCCCCTAAGGTTACACTCCTATCCATTCTACATGGTCCAATTAAATCACATAAAAAAGAGCCTTCTTAGAATCTGTCAGCTGCTCGTCATGTCATAACACTGCATTCAAAATAAGCCACACCCCCCCCTTCATAAATGGATAGACATTATTGACACCATGCTTATAGAAGAACTGCAGGCAAAGGTGGGAGATGCTTGGAACAAACACACCAAACTGTGGTACATCTGGCTTCATTACTCCTCCTCTCCTTAACAGGATAACTACATAGGGAGCAGGATTTCTTAGATCTAGATGTATAATGCTTGTTACCCCCTTCCAGTGAAATCAGGTCCCTAATTTGGATAGCTACATCTTCTTCCAGAGTTTGGGATGCAGGTTGCTGGGATTATACCCTGTATGCACCGTTTGTATTCCCCCTCCCCTTTCTGATCTTTCTCTTTGCCCTCTCCTATACCCCCCTCAACTGATTGTTCTTGTGTTTGTAACCCAAAGTGATATGGATATCAAATTATGTTATTGAGAACTGTTTCAAGCACATATACAAAATGTTTGCAACGTTTGCTATACATTGTGGTATTCATTTACCACTACCCCCCCCCCCCCCATTTCTTCATTCTGTACCCCCTGTTATTTGAAAATCAATAAAACATATTCAACATTGAAAAACATGCAGCTGGGAATGTTTGGTTAGGTAGGAGGGTGGATGATGCAGAGTGTGTGCTAATCAGCTGTCCAGCTCCTTACTGTGCCATACCCTCAAGTCTGTCCAGGAAGTAAGGCTTCCTAATTACTAATGGATACGTTTGGAAACATGGATGGAGGACAAGTGAAGTGTCCATATATTTATTGAAAAGCTTTGATATTTTTGCAAAAAAAAAAAGTACATTAATGCTATATTGGTACATATGAAGCTGAAATTTAGGGAAACAAAAAAAAAAAACGTCTTTTCCAGTAGTCTTTCAGGACAGCCACAATGAGAGACATAGGCTCCTCCCCTTCCTCTGGAAACACTGCGCCAGCCCATAAATTTCTCACTTCCCCTGCCGGACTTCAGTTTTTACAAAATCATCTCCGGCTAGCTGGGGAGACACAAGAACACATTAGTAACATACCATCAAAACTCATTACGATGCTGCGTTCTGGTCTTAAGCAAAACCCCCCCAAATCTCAGGGAGGGTAACTAGGGCTGTCCTGAAAGACTACTGGAAAAGACGTTACCGGTAAGTAACTCGAATTTTCCCCTTTTGTCTTTCAGGACAGCCACAATGAGAGGATAAGCGAGCACTTACCAACTAGGGTGGGACTACAGCTTGCAAAACCTTCCGTCCAAAGGCTTGCTCACCTGCCCACAACAGGTCCACTCTGTAATGTTTCACGAAAGTGGAGTAGTTGGACCTTGCAGCTGCCCTGCATATCTGTTCTGGCGTAGCTCCAGCCTTTTCCGCCTGAGAAGCTGCCAAAGCTCTGGTAGAGTGTGCCTTTATCCCTGTAGGGATCTCCTTACCAGCTAGGGTATATGCCTGTCCAATGGTTGCTCTGAGCCATCTGGCAATAGTGCGTTGAGACGCCTGGTAATTTCTGGCCCCAGAAAACAAAACAAATAGTGAGTCTGACTTCCTAAATTCCCTTGTCAGCTCTAGGTAGTGCAGGATGTAGAAATAGAGAACTCCGGCGCTGTCTGATGGACTGGGGGGACTGCAGCAGCACCTGTGGATCTGATCCTAACAGAAAAAGTGAAGTATGGTAGCTGCGCTGTGGGGGAGGGAATGGGAAGATGGAAGTGAAAAGGGAATGTGAAGTAAAGGGATCGTGGGTGAACTTAAACAGTGAGATTAAAAAAAAAATATTTAATGTATCCAATGATACTACAATGAACAATATAGATAAAAGTGAACAAACACCTATAATCCTGTAAAGATTTAACAGTGAAAATACAAAAGTAAAATGGCTACTTCATATACA
The DNA here is from genome assembly GCF_905171775.1 of Rana temporaria. Lineage (NCBI taxonomy): Eukaryota > Metazoa > Chordata > Amphibia > Anura > Ranidae > Rana > Rana temporaria. The sequence goes on from NC_053493.1 coordinate 277,577,072, forward strand.
AACACCAAAAATAGCATAAAATAAGTGGGAAAAAAAATGTGCAAAACTACAAAAAAATCACACATGTGATAAAGTCCTGTCCATAAATAAGGATCAAATCTAGCAGTTCAGTAATTCCTCCACAGAACAGTGTCTAGATAAACACCTCCACCAAAATTGCAATGTGCACAAATGAAATCTTCAGTAATGACACCTCTGATGTGCTGGCAACTCACCTCACGGCTGCTTATCCAAACAGCTAACCGAGATCCTGATCGCAGCTGGATGTGTGAGCTGATAAAACACCTCCTCCTGACTCCTAAGACAGCTCTCAGCGGCCAATGTGTGTCATGGAAAAGAGAAGATATATGCAATGCATATAGCGTGACACTGTGGGGGTACCTCGAACAGGTAAAGATTTGAGAAAATGCACTCACATGTATGAAAGGACAGCGGGCATAAATCCACGAGTGCCGAACTTGTATCCCCCTCAGAGTGTCAGCTATACACGCGAGTGTGTGATCTGATCCTCATACGTCCAAATAGCAAGGCTCAATGTATCATGGGACCATTAAGAAGAAGAGCGAAAAAGACCATAGCGTAACTCCATATAATGGATAAATTTAATAAAAAAACAAATAAAAAAACTAATTTAGGTAGTGAAGTAAAATAAAACATCCACGAGCGCCGAACTCATTTTAAAACTTCAGACTGTCTGTACCCGGTGCTCCAATCCCTACGTATCGTCACATCACGTGACTTCATCAGGGGATAACACAGGGTAAAAGTGAATGTACTTAAATAGTCTCCAGTGACAGGACGGCCGTCGGACATTTTCTAGAAGCCTCCCATAGAGAATCATAGCGGCCATATTGTTGTGGTCCTCAATGATAATGAATGGAGCCGCCATTTGCCTGGAGATCACACACACACAGCGGTGTATACTACAGCTAAACAGCAAGGGCCTCCAATCCAAAAAAAAAACGTCTAGGCGCATAAATATTGCACTTATCAACGATAAATTGCTAGCTAATGAGGGAGCGGGTGTATGAACCCGCCCACTGCATGAGGGAAAAAGGCAACAACCGAAACAATAAGGGACACTGTAGTGAGGGGAGAGGAATCACATGCTAAAGTGAATGAGAGAAATGCCATCAGACACGAAGACCCCTTCCACGCTGAAGCGCCCCCACAGCGATCAAGCGTCAATAATAGCGCCACCAAAACGCTCCCCATGCATCCCAATAGACCCCCCACACCGACCCCCGCCAGCAGCATCCATGGAGCAGCCCAAGGGCGCCGAAGAAAAAAAAAAAGTATAAAAAATAAAAACGCTCCAAAAATCGCCCCTCTCCATTCAAACGAACCAAAAGCGCTGCAAAAACGCCCCCGCCCCTCTACATCGACGTGGTGCACCTGCAGGATGCATCTCCTGACATACAAGGTATGAAACCAATTCCCCTTCACCTGTGGGGTTGGGACAAAAGGAAGGTAGAACAACTTCCTGACTGTGGAATTTCAAAGTAACCTTGGGTAAAAATGCTGTATCGGTCTTAAAAATGATCCAATCTGGAAAAACAACACAAAAGGGGGTCTAACAGATAAGGCCTCTATCTCGCTGACCTTCCTAGCAGTAGTCACTGCAACCAAAAAAACTGCCTTTAAGGTCAGATCCTTTAGAAAACACTTATCTAAAGGTTCAAAGGGGGGACCCGTGAGGGCCTGCAAAACTAAGGACAGGTCCCAGCTGGGGAACGGTGGGCCCTGAGCTGGTCTCTGCCTAGAGAGAGCCCTGAAAAACCTGACTACACAGGGGTTAGAAGCCAAGGGTTTTTCTAGGTATGCACGAAGTGCTGGGATCTGTCCTTTGAGGGTACTTACAGAAAGACCCCTATCTGCGCCACACTGCAGGAATTACAGAATGGCTGTGGAGCTCTGCACAGAACAGGAGCGTCCTATGCACCACTTAAAGCAAAGCCAAACCTTCTGGTAGATCTGGCGAGTCTCCTTCTTCCTGCTATTAAGGAAGGTGGTAATTAACCTCTCTGAAAACCCCTTGGATCTTAGGAAGCCCTCCTCAGTAGCCAGGCCGCTAGTCTCCACTTGTGTACCTGAGGGCAGAGAACTGGGCCCTGCAGGAGGAGATCCTCTCGGGTGGTAGGAGAAGGGGAGGTTCTACAGCCAGCTGCTTGAGCACTGTGAACCAAGCCCTCTTGGGCCAATGTGGTGACACTAGGATCAGGGAAGTGCTTTCCAACTGAAACGTCCTCAGCACTGCGGGCAATAATACCGGTGGTGGCAATGCGTAACACATTCTGAACTGCCAGCTCTGGGACAGTGCGTCCACCCCCAGAGCTCCCTCTCCTCTGTTTAGAGAGAAAAAGGAGAGGGCCTTTGCATTTTCTTTTGACGCAAAGAGGTCCACCTCCGGAGGTCCCCATCTCTTGACCAAGAGATTGAAGACCTCCTGATTGAGGACCCACTTGCGCTCTCTCAGTTGCTTCCGACTGAGAAAGTCTGCCAACACATTCTTCTCGCCTCTCAGAAAGACTGCTGAGAGTGAGAGAGTGTTGATCTCGGCCCAGCCCAGGATGTCTGTTGCTAGGGCCGACAGAACTCCGCTCCTCGTGCCGCCCTGCTTGTTTAGGTAGGCTACGGCCGAGGAATTGTCCGACCACACCCGAGTGTGGTGTCCCCGGAGTTCCTCTTGGAAAAATCTGAGGGCCAGCCCCACTGCCCTCAGTTCCTTCCAATTGGACGATCGCTTTAGATCTGGTGAACACCCCAGCCCTTGCCACCTGCGTCTCTGGTTATTACCCGAGATAAGCCACAGCCGACCCTGCGACAGGTTTGTAACCTTCCTCCACCACCAGAGGGATCTTTTTACTTGATCTGGAACGTGAACCAAGGTGTCTAGAGCCTCTAGACTGTGGTCCCACACCCTTAGGACGAAGGCCTGCAGGGGGCAAAAGTGCAGCCCTGCCCATTGGACTGCTGGGAGGGTGGATGTCAGCAGACCTAGTGTTGACAATAGAGATCTTATCAGGACCTGCTGGTTGCATTGTAGGAGGGCCACCACTCTGTCTAACTTTAAGACCTTCTCTGTTGGGAGAAACACTCTTTCCTTCCCCCTTCCCTCTTTATTAGTCCCAACATAATCATCATTTGATTTGAATATTTTTGAAAATGACTCATTATTGATCATTCATTTTACCTGTTATTGTTGTAACTAGATGTAAACTGCAACTATGTAACAATGTTTTTGTGTTTTTCATTAGATTCGCTGAATGCCCCATCCATGGCTTGTCCTTCTGGCTTCGTGTCCATTCAATGATCTCTTTTTACATCGCTGTGTGGCAACATCGATGTTTGACTATGTTTGCTAGTCACCCTGTTTTGTTCCGACATTAACTTTGCTTCTATGCGGCGTCTTGTTCGTGCTATCCCGGCCTCCTACCCGTGGTTGTATGGACACCCAAGAGCTGTGTGTTCTATTGACACACAGCCCATCCCTGGCCACGCTCTGTTTGCCCTCTGCTGTCTGTAAACACCATCGCCTCCCGTTACATCTTGCTGACTGACGCATGCGTGGCCGCTATGCCCCCCCCTTTTTTTTTTTGCTGGCGGAAGACCTTGCGCCGCACAGCATTATGGGGACTGTAGGCGTGTGACGGCGCACGCACCGTGGCCACCTGATGTCCGCGACTGGTCAGTGACCATTATCACTGACCAGCTGGGGGGCTATTCAAACAGGCTCACTCAGCATTTGTTTGCTGTTGAGTGCTGCCTATTGGTTCTGCTTGTCAGCTGGTCAGTGATCATCATCACTGACCAGCTGGGGGGGCTATTCAAACAGGCTCATTCAGCATTTGTTTGCTGTTGAGCCTGGTGGGTGCTGTGTATCGGTTCTGCTTGTTAACCACTTAAGCCCCGGACCATTTTGCAGCTAAATGCCCAGGCCAGGTTTTGCGATTCGGCACTGCGTCGCTTTGACAATTGCGCGGTCGTGCGACGTGGCTCCCAAACAAAATTGGCGTCCTTTTTTTCCCCACAAATAGAGCTTTCTTTTGGTGGTATTTGATCACCTCTGCGGTTTTTATTTTTTGCAATATAAACAAAAATAGAGCTACAATTTTGAAAAAAAATTCAATATTTTTAACTTTTTGCTATAATAAATATCCCCCAAAAACATATATAAAAAAAAAAAAAAAATCCTCAGTTTAGGCCGATACGTATTCTTCTACCTATTTTTGGTAAAAAAAAAAAAAAAAAAAAAAAAAATCGCAATAAGCGTTTATCGATTGGTTTGCGCAAAATTTATAGCGTTTACAAAATAGGGGATAGTTTTATTGTATTTTTATAAAAAAAAATTTACTACCATTGGCGGCGATCAGCGATTTTTTTCGTGACTGCGACATTATGGCGGACACTTCGGACAATTTTGACACATTTTTGGGACCATTGACATTTTCACAGCAAAAAATGCATTTAAATTGCATTGTTTATTGTGAAAATGACAGTTGCAGTTTGGGAGTTAACCACAGGGGGCGCTGTAGGAGTTAGGGTTCACCTAGTGTGTGTTTACAACTGTAGGGGGGTGTGGCTGTAGGACTGACGTCATCGATCGAGTCTCCCTTATAAAAAGGATCACTCGATCGATACGCCGCCACAGTGAAGCACGGGGAAGCCGTGTTTACATACGGCTCTCCCCGTTCTTCAGCTCCGGGGAGCGATCGCGACGTAGCGGCTATAAACGAATAGCCGCGCCGTCGTCCCGGATCGCTCCCCGAGGGAATCCGCCCACCGCGGAGGGGGTCCCGATCATACCCCCCACCCGCTAGAAGGCAAGGACGTATATATACGCCCATCTGCCTGTCCGTGCCATTTTGCGGACGTAAATAGTCGTGCGGCGGGCCTTAAGGGGTTAAAAGGTAAAAAGGTAAATATTTGTTACTCTTACCTTTTGGTACTAATTTTTCCAATGTTATATTTTATGCTCTTGGTTGACTGTATTGTCATCCTTGAGAATGTAGGACCTTCTTTTTTGAATGGTCTCTATTTCATTTATATTTTTAAGGTTTTCCCTTTATTTGCCTTTTTTACAAGTCCCGTGTGATGCTTTAGGACTGAGCTAATCACCTCACGCTCACACTATAATTGTTTCCTTCAGTGGCAGCTTATTCAGCACCCACCCATTTAGCACTTTCAAATAAATCCAAATAGGTGTGTATTGATTAGGTTAGTCCTTGTTAGAGGAGAAGTTACCGCAAATTATTATTTTGTGGTTTTTTAACCCCTGTTTTTCTTTTTTTGAATTTTCTATACTCTACTGTGCAATATTAGCCCCCTGCAACCGCACCAAGGTTGGAGTGTTGCTGTGTTTGGCGCTGCCATTTGCTGCATTTTGGCTCTGTATGACTCCCACTCTGGTCATCATCTGGCCACCTCCACACTGGAGATGATTTTGTGTGCATTGAGTCTTTTGAGAATATAGACATGTTTTGAGACATTCATCTGTTTATACTGTAATGTATTAATTATGCATGTATATCTTCCATTAGATTGTACAAAGACACACTGATTGACTCATATCCCTGAGGAAGGCAACGATTTGCCGAAACATGTCGGGATTATGTAACAACTTATGTCAATCTTAGTCGAACGTTACTGTTTTTATCTTCTATTTTTCTATTACAAATAAAAATATTTATATCTATAATTTTGCTTTGACTTTTCTGTATGACTTGTTTAATGGCACCGCTATAATCCCTCTCACCCTTCACAATCTTATACCTTAATTTATAGGGATGAGGTGCCTGATCTAAAAGAGGACACAACAATTCACTCTTAAGAGTGTTGAGTCCAACCAGAATCCCAGGTATGTGATATGTGGTGAGGGGATGAGACTGGATTTCTCCAAGTTCAGTAGCCACCCCAGGTCCGTTAGGATTTTCATCGTCATCTCCAGATCTTTGGAAAGCTGTTCTGGGGAATGCCGCGAACAGGAGCAGGTCGTCCAGGTATGCTATGATGGACACTCCCTGGAGGCGCGGAAACGCCACAGGTTCTGCCAAGAGCTTGGTAAAGATGTGGGGAGATGAGGATAGCCCGAATGGCAGAGCCTGGAACTGCAGGTGTACAATTGTTCCATCTAGGTCTACTGCTAGTCGCAAGAAACTGAGTTTTCTGCGATTGAAACGTGTAGGTACGCGTCCCTGAGGTCCAGAGATACCATGAAGCAGTTGTGGGGGAGAAGGGCCCTGACTGTGAATATTGACTCCATAGGGAACTGCTTGTAGGTAATTGACCTGTTCAGGGGTTTCAAATTCAGGATTAGTCTGAATTTTCCAGAAGTCTTCTTCACAACAAAAATGTGTAAATAGAATCCCTTCCCCTTTTCTGCCTCCAGAACTCTGCGGACCACGCTCTGTTCTTCCAGATCCCTTAGGACCCCAAGCAAGGCTTCTGACTTTTCTCTGCACTTGGGTAACTGTGTAATCACGTATCTCTGGGAGGGGACTTGCAAACTCTAGGCGATGCCTCCCATTGTGGGAGGAAGGTCCCCAGTCTTCCTCCCACCCTGACTAGAGAGTCATTGCTTTTTGCCGGGCTGCTCAGGAGGGCGCCCCTCCTCTGCCCCTGCCTTTCGTGGTCCAAAGCTTTTTCTGCCCCTCAGGCTTTGGTGCCCCCCTCTGTCTTTGCGGACGAAACCCCCTCTTTGACTGTACCGGGGCCTTTCGTTTGAGAGGAAAGGATTTTTTCTTATCCGTCATGCGGTCTAGAATGGTTTCTAGACCTTGGCCAAAGAGTAGGTCACCAGTCAGGGGTATCCCGCATAACTTGGCCTTAGAGGCGCTGTCACTCGGCCAAGTTTTGAGCCAGAGGGCTCTTCTGGCAGAGTTAGCCAAGGCCACCGACCTGGCCAACATGCAAATAGATTCCGCTGAGGCGTCAGCTATATAAGCGATACCTCACAGGATTGTGGTAAAGGAGGACAAGATGGTATCCTTAGCCATACCTGCCTCAATGTGCTCCCTTGATCTTGTTGAGCCAGTGCTCTAAGTTGCGGGCCACAACTGTAGCAGCCTTCTTAGGCTTTAAATTACCCATTGTAGAGTCCCATGTCTTTTTAAGAAGGGAGTCTATCCTCTTGTCCATCACATCAGCTAAGGACCCCATGTCCTCAAAACGCTAGGTCCGTGTTTCTCGAGACCTGGGAGAAGGCTGCGTCTAATTTGGGGGTCTTTTTCTAAATAGACGCCGGGTCCTCTGAAAAGGGAAACCTTCTTTAAAGGGACCTGAAAAAGAAGGGTTTTCTCTCGGGATCCTCCCATTCCTCCTTAACTTTGTTAACCAATACCTTATGTACTGGAAAGACTCTTTTCTCTTGCTCCCCCAGACCCCGATGCATTTGGTCATGGAGGGTTAAGGTCTTTTTGTCGGCCTGGATACTGAGGGTCGTATTAATTGCACCCAAGAGGTCCTCTACCTCATCCAGGGATAACTTATATCTGGAGGGCTTGCCGGATTCCCCATCCTGGCCCTCCTCCTCTGAGCCCTGAGAATCAGAGGTAGCACTATCTGGACGGGCCTGTTCAACACCGGAAGGACCTGAAGCCTCCTCTGTGTAGTGGCAGGTGCAGAGCCCTGAACCAGCGGAGGGGTTGTATCCTGAGAGACGGGATTAGAAGGGAGTTGAAATCTTTCAAAGAGACTCTTAAAAGGATAAAAAGGTGGACGAGAGTTCCTTTACGGAAGCAGCTAGTCCTGACTCCCGCTCTGAATCCCTCTCTCTAACTAGGGTGTCTATACAGTTCCTGCATAGGACTTTTGTCCATGACTCCCCCTAGAACATCCCTACAGGAGGCACACTTCCTTCTGGAGGTATGGGACGACTTTGACTTCTCAGGAGCTTTCTGAAATACATGTACAAAAAAGGACAGAAAAAAAATCCCACCCAGGGGGATTGCCCCCCCCCATAGACAGGAACCATGTATGGACGGGCATTCCTAAGTAGAGAGGAACCCACCCCAGGGTACTCTTGTCTTAGGAAGGCTGGAGGTAGTGTCACTGGGTGTCGATTGAGCGTCCGCTTCCGACATGACCGCAGGTGGTTGCTGCTACGGAGTCTCACGCTTCCTGTGCGCCTTCCCGACTCTCTCCAGTGTGTGCCTGGTCCCCTATCAGCTCCACGACCCGGAACCGGAAGTCGCGGGTCAAAGGGGAAATATCCACCCTCCGCCAGAAATGACATCACTCGCCATCCAGCCCGCTGGTTCCAAAAAATGTGGCCTGTAGAAAAAAAAAGAGGGAGAGCTAGGATGCCTCCCTGCTGCGGCCCTGTGGACGCGATAGGGGACCCCCTCAGCCTGCTGCCGCTCTTGACGAGGATGGGGTGGCTCCAGATGGTGGTTAAGTACCGCACCTATAGTACCCTAGAAGCCCCTGCCTCTCTCCAGGTTCTAAAAGCGGCCTCAGTCCCCTGACTGACCGGCCTGGTTCCAAGCACAGTGTCTCCCCTCCGGAGAAAACACTAACAACTGAAGTCCGGCAGGGGAAGTGAGAAATTTATGGGCTGGCGCAGTATTTCCAGAGGAAGGGGAGGAGCCTATGTCTCATTGTTGCGGTTCTGAAAGATGAAAGGGGAAAAGGGGATGAACAAATGTGAACTTATCCTTTCAAGCTGGCCTACCATCATTTTATCTCAAGTTAGTGGCATTCATCCTACGCAATGTGTATATTTAAACACCTACGGGTATTTATTACCTCCCACAAATATCACAGTACCTCCCTCCCTTTTAATCGACAATGGACATCATCTGCTTTCTCTTCAGGAGCATGGCACTATTTTTATTCAGACATTATCCAGGGTAAGCATCTGTGTCGTAGACTAAGATGTTGGCTCACAGAGGACACAATCGTGTAAATCCTAATGCCTATGCAGAACCTGAATCTGCCTTAATATCAACATCTTGTAATCAGTAGCACAGCAGATCTCATTCTAGCTGAGGAAAACTCAGCACTTTGCACCAATTAGCTTTGCAAAAAATTGAGAATCTAAAATTACTTGGCTTCTAGAGGTGAGAAGAGCTGGGACCGAATGGTTTTGTTTTCAGTCTAGCCATCCATCCACAGTATATATAGTTACAAAATTAAAAATACTTACTTTAGTAGTATATTTTTCAGCAACTGACTGAACTTTTCCTGTTCTATAGAAAGAGATCTAAAAGCAGAATAAAAACAAATTGAAACTTGAACCAATACTTTAACCAGTTGAGTCAACAGCCATTTGTCTTAGTTTTGTTATAAAAGAGCAATGGGACTCTGAGGTTCTCTCTGTTTACATTCAACTCCAGGACCAAGCCCAGGAGCTGAAATGTCACTGTTACAGAACACTCCATACGAGGTATTTTAAAATACAAAGCGTAAATATGAAGGAAATGGATGTAGCAGTACCCCCGTAAGGGCTGCTGAAAGTTGTGGACCACCTGCCACCCTGGCACTTACTTCCCAACTACCTTGGAGACAATGAACAGATGTTTGTTTTGTTATTTTATTGAGGGATTTGAACTTGGATGGGGATAGGAGTATATGGGATACCCAATAAAACGAACAATCGATTGAATAAATCTTCAATCAGTTGAGACACTATAAACAAGAAAAAAGTGTAACGCAAAATATAAAATTAGACGCGAATAATCGCGATAATGAAACCCCCCAAAAAAAACAAATAAGTGAAAATTAAATAAATATTAAGCATGTAGCCAGTGAAAAAGTCTATCAGAGATGATTCACCAGTGTAAAGGTCCACAGTAAAAGTGACAATTCCTCCACCACAAGTCTCTCCGGGTACTCTCACCTCCGGGAATGGACCCCTGAATTACCAGGAAGTCATGCACGCAGTGAATGAAAAATGATCAAATCCTCAAAATAATGCTCCCTCCATAGCACCATGGTGCTAGGTGTGTGTGCAGCTGCAGCATGAAAACTGCAATTGGAGGAGACTAGAGGCTGGAAAATCGGCCTAGAGAAATACTGGCTGTTTCTGTGGAGTTTAAAGCAACCCTGTATTGGGAGGATTATTATGAGGATTCGATCATTTTTCATTCACTGCGTGTATGACTTCCTGGTAATTCAGGGGTCCATTCCTGGAGGTGAGAGTATCCAGAGAGACTTGTGGTGGAGGGATTGTCACTTTTACTGTGGACCTTTACACTGGTGGATCATCTCTGATGGACTTTTTCACTGGCTACATGCTTAATATTTATTTAATTTTCACTTATTAGTTTTTTGGGGGGGGTTTTATTATTGCGATTATTCGCGTCTTGTTTTATATTTTGCGCTGCACTTTTCTTTTTTATCTTTGTTACCAGAATTTGTGTTATTCTTATAGTGTCCAGCTTGCAATGGGGGGGGGGGGGGTTTATTTATTTATTAATTTCATTAATATTTTTGTGCTGATTGCACACCCTGTTTTTTGCAGTTGAGACACTATATACACTTAACAGCTCCAGTCTCCAACACAACACTTGCTTGTAGACTGTTTCTCGCTCTCCTGCACAACACTTCACTTCCCAGGTACAGCTAGCAGATCATTAGGCCCAAGACTGACTCAGTCAGGTCCTAGAAATTGCCATTCACAGGCAGGGACCACGGGTCCCTTTAGTGTAGCAAAAGAATAGGAGTTCTGTAGTGCGAGTTGACCTATGGTGGACTACTGCTCCCAGCAATCTCTCTTCAGGCCCTGACAGCCCTCCTGGCTGCAGCTGCCTGACTCCACTGCCGGTAACATTGCAATCCATACTGGCTCCAGCTCCATCTTTGTTTCCTCCCAGTCCTCCTGGCTGCACACACCAATGGTTCCCTCCTAAAGACTTGCCCGGCAGTACTAGCTCCCGCTGTCCTCTGACTCCTCTCTGTGCCTCCTGTTCAGATCCTTTATGCGTTCTGGAAGGGATCCGTACTGCACCAGAGTCCCAGGCCCAAAGTCACCCCCCAGAATGGACGACGCACCTTCAAATGCCCTGACAGCCTAGCACTCCATTCTCAGTTATTCCACCCAACAACCCCCCAGCTGGGCTGACTCTGGGTATTTAAGGAGGCCTGCCCCTGCCAATCTTAGTTGTGGATTGGTCAGGTCTCCCTGAAAAACCCCAAACTGCTCCCCCCACTTACCCTCTTCCAGAATCCTCTAGAAGCAAGAGGCAGATAACCGTGAAGCGATACTGTCTGAATCACCAGCCTACTCTGAGCCACTCCCAGCCCACACAGCTCAAAACAGGCCTAGTTCTCAGCTAGGTATGCCTAAATTTACCTGCACTCACCAAGACTCTCCCTTCTAGCATCTAGGGTGCTACATGGATTATCATAGTCATTGCATCTCCTGTAAATATGAAGGCCACGACATGTCTGATACAGCTCTGATCCATTACTGCAGAGCTCCAGCGTGTTTGCACAGTACACGTGCAGAGCCCGCCAGGAGTTCGGCGATGCGCTAATCACAGGCAGGGAGACATTTCCCGATCTCTGCAGCCGAGCATCGGAACAATGTCTCCCTGCCTGTGATTAGTGCAGCGCCAACTTCCTGGCAGGCTCTGCACGTGTACTTTGCGAACACGCCGGAGCTCATCCTTACTGCAGAGCAGCATGGCAGCCTGCATCAGGTTGCCACTTACCAGATCCAGACCGGCTGTGTTTTTGCATTTGATGCTCATGCAGTAAAGTCATTCAGCACTTTGTAATTGTAAACCTGGGAAAATAACACCCTTGTGCCTATTTTGTTTTTCACCAACCCAACATGATCTTTTTTGAATGTTGTGCTATTGATGTAAGCAAATAAATTTTTGCCTTTTTGCCTGTGTATGTCACAGCATACTGTCAAATAGGGGGGGAGGCTTTTAAATTGCACTTATCCCACTAGGGTTCCAAAATTGCCCTATCCATAGACGACCCTGTACTGACAGAGTACCTGCTACTATACTTGGGTCAGTGTACACTAGCACAAGGGTAACCACCCTATCCCCCTTATGCTCTTGCTACCTATCCCTTTCCAACACCCAAACCTTTTTTTTCCCCATCCAGGTCTACCCTTTTGACCCCTCCTTCCCTCCTCACTTTTAACCCACTCACCATCTCATATTTGCTTCTTCTACACTCTTCATCTCCCTTGATCCTGGCCAAAACTAAAAATACTGCAGTTTAAACTTGGGCTATAATTTAGCTGTATATCCTGCGGTATAACTAGGACCTGCTGCAGGGAGGGTACATTCATATCCCAGGCCTTTTTTAGGGTTTGAGATAGAAGCCTTTATGGACATTTTCATTTCTAGAAGGATTCCTCACCAGACACCCCTACTAGCACACTCCATCATACCCTCTTAACAACATTCTGTAAGCATCTGGGAACTGAGACCAGTTAATTGGAGTTTTGGGAGAAGAATGTTGACCTATTCTTGCTTGAGCCTATGCTGCTCTAAAATCTTGATATATCTAAGCATTAATGGTGCCTCTCAGATGTGCATTCTGCCTTTTCCATATGCACTAATGCACCCCCATACCATCACAGATACAGGCTTTTGAATGGAGCGCTGATAACAAGCCAGAAGGTCCCCCTCTTTAGTCTTTTAGGACATGGCGCCCATGGTTGTTAAAAAAAAAAAAAAGAAAAGAAAAAAAAGAAGTCTGACCACAGAACAATTTTCTACTTTGCAACAGACCATTTTAAATAAGCTTTGGCCCAGCGAAGACGGCGGTGTTTCTGGATCATTTTCAGATATGGCTTCTTATTGGCATGATAGACATTTAACTTGCATTTTTGAATGGCACAGCGAACTGTGTTCACAGACAGTGATTTGTGGAAGTATTCCTGAGCCCATGCAGTGATGTCCATCACAAAATCATGCCGTTTTTAATACATTGCTGTCTGACGTTCACGGGCATCCATTATTGCTTTTCGGTCATGTCTCTTGAGCACAGAGATTTCTTCAGATTCTCTGAATAGTTTAATATTATGTACTGTGGATGATGATATATTTAAAGTCTTTGCAATTTTACATTGAAGAACATTATTCTGAAACCGACAACTTCTTTCACTTTTTTTTTATTGCAGTTTTGAACAAAACAAATAGTACACAGTTAGTGTAAAAAAAAAAAAAAAAAGAAGGTATGGGACAGTAAACGAATATACAAGACCTTCACCCTTAGCGACAAAACAGTATCATATAATTACAATACCGCCAGGATGAAATATTGTCAGCATTAAACTGTATAGATACTGAGGAATGGTCTCCATCCAAAGAAAGTGCAAAACATAATGGCAGAAAAAGAAAAAAAAAATCAAACAGTGATCAAAGCAGCATCTCATAAAGATCGATGGCCGAACTGGCACTTAAGAGGAGCTCCACCCAAAAGGGGAAGCGCTGCTTGTTTGCGCCCTCCCCACCTCCACTGCTACATTTGGCACTTTTTTACCTGGTTGTGACACATACCTGCTCCAGCTTCCGGCTTAGATAACAGCGGCGATCTAAGACTAAAGTTTGTCTAAAGAAAAGAGAGAAGGAACCAGGAGTAAGAAAAGGATTGGGGGGGGGGGGGAGATGGGAGGTACCCTGGGGACTCTTGTCAGAACAGTAAGACAGATGCAGCTAGTTCCAAGAAGCGAAATGGCTTTTGAGACATGGTAAGAATCACTGTCAACTTCTCATTAATGAACGTTCCGTTGCCAATTAACACAATTTTCTGCTAAATGTTCTTAGTTTAGTACCACTTTGCCAGCTTTTTGTTGCAATGTCCCAACTTTGACATTTTTGCAGAGATTTATTAAAAAAGAAAAACTGAAATATCACATGGTCCTAAGTATTCAGACCCTTTGCTGTCACACTCATATTTAACATAGGTGCTATCCATTTCTTCTGATCATCCTTGAGATGGTTCTACACCTTCATTTGAGTCCAGCTGTGTTCGATTATACTGATTGGACTTGATTAGGAAAGCCATACACCTGTCTATATAAGACCTTACAGCTCACAGTGCATGTCAGAGCAAATGAGAATCATGAGGTCAAAGAAACTGCCTGAAGAGCTCAGAGACAGAATTGTGTCAAGGCACAGATCTGGCCAAGGTTACAGAAAAATTCTGCTGCACTTAAGGTTCCTAAGAGCACAGCGGCCCCTATAATCCTTAAATGGAAGACGTTTGGGACGACCAGAACCCTTCCTAGAGCTGGCTGTCCGGCCAAACTGAGCTATCGGGGGAGAAGAGCCTTGGTGAGAGAGGTAAAGAAGAACCCAAAAGATCACTGTGGCTGAGCTCCAGAGATGCAGTCAGGAGATGGGAGAAAGTTGTACAAAGTCAACCATCACTGCAGCCCTCCACCAGTCGGGGGTTTATGGCAGAGTGGCCCAACAGAAGCCTTTCCTCAGTGCAAGACACATGATTGCCCGCATGGAGTTTGCTAAAAAAACACCTAAAGGACTCCAAGATGGCAAAAAAAAATTTGGCCTCAATTCTAAGAGGTATGTGTGGAGAAAACCAGGCACTGCTCATCACCTGTCCAATACAGTCCCAACAGTGAAGCATGGTGGTGGCAGCATTATGCTGTGGGGGTGTTTTTTCAGCTGCAGGGACAGGACGACTGGTTGCAATCGAAAGAAAGATGAATGCGGCCAAGTACAGGGATATCCTTGACAAAAACCTTCTCCAAAGTGCTCAGGACCTCAGACTGGGTTGAAGGTTTACCTTCCAACAAGACCCTAAGCACAAAGCTAAAATAACGAAGGAGTGGCTTCACAACAACTCCTTGACTGTTCTTGAATGACTTAGCCAGAGCCCTGACTTAAACCCAATTGAGCATCTCTGGATGACCTAAAAATGTCTGTCCACCAACGTTTACCATCCAACCTGACAGAACTGGAGAGGATATGCAAGGTGGAATGGCAGAGGATCCCCAAATTTAGTTGTGAAAAACTTGTCGCATCTTTCCCAAAAAGACTCATGGCTGTTTTAGATCAAAAGGGTGCTTCTACTAAATACTGAGCAAAGGGTCTGAATACTTAGGACCATGTTTATATTTCAGTTTTTATTTTTTAATAAATCTGCAAAAATGTCAACAATTCTGTGTTTTTCTGTCAATATGGGGTGCTGTGTGTACATTAATGAGGAATAAAATTAACTTAAATGATTTTAGCAAATGGCTGCAATATAACAAAGAGTGACAATTTTAAAGGGGTCTGAATACTTTCCGTACCCACTGTATATAGAGAGAGACAGATATAGATATATCTATAATATCTATACACACACACACATACACCAAAAAAAAATGCTATTTTCTACTATTAAAAAACATATCCAATAAAAACATTAAAAAAAAAATTCCTTCATAAAATTAAGGCCAAAATGTATTCTGCTAAATGTCTTTGGTAAAAGAAAAATCAAAATAAGTGTATATTAATGGGTTTGTGCAAAAGATAGAGTTTACAAAACTAGAATTGACACAGCTATAGATGCTATACTGTAATAGCGGTGATCAGCAACTTATAGTGTGATTGTGATAGGGCGTCGGACAACGACACTGGCTGGTAAGGTCACTGATGTTGCTAGTGACACTAATACAGTGATAATACTGTACATGGACACTGTACTGACACTGGATCGAAAGAGTTAATATCTAGGGGCAATCAAGAAGTTAACTGTGTGCCCAACAATGTGTATTGTGTGCTGCTTTTACTTTCTGGTCTGGCCGTTTTTTCTCCCTGCTTTTCTAGGGAGAATAGCCAGATCGCTGTTCCTATGTACACAGAGTTCTGTGTGTGATTGGACCAATCAGTAGGTATTGGCTGAAATCCGCTGACAAACTCATGCTGTGTCAAACTACGGCGCGGATCGTCAGGGGAAGCACACATGTGCACCCCAAACCCAGAAGAAGGCTGGTTAGGTACATGTCCGTGACAGTGCCTGTACCTGCCACCAGCTCGCAGTATATTTACTATGAGTGGTAAGCAGGTGGTTAAACATTTGGTAGGTTTTCTTTTTTTTTTTTTGTGAACAAAATGGGTTTACTGTATGATATTTGCAAATCACTGCATTGTCGCATGGCAATGCAATACAAACAGGAGCCTAGTGACAGATTACAAGGTTGTTGCATCAGTCAAAACCCCCTCCCTAGACTACACATATGACTGAAAGAAACCCTGGCTACTTCAAAACACATCCGTTTAACCATTTCACTGTCAGGTCCATATGGAATACAGTCCTACAGCACTGCTTCCAGCTGCCCAGGTCTGTACGCCTTACGGACCTCACTTCTCCTTCTGCTATAAGTGCGTGGTCACGTCAGTGACCATAAACTTTTAGGAAAATTGTCCAGCAGATTGCTGAACAATCCTATAGCTCTGATCAGCCAATTACAATCCGTTGATCAGAGTAATTAACCTAAAATTTGACCCATTCAACTCACTGCTCCTGCTTGCCTGTCTCCTACTGATCTCTTTCCCTCTACCCAACCTGCTGCCCTGGCCCCTAAAATGCTCCCCCTTCTGTCTCAGCAAAGCTAGGATCGGTGCAAGCACCTTGGTAAAAACTCTTGGTGCCGACGCATCCCCATTTACACAAATATCACGGGACAAAAAAAAAAAAAAAATCAGTAGCACCATCTATGTTTTTTTTTTTACAATCTCTGAAAGCTGTAAGTAAAAACCTCCAGATTTTTTGAGAAATTTGGATATTTACATGTTTGCGCATTTGCAATTGAGCATTTTGCAAAAAAGTGCAATTTAAAATTTACTAAATATTTGTTATTTATTACTCAATACAACTTTTACTTATAGCAGGAAATTTGTAAAATATGCTGTGTTTTTATTTGCTAAGAATGACTTTAATGATCCATAGAAATGTTTCTTTATTCTACTGGTCATGTGCTTTCAGAAAATATATGGTTTGGTGGGACTTGCACAAACTCTGAAAGCTGTAAGGGAAAAAATAAAGCAATGGAAAAAAATTGCAAAAAATGGTCTGGCCAGCTGAGTTTAACTGCTGAGAATAAATGCTAAAAACGCTATTGCAAAAACTTTGAAAAAAGTTGAAAAACTCACTGCAAAGCTACTGACGTTTTTTATGTTATTTTAACGTCCAGTGTGCATGAGACCTAAAAGTGGAGCACAGGGCTTGGCAGCAAAAGGGTTAAAGTGAAAACACAGTCTCATAGCGAGCGAGTCCTGTAGACACTCAGCAGGCACATTGGTCTAGTAGACGGACGTGTGCCTGTGAGCTCCTCTCAACTGACCTCCAGTGACTCACCCCTCTCGCACTCCGAGTAGCTGACAAGCTAGGCAGGCCAGTGCTCTCCCATCCCTCCGCGGCAGCCTCTCTCCCCGTTTTTTTCCCCCTGGCTTTTCCCCGCTGCTCCCCCCCCCCCTCCTCCACCGCAGCCTTTGCAGGACGTACGGCTCCCAGAGCCAGATAGGCAGGGCTTTCCACCTCTCAGCCTCAGCGTCCACTGCCAGACTCACTCTGCCCCACGATCCGCCTTCCCTGGATCCCTGGATCCCCTGATCTCCCCCTGGTCTCTCCCCTGTCTCCCAGAAAATCCATCCGACGGAGCCTTAAGGTAAGCCCCTGCTACAGGGCCTTCTCTTTTACCTCCTTGCGCACAGCTGGCGGCCATCCTTTTCAGGATAAGCCGCGGTGGTGACCCTCGCGTCACCTTGTGGAACCATCCGGCGGCCGCGAATCTAGGAAAGACCGCGGCTTCACCCGCGGCCTAGC
This sequence comes from Rana temporaria, assembly GCF_905171775.1. Classification (NCBI taxonomy): domain Eukaryota; kingdom Metazoa; phylum Chordata; class Amphibia; order Anura; family Ranidae; genus Rana; species Rana temporaria. Next base: position 277,594,814 of record NC_053493.1, read on the forward strand.
GGCACAATTCTCCCCAGCAACCCCATAATAAACCACAAACTTGAACCAGCCCACCTGTACCCCCAGCAGGTCCCCATCCACCACCTGGCATTCCTGGGCTACCTGAGGAGTGGGGACTCGGGCCTCCCAGCCACACACCCCTGGCTGGGGCCCTGAAATCCTCACTCCTGCATCCATCTTGCTACACCCCCTGTAATCTGGCCCCCCCACCTCCCTACTTATTTCACATTTGCTCTTTGATCCAGGGACTCGTCCGATCGCCCCCAGGGGATCAGGAAGGAATTTTTTTTCCCCGGACGCGGCATATTGACATCGCACGGACCAGGGTTTTTTTGCCTTCCTCTGGATCAAACAGGGAGGCAGGTTCTAGCATAACCTCCTCCCCCCCCCCCCCCCCCATCACCAAAATCCCCTACCCATGTCAGAAATCTGCCCCCAGTACAGTAATATCATGACTAATCTGAGATACTCTGCAAAAAACATTTTGGGGTTAACCACTTGCCGTCGCCGCACCGTCATAATACGTCCACAAGGTGGCTCTCCTAGGCGAGATCACGTATTATGACGTCCTACCTTTTAGCCGCCACTAGGGGGGCGCGCGCGCCCCCCGCTCGCCCCCGACTCCCGTGCGTGTGCCCGGCGGGCGCGATCGCCGCCGGGCACACGCGATCGCTCGGTACAGAGCGGGGAACGGGAGCTGTGTGTGTAAACACACAGCTCTCGTTCCTGTCAGCAGGGGAAATGCTTTTCTTCGGTTCATACAATGTATGAACCGAGGATCAGTGTTTCCCCTAGTGAGGCCACCCCCACAGTAAGAACACACCCAGGCATACTTAACCCCTTCCCCGCCCCCTAGTGTTAACCCCTTCACTGCCAGTGGCATTTTTATAGTAATCTAATGCATTTTTATAGCACTGATCGCTATAAAAATGCCAATGGTCCCAAAAATGTGTCAAAAATGTCCGAAGTGTCCGCCATAATGTCGCAATACCGAAAAAAAAATCGCTGATCGCCGCCATTACTAGTAAAAAAAATATTAATAAAAATGCCATAAAAATACCCCCTATTTTGTAAACGCTATAACTTTTGCGCAAACCAATCAATAAACGCTTATTGCGATTTTTTTTTACGAAAAATATGTAGAAGAATACGTATCGGCCTAAACTGAGGAAAAAAATGTTTTTTTATATATTTTTGGGGAATATTTATTACAGCAAAAAGTAAAAAATATTAATTTTCAAAATTGTCGTTCTATTTTTGTTTATAGCGCAAAAAATAAAAAAACGCAGAGGTGATCAAATACCACCAAAAGAAAGCTCTATTTGTGGGAAAAAAAGGACGCCAATTTTGTTTGGGAGCCACGTCGCACGACCGCGCAATTGTCTGTTAAAGCGACGCAGTCCCGAATCGCAAAAAGTACTCTGGTCTTTGGGCAGCAATATGGTCCGGGGGGTAAGTGGTTAAAGCCGTTTGCCTCAATATTATCAGCCGCCACCAAAAAAGCCCTAAGGAGCGAACACCTGTTTAGAATCGATCGACGATCGGCAGTCAAACACCGTTTCCCAAAATCCCAACCAAATTGCATATCATGCGCTCTGGTTAACACAAGATCGGCAGTCAGACACCGTTTAGAAATCCATGATCTCATCCTACAATGTGATTTAGACTGTCTCTTTATTACAGAAAGCTGGCTTACAGCGGACTGTAACACCATTCTAGACGAACTGGTGCCAGAAAATGATCGCATCATAACAGAAAATAGAGTAGGGCAAAGAGGAGGAGGCCTGGCAGTGATCCACAAGACTCACCTCGCGATCACTAAACCAGTCCTTCAAAACCCACTTCCATTCATGGAAACCCTTTCTCTACAACTTCAAACAAACCCCCAGGAGACCGTCCATATTCTACTCTGCTACAGACCACCCGGTCCAAAAATCGCAGTTTTTCCCATCTTTAACAGAATTCATTTCCACTTATACCCTAAGCAGCAAACACCTCTTGCTGCTTGGAGATTTTAACCTGTGGGCAAATTCCTCACAGGACCCCATCGCCGACGCTTGCATTGACCACTTGGAAGGACTGGGTCTGCAGCAACTAGTAAGTGGGCCCACACATGCTTCAGGGCACACACTTGATCTTATCTTCAGACAAGATCTGGAAGTAAAGATCCTCAAAAATGAGCCGTTACCATGGTCTGACCACCATGTAATCAAGTTCATTATTACCAAAAATGCCCCTTTAACAAAAAGATCTAAACCAGCAACAATGCACTGGACGAGATCGCAGAAGAAGCTCCATTCGGAACTCTTCAAAACAATATTAAAGAATAAAATAAAAACAATCCAACCACACCTAACAACCACAGAAACCCTGGATGCCATCAACAAGGCTCTGCTGCAGTCAGCTGACTCAGCAGCGCCAAAACGCAAAATCTGCATCCGAAAAAACAATTCCAGCTGGTTCAACGATCAGCTGTCATTGCTGAAGCAAGAGCGCAGGAGGGCCGAAGCCGCCTGGAAAAGAAGCTCTTCCGAGGAAAACCATGCCGTCTACAAGTCAATAACAAATAAATACCATAAAGAAATTTTTAAAGCCAAAAAAAAAAAACACTTTTCAACTGTCATCACCGATGCCCTAAACCGCCCCCGAGAACTTTTCAGGCTTGTCACCCAGGCCATGAATCCAGCCTGTCTTGAAGCCCCCAACACACATAGTCAAGAATTCTGCAATGAATTGTCAAACTATTTTATCAGTAAAATTGAGGGAATTCGTCAAAGCATTCTAAAGCAAAATAACACCCCCTCCAACCCCCCCCCCTCAACCATTCCCCCAACTCCCACAAAACTTCACCGCAATCACCAAAGTTCACTCTCAAACCCATCTCCATCGATACCACCAACAATATCATCGGCGCTCTGCGAAATAGCACAGCGCCCAATGATATCATCCCCACCAAACTGCTGAAGGAATGTGCTGATATTCTGGCTCCTCCCATCACACCGTTTATAAATCAGTCCTTCAGGGAGGGCATAGTGCCCTCACACTTGGAACAAGGCATAATCCAACCGATCCTAAAGAAACCAACTCATGACCCTAAAGACCCAACTCACCGTCGCCCCATAACAGGCCTAAACGTCCTCTCCAAGGTAATGGAGAAAGTAGTGGTACAACAGCTGCAACAGCATCTAGATACCCACAATCTACTCGATCCACTCCAATTGGGTTTCTGTCCTGGTCATGGAACGGAAACAGCACTACTTAAAATATGGGATGATGCTCTCAAGGCCGCAGACGAAGGAGAATCTTGTCTTCTAGTTCTGTTGGACCTTATCGCAGCTTTCGATACGGTAGATCACAAACTATTACTGGCTTGGTTAGCGGAAGTAGCCAAAGTCGCAGAAAATGATCTTTCCTGGTTCTCCTCTTTTTTGGAAAACCGATCACAGATAGTGAAACTGGGACCTTTCACTTCTGAAAAACGCACGGTGTCATGTGGGGTCCCTCAAGGATCCCCACTGTCGCCGGTGCTGTTCAACATCTATCTCCGCCCTCTTTTTAAAATCATCAGTAGCCAAAATCAACTTTACCACTCCTATGCAGATGACACACAACTGTATTTTCGCATCTGCAACAAAAAGGATCATCATCTCAGGCTAGAGACATGTCTCTCTTTGATAGAAAACTGGATGACAAAGAGTTATCTTAAACTCAACAGCTCCAAAACAGAACTTCTCCTGTTTCATGCCAGTCGTAAGAACCAACCTGCAACAACTTGGATACCCCCGCCCATTTTGGGCCAAATCATCACCCCTAGCACCAAAGTCAAAAGTCTGGGGGTCATCTTCGACACCTACATGACAATGGACGCACAAATAGGGTCAGTAGTCAGCGGATCGCACCATCTGCTGCGCCTACTACGCAGACTTACTCCTTTCATTCCCAAAGAAGACATAGCAGTCGTGGTGGGAACAATTGTGAACTCCAGACTGGACTATGCTAATGCCCTTTACCTTGAACTCCCAAAGTACCAAATTGCTCGTCTGCAAGTTGTACAAAATACGGCCGCCAGACTGGTGACCGGGAAAAAACCCTGGGAATCAATCTCACTTTCATTAAGAACCCTCCATTGGTTGCCAGTGAAAGGCAGAATTGATTTTAAAGCACTCTGTCTGACGGATAAGTGCATCCATGGGAAGGCCCCACAATACCTATGCAAAAAAATAAAAACTTACAATCCCAATCGCATTCTGCGATCCACCAACCAAAATCTGCTCCAGATGCCCAAAGCCAGATACAAATCCAAAGGGGAAAGAAGATTTGCGTTCCAAGGCCCTAGGCTATGGAACGCTTTACCAACCAGCATTCGGTTGGAGGAGAACCACTTGGCCTTCAGAAGATCAAAACTCATCTCTTTTGATATCAAGAGAGACAGGAACAACGAGCGCCCAGAGGCGATTTAGTTTGCATGTGCTATTTAGTTTGCCTTGCTATATAAGTTTCTCACTCACTTTCAATAACAGATTCACTAGAGAACTTCACAAAACTTCCAGCTCAGACCTACTGATTAAAGGAAGGCCTCTAGTACACACAATATGTATACAATGAAGTAGAGGACCTTCGCTTGAAGGAGTACACACTCCCCTCTTAACTCCCAGGCACAGAAGCCTGACTTTGTAGATTTGACGAGTCCTTTCAAACCCGGCGAGGGAAACCGCATAGGGTAGAACTCCAACAAGGAAAAAAGTGGGAGTCACTCTGCCCCTGAGAGTAGCTAGTAGGGCTAGTGCTGGCTAAGCAGTGCTGTTACCCAACCACCAGGACCCCCACAGCAGCCTTGAATGACCACATGGTTATCCGCCTCACCATGCACAATGTGTTGGCCTTCTTTCTGTACACATACATGCCTGTCCAGCATGCATTGCAATAGATGGAAAATAGGATGAGCGTATATCTCGTGTTACCATCCTGGAGGATGACTTGAGAATATGTCCCTGTGTCGGTGGTGTCATTGGAAGAAACACTACAAAGCTCCTCCCTCACCCACAGTAAAGAGCTCTTCCCTCAATTCCCTCTTCCTCACTACAAAGCTCACCCCTCATCCTTCCTCTAGTACAGAGCTCCCCCCTGCCCCCAAAATACAGAGCTCCCTCTGCAGAACTCCATATCAAGTCTCCTGGCAGCTGCTGAACTGAGGAGGCACCGTTACTTGAGGTGTGCAGTCATTTGTAAACACAAAATTGCACATGAACAAGTGCAATAGGTGGCACTGGGCTAGTGTCAGAGGTAAATAAAAGCCCTATTGACATCAGTGGCAATACAGTCACTCCTGTAAGCAAAGGGCAGGGAGAAAGATGCTACTGGATCTCCTAGCGCTCCACCTTTACCTGCAGGTAGAGTTGGCGCCCGGGGAATGTGCCGCTTCACCTTGACCCGTCCTGGGTGGCAGACTGATGCTCTCTGCAGTTTTTCAGTTATTACAACGTAGAGACAGATCAAATTATTACAGCAGACCCTACCATTCTGCACACATGAAGTAGCAGGTGAGGGGAATCCATGCATCCATATAAAAATAAAGACTACCTAGGAAGAGTGCCAATGTAAAATGTGTAGAATGTTTGCAGTATTATAAGTCTTTTTGTGTCATGATTATCCTGAATTGAAAAGAGAATCGTTTTAACGTTCAACAAAATTGGACTTCTACTTTAAAAACAAACATATTGGTTAATTCCCAATAACAAATGAAATATGTTAACTCACTGCCATGATGATTGTTATCTGATCAAACTGTTCTGGATTTGGTGAAGCGACAATTTGTTCATTAAGAAATAACAAATGTCTGAAATACAGCAATTAAAAAAATTAAGGGTAAAAGTAAAAATAATAATAATAATAATCATCACTTGAGTCCAGTGTGCCCAAGAGGTTAGCTGGAATAAGTGCATACCTGCAGAGTTGAATCTGTGCATCTCTAATACAAGGATTTAAAGTTCCAGGATTCAAATAAATCTTTACAGCACAAAGTTCCCTTAGATCCGGCAAATCCATAAAAAACAGAGATTCAGGCGTTTTCACATCCATAGCTCTACATATGAGAAACTGAAAGAAAGCGAATCTCTCTTAAATTATATTTATCATTGGTAGTTCTAAATTTGTTCACAATCCAATCCTACAATTACACCCATTAGCCAAACAGCATATCAGTAGTAGTAGTGCCAATTCAACAGTATTGGTACATGTTCTATTGCAGCCTTTGCTTAACCATGGTTTCATTGGAACACTAGGTTCCCATAGAGGTTGCTAGAGATTCCTTGCACAATTAAAGTGGATGTAAACCCACCACTCACCCAGTATAAACGAATGGCACCGTATTAATTAGGGTTGCACGATACTACTTTTCTTTAACACTGAGTACTGATACTTCTCCCTCCGACAGACAGGTCGTGCTCCAGGCCTATGCCCTAAAGGGGCGGGCACCTCCCTTTTCAGGTGACGGCGCATTCGACCAGGGCGATCGGTGCCTCTTGGGCTTTCCGCCATCAAGCGTCTGTCTTACAGGTATGTAAGGCGGCGACCTGGTCGTCAATCCACACCTTCTCAAAATTTTACAAGGTGGATGTGAGTGCATCTTCGGATGCCTCCTTTGGCCGCAAGGTTTTACGGGCGGCAGTTTAAGGTTAAAGTTCCTCCGTTGAGGAACTCTGGTTTGTTTGGGGTGTAACCTGGTTTGCTGTGTTTTTTCCCACCCCTCGAAATTTTTTGACACTGCTTGGGGACGTCCCTAAGGTCAATGCTGCAGTGTCCGTCCATGAACGAAAGAGAAAATAGGATTTTTGTACTCACCGTAAAATCCATTTCTCTGAGTTCATGGACGGACACAGCACCTCCTTTGGTTTGTACTGCTTGTTTACGAACTGAGGCTGGATGTTCCAGAGAGTGGGATGTACCCGGGGGACCCGCCCCCTGGGAGGTGCTGTACTGAGAGAAGTGTTTTAACACTTGAAGTGCTGTTTTTCTGCCTAGTCTCTCCTGAAAGGAAGGTTATATAACCCTAAGGTCAATGCTGCTGTGTCCGTCCATGAACGAAAGAGAAATAGGGATTGTGGGGGATAAGGATGGGGATAGGAGGGTCATTGGGAAACATGGGGCAGAGGTGACAGCTAGTGGAGTGAAGGAGGAGGCAACAGGCAGAAGTGACAGCAGTGACTGCAGACATGGTACAGGAGACAGTCAGAGACTGGACATTATCAGAGGCTGCGGACTTGGTACACAAGACAGTCAGAGACTGTAGACATGACTCCCCATATTCATCATAGGGAATAGAAAAGTATCCAGCCATTCATTCACTGTAATCACAGTGGGGAACAGCTTAAGTTCAAAAACATGAAAACTTCTGGTCTATACTTTCCTGCAACATGATCATCCTCTTTCTTCTAATACCTTTGCAGTGCACTTCATGTTACCAGCCAATTGACACCGGCTCCAACCTCCCCCTCCCCCGAGCAACGCCAAGCCCGTCCCCTCTGAGCACGGCCGAGCCTGCCCCAGTACAGCTGAGTCACGACCGCCCCCCGCACGAGCACATCCGATGATCCGAGCAAATACCGCCCCCTGCCTGAGCACGTCCAAGCACGCTCGCCCACAGCCGAACCGAGACGGCCCCCGCTTGAGCACAGCCAAGGTGAGTTGAGTTCGCCCCTTCTTCCCCCTGTCTGCAGGAGGCAGAAACAAAAAAGACAGCGCTGGGAGGCAGTGGCGAGGATAGCAGAGGAGACTACTTCCAAGCTGCCACTTCCTGTATTGGCGCATTTTCGCGAGTAACGAAAATGCTTAGTATCAGCACCAATACTGGTATCGTTGCAACTCTTAGTATTAATGTATGTATACACATGCAAGCCTCCTGCATATATCCCTACCTTGCAAATGCCACCCCCTTCAGCAGTAGGAGCTTTGCAAAAATCTGGAATTAGTGGTTGGGTCTCTTTGCCATAGCTCAGTGGGTGAAGTCGTGATGTCACAAGACTTCCCGCCCACCTCTACACACTTCTAATCTTTCTGCTGGCTCTGGAAGCTGACTGCACCATTAATATCCTCCTCAGTCATACTGATAACACCCCATGATGAGTAACATCCAGTCAAAACTCAGGAAAGGCACCACATGACTTCAGCATGCCCAATCATGCTGAGGTGTGGAGCAGCCAATCCTGGGAGTGCTGGAGAAGAAAGGAGGGGGATGTGAAGCTGGAATCGTAACACAATCTCTGCTCTCATGTTCATGTATGAGATAAAGCAATCAGATGTCAGTTACAGTAGTGGGGGGGGGGGGGGGCGACACAAACTCATCTGTGTCCTTTTTATTTTACTGTAAAAAGACAAGAGGGTTGCTCAGAGCTGGATTAACTCTTTGTGGCAAAACTGGGCACAAATGACTTGACATCCTCTACTGTACCAGTATTTATTTATTTTTTTCTCAGGTTTACATACACTTTAACAATTTGACTTGCAGATAAGTAACCACTGACACCAATGATCTTTTTTATCTGTAAGGGGGCATTCTTGTCACTGACCATCAGTATAATGGGCACTTCAGAGACCACATTTTAAGGGGGGACTTCTTTACCGGCCAACAATGTGAGGGAACCCGGTGTCTTTTCTTGCTATAACTATTATAATTCTTTTCATTTGTATTACTAAAAATAATTGTTGTTGTATTGAACAGCCCTGGGTGTCAAATATGCCAAGTACACCACATTCCTTACTTTCATTTAGGGCACTTGAACACTGGGGTGGGCACCGGCGGTAAAGCGCCGCTATTTTAGCATTGCTTTTGGCCGCTAGCGGGGCGCTTTTAACAGCACTACCCAGGTATTCAGCTTCGGCTGCGCTGCCTATTGATTTCAGTATACACCCTGCTCCTACAGCGCCTCAAATATGCTGCTTGCAGGACTTTTTTTAGGCTCCATTCACACTAATGTGTTTTTTGATGCATTTTGCAGAAATGCAGGGAAATTTTTTAACATAGTTTCCTATGGAAGATGTTCACATCAATGCTTTTTGTGCCTCTGCGTTTTTGAAAGGATCAGGGACTTTTTTCCCCGCAAAAAGCAGCGTTTTGCATGTAATAGAATTCAATGGGCCTGCATCCAAAACGCAAGTACCGCGTTTGCGTTTATAGCTGGTTGCTAAAGGAAATGTAAAAAAAATAAAATTGCCGGCTATGACGGATCTCGGATACCCCATGTGGGCACATCCGCCAGACCTGTGTCTCCTGTCCTCCAAACGCACCCGCAGCCTGCAGATTCGCCATAACCAGCCCTTAACCCCTCAATCACGAGACAATCCACACAGGTGTTGAGGGTTAAACATGCAGAGCATAAACTGTTTATTAACTACAAGACATACACTTTTACACACAGTTAGGGACGCTCCCCTTAGCTTTGTCATAGAGGGGAGGGGGTAGGGGACAAGGAACAACCAATGGGATGGAACATTTGTACATTGAGACTACAGATAAACATAATGAGATTATGGTAAGCAGGCAGCCTCTCAATACACATCCCCTGCGGAGAGATGTCTCCAGTCCAGACCATTGTCTATGCTATGTGCCATTTACCAACACAATTAGACACAGCAACAAGAGGGGGGGGGGGATGGGGGGAGAAGGGATGTAGCATTACATTATCTCAATGCCAGCTTGTCTCCAGTCTCTTCTGGGCCATAATCTGTGCGTTAGAGGCCCACCCACAGTCCCTTCCAAAACACACAGTGACAGTGGGTTCTGTCACACCGGCTAAAAAAATAAAAATAAAAAATAAATCCCGGTAAAAACGTGTGTCGAAAAACGCAGCAAGCACCGCAAAAACGCTCAAAAGAAACATGCATAGATGTGAATCAAGCCTTAGCGTTCCTCCCAGCGCACCGATCAAGTGTGAAAGCAGGTGAGGCACAATTTTTATCCCTATAGTGCATCAGTGTGAAAGTAGCCTTAGCCTTTTATATCAACTTACTATTCAGGCAAATAACATATCAACATTGAGCAGTAGATTTTGTAATTATTAGCAGGGTTTACTGAAACCTGAAAATCCATGTGTTATAAAGGTTGAGAAGGGCTGATCTATTGTATTGTTTTCCACATGAGTAGCGAATATGAGCAATAATCTTTGGTGCTGAGAAGTTGGTAAAATAAGAAATATTTAATTTCCCATTAAAATCTAAATGAGTTTAGCCAGGTTCTGTCAGATTCAACCAAGAGAGAGTTATAGTAGCTGTACGCATTGCAATTTATACATTTGTTCAAAATGATTAAATCTGCAAACTAGGGTTGTCCCGATACCGATACCAGTATCGGTATCGGTACCGAGTATTTGCGGGAGTACTTGTACTCCCGCAAATACCCCCGATACTAAAATAGAATACTGGTCCCCCCCCACCGCCGCAAACCCGCCTACGCCGCAGACCGCAAAGCCGCCGCCGTAAATCAGCGTGCGGGGAACAGCTTTCGTTTGAATAGCTGTATCCCCGCCGCGTATAGACACTCCCCCTTGCGCGGGATTGGACGGATGATCTGTCCAATCCCGCGCAAGGGGGAGTGTCTATACGCGGCGGGGATACAGCTATTCAAACGAAAGCTGTTCCCCGCACGCTGCTTTACAGCGGCACGTGCGGCATGGCTGCATTATGTGGGCGCACTTCCTTTTATGGCCAAAAATTAGTTTTCTGCCGGCTCATAGAGCGGTCGGATAAAAGCCTGCAAACAAGTCATCACTTTCATGCCTCTGAAGAAATCACTCTATCATACCGCATGCAGGTACTAAGTGCTTGTAATTTTTTTACTATCATGTAGATGGATTTCCCATTCCTCTCGGTTTGAAATACAAAGGGCTTGAAATGTGCTCTGTTGCAGGACCTGCCTTAAATATGATGGAGGTAATGAAATATACTTCAGACCCATCAAGCACATTACTGGAAACTGCTATGTAAAAATCTGAAAAAGTCGAGGTTTCTTGCCTGGATTCAGCAGATGAACCAGAGTTACAGGAAATTTAGACTTGTTTTGAACATTTTTAAACAGGTTACTGGAGATTCTAGTTCTGATTCACTGCAATATACATTATTTTTAGTTATCAACTGGGGAGACTCTACAAAGTCCAAGAATAAGTGGTACTCTTAAGAGTACTCAACCTTGTTATGATGGATGCTCATACCGTGGATATAAAAAGTCTACACATCCCTGTAAAAATGTCAGGTTTATGTGGGGGACATGGCTGCATTATGTGGGGGACATGGCTGAAATATGTGGGGGACATGGCTGAAATATGTGGGGGACATGGCTGAAATATGTGGGGGACATGGCTGAAATATGTGGGGGACATGGCTGAAATATGTGGGGGACATGGCTGAAATATGTGGGGGACATGGCTGAAATATGTGGGGGACATGGCTGAAATATGTGGGGGACATGGCTGAAATATGTGGGGGACATGGCTGAAATATGTGGGGGACATGGCTGAAATATGTGGGGGACATGGCTGAAATATGTGGGGGACATGGCTGCAATATGTGGGGGACATGGCTGCAATATGTGGGGGACATGGCTGCAATATGTGGGGGACATGGCTGCAATATGTGGGGGACATGGCTGCAATATGTGGGGGACATGGCTGCAATATGTGGGGGACATGGCTGCAATATGTGGGGGACATGGCTGCAATATGTGGGGGACATGGCTGCAATATGTGGGGGACATGGCTGCAATATGTGGGGGACATGGCTGCAATATGTGGGGGACATGGCTGCAATATGTGGGGGACATGGCTGCAATATGTGGGGGACATGGCTGCAATATGTGGGGGACATGGCTGCATTTGGGGACACATTTAAAAAAAGTATCGGTATTGGCGAGTACATAAAAAAAAGTATCGGTACTTGTACTCAGTCCTAAAAAAGTGGTATCGGGACAACCCTACTGCAAACAATTGAATAGCCATAACCTCCCTCCCGATAGATTTGGATTCAAACACAGAGATAAGGTTTATGAATATGACTGTATTTCCAACAATCACATTATGGGTAATCAGATTAGGGGAAAGATGCGATTGATAATCATATATTAAAGTGGAGCTCCACCCAAAAGGGGAATTTTTGTTTTAAGTAGGGTTGTCCCGATACCGATACTAGTATCGGTATCGGGACCGATACCAAGCATTTCCCCGAGTACTTGTACTGGGGGAAAATGCTCCGCTATTTTACCGATACCCGACTCTCTCTCCATGCTCCTGTGTCCCCCCTCCGTGCCGCTGCCGTTCTGCTCTCCCCCTCCGTGCTGCTGCCGTCCTCTGTTCTCCCCCTCCGTGCCGCTGCCGCCATCTGTTCTCCCCCTCCCCCCTTAGTGCCGCTGCTTCCCCTCTGGGATCTGTGTCCCCCCTCCGTGCCGCTGCTTCCCCCCTCCGGGATCTGTGTCCCCCCTCCGTGCCGCTGCTTCCCCCCCTCCGTGATCTGTGTCCCCCCTCCGTGCCGCTGCTTCCCCCCTACCTTTTCCAAATGAACAGAGTCAGTGATCACTGACTCTGTCCATTCATATGACTGAGCATTGTAAACTGTGTTTACGATGCTTCAGTTTATGAATGGATAGGAGCCTCTGTCTCCTGTCCATTCATTTCCATTGCAGCTGAGAAAGGGACTGGGGAATCTGTGTCCTTAGTCTCTTTCTCTGTCTCAAAGGTGAGATTTCAGGGGTCTGTTATGACCCCTGATATCTCACAAAAGCCCCCCAACAGGGCTAAGAAAAAAAAATGTCAATAAATAAAAATAGATCATTGTAAAAAATAATACATCCACCCATCCCCCCCCCCCCCCCCCCCAAGAAAGCATTGTAAAAAAAAAAAAAAAAAAAATAGTGAAATATTTAAATTGTAAAATAAAAAAAAATACTGACACATGACATAAAAAAAAAAAAAAAAAAGTATCGGCGAGTACTTGAAAAAAAAGTATCGGTACTTGTACTCGGTCTTAAAAAGGGGTAATCGGGACAACCCTAGTTTTAAGCACTTCTCCCCCCCAAATATGCCACATTTGGCATGTTATTTCTTTTAAATGGGGGAGGGGGAGCAGGTACCTGCTACCACTTGCGCTAGGGCTGCCTAGGCGACTCGAGCATAAGTTCTCCTCTCCCCCTCCCTCCATGCAATCTTCTTAGACATGTCACAGGTTCCAGAAGATTGCTTAACCAATAGGGAGGCGCTGTGCAACTCGTGCATTCGTACCTAGCTGTGAAGCCGCAAGCTGTCACAGCCGGGTGCCCACACTTGCAATGCCCACGCCACGGAGAGGCAAGGGAGAGAAGCGAGGGTTTGGGCAGCCGCATCGCTGGTCGTGCTATGGTCGTCTCCACCGTTTACTTGAACCACCGGTAGTGGCAGAGACAATCGATGATATCCCCTCAGTAGCATGGAGCCGAGTGAGGGAAAGATGGCCCCCACTCGGCTCCATAACATTGGATGACGGAAGCGATGTCAAACCTCACTTACGCCCAATGGTCTTAAAGGGGAAATTATTACGTATTTATTATAATTTAAAAAAAAATGTTATTGCATTTTAGTGTAAATATGAGATCTGGAGTCTTTTTGACCCCAGATATCACATTAAAGAGGACCTGTCATGCTTTTTTTCTAATACAAGGGATGTCTCATTCCTTGTAATAGGAATAAAAGAGACCCAAATTCGTTTTTTTTTAAAAGGACAGTGTAAAAATAAAAAGTAAAATCAATAAAAATAAAAAAATTAAAGTGCCCCATCCTGCCGAGCTCACGCGCAGAAGTGAACACATACGTAAGTTGTGCCCGCATATGAAAACGGTGTTCAAACCACACACGTGAGGTATCGTCGTGTTTTTCTTCTGCTGTACAAATACTGTGTGACATATTAAATTGCAAAACCCATCAATTTATTCTCTAGGGCTGCTTTTAAAATTATATAGGTTTGGGGATTCCAAATAATTTTTCAGCAAAAAATATACAAAAAGTGCCAGAAAATGTCTATTCTTCAAGTGATTAAATTCCATATCTAGTAGTATGGCCTCCATGTATGTCGTTTATAGGGACAATGTGGTGACTGGTGGCAGTCTATATGACAGATATACAATAAAAACACCAGGGAGACATTCCTACATAAGAATCTCCTCAGACATGGCACTTCTACATTATCATGACAGGAAAGGTGCCGTCTAGGAGTATGACACCCTGCAGAAGAACATTTACTGTAAGTAGTCCAAAGGCAGCAGCATGGAGTGCCACCTCGGTGAGTGACCCTTGGCCCTGAGCTCAGAGCACGGACAAATAAGTGTGAACTCACATGGCTCCCTCAGCCGTTCACTCCGTTCTCCCTCCTCCTCTCTCACACACTCGCCTTCTAAGTCACGCACTCACTTTCCCGCCCCTACCATCAGGGACGGAGCTCCTCCCGCATCCATTGGACTGATAGCAAGTCTGAGGGGCCAATGGAAAAGCAGCCCAGAGAGGGAAGCAAAGTTCATGAGGATATAGGACATAAGGCATCCTCAGAATCCCTATAGACGTGCATGTCTCTTACCAGGGTGACGCCTATTCAATCACACTGAGCCACAGAATAGTTCATGACCAGAGAAGCACCCTACAAACAATTGTCCCCATCCAGTTCAAACACACAATCCATATTTCATTAAAGCATAACTAAAGGCAAACCTTTTTCTTAGCTTTAGATCCAGTGGATTAAAACCACTGTCAGGTTTTTTAATGCTGTCTGTGAGGAGAATTCATCCTCTCTATTTGTCCTGATTAGCGATATCACTAAAAGTGAAAGAAAATCCCAAATACTGGGCTGTCCGCAGAAGAGCAATAGAGGGGAACCTTCCAATGGAGACACTAGTACTAGTGACCATGAAAACCTTGGGATAACCTCACTTTCCTCTTACTTCCTGTTTTGGCTATGGGACAGGAAGTGACAAGGAAAGCTCCTGCTGATACAGGTGGCAAAAATAAACCTGACAGGAATTATAACCCTAGGGCTGTTCACAGAGAGACAGAGATTGCCGCTCCAGGCAGGTCTTGTTGGGTGCAATCTTCTTCTCAGGAACTAAGGGTGCTAGCAATGCACATGGCAAATAAGAACAAAAAATGATCAGGACAGCCGCACTCCAATCCAATGTAACTTTAATGTAAAAAAGTGAAGTGATTGAGACTGAAAAGACAGACTGTGTGACGCAAACTGAAGCTGTGTCGGAGGCTACCACCGCTAACGTAGTCTCAATATGGCATGCCATTGACAGAAAGGGCCCTGCACAGGCTTCCCGTGCCTGCGGTCGAGGCCTGCCTGCCCGTTTGCCGGACCTGTCTACTGTCCCATACAGGACATATAATTGCTTGCCCGCAGAGGAGTACAACTCCTCTGAGTTGGAGTCCATGTGGGACGAGGGCGATGACCACTGGTTTGAACCAGAATTTCCTGAGTCCCAAGGCTATGGGGGATTTCGGGCCCACCGATCGAGGAGAAGAAAAAAATGCTCCGCCCGGAGTGCACCGAGTGCATCCAGCGCTTTGAATCTGAGTGTTCCGCAGCTGACCTGGGGAGTTGGTGAGTCTACTATCCCTAATGCCACCAACCCCACACCTTCCATAGTGCCTATGCTGAAAAGGGCACCTGACTCTATTGTGCTGCCGGGACTTGGGGATTCTCGCATGTTGCCCAGACTGGCCCGTCTTCAGCGTATTGTTATGCGCAAAGTGGCCACTGACTATGGCTGGGAGTACCCATACGTACCTCCAGCCCTGCTTGTTGAGATTGACCGGGAGAGAGAAAAATGGTACAGAGATGCTATCTGGGAGTACTTGAATGTCCCAGCAAAGGACCGTGAAACCGAATACACTTTCTTATGTGTGGGAAATCGTCTTGAGAGTTGTCTGAGAGAATGAAGCCCGGGTCATTATATTTACAGTGACCGTGTGGTTCTAAAGTGTCCGGGAAGGACGGATCAGGTGTTTTCTGTGTCTTCCACCAATTCAAGAGGGGACATTGTTTTTCTACCTGACCCGCGGCTCTACAGATAGGCCTCATGCCTATATTTCCATGCCTGCTGTTGCTTTCTAAGAAGACTTGGACAAGAGTTGTTACCCCTATTTAAGTTGTGTTTGTTTTTCCTTTTTCTTTTTCCCACCGGATCCACATTTTGGTGCATGTGCAGAACTTTGGGTTGGGTTTATTTCAGTCAGTTAGAATAGGGTCTTGCCAGTTTCTTCACAGCACCAGGAAAAATTTCAGCGAAGGAGATGCTATCTCCTTCTTGCAATTCAGGAAAATGTCTAGCACTTAGGCCTAGTACACACGAGAGGATTTATCCGCGGATACGGTCCAGCGGACCGTTTCCGCGGATAAATCCTCTCGAGGATTTCAGCGGATTTGGATCCGATGGAGTGTACTCACCATAGGATCGAAATCCGCGCCGAAATCCCCTCGCGATGACGTGTCGCGCCGTCGCCGCGATGATGACGCGGCGACGAGCGCGACGCTGTCATATAAGGAATTCCACGCATGCGTCGAATCATTACGACGCATGCGGGGGATTCTTTCGGACGGATTGATCCGGTGAGTCTGTACAGACCAGCGGATCAATCCGTTGGGATGGATTCAAGCGGATAGATTTGAAAGCATGTCTTCAAATTTTTATCCGCTTGAAATCCATCCCAGGGGATAAAAATCCGCGGAAACAGATCCGCTGGATTGTACACACCATAGAATCTATCCGCTAAAACCGATCCGCTGAGATTTTTCAGCGGATGGATTCTATCGTGTGTACGGGGCCTAACTGGTATCTCTTTGGGAGGAAGGGAAATTTCACACTCCGGCTGGAGGGTGTAGTTTTAACTCTGATCTTAGAGATTGTATATAGGAGTTATTTTATATATGAGAGTGTATATATTCTGTGTGTGTTTTATTTTGTCTTGCAGGTTCTTGACCTTCTATCAACGCTGTCGGAGAATGGGGCAGAATAGATAGCTAGGATTGTGTATTTCATGGTTCTTACTGTAGTATTCAATGAAACTAATGTTTTGTATCTCAAAGTTTTACATTTATGCTTTCCTACTTTTCTCTCTGTTGCTGTTACGCAGAATCAGGCCAGGCATTCAGCCTTTGTTAGGACACTGGGGACAGTGTCATTTCAAGTGGGGGGGAGTGTGTAGCGCCTGTGTACTTTCAGTCCAGGTGCTATGTTAAATTTAGAGGGGGATGAGAGAGTTATGTTGCTCTCATCCAACTAATTTATGTAAATTAGGCCTCTACTCTAGCTGGGCTGTACTGCCAGTTCATTTTGTGTTCCAGAGATACCTTTCCATCTCTGGGTGACATGTGGCAGCAGTGGAGCTCATTCTGAAGCGCCTCTTGCCAGCAGCCAATCAGAGGAGTTTCTCCCTCGCGGGGCATGCTGGGGGAGGGTACTTCTAGAGCGGACACCAAGTTTTAGGGGTCGTTCTCCTGTTGGTTTCGGGTGCGGCACCCACCTTTAGGATGTGCGCACAAAACACCGGCCCCCGGCGATATGGCCTACCAGGACGGGGCGCACATGCTACGCGGTGTCCTTAGTTCCGGGACCACGATGGCCCGGAGCAACTGAAGCTGTGGCGGGGCCCCAGTCATCCACTGGGTCCCCAAAATTCTGAAGAAGATCCCAAGCGAGTTGTGCTGTTCAATGGGGAGTCAGTCTGAGGTGAGCTCCATCGGGGATCGAGGTGACCGGACACTGACAGTTTGTTTAATGGCAAGCTGTCAGTCGATGACCATTTGAGAGACTACCTGAGGGAGATTCAGGCAAATTACAGTACTGAGAAGGATTCGCTGGGGTACCACTTCTATCCTCGTTTCAGCCAAGTCTGTGGCAGAGACTTGTTTCTTCTCAAGGTTCCGAGTGATACCATGGCTGCCAGGTCGGTGTGAGAGGCCTGTCCAGGTACACTATACCGCCTTGGCTGAGGGGCGACGAAAGTGAGAATGTTATTTGAAGCAGGACTGCTTCTGTTCTATCCAGGCCTGAATCTCCAACTTTCTCTTCTTCACCAACCTTTATTCTATCTACCTCAAGTTCACTGTTTGCCGTGTTGGGCAAGAATAAAAGCACAGAAAAAGACACTCTGCTGTTTGGACATTCTGTCATTTGCTTTCATCATCATCATCATCATCATCATCATCATCATCCCTAGACACATCACAGAGGTAACATAACATGCCGACCCAATCTAACCAGCGGCTCCTGCGGGGGTAGCGCTACACTTGCAATATGAAAAAGTCTCCCCTAATGAGATTTTTCCACAGCAAAATTACACAGATTAGACTAGACTTTACACAGACTTTATTGAAAAATAACAATGTAAACTGGACACATAGGCATTTAAAATATGAGCTCTGGTTGGGGCATATGACACCTTTTAAAATTCTACAAGAATATGCAAATATGCAATGGTGCACAGCAAATGTCTGATGTGCAAATTCCCCTCTGCTCCCACTTCTGGGGAAAGATCGCAGCAATATTGTGCAGTGAACTACGCCATGTCCGGCCCTCCTCCTCCCCCCTGCCTTCCCCCCTGCCTTCTGGGAGACACACAGGACCATTCAGAAAGTGCAGCGCAACTCGCGCATGCACAGTAGGAAACAAGCAGTGAAGCCGTACGGCTTCACTGCCTGTTTCCCTTAGTAAGGCTGCCAGCGCCTGCACCCGGAGCCAATGGACAGGTCGGATTTGGGTGCCGACATTGCGGGCTCCCTGGACAGGTAAGTGTCCTTATATTAAAGTATTTGTAGCTGCTGACTTTTTTTTTCTCCCCCAGGCAGGAACTCTGTGCACCTCTGTGCACCTGTGGCTTAGTGTTTGGAGATCGTGTCTCTCTCCACGCTGAAGCCGGTCTCGCCTGTTCCTCTGGTGATTCCTATTGCTGAGTATTCCCTGATTCTGTGTGTTATTTGATCCAGTCTTTGTTCTGTGTTTTCCTCTGGCTGTGCAGTTATATCCCCTTTGGTTTCTGTTAGTGGATTTCTTTATTTCCTCTTGCTCGGTGTGTCTCCCTCTATGTAGTCTCTATGTGTATAGTACAGTATTTGTAGCTGCTGAATTAAATTTTTTAGTTTTTGCTTTAAGCTAGGCGGAACATGATCTAACCCTATCTTTTACTTTTATAAGTCTTTCACAATCATAGAATAAAAGTATTGGGACACCTGCCTTTACACGCACATGAACTTTAATGGCATCCCAGTCTTAGTCCGTAGGGTTCAATATTTAGTTGGCCAACTCTTTGCAGGTATAACAGCTTCAAAGGTTTAGAAATGTGTGTCTATGGGAATGTTTGACCATTCTTCCAGAAGCACATTTGTGAGGACACATCGGACAATTTTGACACATTTTTGGGACCATTGTCATTTTCACAGCAAAAAGTGCTATAAAAATGCAATGTTAACTGTGAAAATGACAATTGCAGTTTAGGTGTGACCTCAAGTGTGTTTCTAACTGTAGGGGGGTGGGGCTGGACATGTGACATCATTGATCGTCTTTACCTATGTCACAGTGAAGAACAGGAAAGGTGTGTTTACACACACCTCCCCGTTCTTCAGCTCTGGTGACCAATCGCTCGACACCGGTGGCGAACGGGTCAGCGGGTCTCACGGGCACGGTCACGGAGCTTAGGACCGCTCGCGACCCTACGGCCTGGCTTAAAGAGACACGTACATGTACGTGATTGTGCCCAGCCGTGCCATTCTGCCGACGTATATCGGTGTGAAGGGGTCCTTAAGTGGTTAAACTAAACTTTTATATATATATATATATATATATACTCAATTTCCTCTTCTGCAGCGAGCCCTCCTCCTCCTCCCCCGCTGCCTTCTGGAACCAGTGTGTTTCCCAGAAGACGAGGAGGCCATTCAAAAAGCCCTACGCGACTCATGCATGCGCAGTAGGAAACCGGCTGTAAAGTCTGAAGGCTCCACTACAGGTTTCCCGTAGTTGTAATGGCAGTGCCTGAAGGCTCCCTGGACAGGTAAGTCTCCTTATTAAAAGACAGCAGCTACAGTACTTGTAGCTGCTGACTTTTGAAAGAAAAAATTTGAGGCTGGAAAACCGCTTTAAATATAATTTTTTTCACTCTACAAATGTCAGTTTTGCTGCAGCAGGTTCTATACATGATACAAGACAAAAACAGAAAGCAGGCGCCACTAAGATAAAACTGTACACTTTAATAGTAATAGTAAAATAGCATTAAAGCACTCACATATTAGTTACTGTATGCAGGCATGTGTAGAAGTCCAAATGCCGGTCAGTCCTCAGCTCGTGTGGATGGTCCCTTGTAGCTGTAGATGATTGCTTCGCTGCATGTGGGGGTGCCAGTAAACTAGTCAAAGCGAGGGTTTCCGGGTGTCACTGTGGCTACCAGACAGAGGGCTGGAACGCAAGCGGCAGGTCTATTCTGGGATGCGGCGTGAGGCGGAGTGACGTCAGGACCAGGATGCAGTGCGTTTCCGTGCTTGCGCCGTAAGATGATGAGAATCAAAGCCTGCACCTTTTTCAAGCTCTTTCACACAGCGATTGGACACAGCGGGAGCCAATCAGTCGGTGCGGCGGACCTGATGTCTGCCTGCATCCCGCCGATGGTTCCAGGGATCAGCAGAACGGCGGTCTGCCTGTGTAAACACGGCAGATCGCTGTTCTTTGAGAGATCTGGTATTTCTGATAAGCAGGAACATGGATCTCTTTCTTCAAATAAGAAAATGTACCCCCCCACACACTTAGAAAACACTCGTAGGGAAACACAATTAACCCTTTGATCGCCCCTGATGTTAACCCCCTCCCTGTCAGTCTCATTAGTACAGTGACAATGCATTTTTTTAGCACTAACCACTGTAATGGTGTCACTGGTCTCCAAAAAAGTGTCACTTAGTGTCAGATCTGTCTGCCGCAATGTCACAGTCCTGCTAAAAATCTCTGATTGCCACCATTGTTAGTAAAAAAAATAATACAAATTCAATAAATCTATCCCATCGTTTGTAGACGCATTAACATTTGTGCAAACCAATCAATATACGCTTATTTGACATTTTATTTTACCAAAAATATGTAGCAGAATAGATATTGGCCTAAATTAATGAAAAAATAAAAAATGTTTTCAATTTTTTTTATTGGATGTGTTTTATAGCAGAAAGTAAAAAAATATTGTTGTTGTTTTTCAAAATTGCAAGTGTCACTTTTGTTTATAGCGCAAAAAAAAAAAAAGACTCACAGAGGTGATCAAATACCACCAAAAGAAAGCTCTACTTGTCAGAAAAAAAGGACATCAATTTTATTTGGGTACAGGGTCGCATGACCGTGCAATTGTCTGTTAAAGCGACGCAGTGCCATATTGCAAAAAAATGGCCTGGGCATTAACCACTTGCTGACTGGCTCATGCCAATATACGTTGGCAAAGTGGCACGTTCCTGCAAAATGACGTAAGGGTACGTTGTCCCGCTTAAGAGCTGCGCCTGCTGCACGGCAGGGGAACAGAAGCGCGTGGCCGGCGAGGGTGATCGCTGTCGGCCACCCACGATAACGGGCACGAGAGCCAAAATGGAGACCTGTGTGTAAACACACAAATCCCTGTTCTGTCAGGGGAGAGGAGGCAGATTGTTTATTCCTAGTAAGTAGGAACATCCATATGTCTCCTCCCCCAGTCAGTCCCATCCCCCACAGTAAGAAACACTCACGAGGGAACACAGTTAACCCCTTGATCGCCCCCTAGTGTTAACCCCTTCTCTACCAGTGACATTTACACAGTAATCAGAGCATTTTTATAGCACTGATCGCTGTATAAATGTCAATGGTCCCAAAAATATGTCAAAAGTGTCCGATCTGTCCGCCACAATGTCGCAAAAAATTCTAGATCGCGGCCATTACTAGTAAAAAAAAAAAAAAAAAATCATAAATCTATCCCCTATTTTGTAGGCGCTATAACTTTTACGCAAACCAATCAATATACGCTTATTGCGATTTTTTTACCAAAAATATGAAAAAGAATACGTATCGTCCTAAACTGAGAAGAAAATTGTTTTAAAAAAAAATAATAATTGGGATATTTATTATAGCTGTAGCGCTACCTCCTCAGAAGCCGCTGATTGTTTTGGGATTGGCGTATTAAGTTACCTCGATGTGTTGTCTAGACTAGGTGAAGGTAGTGAGTAGTGCAGTAATTAAATGTCCAGTCTGCAGATGAAGTTTTCTAAATGCTTTATTTCTTGGTCCAACACGACCAACATCAACTTGAGGTAGACAGTAAAGGTTGATGAAATAAAGGAAACTCTGCAGTATCAGGCCTTGGATAAGGAAAAGCAGTCCTGCTTCTCTACAGCTGTAACGAACGTCGCCACTCTAGCCAGAGTGGGTGAAGTGCCCCCGGACAGACCTCTGCCACAGGCCTGGCAGCCGGGATGTCACTTTAGATTGCTGGGAAGAACAAGTCTCTGCCACTGACTTGGCTCTGATTAAATTAGGATGCCAGATGAAACCTCTGCCACAGGCTCAATGCTGACAATGTGAACAGCAGAGCGAATCTTCCCAAAAGATCACCTCAGGGTCACTGGTTGACAGTGCAAGTGTACCTGTCAATGTCCGGTCACCAGATCCCCGATGGTTCGTTCAAGCCCTTTTGGATAACCTGCCTCCGGGTTTTCCTCAAGCCGATCCCCCACCGACCGGCATACAGCCTGGGATCTTCTAAGTAGAAGGGGGACCCAGTAAATCACTGGGGCCCCTTTGTGGCATAAGTTGCTCCAGGCCAGGAGGGCCCAGAGTCTGGAACTCCGCGTTGCGTGCGACCCCAGGCCAGGTAGGCCATAGTGGTGGGGCCCGCGATGTGCGCACACCCCAAAGGTGGGTGCCGCACCCGGAACCAGGAACCCGCGAAAAACCCAGAACAACAGCCTCCGCCACAGAAATACCCCCTCCCAGCATGCACAGCGAGGCTCAACTCCTCTCATTGGCTGCTGGGAAGAAGCGGCTCCGTCCAGATCCCTCTGGCGCCATCTGCCGTCCAGACATGAGACCATATCTCTGGACGCACAGACTGACCCACAGGACAATCCAGGATTTGGCGACAGCCAAATTTAACAACATTTAGAATGAGAGCAACTTACCTCTCTCATTCTCCCACTAACTTTAGCGTAGTGCCCTTACTGAAAGTAAAGGGGGCGCTACATAGCAAAAAAGTTAAAAATATTGTGTTTTTTTTTTTTTTGTCAGTCTTTTTTTGTTTATAGCGCAAAATAAAATAAAAGTAAATAAATAAAATAATAAAATAAAACTGCAGAGATGATCAAATACCACCAAAATAAATGTCAATTTTGTTTGGGAGCCACGTCGCACGACCGTGCAATTATTATTCAAAGCGTGACAGTGCTGAAAGCTGAAAATTGGCCTGGGCAGGAAGGGGGTGAAAATGCCCTGTATTGAAGTGGTTAAGCAGGAAAATCTTCTGAAGTGGTTAAATCCTATTTGGTCGGATTGGGGTTTTACATATAAGATGGTCTTGCTCTCCATCCAGCACTGTGATCGAGGGGTTCTCTCCTCCTGAACAGCTTAGCAGCCTGCAATGACTAAAAGGGCGGGGCGAGCAGCCTGCACGTCTGTAGGGATGCGGGGATGCCGCTGTCATATACCTCCAGTGCTGGCAGACAGGAGAGAGCAGAGCAGGGCAGAGTGCTGGAGGAATCAGTAGCAGTGTCTCAGATACATCATGGCTGACAAGGAGCAGAAAGTCCAGTACTACACCCTGGAAGAGATACAGAAACACAATCATAGTAAGAGCACCTGGATCATCCTCCACTTCAAAGTGTACGATGTCACCAAGTTCCTGGAGGAGGTGAGTGGGCCTGCCTGGGATCTCTCTGTTTGTTTATAGGGTGGAGGGATTCCATTAGATCCAGTGATAGGTCACCCAAGTGTCACCCTCCCTCCACCATGTATGTGGGGGGGATCTTGTCTAGATGACCCTGGAGGGAGCTGTGATCACACAGGACAGCATGCCTCTTATTACCTGTGTATTGTTTACACCTGTCATTTCTATGTCTCCTGTCTGTCAGCATCTGACAACAGAGCCTGCAGATCTTCCCACAATAACACACACCGCTCACAATCTATGCTGCATACAGTATTATTATCATTATATTTTTTTCTGTAGTAGAGCAGTGATTAAAGCCGCACGCTAATATGCTGTTACCTTGATAGTCATCATAACGACCCAACTACCTTCTAAACTTGTTTGGCAAGTGAGTTATTGTAGAAGTAAATGAGGTGTGTTGCAGAATGAGCTTGGATTATGCACAGCCTTTAACCACTTAAGGACCGAGCCTCTATCTGAGATTTGGTGTTTACAAGTTTAAAGCGGGGGTTCACCCTAAAAAAAAAAAATTTTTTTTTTGTCTACCATGCTATCCAGCATACTAGCGTGAGCTACAGTATGCCTTTATTTTTATTTTTTTTAGCTGTACTCACAGTTTAATCCGTTAGTTAAGTTTCAAATTCCCCGCGGGGAGTAGGCGTTCCCAGAGCTTTTTTTCTCAGAAAATAGGTGCAGGAACTCAACCACGACCCTTTCAGATTTCACAAACAGTAGGAGGGTCTTAAAGGGGCATTAAATACCAGAATTGCATTACATACAGAGTGCAGAGTTCAGGGGGTTACAGAGCTGTCACTTGTAAACACAGAAACCAGACTTCTGTGTTTACAAGTGATTGTGGTGAGCAGGCACCAAAGGGTCAGATCCAGAGGTGGTGGAACTGAGTTCCACCTGAAAAAAAGCCCTGGGCGTTCCTATGAAGAGGGGAACATGATTGACGGCCGGCTATGGCATGTCGCGCTTCTCGAAAATAGTCAAAATAGGACTTGGCTCTTCACGGCGCCTGCGCAGTCAGCTCCTAGTCTGTGCGCAGGCGCCGTATAGCGTCGTGAAGAGCCGAGTCCTACTCCGGCTATTTTCGGGAAGCGTGGCGCGCCATAGCCGGTCGTCAATCATATTCCCCTCTTCATAGGAACGCCTAC
This sequence comes from Rana temporaria, assembly GCF_905171775.1. Lineage (NCBI taxonomy): Eukaryota > Metazoa > Chordata > Amphibia > Anura > Ranidae > Rana > Rana temporaria. Next base: position 277,619,889 of record NC_053493.1, read on the forward strand.
TCCCCGCGGGGAGTCTGAAACTAAACTAATCGATTAAACTGTGAGTACAGCGCAAAAAAAATAAAATAAAGGCATACTGTAGCTCACGCTAGTATGCTGAATGGCATGGTAGAAAGTTGTATTTTAGGGTGAACCCCCGCTTTAACAACAGTTTTTTTTGCTAGAAAATTACTTGGAACCCCCAAACATTATATATTTTTTTTCTAACACCCTAGAGAATAAAATGGCGGACGTTGCATTACTTTTTGTCACACCGTATTTGCGCAGCGGTTTTACAAGCGCACTTATTTTGGGGGAAAGAAATCACATTTTTTTTAATTAAAAAAAGAAGACAAACAGTTAGCCCAATTTTTTTTATTTATATTGTGAAAGATTATGTTACGCCGAGTAAATTGATACCCAACGTGTCACGCTTCAAAGTTGCGCCCGCTTGTGGAATAGCAACAAATGTATACCCTTATGGCGACGTTTAAAAAATTCTACAGGTTGCATGTTTTGAGTTCCAGAGGAGGTCTAGGGCTAGAATTAAGGATGAGCTCCAGCGTGTTCGCATAGTACACGTGCAGAGTCCGCCAGTCTGCCATAATCACAGCCAGGGAGACATTGTCCCAATGCTCGGCTGCAGAGATCAGAAAATGTCTCCCTGGCTGTGATTAGCGCAGCGCCGTGCAGACTTCCTGGCGTACTATGCGAACACGCTGGAGCTTATCCATAGCTAGAATTATTGCCCTCGATCTAACGATCGCGGCGATACCTCACGTGTGGTTTGAAAACACTTTTTCATATGCAGACGCTGCTCTCGTATGCATTCGCTTCTGCGTGCAAGCTCATTGGAATGAGGCGCTTTAAAGTGGTTGTAAACCCACTTTTTTCACTTTTACCTACAGGTAAGCCTATAATATGGCTTACCTGTAGGTATAAAGAATATCTCCTAAACCTGTATGGTTTAGGAGATATTCCCCTCACAATGCGCCGCTGATTGCAGCGGCGCATGCGCAGGGGGAATCCACGGCGAAAGGACCGGCAGCCGCTGGACCTTGCCGAATTTAAATCGCGCGCGCGGGAGTGACGTCATCGCCGCTCCAGACAATCACAGCGCTGGAGCGGCGATACCCGGAAGACACGCCGGAGCAAGATGACCTCTCGCTCGGCGTGGACCAGGTAAGTGTTCTTCACCTCGTTCCGAGGTAAGTATTTCATAATCAGCCAGTTTGCGGTGCATACTAGCTGATTATGCCTTTTGCCTTGCAGGTTTGAAAAAAAAAAAATATGTTTATGCGGTTAACAACCGCATAAACGAAAAAAAATGTTTTTTTTTTCTTTTTTTACTTTTTTTTTTGGGTCACCTTTTATTCCTATTACAAGGAATGTAAACATCCATTGTAAGCTAAAAAAAAAGCATGACAGGTCCTCTTAAATATGAGATCTGGGGTCACAAAGACCTCAGATCTCATATTTAGACTAAAATGCAATAAAAAACCTAAACTTTTTTTTTTTTTTTTTTTTGTCAGTAAAATGGAGATGGGTGGGGGCCATCTTCCCCCCTCACTCGCCTCCATACCCAGGCAGGGGACAGACGCGTTCGCCTCCGCTGCTGCCAACGGCTCCGGTAAGCGTCGGCGGGCACGGCCACCGCCAATAGAAAAGCGGCGTATCAGCCGCAGAGACCACTTTTATCTGAAAGTGGCCCGCCCGCTGAAGAAGAGGATACCGGGGTTATGGTAGCTAGCTGCTACGATAACAACGGTATTCCTCTTCAAACAGCTGACGTATTTCTGCGGCGGGCGGTCCGTAAGTAGTTAAAGCAACCCCCCCTTAATTAACCTGACTATATGAATGCCATCTGTTTAATGCAACTAATAAAGTTAGTCATATTTAAACTGGCCATACACCTTGAACTGGCCAAACAGTGCAAGAAGGAGGTCAGTAAAGCTGGCCATACATTAGTAAGACTAAAGCCTCGTACACAGGATCAGATTTTCGGACGACCGTTCGTCTATTTTTTGGAGCATGCTAGTCTCATATGGAACGTAAAAAGGTTACTCGCCATACGAAATTTCTCGTATGACAGAATACAACTTCAGAAGTGACGTCGTGTTAAATGGTTTTGTTTGTATTCTTTTGTTTCTGAGCATGCGTAGTCTCGAAAACCGTACTAATTAAATGAAAATCAGACGTTGAGTTCACGTACGACAAAACATTTTATAGTCTGCACATCCAGCTTTTGTCGGACCAATATTCGGAATCGGCTGTCGAAAGCATCATACTAAGAATGAGCTCAGGCGTGTTCGCAACTAGCACGTGCAGAGCCCGCCAGGAAGTCGGCACTGCAGAGCGCTAATTGCAGGCAGTGAGACGTTTCTCGATCTGTGCAGCCACGCATCGGGAAAATGTCTTGCTGCCTGCAATTAGCGCTTTGCATTGCCAACTTCCTGGCGGGCTCTGCACGTGCTAGTTGTGAACACGCCTGAGCTCATCCTTAATACTAACAATCCGAAAAGCGTCAAAATTTTACTTCCGTTTAGACTGGGTTCACACAGGTCCAGCTGTGGTTTGCAGTCTGGTGTCCTCTGTGTGTTTCTGTTCACTGGTTCAGGTGCAATTTTTGTTCCTGAATTTGCACCGTAACCAGACCCAAAAACGCACAGGACCCTTTTAAAATTTGCACTGCAGCCACCCCGGACATGTGTGAAGCGGCTACGTTGAAAGACGGTCACACTCGCATGTTATGTAAAACGCATCCAATTTACATATATGTGAACCCAGCCTTGGGAAATTTCTGTTTTTAAAGAGGTTTCTACAGCAATTAAAAGTCGGCAGCTACAAATATGCAGCTGCTGACTTTCAATAAAAGGACACTTACCTGCGGTTCAGCGCTGTCCTCACCTGAGCCGCTTCTTCACCAGTGTTCGGGTTCCCAGCACTGGCATGTGTACTGTGGGCAGATGGCTGTGATCCCTTGTGACTTCACAGCCGGCTGCCCACTGTGCATGCTGCACTTTGTGAATGGTTTCACAGGCTTTTGGGACCTGTAGCATGTCCCAGACAGTTGCTGGGGAAAACCTCCAGTGAATCACCAAAAGTGGGTGCAGGTACCCACTTCCCCCCTCCCTTCCAAAAAAAGTGCCAAAAATAGAAAAGGAGGTGAAATACTGCTTTAACCACATGCCGACCAGGCCACGACAATATACGCTGACACAATGGCTCGGCTGGGCATATGGGTGTTCAGGTACGTCCCCTTTAAAATGCGGCATTGTAGGGGCGCGCCCACCGTGAGTCCGACCGCGGGTCCCGTGGACTCAATGTCCGCGGGGATACCCGCAATCGTCTCATGGAGCGGAAGAACAGAGAAATTATGATGTAAACAAGCATTTCGCCATTCTTCCTAGTGACCGGACACTGATCACGGCTCCCTGTAATTGGGAGCGGTGATCAGTGTCGTGTCACACGTAGCCACACCCCCACAGTTGGAACACATCAATAGGACACACTTAACCCCTTCAGCGCCCCCTACTGGTTAACCCCTTCACTGCCAGTGGCATTTTTACAGTAATCAGTGCATTTTTATAGCACTGATTGATACAGCAATGTCAATGGTCCCAAAATGGCATCAAAAGTGTCCGATGTGTCTGCCATAATGTCGCAGTCACGATAAAAATCGCTGATCGCCACCATTACTAGTAAAAATAAAAATGCCATAAAACTATCCCCTACTTTGGAGACGCTATAACTTTTGCTCAAACTAATCAATACATGCTTATTGAGGGTGTGTGTTTTTTTTTTTTTTTTTTTTACATATCGGCCTAAACTGAGGAAAAAAAAATTTTTTTTTTAGATATAGATTTTTGGGGATATTTATTATAGCAAAAATTTAAAAAATTTTTTTTTCAAATTGTCGCTGTATTTTTGTTTATAGCGCAAAAAATTTAAAACCGCAGAGGTGATCAAATGCCACAAAAAGAAAGTTATATTTGTGGGAAAAAAAGGACATACATTTTGTCTGGGAGCCACGTCACACGACCGCGCAACTGTCAGTTAAATCAACGCAGTGCCGAATCGCAAAAAGTGCTTTGGTTTTTGGGCAGCCAAATGGTCCGGAGCTAAAGTGGTAACAGTGGTAGTAAACTCTTCAGAAGGAAAACCGGGTGAAGATGGAACCCCTGTCAGCGGTGACAGCACACCGCGGGAGGGCTTCGTTCTAAGGTAAGCATTTCATAATGTGCTAGTATGCAGTGCATATCGGCCCATTATGCCATTGTCTTGCAGAAAAAACGTGCGGTTTAGTAATAAAAAAAAAATATATATATATATATATATATATATATATATATATATATATATATATATATATATATATATCTAGTGGTGTAAAATTTTGCTTTTGTTAACTTTTAACGGCAGTGATGAGAAAATTCAGAACAGGATTGAACATTTTTACTAAACAAATAGATTTCTAAGGCATCATACATAGTTTGCATCGAAAATGCCGCTTTTGAGGGCGTTTTTCTGCCTCTACGCACCCCTTTCACACGAACAGATTATTGGACGAATTTTCATCAGTTTTTTTTTGTTGCCTGTTAGGCCCCATACACACGATAGAATCCATCCGCAGATAAATCCCAGCGAATGGGTTTCAGCGGATAGATCCTATGGTGTGTACACTCCAGCGGATCTTTTTCTGCGGATATTTATCCCCTGGGATGGATTCCAGCGGCTAAATATTTGCTGACATGCTAAACAAATCTATCCGCTGGAATCCATCCCAACGGATGGATCCGCTGGTCTGTATAGACTCACCGGATCCATCCGTCCGAAGGGATCCCCCGCATGCGTCGTAATGATTCGACGCATGCGTGGAATTCCTTATATCACAGCGTCGCGCACGTCGCCGCGTCATAATCGCGGCGACGGCGCGACACGTCATCGCCAGAGGATTTCGGCGCGGATTTCAATGCGATGGTGAGTACACTCCATCGCATGGAAATCCGCACAAATCCTCGAGAGGATTTATCCGCGGAAACGGTCCGCTGGACCGTATTCGCGGATAAATCCTCTCGTGTGAATGGGGCCTTAGTCTCAAATTAAAAGTGAAGAGGTTACTCGCCATCACAAAATTTTCCTACGACAGAATTCAACGTCGGAAGTGACGTAATGTGTTGAATTGTTTTGTATGTGTTCTTTAGTTTCTGAGCATGCGTAGTCTGTCTTTTCAGATTTTTTTTTTTTTGGAGTAGAAAACCGTACTAATGAAAAGAAAATCATTGTAGTCACATCAGACACAAAGTTTTTGTCTGATGAAAATTTGTAATCTGCTGTCAAAAGCAGCATTTTAACGATTAGAAAATCAGCAGATCGTTCATCGGATGAAATTTAACTTCAGATTTTCTGATCTTGTGTACAGGCCTTTAGTCTATGTGCGCACACATAGGCGTTTACAGATTTTTAGTGATAGAAAGAAAAGCCATCACTTGTGCCTTCAGGGGAGGTGTGTTTGCCAGAAAAATAGTCTAATGCCTCGTACACACGATCGGAATTTCCGATGGAAAAAGTCTGACGGACTTTTTCCATCGGATATTCCGACCGTGTGTATGCCCCATCGGAGTAATTCCATCGGAATTTACATAGAGAACATGTTCTCTTTTCCTCCGATGGAATTCCAATGTGAATTTGGTCGGACAAAGGTCCGATCGTGTGTACAGGGCATGACGCGCCTAAACATGTCTAATCGCTGGGCACATTTAGCGCTTGAGCTTTCACTTATTTCAGTGGCAATGCATTTGCATGTGAGTATGGGGTGATTGGGGCACTTTACATTTTGTGTTATTTATTTTATAAAAAATGCTAGCATGAGGTGTGACTGGTCCTTTTTATGGTGGGATTTGGGGTTTCACTTTGTCCCAGGAACTGAATGCCATTGGTTGCTTCCATGCCCGGATTCCTGATTTCATGGGAGGGGAGCGGGACACACTTCTGCTGTCTGTACAAGTAATCCAGCGGCTTTTTAGCCGCTAGGATTACTTTTATGTTTTACGTTGAATGAAATTGCTGACTGTAAAAAATGTATGAAACTGCTGCAGCGATCACCTAGATATTACTCTCTTAATCCAATGACATACTAGTATGTCGCTGATGACAAGTGGCTAATATTGTGGGTGTCCGTTGATAAAAATAAACTGCAACTCTGACTAGGGATGTCCCGATACCGATACCAAGCATTTCCCCGAGTACTTGTACTCGGGGAAATGCTCCCGATGCCTCAGCCGATACTTGAGCAGGCAGGCAGGGGAGTTGCAAATCTTCTCTATCTATCCCCCATGGTGAGTGTTGTCTTCCCCTGTCCGTGCTGCTCTCTCACCTCCCCCCCGTCCGTCCGTGCCATTCTCTCTCCTCCCCTTCCCCTGTCCGTCCGGTTCTCTCTCTCCCCCCCCCATGCAGTGCTCTTTCCTCCCCTTCGTCCGTCCGTCCGTCCGTCCCGTTCTCTCTTCCCCCCCCCCCCGTCCATGCAGTGTTCTTTCCTCCCCTTTCCCCGTCCGTCCCGTTCTCTCCCCCCCGTCCATGCAGTGTTCTTTCCTCCCCTTCCCCCGTCCGTTCCGGTCTCTCTTCCCCCCCACGTCCATGCAGTGTTCTTTCCTCCCCGTCCGTCCATCCCGTTCTCTCTCTCCCCCCCCCCCCCCCCGTCCGTCCGTCCCTGCAGTCTCTCTCCATCCATTCCTGTCCCCGTCCGTGCCGCTCTCCCCCCTCAATCTGTCAGGGGGGAGAGCGGAGGTAGGAGCCGCTAAGCCTGGCTCCTACCTTTTCTGAATGAACAGAGTCGGTGATTACCGACTATGTCCATTCATATAACTGAGCATCGTAACCTCCTGTGTTTACGATGCTTCAGTTTATGAATGGAGGAGCTTCCCTCCATTCATTTCAGCTGAAGCTGCTGAGAAAGGGACTGGGGAATCTGTTTCCCTAGTCCCTTTCTCTGTCCTAAAGGGGAGATGCCAGAGGTCTGTTAAGACCCCTGAAATCTCACCAAAGCCCCCCAACAGGGCTGATTAAAATTAAAATAAAAAATTGCAATAAATATTAAAAAATAAATAAAATGTAAAAAAATAAATAAAAAAAAAACACACTGACAATTCACCCCCCCCCCCCCTAAAAAAATAAATAAATTAAAATCACTGTAAAAAAAAAAAAACATAGTAAAAAAAAAATAGTAAAAAAAAAAAAAATGCTGCCACTGTCACATGACATTAGAAAAAGTATCGGCGAGTACTTGAAAAAAAGTATCGGTACTTGTACTCGGTCTCAAAAAAGTGGTATCGGGACAACCCTAACTCTGACTAAAGTTGAATAATGGCCTTGCTATAGGTGTAGGCCATTTACATACCTCATGAAGCCTGACCTGGAAACTTCCAGGATGTTGCTAAGCAAAGCCCAGCTATTACTATTTACTATCACAGGAGTGAGCTCTTTCTCTGATTCAAACCTCCTCACATGCTCGCTTTTTCCTCTGATGCAGTAGCTCTGAACTCAGACTTTAAGGCTGCATTCACACTTCAGTGTTTCGAATCGCGGGCAGATTTCTCACGAATCTTCCAGCAATTTGAAAGTGCTGATGTGTAAATGACAAATCAAGGGACTCGCATATGAGACGGCATTCATTTGAATGACACCTTAAATCACGGCATTGGTTCGGCCGTGATTGTTGCACGATAAATCATGTTGCAATCGCAGCAACACGCATCGCGGGAAGCATGTCGCCCAAAAGTTCAGGAGCTACTTTTGGTCGTCGCGCTTCCCGTGATGCGTTTTATTGTGCGGCTGACCCGCGCCACGATTTGAGGTGTCATTCAAATGAATGGAATCTCAAATGGGAGTCCCACGATTGGCTATTTGCAAATCGGCACTTTCAAATCGTGGGCAGATTTGCGGAAAATCTGCCCGCGATTCATAACTCTGACGTGTGCTGCCTTAGAGCTGACTCCTGTGATGGTGAACAGTAATAGCTGGGCCTTGCTTAGCAACATCCTGGGAGTTTCCAGGTCAGGCTTCATGATGTTTGTAAATGGCCTACACCTATAGCAAGGACATTATTCAATTTTAGTCAGAGATACACAGTTTGATTTCATCTACAGGTGCCCCTTATCTGCAAAGGCAGCTTTTTTGGTATAGGACAGTAATGGTGAACCTTGGCACCCCAAATGTTTTGGAACTACATTTCCCATGATTCTCATGCACTCTGCAGTGTAATTGAGCATCATGGGAAATGTAGTTCCAAAACATCTGGGGTACCAAGTTTGCCATCACTGGTATAGGAGAACTAACCCTTTAAATATTATGCAAGATTGTGACATTGCTACAGAACTGTATTTGTAATTACACGTTGTATGATTCACATTTATCCCCTTGCATATATGTATCTATATTTTGTGACTATGTTATGAGAGTTTCTTCAATATATATTTTTTTATTATTGAAATCTTTATTAAACTGCCTTAAAGGGGCTGTAAAGGTACATTTTTATTTATTTTTTCTTCCCTAAATGGCTTCCTTTACCTTAGTGCAGTCCTCCTTCACTTACCTCATCCTTTTGATTTTGCTTTTAAATGTCCTTTTTTCTTCTGAGAAATCCTCACTTCCTGTTCTTCTGTCTGTAACTCCACACAGTAATGCAAGGCTTTCTCCCTGGTGTGGAGTGTCGTGCCCGCCCCCTCTCTTGGACTACAGGAGAGTCAGGACGCTCTCTACGTTGCAGATAGAGAAAGGAGCTGTGTGTTAGTGGGCGTCCTGACTCTCCCGTAGTCCAAGGGAGGGGGCGAGCACGACACTCCACACCAGGGAGAAAGCCTCGCATTACTGTGTGGAGTTACAGACAGAAGAACAGGAAGTGAGTATTCCTCAGAAGAAATAAGGACATTTAAAACCAAAATCAAAGGATGAGGTAAGTGAAGAAGGACTGCACTAAGTAAAGAAAGCTATTTAGGGATAAAATAAATTGCACCTTTGCAACCCCTTTAACACAGCCAGCCTAAAAAAAAATGAAAAAGCGCATTGTGGCGTATGCACACTATAGCGCACTGCCTGCGTCCAGGGTTGCTCATCCAGCCCTAACCACAAGTGGCTGCTGAGAATGCAGACACAATCGAAAAGTGACTGCTTTACTCAGCCTTTCATTTCTTTGTACAGAGTGGGCGAGCACAGCTTTCCATATACGCGTGATCCCAGCCCTAGGGTTCTGCTGATTCTTGCTGCTGGAATCCACTGTTTGCAGATACCCGTGTAAAGGAGGCGTTAAAGCCGCACTTCAGCTCATTTTTAACGCTGCATAATATTACTCTTAACCACCTCATTTGACACTGTTGCATATTTTTGGAAATACCTTTTGCCCTGTTCTTATTCCTTGCATTGACGAAAATGACATATACTTCCTCTGTTTGGGCCTCATGGGATACACGTTATGCAACACAGAAAGCTGAAGAGCCAAAAACTTGCATTATCTCCCAACACTATAGTAACATGTAATATAAAAGTCAGATCCCTGTCTACGGGTACGTGAGATCTGGCACTATGTCTTTCACAATATATGTTGTCATAGTGTCAGGAGATCTTGCAAGAGTTTGGCACCTATGGGCTTGCAGTCTTCTGGGTTGTGTGACTCTTATCACAGATGTTTAAATGAAACTTGCAGTGCCTCTCTAAGCTGAGACAGCTCCCCGCCAGTTGCAGTAAAGGGAGCTGGCATCAGTGCACCGGTGGTTCAGAGCATAATCGAACAGAAGAAAAGGTGCTGCTCACCAACCCAGTGCATTAGTATGTAGACGAATGAGCAGGGCGAAACATGTCGGGGCGGTGCATTCTGGAACGGCGCTGGTAGAAGCCACATTTGTCTATATACAAATGCACTGGGTTGATGAGCAGCACCTTTTCTTCTCTTTTATTACAGAAGGCTATACGGACTGCTGACCAGTCACCTGAGAATGGTGATTTTCCTGTTTATCTATTATTTTGTCTGTTACATCTATAGTAACTCTTTTTCTGAGACTGCTGACTCCCTGACTGTATGGTTGCTGTTTATTCGTGTGTGTGTGTGTGTGTGTGTGTGTGTGTGTGTATAGTCTATATCACAAGTTCTTTATTGTATTGTAACCATGGAAAACTTTCTAATAATAAAAATTACCTAAAAAAAGGTTTGAAATACTGTTTTAAAAGTGGTTAAAAAGCTTTATTTTTCTTGCGTAAAATAAACATGTTCTGCTTACCTGCTCTATGTAATGGTATTGCACAGAGTGCCCCCGAAACCCCTCTTCTGGAGCCCCCCACTGGCACTCTCAGCTCCTTCTCATTTTTGTCTGCTACCAAAGCAAGCTGCTTCCTGGGGGGGGGGGGGGGTAGATGTGCCCAACCTTTTAGCGAGGGCCACTTAAGCGACTTGGTAATCGGTTGCGCGCCTCAATAAGTGGAGTGGGCATATGACAGGTCCGTGTAGGCAGAGCGGACATGGACACAGCCCCCTCTACTCTATGGGCCCTCCGATTTTCCCCAGACAGAAAGGGATGGTTTCCCGTGTGTGTGTTTTTGTTTTTTTTAGCAGATCAAATTAGAGGTTGCCGCTCCAAAGAGGTTCGATTGGGTCGGACTGATCATGTGAAAGAGGCCTAAGACTGCTTTCATACTGATGCGCTCCGCTTTACCCACACCAAGGGTGCAGCACCTGTGGCTTTCCTGCGAGTTGGCTGCACTTTGCCATAGACTCCTATTTTATTATGCAGGTGTGGTGCAGGTAATAACAGGAGTCTATGGCTCAGTGCAGGTAACCCACAGATGCACTGCGGTGCACCTGCAGATTAGTTTGTAAGCAGCCCAGTAACCACTGCAGAACACATATGCCAAAATATACACTTAATGCTCAACTATAAAATTTTAGTAGTAAACTTACCTTTACTAACAGTCTACTATTCAGGTATTGCCGGCTGTTGCTGTCCCAGGCAAGAGTGCATTTGGTGTCACTTTGCCCATGACAGGAGCTGGCGCTATACAGGAAGCAACCTGCTTGCTTCCGCTATTATAGTTAATGGTGTGGTTGGGCGAGCCTCTTCTGCTTTAACAACCAATGACACACTATGGCTACAATGCGTCTTTTGTTGCCATGGTTCGGGTGCGCTGGTCTCCAACATTATAGCAACACATGATGCTTATCCAGGGCAGACGGTATTCACCTCCCACCTTCTGCCTCTCTGCTGGATCTAAAAGGTAGGGTTCTGATGGGGACTGTGTTTAAGGGAAATCTGTGACTGGATGTGATTAGGGGACTCAAGGATGGGGGGGGGTCTCTGATGAAATGGGGGAACTCTGATGTTAATTTCATCAAGTGGTTGTATGCATTGTCCCAGGCTCAGTTTTCTGGTTAAGGTTTTTTTTACATTTTAGACTGGACTGTCACGAGATTTTGCATACTTTTTTAAAGGGAGCTGTACCACATTACCTAGAACAGTGTTTAGAAACGCTGTTCTAGGTATTGTGGTTATGAGAGATTGCTGCTTGAACTTGTCTACAAGGAGGGACAGCCTAAGCCCTCATACATACCTGAGCAGAGTGATCTTTTAGGTGCTTTTGCATGCATATATGAGTGTTTTTACTTGTGGATTCAAGCTTCAGGTGCTTTTGTTTTAGCCAGTAAAAAGCGCTAGGAGGAGGAGACCAATTCTTACAGGCTCAAAAATGCCTGAAATACACCTGAAAAATGCTTGATTCAAACGGTTTCAGGCATTCCTATTGAAGTCTATGGGGCCAAAAAACACCCAAATTTGCTGAAGGTATCTCATGTAGCTTTTGGAACTTCAGGCATCTGAGCGCTCATCTGAACAGCCACCACTGAAATGCATGGGATTTTGAATGTTGAGGATTTTGGAGCTTCCAGCTTTGAGCCACAAAATGTTTATGTAAATGGTGCCTGATTGTTTTGTAGCTCGAAAATCCAATCTCCACAATGCTTAACAAGCCAAATCTCATGCTTTTAAATTTGTCTCTATTCACATTGACCATTCAAGTGCCTCTAAATCCACACCTGAAGCTCAAAAATGTACATGAGCCCTATAAATGAGAATGGGGCATTTTTCTTTTTTTGTCTCCTTTGACATCAATAGGTACTGTGGCGGTGGGACACTGTGCTACCTGAAAGATTGCTGGTTTATGCCAGATTTGGGAGAGAAAGGCACGCTGATTGCACAGCTGTGTGTTGGGTTATTTAGTTGTACTCTGACTATGGCTCAGGGCTCCACCCAACAGGCAGGAAGTCTGTGCATGGGAGTCAGGTGGACTCCCATCCCTCTGGGAGGAGTCCAAAGCTGCATGGGTGCAGCCAGAGCATGCATGTCTGCAGTAGCAAGATGTCATTGGTAATAGAAGACAGAATCACTTTCAAAGCACTCTGTGTAACGCATAAGTGTATTCTGGGAAATGCCCCCCAATATCTATGCGAGAAACTAAAATCTCACAACACCAATCTCATTCTGCGATCCACCAATCAAAATCTACTCCAGATACAACAAGTCCAAAGGAGAACGAAGATTTTCGGTCCAAGGACCCAGACTATGGAACGCTCTACCAACCACCATCCGATTTGGAGGTAAACCACCTGGCCTTCAGGAGAAAGATCAAGACCCATCTCTTCTGAGGGCCCAGGGAATGAAGACCAAGCGCCCAGAGGCGATTCAGTTCGCATGTGTTGCGCTATACAAGTTTCTCACTCACTCAATAGAGCAGCAAGGTGCTGATCAGGCGTAAGCTAGGAGAGAGCTTAACTCTAGGAAACTGTTTGTTCTGAGGAGCAGACCCAAGGCCTGAAAAAGCCGGATGGCAAGAATGAAAGCCAGGAGGCTAAAGTATTGAGTATGCAAGATACAGTAATGGTACCAGGCCCTTAAAAATTCAGTTCTGGACTGGCGTACTCACTAAAAACGCACCTACTGCTGGAGTCTGATTACCTCATACTTCCAGTACAAAGAAGGTACGTCACTCCTAAAAGCACATGGGGGGGGGGGGGGGGGGGGGGCACAAAAAATACTCAAAATCGCCTATGTATGATACACTCAAGTATGACTATGGGGCTAAAGCCATTTTAGCTCTGAGGTATCAATCTCAATTTGCAGGAGTCAACAGAGGTTCAGTATTGGACACGCGCAACAACATTTTTAAAGAAATTTGTGGAAATTGAAAAACATGTAGGGAAGTTGGCGTATTTAGGGTAAAATTCAGGGGTGAAACTCAGATTTTTGTTTTTGCCATTTCATGTTTCACACTTTTGACAGTTATAATAAATAGTTGAGATATAGATTTCCTTGAACTGTGTTGTTAATGTATCATATAATAGCTGCGTGGCAGAGCTCTTGTGTTCTTTTGGATTTTATTTATTTTTTGGTTTGGAAGCAGTTTACTTGTATTGCGACATGGTTTGCTTTAGAGATCCAAACTCTTTACAGAAGAACTACAAAGATTAAACCCTAATGTGGCCACGACTTGCATCAGTCCATGACCTGTAAACTGAGTATTCTGTACAAAGGTGAACTTGGCATGCTAATCATGGTTAGTCATAGGTAAGACAAGTTCTTGATGACAGGATTAAAGCAAGTTTCTACTAATGCCTACTATGACTTTTGTGCACAAAGCAGCGAGCAGATATATATATATATATATATATATATATATATATATATATATATATATATATATACATACTCACAGTGGAACCTTGGTTTACGAGTAACTCTGGCGTTTTGAATAACAAGCAACTTTTCCCCAAAAAATCTGACTCGGTTTGCGAGTGTCTCTCAAAAAGAGCAGAATTCAAGCTAATGGGGCGTGCAGTACCGCATTTGGTCAGAGGTGCGGGGGTGCCGGAGCCATTCGGGAATACTTTGTTCCCGAGCCTTTACAAGACTCTCTGCGCCCCCCCACCTCTGGCCACATGCGGTATTGCATGCCATAGAAGTCAATGCGGCACAAATTATCTTTTGTTTCCATTGACTTCTATAGGGAAACTTGCTTTGATATGCGAGTGCTTTGGATTAAAAGCATTCTCCTGGAGTGGATTATGCTCACAATCCAAGGTTCCACTGTATATAATATACCCTGGGAAGGTGAACATGGCTTTCTATAGGCAATATTAGTTAAACGCAAATCATTTTTAAAAGATGCCAAGTGAGTGGGTTTCCATTGCCTTGCACCAGACTTTAGCCTCTGCCAACAGGCCTGGGTCAGGATGTAGCTATGCTTATATTGTATGTGATCATAAAACCAATATCGAGGGTGCTAATAAGATGATATCAACCAATATACTATCTACTACTAGCATCATTAAAGCCCTATACACAGTGCCTTAAAGCATTCATACCCCTTGAAATGTTTCACATTGTGTCATGTTACAACCAAAAAAGTAAATGTATTTATTTTATTGGAATTTTATGTGATAGACCAACACAAAGTGGCACATAATTGTGAAGTGGAAGGAAAATGATAAATGGTTTTAAATTTTTTTTTTTACAAATGAATATCTGAAAAGTGTGGCGTGCATTTGTATTCAGTCCCCCTCAGTCAATACTTTGTAGAAACACCTTTTGCTGCAGTTACAGCTGCAAGTCTTTTTAGGGATGTCTCCACCAGCTTTGCACATCTAGAGGGTGACATTTTTTTGCCCATTCTTTGCAAAATAGCTCTGTCAGATTGGATGGAGAGAGTCTGTGAACAGCATTTTTGCCACAGATTCTCAATTGGCTTTAGGTCTGGACTTTGAATGGGCCATTCTAACATATGAATATGCTTCTATCTAAAACCATTCCATTGTAGCTCTGGCTGTATGTTTAGGGTTGTCCTGCTGCAAAGTAAACTTCTGCTTCAGTCAAGTCTTTTGCAGACTCCAACAGGTTTTCTTCTAAGGTTGTCCTGTATTTAGCTACATCTATCATCCCATCAACTGACCAGCTTTCCTTTCCCTGCTGAAGAAAAGCATTCCCACAATATGATGCTACCACCACCATGTTTCACAGTGGATTGTGTGTTCAGGGCGATGTTGGTTGTCCGCCACACACATAGCATTTTGCTTTTTAGGTCAAAAAGTTCAATTTTTGTCCCATCTCACCAATGCACCTTCTTCCACATGTTTGCTGTGTCCCCAACATGGCTTCTCGCAAACTGAAAATGGGATTTCTTGCAATAATGGCTTTCTTCTTGCCACTCTTCCATAAAGGCCAGATTTGTGGAGTGCACAACTAATAGTTGTCCTGTGGACAGATTCTCCCACCTGAGGTGTGGATCTCTGCAGCTCCTCCAGAGTTACCATGGGCCTCTTGTGCTTTGTGAGATATTCAAAGCTTGGGCTATTTTTTTTATTTTTATAACCTAATCCTGCTTTAAACGTCTCCACAACTTTATCCCTGACCTGTCTGGTGTGTTCCTTGACCGTCAAGGTTCTGTTTGTTCACTAAGGTCCTCTAACAAACTTCTGAAGGCTTCATAGAACAGCTGTATTTATATAAAACTGAGATTAAAGTACACACAGGTGGACTCTATTTACTAATTAGGTGACTTAGGAGGGCATATGGTTCCACTAGATTTTAGTTATGGGGTATCCGAGTAGGGGGCTGAGCACAAATGCACACCACACTTTTCAGATTTATTTGTAAAAACTTTTAAAAAACATTTTATAATTTTTCTTCCACATCACAATTCTGTGCCACTTTGTGTTGGTCTATCACATGCAATTCCAATAAAATACACTTACGTTTTTGGTTGTAAAATGACAAAATGTGAACAATTTCAAGGGATATGAATACTTTTTTCAAGGCACTGTACAACCTCCATTCTAAAACAGTTGAGACGCTGTTTAAATCTACATAAAAACTGAATGCAGTGCTTTGCAAACCTCATAAACCCATATTTTATTCACAACTTAAAACATATCAAATGTTTTTAAAGAGAAAAAATAAGGTAATTTTGAAACTGATGGCAGCAACACATCTAAAAAAAAAAGCTGGGACAGGCCCATGTTTTCCATGTTGTAGCATCCCCTCTTCTTTTAAAGTGGTTGTAAACCCTTATTTTTCACTTTTACCTACAGGTAACCCAATAATAAGGCTTACCTGTAGGTATAAAGAATATCTCCTAAACCTGTACGGTTTAGGAGATATTCCCCTCGCAATGTGCCGCTGCGGCGCATGCGCAGGGGGAATCCACGGCGAAAGGACCGGCAGCCGCCGGACCTTGCCGATTTTAAATCTCCCGCGCGGGAATGACGTCATCGCCGCTCCAGCCAATCACAGCGCTGGAGCGGCGATACCCGTAAGACACGCCGGAGCAAGATGACATCTCGCTCGGCGTGGACCAGGTAAGTGTTCTTCACCTTGTTCCGAGGTAAGTATTTCATAATCGGCTATTATGCGGTGCATACTAGCTGATTATGTCTTTTGCCTTGCAGGTTTAAAAAAAAAAAAAAATGATATATGCGGTTTACAACCGCTTTAACAACACTGATAATCTGGAAACTGAGGAGACCCTTCGCTGGATTTTTGGAAGAAAAATGTTGTCCCATTCTTTCCTGAGCACATGCTTCTCTTAGGACGTGGATATTCTTACTGGATCTTACAGCATTCATGAGGTTTTATTTACTAAAACTGGTGAGTGCAAAATTTGGTGCAGCTGTGCATAGGAGCCAATCGGCTTCCATTTTATATTTATTTTTTTGTCGGCTCAATTATTGAATAAGCTGAAGTTAGAAGCTGATTGGTTACCATGCACAACTACCCCTGATTTTTCTCTCTCGTTTTAGTAAATCAACCCCAGGGTGTCTTTCCAGATGTGCAAGCTGCTGATTCCATACACACTAATGAACCCCCACACCATCAGATGCAGGCTTTTGAAATGTGTGCTGATAACGAGTCGTAAGGTCCCTCTCCTCTTTAGTTCAGAGGATGCAGTGCCCACGGCTGCCAAAAAGTAAAAATTTTGATTTATCTGACCACAGAATAGCTTTCCATTTTGCAACAGACCATTTTTTAAATGAGCTTTGGCCCAGCAAAGACGGCAGCGTTTCTGGTTCATGTTGAGATATGGCTTCTTTTTTGCCTGATGTTGCTTTACTTTGCATTTTTGGATGGTACAGCGAACTGTTCACAAACAGTAATTTTTGGAAGTATTCTTAAACCCTGAGAGTCATGCCTGTTTTTAATGCAGTGCTGCCTGAGGGCCCAAAAATCATGAGCATCCAATATTGTGTTTCGGCCTTATCCCTTGCGCACAGAGATTTCTCCCGATTTATTTTTTATTTTTTTCTTACTTTTGATGATATTATGTACTGTAGATGATGATACATTTAAAGCCTTTTGCAATTTGTATGTTGACCCAGGGTTTGACAAATTTGCTTGGAATCTAGGAGCCAGCTAAAAAAAGTTAGCAGCCAAAAAACGCACCCCGTCCAGCCAAGCTATGTTAGCGCCCGCATATGTAAATGGTATTCAAATCACACATGTGAGGTATCACCGCGATTGGTAGAGCGAGAGCAATAATTCTAGCCCTAAACCTCCTCTGTAACTCAAATCTGTAGAATTTTTTTAAACGTCTCCTATGGAGATTTTAAAGGGTAAAAGTTTGTCGCCATTCCACGAGCGGACGCAATTTTGAAGTGTGACATATTGGGTATCAAGTTACTTGGCGTAACGCCCCGCGCCGGCCGGTAATTGAGGCCGCGGCTTTGCGGCCCTCTGCAGGCCTAAGCTTCCCCAGGCGCTAGGTCACAATTTCTTGTCGCAATTGCGAACTAACACCCGGATTTTGTCGATCCCTGTGTTGACCATTATTCTGAAATAGTTTGAAAACTTCAGGAAAAATCAGGAACTCCGCATTAACCTAATTAGTGGTAAAATGTTCTTCCAGCTCTTCCTTGCTAGTACCATATATTTTTTTTTTCAAGCTTTTTGTTGCCCTGTCCAAACTTTTTTGAGATGTGTTGCTGCCAACTATTTCAAAATTTGGTAATTTATTTTCTTAAAATGACATATTTTCTCAGTTGTTAAACTTTTGATGTTTTCAATTGTGAATAAAACATGGGTTCATAAGATTTGAAAATCCTTGCCTTCTGTTTTTACATTTTACAGGGTCACAACTTTTTGGGAATTCGGGGTTGTAGGTGTGTGTGTTTTTTATTTTTATTTTCCCAGAACACCCCTAATATCCAGAACCCTGTATTAAACTAACAAAAAAAACCTTCCTGACCAGAAAGAGTGGGTAACACCCCTTCCCAGTAGGGAGCCAAGGAGAGTAGGGTGGGGTGGACCACATTAGAGACCTGTTTGTACTTGGGGCCTTCTATGAAAAACATACTAACCGGCAGTGCTGGATCACGTACTAGGTATGTGATCCGCCAAAGGAGAACCACTGTGCTGCCTTACTCGTGCGTGAGGCAGTATGCAAGTGGTTAAAACAAAGCATGCTTGTTCCCCTTTACCCTGACCTGACCTAACCCACCCTGTCCCACCACAGGCGTAATACTTGTCTCAATCCAATGTTTGTATTCTTCTTTGTTTGTTTATCTCAGCTATGACTAAGCACTAGTTTCAGTACAAAATGCGTCAGCAGTCAGGTTTTATTTTGCTGTGACTTGTAGTGCTGTCCTTCTCTTACTAAAAGGCTACAATTTGTTCAGAGTGCGGCTGTCCAGAGACAATTTGTGTTCCTGCTTTGCTAAGTGCATTGCCTGCACCTGAGTTGTCTGCAACGGAGGATATTCATCTGGGTTCCCATGTGGCACTTGATGTAAACAAATATTGGAGGCTGTGGCTGTCAGATAAAGGTAAGTATGCATTTCTACAGGGTGGGTTAGGATGCTGCAAATGCTCTTGTATAATTTTAATCTAATCAAATGAGCAATCAAGTAAAACTGTGAATCTACAGAGGAGACCTTGTCTTCTGTTTGGTACAAAAGAAAATTCAGTAGAGTACAAGGTTATATCAATATTTATCTATGCTAGATTGTAGCGTGGGCCTTGTACAACACAGCCTTAAATGCCTCGTGTGTGTTTGTTTTTGTTTGTTTTTTTAGTTTAGGGATGGGGTATGGGCGTCTGTTTGTGTTAATTTTTTTGGGGTACTTTGCAATTATCTGGGAGCCACAGCTTCAACTTTCTGTGAGGAGAAATGCTAATATAAAAAAACTAAAATTATTTCTTATCTGAACTTATTTACAGTATGTATGTCAGAATGAAAGTTACCGTATTTATCGGCGTATAACACGCACAGGCGTATAACACACACCCTAACTTTAAGAGGGAAGTTTCAGGAAGAAAACTTTCCACAGCCCCCTGAGTATAACACGCAGGCACAGTTTACCCTCTATTTTCATGGTAAAAAAGTGAGTGTTCTACACCAATAAATACAGTATTTATTTCAGTAGGCCAATATTTTGTGATTTGCGCGTACACACAATATAATCACAAAACTTTTTGCTTGAATAATGGAAAACTCAGGAGACAGCATCAGTCTCATGACTACAATATTTGGCCATCAGATTGTAGTTATGTGAGAGTGGTGAGCAGGTTTCTTAAACACCAAGGATGTCTACTCAGAAGGCTGAGAAATCGCAACAACGCACCTAAGCTGCCCCCCCCCCCCACCTATTGGTTTTAGAGGTGTGGGCTTACTATTGGCAAATTGGCAGAACCCATTTGCCAATGAAAATTGTCCCTTTTAGTCAGATAATAGCAAACATGGTACTTTTCCATTATTGTTATGTCATGTTGGGAAGATCTGCTTTCACTTCCTGTCATGGACATGCAACAGGCAGTGAGAGGAAATCTTTACAAAGTGAAGGTTTTTTCCGTCAAGACACTTGTTGTCATCTGAGCAGGTGTACCTATTGGAAGATTGAGGCCTTAGGCCCCTTTCACACCTTTTACGGATGAAAAAGGGACAGACATTAATCCCTATGAGATCGCGGGTGTCAGCGGATGAACATCTGCTGACACCCGATCTCATCAGTGTCCGCAATCCTCCGATTCTGCAGACAGAGGAAAACCCTATTTTTCCATCCATCTGCAGAGAGGATCGGGTGAACATGGACAGACAGACCGTGTTCATCCGATTTCCCCCCCCCCCCCCCCATAGGGGAGAGCCGAGAAAAGACAGTTGCAGGGACCGCCCTGTCATCTGCCGGCTCAGCGGGGATCAACGGAGCGATCCCCGCAGAGAAAGCAGATACACATGTATGGATCCTCACGGGATCCGTACATGTGAAAGGGGCCTAATGCATATAGGCAGTTTGGCCTGTTGGCCTCAAATCTTGACCTTACAGGTATCTGAGAGGCATAAGTGCAGCATCCAGCCCCAATGCCAGCAGCCTGTCAAAATCTACAACAGGTTGAAATATGTTGTAGCTGGATGCTGCACCTAGCGGTAGTCGCGTTAAGGGCTGTATGCATTAAGCGCATATGTCCCATATGCCAGAATTCTACGGTCGGGGCATACGGCCTGAACACGTACCGTATAAGCCGAGTTTTTCAGCACTTTTTTTTTTGTGCTGAAAATTCCCCCCTCAGCTTATACTCGAGTCACCTTTTTGCGCCTGATCTCCCGGACTTTGGGGACCCACTGCCGGCCGTAGGTCCCCTGGACCCCAAACTTGGCACACACGTAGCACCATTTATCCTCCTATAAGTGTGCAAAGTTTGTTGTTGGGGTACCTATGGTGGGGAGCACCAATTTTTCAAAGCTGGGCACCCCTTCCATAGACTCCCATGTTAAATGTCAGTCTAGTCATTGCCACAGTGAGGCATGCACATGTGCACAGTGAGGCATGCAGATGGACACCCTAGGCTTATACTCGAGTCAATAAGGTTTCCCATTTTCTTGTGGTAAAATTAGGTGCCTCGGCTTATATTCGAGTATATACGGTATACTGTTCTATGTAGCTATTCCTAGAAAGCAATATTGTTCCTTAACTTCTTTACAAGCTATTTATTGTAATTGGCGGCTGCCATTTTTGTAAATCATTCAAACTGCATTCACGTGTTTGAATGTATGGTTTCTGCATGTGGGCGTTTTTATACTCTATCTGGTCTGTGTTGAACAAACAGTAACTTTAATCAGGACGAGCATGGACTTTGAACCCACTGACGTACTGTATATGCAGTCTTCTAAGAATATAAGTGTGGGTGTTCATGTATATATTAGTTCAGTAACATGACTGTCACAGACCTATAGTGAAGTCATCGGCAAAGAAATGGCTCAAAACTAAATTTGGCCACATGCTAGTAAAATTTTTGTTTTGAAATGTTTTAGAATTTTCGAATCATTGGGTCCCATGCACCCCTTAGCTCAAAAAAGCATTTGAGCTTTTTTCTTCTCTCTGGCTTTGTGTCCATCCACACTATTGGGGTTTACAGGAGTTTATATGCAGGGGAGTTTGAAGGATAAGTTCACCTTTATAAAAAAATAAATGCACCTCTCTTTGCAGGTAAAAAATATGCTTTTTTTTTTTTTTTTTTCTTTTTTTAGGAACCTGTAAATCAATGCACTCACAATCAGCAGATAATGGGTGTAATGCCACAGTCCTGCAGATTGTCTGTATAGCTTTTACTTCCAATATGGGCAGGCAGTTACACTGTGATAAGAAGACTCAAACTACCTTGAGTGCTTAACAGTGCCGACAGCAGCAAAGTCTGTTGGCACTTGTAGTTTTCATATACATAGAACACTCTGAATAAATAGTGTGGGCAGAGCCCCACATGGCAGCATATTCTTTAGATTGTGACAGCGAGCAAGGGTAGAAGATCCTGCATGAGATACGAAGAGAGGAAATGGATAGCTGCACTCCAATAACCAAAAAGGTTGTCTTTTTATTCAAACGAACAGCAAATACATCACTTCACAAGGTCACAGCAAAGGAACAGGGGAACAGCCGACGCGTTTCGCACTGAGCTAGTGCTTAATCATGGCTGGGTAGAAGGGTAGAAGATCCCCTGCTTGCTGTCAAAACAGGGGATCGGAGGGGTGTGGGGGATGGTGCATTTGTAAAATGTTACAACCTGAATATGGGTGTAACATGTTAAAAAAAAAAAAAAAAAGTGACCCACGGTGCCCGCATCGTTGGATTTGATTGACAGCAGTGGGAGCCAATGGCTGGGCTGCTATCAATCGTGGAGAGAGGCAGAGTGCGTCACCGCCTACTGAATTCCACGGCTCGGGTAAGTTAAAACAGGGGGTCTGGGGGGCGGGTGACTGCCAGAAGTTTTTTCCCCTTAATGCAAGGGTTTACAACCCCTTTAAATGTCAGTTTGTACGGCTTCACTAGATTTTTTCCATTTTATTGAAATGGCTTCATAAGTCATTTTAGATAATGTTACATTGGCATTGACCAGGCCCTTCCAGGTGACGAACGTGAGATGGTCCCTCCTTAAAGCGGAGCTCCACCCTAAAGTGGAACTCACGCTGATCGGAACCCTCCCCCCCTCCGGTGTGACATTTGACACCTTTCAGGGGGAGAGGGGTGCATATACCTGTCTAAAGACAGGTATTTGCACCCACTTCTGGACACACACAGTTTCATAGTTACATAGTTACATAGTTAGTCAGGTTGAAAAAAGACCATCCAGTTCAACCACAAAAAATAAAAAAAATAAAATAAACACAGTCAAATCCTATACACCCAACTCCATACCCACAGTTGATCCAGAGGAAGGCAAAAAACCCCAGCAGAGCATGATCCAATTTGCTACAGCAGGGGAAAAAATTCCTTCCTGATCCCCCGAGAGGCAATCTGATTTACCCTGGATCAACTTTACCTACAAATCTTAGTACTCAGTTATATAGTACTTAGTACTCAGTTTCGGGTAAACTGTGGGCAGAACGTCACCTCCCGTCCTCCCCCCGTTGTGCTCTGGGAACACTCGGCTCCCAGAGCACAGCGGGAGCCAATCAGTGGCGCAGCGCAACTCGCGCATTCGCTGTAGGGAACCGGGTAGTGAAGCCGGAGCGCTTCACTTCCTGGTTCCCTCACTGAGGATGGCGGGGGGAGCAGCAGAGTGACTCGTCCTCTGCTGCGGACGGCGCTGGACTCCAGGACAGGTAAGTGTCCTAATATTAAAAGTCAGCAGCTGCAGTATTTGTAGCTGCTGGCTTTTAATATTTTTTTTTCATGGCACATCCACTTTAATCCAGTTGAAAACAATCTGCTTTCTAACATAGAAGAATAGTAATCGTTAGGGTTGTCCCGATACCACTTTTTTAGGACCGAGTACAAGTACCGATACTTTTTTTCAAGTAGTCGCCGATACCGAATACCGATACTTTTTTAAATGTGTCCCCAAATGCAGCGATGTCCCCACCATATGCAGCCATGTCCCTCACATATGCAGCCATGTCCCTCTAGCCATGTCCCTCACATATGCAGCCATGTCCCTCTAGCCATGTCCCTCACATATGCAGCCATGTCCCTCTAGCCATGTCCCTCACATATGCAGCCATGTCCCTCTAGCCATGTCCCTCACATATGCAGCAATGTCCCTCTAGCCACGTCCCTCACATATGCAGCAATGTCCCTCTAGCCATGTCCCTCACATATGCAGCCATGTCCCTCTAGCCATGTCCCTCACATATGCAGCCATGTCCCTCTAGCCATGTCCCTCACATATGCAGCAATGTCCCTCTAGCCATGTCCCTCGATGCGGCGGCGCGATGCGGCGGCAGCGGCGGGGGGGGGGGGGAAGGGGGGGGAAAGTATTCTATTTAGGTATCGGGGGTATTTGCGCGAGTACGAGTACTCCCGCAAATACTCGGTATCGGTCCCGATACCGATACTGGTATCGGTATCTGGACAACCCTAGTAATCGTAATAATATTCTTGTATTGTTAGTTACTCATAACTTCATACTCAATAATACCTAGAAGTCTCAGTAGTGGACTACAAATATTTGGAATATCAAATGTATCGGCAATAAACTGGGTCACCTGCGACCATAAAGTGTATCTTTCAGTTGAATTTTTTTTTCGTATACTTTTAAACCTTTGTTCTTTGGCACACTGGTTATCTCTACAGTTCAAGGGAGATTAATACCACGTGACAGCTCAGGTTTAGATGTTGCCTAATCTTTTCTGTGTGTGTTTTTAATTTTGATGGTTTGAGTTTTGCTGAGTCACGCAGCTTGGCCTTGGAGTGTAAATCATTCATACTACTATCAGGGATCTTTTTCTTTAGCCTCGGACAACTCCTTTATTTGACAATGTCAGTGGTTGCCGACTACTAATCCTTAACTCTATAAAAGAAAAATTAAAATTAAGTTTTAGTTTTGCCCTTGGCTTCAAGTTGAAAAAGCGATGTGTGAGTCAAAATTATACAGTAGCTAAATATTTTGTGTACATATGAGTGTAAAATTTGACATTAAAATAAGGTAGAATAAAGTAAGTTTAATTATACACCTGGCCTTCAGTATCATAGCTATGAGGGTTCTGTAATGATGACGGTGTGGTAAGCAGCAAATTGCAGTCATCTGTTCAGCGCTGATAAACTATGCATGCATGTTCTTTGCTTAATTTCAAACCGAGGTTCAGTGCTACTACCCATACAACACCATATCAGCAGAGCTTGGAGGTGCTCGAGCCACAGTGGTTTGTCTTGGGCCCCTTTCACACTGGGGCGGTTTGCAGGTGCTATTGATGCTGTTTCTCCAGTGTGAACGCCTGAGGGCTTTCACACTGGAGCGGTGCGCTAGCAGGACCGCTCCAAAAGTCCTGCTAGCAGCATCTTTGGAGCGGTGTGTTTACCGCTCCTTCAATGGGAAACCACAGCTATACCGCCGGCAATGTGCCTCTGCAAAGGCGCATTGCGGGCGGTATTAACCCTTTTTCGGACACTAGTGGGGGTTAAAACCGCATCGCTAGCGGCAATTCCGACAGTATAGCGCCGCTAAAAATAGCAGCGTTATACTGTCACCGCACCTCCCGCCCCAGTGTAAAAGGGCCTTAGTCAGAATTCGTTATGACTAAGGCCTTGTAGGCTGAAACACGTCGCTTAATTTTTTTGTGTTTGTACACGGTGGCTTTTCTAATAAATATGAAGATTGTTAAAGCGGGGGTTCACCCAAAACAATTTTTTTTTAATATTACACACATTAGAGCCAGCATAGTAAGGGCATTTACTTTCGGCGTTTTATTATTATTATTTTTTTTTCTCTGTACATACCTTTTTATATTCTGTTTTTGTCCAGGACTTCCGGTTTCCGTTGACTGCGGGACTGGGCATTCCTATCCTTCCGTTGGATAATTGGCAGCTTGTGAAACAGGTGACCTGTTGCACAACACGCGTCACCAGATGTCGGGAAATAGCGGAGCTGCAAGTCGGCACTATACGGCGCCTGCGCAGTCAGCTCTACACGGCGGGCGCAGGCGCCGTATAGTGCCGACTCGCAGCTCGGTTATTTCCGGAAATCTGGTGACGCGTGTTGTGCGACAGGTCGCCTGTTTCACAAGCCGTCAATCATCGAACCGAAGGATAGGAACGCCCAGTCCCGGAGTCATCAGAACGCGGAAGCCCTGGACCAAATCAGAATATGAAGGTAAATACGGAGATAAACAAAAAAAAAAACTGCCTAAAGTATATGCCCTTACTATGCTGGCTCTAATGTTAAAAAATCGTTTTTAGGATGAACCTCCACTTTAAGAGCACTTTAAGGTTGTGCATGTCATCTCAATGTATGTTCTTTGCTTATATCATTTTAGGCAACAGTGTATAATAATGGTGTTTACTTCCACACCGCCGGAACGTGCTTTTGTCCCCACTTCCTACCCACCCGTGCACGGTAGTATGTCTCAAATACTGAGTGCAGCTTTGTGCATATGCCAGAAGACCCATGCATGGTAGAGAATCAGACTTTCTGGTTCTTCAGCTGCACATGTGTAGATTTGTCAAAGACAACAGCAGATATTTCAGTAATGATGCATGCATGGTAAAGCAGTGGTATGTGAAGTTGCTGCTGCACATGTTTTCGTTGCCTTATTTACTATGATTGATAACAAGTTCACGTATGCTCAGTTGGGAAAACCAGGATACAGTCCAGTAGAGGTTGTGGTAGTGACTTCCATTTTGCCATGGCAGTCGCTGCCACTGCTGTTGAAGGACGAGACGACTGCTACCTTACAGTTTTTACCCGCTGATATCGAGATGTACCGGACCATTGGGTTGGTCAGAGTAGGTGTACAGGTGCACTGTACCTCATGATTTGGTCTTCAACCACCCCCCGGCTTTTAACACTCTGCCAAATGCCCCCAAGCTTTTGCAAACTCTGCCAAACCCACCACACTACCCGTCCTTGCCACTCTGCCAGCATCCCACCACACTCAACGCTATGTAGAACTCCCAACCCCTCTATTCTCGCTATTTTGCAAGATGAACTGTGCCGCGCAGTGAGAGTGGAAACGCAAAAGATGAAAGATCACATAAAAAAGCTATTCTAAGAAGGATTTGAGTAATGCACAAAAACTTTGAGCACACCGCAAAAGCTAATACTTTTTAGAGACAATGCCCTCTATAAAATGTTTGTGTTTACTGACACTTATAAGCCCATTTCAGATGGACGTTCCAATTAGGTACACCTGATCAGAATGTCCATTCATCCCTATTGACAGGCTTATGTAAACTGACTTATGTCCATTTACACCCACCTACATCTGGGCTCGATCAGGCCAGCTAAAAGAAAAAAAAAACTAGAAGAGGACTCTGGCTTCTTCATTTTAGGCAGAGTGGATCAGAGATGGCAGAGTCAATCTACTCCCAATCGCCCATCGAGCACAATGGGCTCAGTCTGTGTGTGCTCTGCAGATACTGAGCAGACGCAGAAGTGTCATCCACCCACTCTGCTCCCATCAAAGGGAGGGGATTTATCTTGGTGGTTTGTGCACTTTCTATTGAAGTCTTTAGGCCCGTACAAACGATCTGATTTTCCGACTGTAAAAGTGTGATGACCGTCTGGTGTGGGAAAATCCGACCGTTTGAATGCTCCATCGGACAATTGTTGCCGGATTTTCCGCCAACAAATGTTGGATAGCATGCTTTAAAATTTTCTGACAACAAATGTGTGATGTCGGATTTTCCGATCATGTGTACACAAGTCCTTCGGACGAAACTCCAAAGTACAAACGCTCATGCTCAGAAGCAATGCTCACCAAAACGCAAAGTTGCCAAAAGGGTGGTGCTAAACAGCTGAAAAACCACGTAATTTTGTGTTTGTTGGCCAACAATTCTTTGCCATTTGTATGTGTATCGGTCACCACCGTTTATGATTTCCCTTCCATCGCCCACGTCAGCTTATCCGACAAGCCAGCAGACATCAGACACGATCCATCTCATTTCCCAAAATAACGAGACCTACGTTCTGTTACTGGTTTCAAAATGTATGAACACTTTTAATGGTAACTTTAGCTTTCTTATATACAGTTTTAGAAACCAAGTGAACAATGAATCAACTCCACCCAAACGGCACTTTAATACACACTCTCTTAGACCATGACATTCAGTTGAGTTGATTATTAGTCATCCCCCAGACGTCCCGTCTCCGCAATAATAAGCTATTCACACCTGATCATCAATAGGCTTCTCACATCAACAGTGTCATTAGCATCACACAATGGAATGTCTAGGAGCAGACGCAATTATCACCTCAAAAGCATGTGTCGTCGTCGTCTCCCCCCCCCCCCCCCCCCCCATTGAATGAAAACACTCCATTTGGAGTCAGACTTTAACAACTTGTAAAATTCCAAGATATCCTGCAAAACATGAATTATCAGTAATGTCCCATCTCATGTCATTTATAATTAATATTTCTCAGTCACCCTATGCCCAAAAGGGGCACAGGATGACCCTAGACCCAAGAGTCATTAGTGATGCTGGCACAGGAGTACACCCCATCCTTCCAAAGTCTCTGGGTGTCCCGGGCCATTCTGTTACAGTATGCAATACACGTTCACAGCCAACGCTCTCGGACAAAAGCCCTACGCTTTATCCGCGGAAAATCAGATCATGTGTACAAGGCTTTTGGAATTCTTAAATTCGGTAGGAAGTTGATCCAGGAATATATCGAATTTGCCAATGTGGGGTCGCTGGGGAGAACGAGAGAGTAAAGGGAAAATTGGCCTATACTTAGAGGTTGTTCACAAAATGAATGCATATAGCTTTTATTGTGTATCTGCTGCTCAGAGACCATGTTGGGGTAACATGCTGTACTCTTTAATAATCTGGCCAAACATGCAAGCAAAACGCAGCTTTATAATAATAATAATAATAATGTTTACACTTGTATAGCGCCAATTACAGCGATGCCACTGTGTCCAAGCGCTGATAATGGTTGTCATTATTACCCAACTCAATGGTACTCATTTTACCGACCTCGGAAGGATGAAAGGCTGCGTGGACCCCGCCGGGATAGAACCTGCAACCCTTGGGACACAGGCAATCACAGACTGCTGCAAAGGAGCTAGCCCCCTGCGCTTCTTTTTTTTTATTATTAATTTATTGTTTTTTAGGTGCGTTTTCCTTCCCTTGGAGCAAAGGTGCGCATGAGGCCAAAAACTGCTGTTACAAAATGCCACTATTGGCTTTTCCGAGAAACTTATAAGCCACCATAATTGACTAAACCGCATTCATCCAAAACTGAAATATCTGCTTTGTGGGGAGTTGGTGATATTCAAAACGGAGCAGTAAATTGATAACCGTATTTGCACAGGGTCTCATATTTTTTTGTTTTGTCTGATTTAAATTGGGGATTTAAAACAAAGTTGAAAATAACCGGTCTGGCTATACATTCCTGCATTCCCCTGCAGCTGCATTCCCATGCTAAACTAGTATGGTCAGCTGCAAGTTGGGTGTGGTGTGTGTTTTGTTTTTGTTTTTTTGTTTTTTTACTAAATGATGGCACTCTTTGTTGAATGGTTTTTTAAACGAGTCCGTTTTATATGACATATACACCATTAGATTTTATTACAGGATTATATATGTCCTTTTGTTTCCCTTAACACTTGGCACAGACTATTTTATTCCTGCGTACCTGTCCTTTAGAATACAATGTGTGGATTTCTAGATTTCACATTTAATTAAAGTATGTATGGCTGAAGTATTTGATTAGCACTGCATGTAATGTGTAATAGTCACAGGCAGGTCTGTACCTTTTTCATGGGCAGGTCAACTAAGTCTATGAATTGTGCCAAAGAGCAATGTGCAAAGAGCACCAACCAGTCATTTTATTATTTTGCTGCCTTTGCGAGTTGATGCCTAGTTTAAGTGTTCCTCTAACCTGTTTGGAAAAAAAAGATTATAATTGAGGTTGTCCATTAGCCAATGCATAATATACAAGAGCAAAGATCATGGCTATAGCAGTAGTTCAAAAACATGTTTCCTCCAACATTAAGTTTTTTTTTTTTTTTTTTTTTTTTTTTTTTTTATATATTTTTTTTTTTTTACTAGTTTGCTCTCCATTGTAACCAATGATTGAATGCTTTGTTTTACTTGATTTTAGCATCCAGGTGGAGAAGAGGTTCTACGAGAACAAGCTGGAGGGGATGCAACAGAGACCTTTGAAGACATTGGTCATTCCACAGATGCCAGGAATATGTCAAAAGAGTTTATTATAGGAGAACTTCATCCAGTGAGTTATTAATTGCAGCACTTTTTTTAAAAATGTTTATTTCATATTCAAATGTAGTAATTGAAAGACTAGAGTATAAAATATAATCTATACCAGTCCATGGTCCTAATGTTTCAACTGTTGGTTGAGTGGAAGCTCCTTCAGGTGTGTGTGTATATATAATGTAAAAAAAAAAAAAAATATATATATATATATATATATATATATATATATATATATATATATATATATATATATATATATATATATATATATATATATATATATATATATATATATAAGATTGGGGGTTGTTAACTCTCGTGGTAAGCTGCTTTTTTTTTTTTTTTTTTTTTTTTCAGTGATTCGCACCTGTCAGGAACTATGTTTTAAGGGCATGGTAGCCCATTTTTATTAAACAGGAAAAAATAAAAAGTTAAATCAAAGGTTTCCCACGCAGGGGGTTCTTCTCCATCAGATGCAAACAGAAAATGCTAGCCCACCTGTCTCTCTGTAGCAGTACTTCTGCACGTTATCCTGGTCACCCAGACCAGCGGATTCCTCAACATAGGCGGCTTCCCTTCAGCATCTATAGCTGTGCCTCTTGCAGTTACCAATTTTCTGGCTGTCTCCTACAGCCTCTCTGATTTCTGGATCTGTCTCCAACTGGGAGCCATGAGGTCTTAGCACAGTGTTTCTCAACTCCAGTCCTCAAGGCGCCCTAACAGGTCATGTTTTCAGGATTTCCATTATTTTGCACAGGTGACTTGATCAGTTTCACTGCCTTAGTAATTACCACAGCTGTTTCATCTGAGGGAAATCCTGAAAACACGACCTGTTGGGGCACCTTGAGGACTGGAGTTGAGAAACACTGTCTTAGCACACTCTCATTATAAGGGCTGTGCTCACCTGAGCACACACCCTGCTGGTAATCACAAAGTCTGGATACAGGGTTGGAGATTCCGTCCCACCCCAGACACTGTGGAATCTCCAAACTACAGTGCCCCATGACACAGTACCAAAACCTGGAGAAGGCTGCACCAGCAGTCTTCTCCTCCAGTCCACATCTACGCTCTGTAGAGTTGCACCCAGCAAATGTGCATACCCTGTGTCCATTTTAACACTATTTTTATCGGGACAGAGCCTCGCTCTGCCTATATATATATATATATATATATATATATATATATATATATATATATATATATATATATAAATATAAGATTCCCCCTGCTGATAATGCACCAAGGCCCCCCCCCCCCCCAAAAAGGGTAAAAATAAAAAGCTACCGATACTATCCACGGCCCTACTAACAACAACCTCTGCTCTACTGACAAGTCCACTGCTCTACTGACACTGTCCTTGTTTTAATACATTTGGGGTGCACACCCTAATGCAGGGTTTCTCAACTCCAGTCCTCGAGGCGCCCCAACAGGTCATGTTTTCAGGCTTTCCATTATTTTGCACAGGTGATTTGATCAGTTTCACTGCCTTGTAATTACCACAGCTGTTTCATCTGAGGGAAATCCTGAAAACATGACCTGTTGGGGCGCCTTGAGGACTGGAGTTGAGAAACACTGCCCTAATGCAATAGGCTGAGCACACCTATGGCTGAAACTGGAGAGAGTCCAGAGAAGGGCAACAAATAAAGGGAACTAAAATAAAAATAAAGGGTGGTGTCACCACCAGGAGCATGCTGGGACTGTGACGTCATAAGAGGCCTATATAAATCATCGCGCACCGCACACCCGGCATTACAGCGGGAGGGAGCGTTGTGGCAACATTGAAGAAGAGAAGACGACGACGCAGAAGACTGGGCCCCGCTGGTGAAAGAGCTGAAAGGAGACAGCGGTGGTGCCCGGCAGAAGAGAAAAAGAACCGGAGAGCGGGAGCGGAGAAGTCGGAAGACCCCCGAAGTCGGAAGAAGACCCTCCCGAAGAAGGGAGAAGACCGGGCTGCCGCTGGTAAAAGAGCTGAAAGAAGACAGCGGTGGTGCCCGGCAGAAGACCCCCAAAGTCGCCTAATAAACTACTTTAAAAACCTGTGTAGTGTTTTTTTTTTTTTTTATTGACATTTTTATTCCACCAGGTGAATGGGTAGGGGTACGATGTACCCCATACTCATTCACATAGGGTGGAGTGCTGGGCTCTCAGATTCCGATAAGCCCACCGCCCGAAGACCCCGACAACCAACGCTCGCCTCCCTTCCTGACCTGCCGGACTGCTCGGATAAGGGTCTGGTATGGATCCTGGGGGAACCCCCACGCTGTGTTTTTTTGGTGTAGGTTTCCCCTTAAGATCCATACCAGGCTGAAGGGCTTTGCATCATCCTGGGGGGAACCTCACGCAAATTATTATTATTTTTTTTTTATTTTTTTTTCGCGGGGGTTCCCCTTCAAGATTCTCCGCCCATGAGCCGCCCCGCAAGTCAGATCATCTTGATCCGACTTCTGGTGCGACCTCTATTAAAATCAATGGGCTCCCATAGGGAACCATTGATTTTGAATAGAGAAAGAAACGCCGGACGAGGCGTAACACAGCGTTAAGCCTTGTTAAATCACATTTTCCGGAATCTGACGTCTTTACCGCTCTAACGCTGGAGCTTCAGAACGCACTGGTGAGCCGTTTTTAAGCTGCAAAAACAATCGGAAAAGTGGCTGTAAAAACGTCCATGGACATGAGGCCTTACAATCACGTTAAACTTAATTTGCCATGTTGTTGCCCACCCCATTATTTTATTGAGGTCCTCCTGTAAGTTTTCTATATCCTGCTGTGAAGTTATTGCCCTGCTTAGTTTTGTATCATCAGCAAACACTGAGATTGAGCTATTTATGTCAACCTCTATATAATTTATGAAAAAAATGTAACCAAATTGGTCCGAAGACAGATTTTGGGGCACCACACTTGCCACACCAGACCATTCCGAGTGCTCACTATTTATCACCAGCCTTTGGACTTGACCCTGTAACCAGTTTTCTATCCAGGTACATACTCCATGTATGTCCATGCTGACAGACCTCAATTTGTAAAGAAACCTTTTATGGGAAACTGTATCAAGTGCTTTTGCAAAATCCAGATATACCACATCCAGAGGCCTCCCTATCTAGATTGCAGCTTGCTTCCTCATAGAATGTAAACAGATTGGTCTGGTTAGAACGATCTTATAAAACCATTCTGATTACTACTAATTATACTGTTTTCATCAGCAAATTCTTGGATATAGTCTCTTAACCACCCCTTCAAAATAATTTACAAGCTATTGATGTTAGACTAATTGGCCTGTAGTTCTCAGGTATATATCTCTGCCAGGTATTTGGGATACCCCATGCATACATTAAAATTGCGCAATTCTTTGTCCCACCCCCTCCTATGATGTGTGATGTGGATATCCTGGGAGGCAGCAGGTGGCTGATGTACGCCATCCTCGTCTACACAAGGAATCAAAGTGAAAGAAGCAGTGCTGAGGTCCCCTCCAATAATTTACAAACTATTGATGTTAGACTGATTGGCCTTTAGTTCCCAGGTATAGATCTTTGCCATGTATTTGGGATAGCCTATGCATGCGCAGACACCTCACATTAAAATTGCGCAATTCATAGCCTATGCTACAAATTACTACTCTGTTCAGATTGGATGTTTTAAAATTAGTTTTTAATGTACCTTTTGGAGAGTAAGAAAGGAATATCACCGGTATGTAGAAATATATGTACGAGATTACTGCTTTTTTCCTCCTGTATCTGAATGTAAAATCCAATAAACGTTTTGAAATACAAATTGCGCAATTCTTTGTCCCACCACTTCCTGGGATGTGTGGTGTTGATATCCTGGGGGGCAGCAGGTGGGTGAGCTACACCATCCTTGTCTAATCAAGGAATCAGAAAGTGACGGGGGGGGGGGGGGGTTGGGAGGCTGTGCTGAGGAATAAGAGGTATTTTCACTAGGGTTGTCCCGATACCACTTTTTTAGGACTGAGTACGAGTACCGATACTTTTTTTTCAAGTACTCGCTGATAACGAATACCGATACTTTTTTTAAATGTGTCCCCAAATGCAGCCATGTCCCCCCCCATATCCAGCCATGTCCTCCCCATACCAGCCATGTCCCCCCCACATATGCAGCCATGTCCCCCCTTACCAGCCATGTCCCCCCCATATGCAGCAATGTCCTCCCCATACCAGCCATGTCCCCTCCCCATACCAGCCATGTCCTCCCCATACCAGCCATGTCCCCCCCCCCATATGCAGCCATGTCCTCCCCATACTAGCCATGTCCCCCCCCCCCCCATATGCAGCAATGTCCTCCCCATACCAGCCATGTCCTCCCCATACCAGCCATGTCCCCCCCATATGCAGCAATGTCCTCCCCATATCCAGCTATGACCCCCCATATGCAGCCATGTCCTCCCCATACCAGCCATGTCCCCCCCCCAAAAAAAATCAGCCATGTCCCCCCTTACCGTACATGCTGCCGCGCGGGGAACATTACAGCTTTGAATAGCTGTAGTCTCTCGCGCTGCGTATAGACACTGCCCCTTGCTCGGGATTGGACAGTTCACCCGAGCAAGGGGAGTGTCTTTACGCGGCGCGGCGGGAAATACTACAGCTATTCAAATGAATGCTGTAATGTTCCCCGCCCGTGTTAACCAAGCGGGGATGCGGCTTTAGCGGCGGGATTCGTTCGGCGGCGGCGGGGGGGAGTATTCTTTTTTTTCAAATTTTCCTTTTTATTTCGTTTCTTTTCCAAGAAAACAGAAAGCAAGAAAGTGATACAGGAAACATAAGAAGAGGACTAAACACAGTCCTATACATCAACATATATATGGAAATTATATTTATTCTCTCTCTTCAACTCTATTTACTGTTCATAATATCTGTATCACTACTAGTTTCAATCCATTCCTCTATGATAGACCAAATACTTTCTACTTCTAAACTAAATTTCAGACTACCCGAGTATTCCATCTCCCACTAAATATCCATTTATTCTTTATCTAAAATACTAATTCCCTCCTTATCCCCGCAGCACTTCCTTCCTCATTTTATCCCCCCTTTCCCTCCCCCTTATCCCTACCTCTAGACCCCCTTCTTCCCCCATTCCCCTCCTCCAGCCGTCTATATCCTCAGGCCGGAGAGAAGAATTAGGAGAAGAGAAGAAAAAAAAAAAAAAAAAAAAATTAATAAGACAATACAACCCTCCCCTCCTCCGCTGTCCTCCCACCATGCGCAAAATGTTCTCTCTCCTATTTTCCTTCTTTCTTCCATCTACTACCCTTTATCTTATTCTCCTAATAGCTTTTTACCTTCCTCCGACTGTAAAAATAATTCCCAAGGTGCCCATATCATTTTAATTTGCTCTTTCTTATCTATTGTTTTTGGGAGGAGTTTCTCCATTATCCCTATTTTCCTTACTTTTTTCAGCCACATAGATATTGGAGGTGCCTCGGGGTCTTTCCATTTTGTTGCAATGCAACTTTTCGCCGCATTTATCAAATGACACATCATTGATCCCTTATATCTCACCGGATACATTTCAGCATGATGTAGTAGAAAAAACGAGGGGTCATCTGGAATATGATATTCCGTAAATACTTGTGTAATTCTCCGTAC
Source organism: Rana temporaria (assembly GCF_905171775.1). Taxonomy (NCBI): domain Eukaryota; kingdom Metazoa; phylum Chordata; class Amphibia; order Anura; family Ranidae; genus Rana; species Rana temporaria. The sequence goes on from NC_053493.1 coordinate 277,655,133, forward strand.
TGTTTCCCAGAATTGTTGTATTATTGGACATCCCCAGAATGTATGTAGCATTGTCCCTTTCTCCCCACAGCCTCTCCAACATCTATCTGACATTTCAGGAAAAAATGTGTTTAAACGCGCTGGCGTATAGTACCATCTTGTTAATATTTTATAATTTAATTCTTGTATTTTCGTGCATCTTGAAGAATTTAATGCTAAATTTATAATATTTTGGCTTTGTATTGGGGAAAAAACTTGGCCTAAATCTCTCTCCCATTTTACTAGGCTCGACATTCTAAAGTCTTCTGGTGGTGCAGTCAATAATATATACATTTTAGAGACCATATGGGCTAGTGGTTCCTTTCCTCCACAATACTCCTCAAACTTTGTAAGTGCCCGTTTATACTTTTCTGCACCATCCAGAGTCTCCAGAAAGTGTCGTACCTGTCGCGCTTGCCATATCGGTATCCCACCGCTCCCTCCCCCTTGTGCTATTTCTCCTATTGTCATCCACCCCCTTTCACCCAGAAAGTGGGATGCTTGAAATCTACCCTTTTCTTTTAATTTCTTGAGTATATGGGATTCCAAACCGGGCTGGAATTCTGGATTTCCTATTATTGGGTAGAGGGGGGAATTATTAGTTGAGAAATTCGGGTTATGACATACTTTATTTCCAGTCCATAAAGTTGGTCCTATCGTTGGGTGAGTTTTAACTGTAAGGGGTAACGCAGAATAGCACCATATTGCCCTATCTAACGGTACAGGGCACATTTGTTGCTCTATAGTGATCCACAATGTATAATCCCCTTGTCTACTCCAATCTGCTATCCTTGGGGGGGAGTATTCTATTTTGGTATCGGGGGTATTTGCGGGAGTACGAGTACTCCCGCAAATACTCGGTATCGGTCCCGATACCGATTCTAGTATCGGTATCGGGACAACCCTAGTTTTCACTATGAGAAAAAAGTCTGTAAATGTGAAAGGGAGTGAGGAGGAAGTCGGGGAGAGAAAATCTTTTTATTATGATGGAAAGAACAAGGTTACATTTTATTAATTTTTTTTTCTGGGCAAATCTTAGGAGTTTGATAAGCAACATGCTTAAGGCTAGGTTCACATTTGTGTGTTGCAGGAATGTGTGAAAAATTGCATGTGTTCCTGCAATGCGCAACAAAAAGTGCATCCCTTTTGCAAATGCACGGCTGTGCTGTTAATTCTTAATGGTACCCTAACACAGCTACCGAAATGCACGCCAAAATGCATGGTGACAAAGTATTATGTGTTTTGGTGCAAGACAATATAAGAAAAAAAAGGATCGTGCACTTCTTTTGTGTGGTTTAATTTTACCTGGTAATCCTGCCAGTAATGCATTTCCTGTCCTAATCTGACAACGCTCATTCATTATACTATATCTTTGGAGGAGCAGCCTTGTAGTCCTAGGCTGCTCTCCTGATTTAGACTACAGAACACACACCCTCTCCTATCTATAATAAAGAATGCGTTTTGTAGCCCGGATAGGAGAACTGGGCAGGGTTTACAAAACTGCCAGGGGATTCCAGTGCAGCAAGAGAACAGTCCACAAAACCATTTCTGCTGTGTGTGTGTGTGTGTGTGTGTGTGTGTATATATATATATATATATATATATATATATATATATATATATATATATATATATATATATATATATATATATAATATATATAATTTGTATCAAAAGCAAATAAATACACTTTATTGTTGGGGGGGGGTTTAACACAAGACATATCTGCTAAGATCTACAGGCTGCAAAACCTTAATATTTTCCTTTTTTTCTCTTTCTCCCTAGGCTGACCGATCCAAAATTCAAAAGCCTACAGTAAGTTGTCCACCTTTACCTGTAAGCTAACGGTTAGACAAGGACATAAGACAGCCATACTCGATTAGTTGAGCTTAAGGCCTCATGCCCACAGACGTTTTAAAAAAACGAGCTGTAAAGCTAGTATAGACGCCGGTGTTTTGAACGTGATTTGTTTCCGCGTTTTTTTTTTGTATTGAATTCAATGCATCTTTCGACTCGCTAGCTTTCAGACACGTTTTTCTTTCTCTATTCAAAATCATTGGTTCCCTATGGGAGCCCAATGATTTGAAAAGAGGTCGGATCAAGAGGATCCGTCTTGCGGTGTGACTTGTGTGCTGATTATCTTGAAGGGGAACACCACGGATTTATTTTATTTTTTTGCGTGAGGTTCCCCCCCAAGACGATAACAGACCTTCGGTCTGGTATGGATCTTAAAGCGGTGGTTCACCCTCATTACCAACATTTTAGCATTAAATTAGGCATAGTAGCGCGAGCTACAGTATGCCTGTATTTATTTTTTTAGCCCCGTACTCACTGCGCAATCGTATAGATAAGATTCCGACTCCCTGCGGGGAATGGGCGTTCCTATCCAGAGGGAGGATGATTGACGGCCGGCTATGACACGTCACGCTCCCCGAAGATAGCCGGAGTAGGTCTCGGCTCTTCACGGCGCCTGCGCACAGACTATGCGCAGGCGCCGTGAAGCGCCAAGTCCTATTTCGGCTATTTCCGGAGAAGCGTGACGCGCCGTAGCCGGCCGTCAATCATGCTCCCTCTGGATAGGAACGCCCATTCCCCGCGGGGAGTCGGAATCTTATCTATACCATTGCACAGTGAGTACGGGGCTAAAAAAATAAATACAGGCATACTGTAGCTCGCGCTACTATGCCTAATTTAATGCTAGGCAGGTCAGGAAAGGGGGTCTGCACGCGGGGGCTTATCAGAATTTTGGAGCCCCCTTTAAGAAGGGGGCCATCAGATTCCAGCCCCCTACCCTATGTGAATGAGACACTGGTGAACTGAGCATTTCTTTTCGCACAGGTTTTCTTTAGCACATTTATTGTAGACACACGTATATATTTAAACTATTCAATAGTGTAAGCTATCCCTCCCCCTTTTTTTTTTTTTTTTTATCTTTTTTAATGAATATTGGAGAAGCACTGTGCATGCCAGATATTTGTAAAAACAAAAATTGTATTTGTTGTAATGGTATGCTTTTTATTTTTCTCCTAGGAAACCTTTATTACTACTACTGAATCAGAATCCAGGTATTTATATTGTTTTTTTTTTTTTGTCTGCAATCTGTAGACTCTCAGGTGTTCTTGATCTCTGTGCCATTAACACATTACAGTGATCTACATTGCATACGCTTATTGTGATTTACGCAATATCGGCCTAAACTGAGGGGGGAAAAAAGTGGGATATTTTATTATAGCAAAAAGTAAAAGATATTGTGTGTTTTTTTTTTTTTTTTTTAAATTGTCGCTGTTTTTTTGTTTTATAGCACAAAAAATAAAAACCGCAGAGGTGATCAAATAGCACCAAAAGAAAGCTCAACTTGTGGGGGAAAAAAGGACGTAAATTTTGTTTGGGTGCAACGTCGCGCAAACGACGCAGTGCCGTATCGCAAAAAGTGCTCTAGTCAGGAAGGGGGTAAATTCTTCTGGGTCTGAAGTGGTTAAGTGGCGCTTTTCGGCCACTAGTGGGGTGCTTTTAACCCCAAAGAATGGGTTAAAAACTCCCTTGATGCGGCACTTCCAAAGTGCTTTTCAGGCACACTTGAATTATTGTGAGGCGCTTGGCAGAGACTATTTCCAGCCCTGGAGCACCTGAAAACCACCCCAGCGTGATAAGGATTTTTAAGTAGCTAAACTTATTTATGCCTCACATAAACTATACATTTAAAAAGAAAATTTTCTGATGTATTTGACAAGTTCAGAATTTCCAGCAAGACAATGAGGTTGATTTACAAAAACTGGAGCATACAAATTCTGGTGCAGCTCTGCATGAAAACCAATCGGCTTCCAGTTTTTTTGTCAAAGCTTAGTTGAACAAGCTGAAGTTTGAAGCTGATTGGCTACCATACACAGCTGCACCAGATTTTGCATTCTCCAGCTTTAGTAAATCAACCCCAATTTCTTTAGAAGAAAAGTTTAATTGGACTGTCTGACCACCATTTCAAGCATATGATCGTCGCAGATAGTCCTACCATTAGGATGTGTGTCAGGGCCTGCTGTTATGTATTAATAGCACTGACACATTTTCCTGCCATAGCGCTGTCATGGACAAAAGTACACAGGCTTCCATTGTTGGCCTTCTTCTAAAAGCACTACCTGGTTGTCTTATCTCTGTACTTGTTTCTGGTCAATAACTCCAAAATCATTGAAACCAAAAGCATCAGCAAAAGAGCCAAATAACTAGGAGAGGTCAGCGGAGACCACCTACATAATTCTCATGACGATCTCGTTTTAATCGGGCAGCTTTAGAATACATTTTTACAGTTATTTTTTTTATTGGATTGTTCTAAAAGGGCAAGGATTATTAAAGGTGGGCTCTGTGGGGGAGATTTACTAAAACTGGAGAGTGCAAAATCTGGTGCAGCTGTGCATGGTAGAAGCTGATTGGCTAACTTCAGCTTGTTCAATTAAAGGGACACTAAAGGTTCCTGTTTAAAAAAAAAAATAACAAACATGTTATACTTGCCTCCACTGTGTAGCTAATTTTTCACACATTTGCCCTGATCCTGGTGTTTTGTGGTCCCTCTGCGGCTGTCTCTGCTCCTCCCCGCAAGAACTAACCATCTTTATGGGAGCTCTCTCCCCTGGGGGTTAGTCCTTGCGGGCATGCTCCTGTGCTATAGCCGCAGACAGTATAACTCGGCCCCACCCCCCAGTGCACGTGTCGTTGGATGTGATTGACAGCAGCGCGAGCCAATGGCTGCGCTGCTATCAATCCATCCAATCTAGCCAATCTGGGTGGAGAAGAGAACGTCGGGGGCGAGCGCAGCAGGTGAACGGGCTCAGGTTAGTAAAACGGGGGGGGGGGGGGCTGGGGGGCCGTCATTGCCGGGTTTTTTTTTCACCTTGATGCATAGGATGCATTGAGGTGAAAAAAAAACACGAACCTTTACAACCTCCTTAAGCTTTAACAACAACAAAAACAACCTGCAAGCTGTTTGGTTTCTATGCAGAGCTACACTAGATTTTGCATTCTCCAGTTTTAGTGAATAATCCCCCCTGTAAGTCCCAGTATGGTTAGAATATGGGAAATTGGAGTCAAGGCTTAATGGGTTTCTTTTCTTTCCATAGTGAAAGCCTGGGATAGATGGGCTCAGTGCTTTTAATCTGTATTAATAAAATTATCCCTGTATGTTCAACTAAAGTCCACAAGTAAAATAATGAAGACATTTTGTATTATACAGTATCCAATGTAGGATGTCTAATAGCAAACATAAGGATGGTTCTAAAACAGAGCCTTTATCTTGAAGATCATAAGATCTTGGCTCATTAGAATGAATGAAACCTGACTTTCTACTGGGTAACAAAACCAGCAGGTTCAGCATGTTTTGTGTTTGATTTTAACAGCTGATAATTCTTCTTCTCTTTTTTTTTTTCAGTTGGTGGAGTAACTGGATCATTCCCGGCATTTCAGCTGCTATTGTTGCCTTAATGTATCGTTTTTACATGGCAGAAGAATAAGATATTCGACAAGAATTGTGGAAGAAATGCTATTTCCGACCTGAAAATAAGATCATCATTTTACGATGGCAAAATCCGATGTAGTGTATGAACTGTGCCAACCAAGTCCATCTCCTGTTGTTTCTCATTGAATCCCTTACATTAAAGTTAACCTGCAGCCCATTTTAAACTTAAAAAAAAAAGTATTTTCTAAAGCATGTACCACAAGATACGTGCTATTACCTTTATAAGTCAGAAGTGCGTTCTCTGTGCCTGCCTCTGATTTAGCTGTACTTTTCTTACTGGGGCCTGGAGTTTCCCGATTTCATGGACAAGCTCCAGCAAAAGGTAGTCCCATTGGCCAGTGAAATGGTAGTACAGTTTGCCAATGTCATGGATAGTCAGGCCCCAGTAACAAAGCAAAACTACATCAGGGGAGCTTCTGAACACTAAAAAGCAAGCATCATGTGATTTTTGCAGGACTTTTACCTTTTAAATTGCATTAAAGGGAGTACAGATAATAAATTGCAGTTCAGACATCCGAGCCATTTATAACTTTGATATGTACGTATAGGTGTCCTGACAACAAACTACGAAGCGTGACATGTTTTCACATACCGGTATTTGAGTTTTTGTTTTGCTCTTTCTCAGCTCTCTATTTTCTATACCTTTCCTTTAAAAGAAATTGCCATTGCTGACCTTTCTTTCTGAAATTGCTAGTTCCCCAATGTCCTACTAATACAGTTGCTTCACAACTTCTGAGTCCCTAACTTAGACTGCCACTTTCCAGGTAAGTGACCTTTAATTTATTGAAGCCAGGGAACTAGCATTATCAGATCAAAGCCAGCATTCGAGGCATCCATATTTGAATGCCATACACACTCTGTTATCTTTTATTGTATAATAGGTGAAAACACTCTTGCTGTTTTACAATCTAATTGGCTGACCTCTCCCGAGTGTGGAACCCATGTGCTTGAGGGCAGATTTGAGAAATGCTGCTGTCAGATCTATCCATATCTGCAGTGTGCCCTGCTCATTTATACTGTATATTGAGGGCTTTGGCTTTTAAAGGAAAGGTAATGGTAGATGATGTACAATAACCCGTAACAGGTTTCGTTGTTTGTTTTATTTAAACTGAGTTTATTGAGAATAGACATATATTCAGAAAAAAGGGCATTACATTAAGCATAGGTATTGGACAACATAATAAATGATATGCACAATGTGATTTCAAAAATAAAACCTACAATCGGCTGATGGGCCCAAATGAACAGGTTTGTTTACTGTCATTGGATTTGTATGGATGATTTCTGAATGGATGCTGGGGTTATTGCACAATTTTACTTTCTCCTTTACCCCTAAGGTTTTGTTCACGTTGCCCCAACTTGGGATCTGACTTGTGAGACCCCCAAGTTACGTGACATGTGAAATCCCATGTTGGTCAATTAGAGCTGTCTTAATTGGCACTACTGAAGTCGCTCCGACTTCAGAAAATGTTCCTGTACTACTTCAAGGCGACTTCTTCTATTTGACTTGTGCCCATAGACTTTAATGGAAGTCGCCTCCAAGTTCAATCCTTATCTTAATTGATGCGATTTGGATCCAATATTACAGGAAGATTACCCAGGCATTCCCTGAAAGTTGCTTCAAAGTCACATTAAGTAGTACTCAAGTCGCCTGGCAAAGTTGCACCGTAAGTAGCATGACTTTCATGTCACTGCAGTGTGGACTGGGCCTAAAGGGCGAATGAAAGATGTGGTAGCTGTTTTTTGAAGGTGCAGGCTCCATGACTGTACCCGATTCTGGCATTAATACCTAGTGAGTCAGGAACCTGGAACAAACGTTAGCCAGAAAGTTGGAAAAGATTGAGCTTGCATCATGCGTTGTTGTTCTAGGTGAGGGGCTAAATAGGTAGTGATGCCAAATCAGCAGGACAACCTGTTTAAAAATATGTTGTTAGTAGCAGCTCTTATTCTTCTGTCCTTGCAAATTTTTGGTTTTGTGAAATAGAGGTTGACTGTTATCAATCGTATTAATGGTAAGACCATTTCAGTGAACCTTTACAACCTTCCCCTACATAAAATAAAAATAGTAGTTTTTTTATTTAGCTGATTGATGGGTCATCATAGACACCACATCCTTTTCAGAGACCCGTATCAATTTTTTCGAATCACTAGGACTTTTCAGGTACCACAAGTGGACTAATAAAGCTTATGTAAAACTCCTATGTTGTTATTGTTACATCATATAAAAATGATAATCATCTAAAAAAAATAATGTTTGTGTACATACACTCACTCATAGTTCAAAGCTGAACTCCATGTAAAGAAAAAACCCTCCCTTGTAGTGGGGTTGCCACCTTACTGTAAAGCTCAAATGCTTATTTTCATATAGGGGACAGGGTAAAGCAGTTTACTTACCTGATCCTCTGTTCCCACATTCTCATCTGTGCTGCAAGATTTATGGCCGGTATGTACTCCCCTATGGCAGTTAGGTGCCCCATCATCATCAAGTCCAATGCAAGAAGCTCTTCATTGGACATGAGGATGCCAAGGAACAGTCCCCTGCCAGAGCAAAGGGGGCATCGATTTGCCGGGGAGTGATGGATCTGGTAAATCTGCTTTTCTTGTCCCCTAGACCCAAACAAGTATTTAATCTTTGCAGTGCAGGGACAGACCCACTGCAAGGGAGGATTTTTACTTTACCTGGAGTTGGGCTTCAAAGGACATTTGGCAGTAAGGAACAACAGGTGACCAAGTAGACAACATAGTTATTTGTAGGTGTTTTTGTGTTGCATGAAGAAGAAAACACAGGTGTAGATATTTGTTTTACAATGTAAAAAATGCATCCAATTGGGGGCCTGGAAATAGGACTGACAACCACATTGTGTGCCTATACATATTTGACATCATTATTTCATATTTAAAGTGATTGTAAAGTCTCATGTATTTTACTTTTATTTAAAATAACAAACATGTTATATTTGCCTGCTCTGTTGCACTGGTTTTGCACAGAGCAGCCTGGATCCTCCTCTTCTCGGGTCCCTCTTCACTGCTCCTGGCCCCTCCCTCCTGACTAATGCCCCCACGGCAAGCAGCCTGCTATAGGGGCACCTGAGCCGAGCTGCAGCTCCGTGTGTCCATTCATAAATGGATCTGCCGTTCGGCCCCACCCTCTCTCTCCTGATTGGCTAATTGACTTTGATTGGCGGGAGCCAATGACGCCGCTGCTGTGTCTCAGCCAATCATGAGAGCGTCCCGGATGGCTAATTGACCTGTGGACATCGCTGGATAGAGATGGGATAAGTATTAGGGGTGCTAGTGCGGTTGCTGCACACAGAAGGCTTTTTATCTTAATGCATAGAGATAAAAAAAAAACTTCTGCCTTTACAACTCCTTTAATAGTAAACTTCTTCATTACATCTACATCAAATTACACCAGTTCGTATTCAAGGTTACTTTTGTTGAAATTTTTGTGATCATAAATATGTATAGTATATAGTTTTCCTTGATCGCTGAGTTTTTGTTCTTCTATGCACAGGCATATTGAAGTATGTTGTTAGTATGGATTTCATGCCTATCCAGCTAGGAAGTATACTCAGGTGTCATGTAAAGTTTAAAGCCAGGAAGTCGGAACCAAAAAAATGGTACTTAAATGAAATTCCTCACAAATCTCTGTAATCCCTTGTACACACGGTTGGACTTTTGACTGCAAAAGTCCGCTGTAAGTCCAACGGTAAAAAAAAAGAACAGGTTCTCTATCTAAGGTCCGTCGGACTTCTGGGAAAAAAAGTCTGATGGAGGCTACACACGACCGGACTTTCCTGAAAAAAAAGCCAGTCTGACTTTTTTTCTCTGAAAATCCGGTGTGTAAGAGGCATAAGAGTACTAGTTCTTACTACTTACATAGTAAAGTACACTTGTATGTTTCCATTTTTCTTGGATATCAGCTATTCCTGGATAACTAACACCTATGTTGACAAGCTATGGGCTTGTCTGTTGGCGAATGCAGCTTTCTTTAGACATCCTTTGAGAAACTTGGAAGACCTACAGAATTCCATACCAGGTTCCATTAGCCTCTCTCTAATGTGCATTTGGCCTGCTGCAAGATGTGTTGACCTTTCCATTGAATTATATAGGATGAAAAGCTGTTTTGATGCAAACAAATGCCCTGCAGTGCCTTTCATAGTACCGCATTCACACCTATAAATGCGTTCTGTAGTCTTCTACCTAATGGTACCGATCCAATATAAATTGGTGCGTCTGACATAGAGTGCAGTGATTGGTGCTCTCTTATTGGCCCTTTTACCACGCAAAAACTGCAGGTCATATTTGAACTGATTTTTTTCAATGGTGATATGTGAACAAAGCATTACCGATTTGCCCCTGTGTTGTTGTTGTTGTGTTTTTATATATATATATATATATATATATATATATATATATATATATACCGGTGTATATATAAAAGATTGTTGAAGAAATGCAGATTCCTGCTATACTCATTTCCAACACAGCTGTAATTTGAATACGCCTGTAAAAACTATTATAAGCGCTTTCACATACAAAATAACTTGTCTTTTGATGGCCTTGTCTTTCTAGTTTGCTGAATGTGAGTCTTCGTCCAATTAAAATTCATTTGTCTGTCTTTATATCATTAAAGCGGAGGTTCACCCTAAAACAATTATATACCATTATATCCAGCATACTTCCAACATCTACAGTATGCTGGGGTTTTTTTTTTTTTTTTTTTTGCCGTACATACCGTTTTTATTGTTATTTTCCCTCCGGGTTCTGGCTCCAGCGTGAGTGGGCGTTCCTAGTCAGAGGTTAGATGATTGACGTCTGGTGAAAAACTTCCCCTGGCGCATAAGGCGTGTCACCAATTTTCCGTAAGTAGCCGACCTGCGAGTCGGCTCTATATGGCGCCTGCGCCCGCCGTGTAGAGCTGACTGCGCAGGCGCCATATAGTTCGGCTACTTACGGAAAACTTGTGACGCGCCTTATGTGCCAGGGGAAGTTTTTCACCAGTCGTTAATCATCTAACCTCTGACTAGGAACGCCCACTCACGCTGGAGCCAGAACCCAGAGGGAAAATAACAATAAAAACGGTATGTACGGCAAAAAAAAAAACAGCATACTGTAGATGTTGGAAGTATGCTGGATGTAATGGTATATAATTGTTTTAGGGTGAACCTCCACTTTAATGATAAGCTCTGACTAGGAACGCCCACTCCCACGGGAGCCAAAACCCGGAAAGCCGGGGGGAAAATAACAATAAAATGATATGTACGTCAAAAAAAAAAAAGACGGCATACTGTAGATGTCAGAAGTATGCTGGATGTAATGGTATATAGATGTTTTTTAGGGTGAACCTCTGCTTTAAGAAGTAAAATATCAGTCTGTCCAAAGCGATCATTTTTTAGTTGTAGGTGGATCTGTCTGCCCATTGTAAAGATTTGTCTGTTTTCACTTATTCTGTTGAATTCTTTAAAATCTAAAACCAAGTACAAATCAAAATCAAACAGGGAGAACTGGACTTCTCATAACTGCCGTAATAAGTTTGTTTTGTTGAAAACTGCTTAAGCCATATGTAAATAAATCTAAAAATCTGATAGTATGTTGTAGGTTATTAGACAATGATGCTGTAACAAAAAATAGGAAAAGTATTGTTTTCATGGCATTTCTTTCTATTAAATATAATTTGTAATGCAGCATGTCTATTATTATTTTTTTTTTCTGTTATTCTTCTTTTTTTATATACATAATTCTTCTTGACCAAAATTATATACAATAATGTACAATAAATAGTAAAAAATGTGAATTCGCCTCTTTTATGTGAAAAACACACATCCATTGCATATTAATGACATTGTCCTTTTTTGGAATGCATTGATTTGTGGTTACTGTTTTTGCTAATTGTGTTTAAACATTTTATACCTATGGATACTTCAGAAGCAGGCTTTTAAACAGGTCTAATAAATAAAAAACATGTTTAACCTTCTGAAACCTTTTCTTTTCACTAGTTTTGTTTTTATTGTGTGTTATATGAAAATGAATGTATAATTTGCTAAAAAATCAGTTTAATTTTTTTTATAATGTAGACCAAAACCAATAGAATTTTGGCTTCTGGGGAAAATATTAAGTTTAAAGTGAAATTCCACTAAGGATAAAAATGCTACCTATACTACCTAACCTGTGTAAAAAAATAAATAAAGATCTGTATACTTATAATTTTTTTTTTTTGTCCACTCTGGACCAGTCACAGGATCCTCTGTGCCAGCTGCAGGGGAAAGGAGGTAGCACAACACCGGTTGGAAATTGGAAGAGGTCTGGCGTTACTCAAGCTCTCACATCCCAGCTGTTGTTGGTACTCCCTCTTTTCCCCTGCAGTTTATTGACACAGAGGAACCAGAGCTGTATGATCACATGATTTGACCAGAGCAAACTTAAAAATATGTACAGTGGGGATCGAAAGTTTGGGCACCCCAGGTAAAAATTTGTATTAATGTGCATAACGAAGCCAAGGAAAGATGGAAAAATCTCTAAAAGGCATCAAATTACAGATTAGACATTCTTATAATATGTCAAAAAAAGTTAGATTTTATTTCCATCATTTACACTTTAAAAATTACAGAAAACAAAAAAATGGCGTCTGCAAAAGTTTGGGCACCCTGCAGAGTTAATATCTTGTACTGACCAAAATCCTGCAGCAGCGCTGCCAACTATACGTTTGTTGCAATGACAGTTAGTGTTAAATGAGATTAGGTGTGCTTCTAATATGAGTGCTCCATTCACCAAAGATGATCACTACGTGGGGGGATATGGGGTCCCCTTCGGGGGATACACTCACCAGATGGTAGAAAAAAAATCAGCATTCAATACATATCCTTAATCGCCGTCTGCAGTTTACCACTTTCACAGTATTTAGATGTTCAATCCGCAAGCATATAGGAAAGAAAAATCCATATAGAGCAGTATCGTTTTGATGATTTGAATGAACCCCCAAACATATACCCCCTTATACATAAATGCGTACCATAATTATAAAATACCGGACTTCGTCTGAGGGCGTGACTCTCAAACGCACCAACCGGATTTATACGCTGCAACGTCCGCCTCCAATTGACGTCAGACGCGCACATGCGTCACCGCTCGTATTCGGCCGCGATTGCTCGCTTTGCTCGAGTGAGGGCGGAAGTGCCTCCGTCTCTCTGTATTGCGCTACCAATGCCATGACCTGCTCCCACCATAGGTTACTGTTGCAGGGAGCAGAGGCCGCGCCGCACATCCGAACCTGACAGCATCATTGACTGGGCTTGTGAATTAAGATAGACCATAAAAACAAAATTTCTTATTGATACAACCTACATATAAAATATGCATGCAAGCTATATAAAAATACTTATGCCTCTCAGGTGGTATTAAAAACATAAAAGTAATGTAAATAATCAAGTCCATTATAACATCATACTGGATTCAGTAATCATTATACCATGAGACTTGCATATAAAGAAAATGGTCAAAATGCCATCCGTAATGTATTGTATAAAAACTAGCACTCATCTATATATGTATAAATGGTTGATGTAGAACCATCCAGTCAATCTGAATAGCTCAAATATTAATGTTCAATCCATATTAATAGATATAAATAAATATATATGCATATGTGAACATAAATATAAAATATCAGTATACTTCTAAAAGGTAAATGTAGAAGGATCCCGAGAGGATCACATCATCTTTGGTTAATGAAAGACTCCACGAGTACCTTGCCTAAGCCTTGATTTCTCCTGTGCTCTTAATAGGTTGTGATGGTGACCCGATTAACCAAGCGATGAGTCTGGATACTATTCCAACCCTTCACTTTGCCTCATAAGTTCAGCGTTAACCATTTGAGTACATCACATTTAGAATCCGTACTTAGATGAATTTCCTACTCTAAAACCGGCAGGCTGGGTTAATGTTAGGATGGCTAGTGTGTGTATATATATATATATATGTGTGTGTGTGTGAAAACTCACTATAAATATAAATAAATAATCAATTTTCAGATCAGACAAGTGATTCAAACTCGGTCTAATCCAAAGATTGGTCTAGTAGAAAGCTAGGTATGATAAAGAAAATCACAGGTGATATGAATAGGGCGAAAGCACACCAGTTGGGGAATGTGTTTAAAATCTTGCATGATATTCTGCAGTGTTCAGGTATTGAATTGGCAGTTATGTGTCACTGATAAAGCAGTTAATGTCCAGTTCAACGTTTAAACCTTTAGGCATTAATACATCTGTCAAGTATATATCCATTTGGTTTCGCGTTTCGATATTTCCCAGACTCTGTGTGAGCCCCTCCAATGTGGTTCCAAATGTTCGATCCCCCAAAATTCTAGACCCGACGGGTCTTGGTTATGCTGTAATTTAAAGTGAAGAGACACGTTGTGGTCTTTGAATCCGATTCTAATATTCTTTATGTGCTCCGCAATTCCTATTCTTAAAAATCTTTTGGTTCGCCCAATGTATAGAAGACCAAACGGACATCTAAGGACGTATACAACAAAACTACTGTTGCAAGTAATGAATTGCTTGATCTCAAATTCTAGATTATTGGAAGGTGAAGTAAAATGATCCAGTCCCCTTTGTAGTTGATTAACTTCTCTGCATGGTTTGCACTTTCTGCAGGCAAAGAATCAGTTTCTATCCCAAAATGTTTGGGGTTTGGTTGGTAAATCCAAGATCTTCACTACTAAATCCCCATGGTTGGGGGCTTTCCTATAAATGAACTGAGGTTTTAGAGGTATTAGAGGGCCAAGTTTTTTTATCTAATAATAAAATGTGCCAGTGCTGATTAAAAATGGCCTCCACTTCTTTGTATTGGCTATGGAACTGGGAGATAAAGCTCCACTCATTTGAATTTTTTGGGGTGGACTTCTGTTCTGTTCTGTTTTATCTTCTTTCTCTTTCAGACATAGGTCTCTTGAAACAGTTCCTACTTCTTCCACAATTTTGTTGAGGAATTGTGGATTGTATCCTTTCGCTTCAAACCTCACTGTTAGAACTCGGGTTGGGTGAGGAAATTGCTGGTTTCAGAGCAGTTGCGTTTTACCCTCATAATCTGACCTTTCGAAATATTCCTGAGAAGGGGACTCTAAGAAGGATTTCCTTTTTAAACTGGCAGTAATCATCGTGGTCACTGTCCATCAAATGGTAAACCGACCGGTACTCTACCAGTAATAAAGTTTGCAGCAATTTTGGCCACCGGTCTCTAGGCCATTTCCTCCTTACAGCAACTTTTTCAAATTTTTCCAGGAAGTCTCCAACCTCCTTTTGTAGGTAGCATGGGTTGCATATAGTCAGAGGCCACTATTTCAGCCCTTTGCCCCACATCCGACTCTTTAGTCTGGTTCCACTTGAACCACTCATTCACAGTCTCATACACCACTGGCCCTCCTAGGTGGAGACGTCTCAGGCCACGCTCAGCTCACTTCTCTTTTAACTTGTTTTAACATGAACTTCTTGTGTTTTGACTGCCTCATCCTTGCAGTCGCATGCACAGCAGCTTGTTACACAGTTCATAGCAATAAAAAGGAAAAAAAATCTCACAGGTGCACCACCTGTATGCAACACAGTCTGTCAAAATAAAGTTCTGCGCAATGAAGTTCACCTGGCTGCCACACACAGCTAGCAGTAGTTCCTGCTGCAACTCACCACGGATCAAGGACCCGGATTCCACCGTCTAGACTGCCCGCATTCTCCACCATGTGTAAGGGGTTAGCTCGGTAGCGGGGGTGTGTGACCCTCTGGATGGGTTCACTACACACGGAACTATACAGAAAGGCAGTCGAAGACGGTTGAAAACAAAGATTTTGGTTTATTCTTCCATCTTGCTGGAAACAAGTGCAAGCATCGAAACATCATAAACAAAATCAAACATAAAATAAACCCTGGCCACTTGGGGCGTCTACCTTCACCACACAGGAACCTATCTATGGAGTCTGGCACAGCCTAGTGGTGGGCAGACACTGCTGGTCCTACAGCAGAAAACAATAGTCTCTTTTTGATTTTTATCACACAGAAAAATCAACAGCACCTCACCTCTTCAGAAGTATTTCTGCTACTGCTCTCCTTCACTCAGAAAGCCTCAGGATGCAGCAATCAGTAGTAATCATCTGGATTATTTATAGAGGTCTTAATTGCCTCATTCTGAACAGCTGAAGTTTTCCAACACCTTTAAACCTTTCTGGCTACTTCTGCAGCCGACACCCGATAATAATTGGTGTATTGTCCAAACAAGGCAGAAATGTATCTCCCGTCTGTGACAACACCCACAGATCTACCTGACTTCCTGTCACAGATGTTATAATGGACTTGATTTTACAATGGACTTGATTATTTACATTACTTTTATGTTTTTAATACCACCTGAGAGGCATAAGTATTTGTATATAGCTTGCATACATATTTTATATGTAGGTTGTATCAATAATAAATGTTGTTTTTATGGTCTATCTTAATTCACAAGCCCAGTCAATGGTGCTGTCAGGTCCGGATGTGCGGCGCGGCCTCTGCTCGCTGCAACAGTAACCTATGGTGGGAGCAGGTCATGGCATTGGTAACGCAGTACAGAGAGACGGAGGCACTTCCGCCCTCACTTGAGCAAAGCGAGCAATCGCGGCCGAATGCGAGCGGTGATGCGGATGACGCATGTGCGCGTCTGACGTCAATTGGAGTCGGGCGTTGCAACGTATAAATCCGGTTGGTGCGTTTGAGAGTCACGCCCTCAGACAAAGTCCGTAAGTGATGAAACACGTCAGGGCGTGACTCTCCAGCATCCAAACCGAAAGTGACGTGTGTATGTTCCATGGGGAACGAACCAGGAAATCGCCAGAGGAAGTGATCCGTGGCGGTCTTCAGGGTTCAGAACCAGTGAGAAATTTATGCACACATTTATGCCTGGTATTTTATCATTATGGTACGCATTTATGTATAAGGGGGTATCTGTTTGGGGGTTCATTAAAATCATCAAAACGATACTGCTCTATATGGATTTTTCTTTCCTGTATGCTTGCGAATTGAACATCTAAATACTGTGAAAGTGGTAAACTGCAGACGGAGATTAAGGATGTGTATTGAATGCTGATTTTTTTCTACCATCTGGTGAGTGTATCCCCCGAAGGGGACCCCATATCCCCCCACGTGGTGAACATCTTTGGTGAATGGAGCACTCATATTAGAAGTGCACCTAATCTGGTCATTTAACACTAACTGGCCCAGATTCAGGTAGAACCGCGCAATATTTGCGTGGGCAAAGGGCAACGATTTTTGCTCTGCGCCCACGCAAATATTTCGATTTGCCCGCGATTCACGGAGCAGTAGCTCCGTAAATTGCGCGGGCGCTATGCTAATTTGCCTTGCGTAAGGGCGCCTAATGTAAATGATCCCGCCGGGGGCGGGAATCATTTAAATTAGGCGCGCTCCCATGCCGAGCGAACAGCGCATGCTCCGTCGGGAAACTTTCCCGACGTGCATTGCGGCAAATGACGTCGCAAGGACGTCATTTGCTTCTAAGTGAACGTGAATGGCGTCCAGCGCCATTCACGAATCACTTACGTAAACGACGTGAAATTCAAATTTCACGAGCGGGAAGGGTGGCTATACTTTAGCATTGGCTGCGCCTACTATGAGTAGGAGCAGCCTTATGCTAAAGTCGCCGTACGGAAACTCCGTACCTTGCGTGCGCAGGGCCCGCGCAACTTTTGTGAATCGGTGTTAGTATGCATACTATACACAGATCACAATGGCCGCGCCCCCTAGCGGCCAACGCAAGAATGCAGCCAAAGATATGAAGGCATAAGGAGGCTTATGCCTGTCATATCTTAGGCTGCAGTCGGTGTAACGAGGTTCCTGAATCAGGAGCACTCGTTACACCGGAGCAAGTAAGCACTTGCGCCGCGCAACCGCTTCTTGAATCTGGGCCACTGTCTTTACAACAAACGTATAGTTTGCAGCGCTGCTGCATGATTTTGGTCAGATTCTGTGCGATTCTGTTTCTACATTTTCTGCTTATTTCATTGGACTGTTTTCTTTAAGTAGCTGCTTGTTTTTTTTGTATTTGAAGATTTATTGTAATTCTTATATTTGGGTAATAGCATCCTAAGCACTGAGTTGTACTCAATAGGTTGGGCCAGCTTTCAGTACTTTTGCTTA
The DNA here is from genome assembly GCF_905171775.1 of Rana temporaria. Classification (NCBI taxonomy): domain Eukaryota; kingdom Metazoa; phylum Chordata; class Amphibia; order Anura; family Ranidae; genus Rana; species Rana temporaria. The sequence continues at coordinate 277,672,830 of NC_053493.1, forward strand.
CATAATATCTTGTACTGCCCCCTTTGGCAAGTATCACAGCTTGTAAACGCTTTTTGTAGCCAGCCAAGAGTCTTTCAATTCTTGTTTGAGGTATCTTTGCCCATTCTTCCTTACAAAAGGCTTCCAGTTTTTTGAGATGTCTGGGCTGTCTGTCACGCACTGCTCTTTTAAGGTCTATCCATAGATTTTCAATTATGTTGAGGTCAGGAGATTGTGAAGGCCATGGCAAAACGCCTCTTGATGTAATCCCCCGTGGATTTTGAGGTGTGTTTAGGATCATTATCCATTTGTAGAAGCCATCCTCTCTTTAACTTCAGTTTTTTTACAGATGGCATCAAGTTACCATCCAAAATTTGCTGAAATTTTATTGAATCCATTTTTCCTTCTACTTGTGAAATGTTCCCTGTGCCACTGGCTGCAATACAACCCAAAAGCATGATTGATCCACCCCCATGCTTAACAGTTGGACAGAGGTTCTTTTCATTAAATTCTGTGCCCTTTCTTCTCCAAACGTACCTTTGCTCATTCCAGCCAAAAAGTTCTATTTTAACCTCATCTGTCCACAGAACTTGTTTCCAAAATGCATCAGGCTTGTCTATATGTTCATTTGCAAAGTTCAAACGCTGATTTTTGTGGTGAGGACGTAGAAGAGGTTTTCTTCTGATGACTCTTCCATGAAGACCATATTTGTACAAGTATCTCTTTATAGTGGAATAGTGTACCACAACTCCAGTGTCTGCCAGATCGTTCTGGAGGGATCGTGCAGTCAAACGTGGGTTTTGAATTTCTTTTCTCACAATCCTGCGAGTTGTTCTGTCTGATATTTTTCTTGGTCTTCCAGATCTTGCTTTAAATTCCACTGTTCCTGATGACGGCCATTTCTTAATTACATTCCGAACAGAGGATATTGACATCTGAAAACGCTTTGCTATCTTCTTATAGCCTTCTCCAGCTTTGTGAGCGTCAACTATTTTCAGTTTCAGTTTTCTAGACAACTGCTTAGAAGAACCCATGGTGCTGATTGTTGGGGCAAGGTCAGATGAGTCTGGGCATTTAAAACCTTTGAGATTGACATCACCTGGTCTTCCCAGACGATGATTGAGAACAATCCATGACACTGGCAGGTCTCAGCTTTGCAAAGGGGGCAGTGCATGCTATAAATTCTGCAGGGTGCCCAAACTTTTGCAGACGCCATTTTTTTGTTTTCTGCAATTATGAAAGTGTAAATGATGGAAATAAAATCTAACTTTTTTTTTTACATATTATAAGAATGTCTAATCTGTAATTTGATGCCTTTTGGAGATTTTTCCATCTTTCCTTGGCTTCGTTATGCACATTAATACAAACTTTTACCTGGGGTGCCCAAACTTTCGATTCCCACTGTAAGTATACAAAAGGGTAGGCAGGATAGGTAGCAGGAGGGAGAGAACATATTTAAACAGTGTTAGACTGGATTTCCACTTTAAAGGAAGTGTGTGTGAATATACAGTATCTCACAAAAGTGAGTGGACCCTCCCATTTTATGTAAATATATTATAACTTTTCATGTGACAACACTGAAGAAATGACACTTTGCTACAATGTAAAGTAGTGAGTGCACAGCTTGTATAGCCGTGTAAATTTGCTGTCCCCTCAAAATAACTCAACACACAGCCATAAATGTCTAAACCGATGGCAACAAAAGTGAGTACACCCCTAAGTGAAAATGTCCAAATTGGGCCCAATTAGCCATTTTCCCTCCCCGGTGTAATGTGACTTGTTAGTGTTTTTGCTATAAGAAGATTGCCAAGACCCTGAAACTGAGCTGCAGCCCAGTGGCCAAGACCATACAGCAGTTTACCAGGACAGGTTCCACTTAGAACAGGCCTCGCCATGGTCAACCAAAGAAGTTAAGTGCACATGCTTGGCGTCATATCCAGAGGTTGTCTTTGTGAAATTGACATATGAGTGCTGCCAACATTGCTCTAGAGGTTGAAGGGGTGGGGGCTCATCTTATCAGTGCTCAGACCATACGCCACACACTGCATCAAAATGGTCTGCATGGCTGTCATCCCAGAGGGAAGCCTTCTAAAGGTGATGCACAAGAAAGCCTGCAGTTTGCTGAAGACAAACAGACTAAAGACATGGATTACTGGAACCATGTCCTGTGGTCTGATGAGACCAAGATAAACTTATTGGGTTCAGATGTGTCAAGCGTGTGTGGTGGCAACCAGGTGAGGAGTATAAAGGCAAGTGTGTCTTGCCTACAGTCAAGCATGGTAGTGGGAGTTTCATGGTCTGGCGCTACATGGGTGCTACCAGCAATGGGGAGCTACAGTTGATTGGGGGAACTCTGAATGCCAACACGTATTGTGACATACTGAAGCAGAGCATTATCCCCTCTCATCGGAGACTGTGGCAATGTTCCAACATGATAATGACCCCAAACACCCCTCCAAGGTGACCACTGCCTTGCTAAAGAAGCTGATGGTAAAGGTGATGGACTGGCCAAGTATGTCTCCAGACCTAAACCCTATTGAGCATCTGTGGGGCATCCTCAAATGGAAGGTGGAGGAGCGCAAGGTCTCTGACATCCACCAGCTCTGTGATGTCCTCGTGGAGGAGTGGAAGAGGACTCCAGTGACAACCTGTGAAGCTCTGGTGAACTCCATGCCCAAGAGGGTTAAGGCAGTGCTGGAAAATAATGGTGGCCAAACAAAATATTGACACTTTGGGCCCAATTTGGACATTTTCACTTAGGGGTGTACTCACTTTTGTTGCCAGCAGGTTTAGACATTGATGACTGTGTGTTGTTATTTTGAGGGGACAGCAAATTTACACTGTTATACAAGCTGTACACAACTTTACATTGTAGCAAAGTGTCATTTCTTCAGTGTTGTCACATGAAAAGATATAATAAAATATTTACAAAAATGTGAGGGGTGTATTAACTTTGGTGATATACTGTATGTCTATGTGTGTATACATTATGTAGATGTGTATGTATTTTTACAAACTCTTCTATGGACAAGAAGTGGAGTTACCCTAAAACAGGACTGCAGAACCCCCCCCCCCCCAAGAACATAGGTGGTAGGTGTTCTTTAGTTTTTGGAGACAACTAAGGAAACTGAAATACAATTGCAGAACAGGCAGAGAGTACATGAAGTTATCTTATAAGATTTTTTGCAGGATCAAGAGGCAAAAGTGAGCAGACCAGTTAGAAGTTATTTTTTGGGTGTTAACATACACTTTAAAATGACAAGACCAAGGAAATACAGAGCAGCCAACAAATGAAAAAGGGCACCTAATCATAAAATATGACCTTAACATAGTGGTGATAAAATAAAAATATTTCCTTTAATGTGGGTCTAAAGTCAAAACATATTTACCTTAATGTATTCCTTGTGTTAGGGTAAAAAATGTCCCACTACTTGTTCCATCAAATGCCCCCCACTCCATTCAACACTTACCGAGTCCTCTCTCGACCCAGCACTGTGCCTGTCTGCAGCAGCACTTCTCTCTCTTCCTTCTCTTAAGGCCCATACACACGGTCGGACTGCAGAAAGGAGATGTTTGGGGCACTGGAAACATTTGAAGCCAGAGATGATGATTTATTGATTGTCACCTACCCCAAATGTGGAGTCATCTAGCACCCCTAGCGTGACACACAGAAGACTCGGAGCGAGAGGAGAAGGATAAGCAGGACACTGACTAGCTCGCTGCTCGTGGAGATAAGCTCTTTATCCCTTTACTTCATGTAAGTGCATCCAGTGCTGGCTGGGTGCCAAGTTCCCTGTCATATCAGTATTACGCTATCTTGCTGTGTGTCTATTCCTCGCATGTGTTGCCTGGTACTGGGACCTTGAGAATAGCATCCTCTACAAGACTAGACCCCTGTGTACAAGTTTTTGATCAGGCTTTACATGTCAGCTTTGAGGTGAGCTGCTGGGACCACCAGAGGTGTGTGTGACACTCCGAGGTGTGCGGCTTGCCTTTCTCACAAGATTCGTTGCTGGGTCCTCTACCGTTTGATATATCTTTTCTCTTATTCCATCCATCCGTTGGATTCAGACTTATTAGTGACTGTGTGTTTTTTGCTTTGGACTTTTCTGCCTTATATCATATATGTGCCACCAATATATAGAGATTGTTTATGTTGTAACACTTCACTTGTCTTCACTTGTTTTTTTGGGTTGCCCAGTTATTTGTGCCCTTTCCTTTTACCCATATACAGCCCCAGTGATACATTTTCACAGCGCAGACACTTTTCACCTGTTCATTATCTCTTTTTTGTCTATTAAGGTAGACCTTCTTAGCGTTTGCAGCAGTGCTCCCTTCACCTCCCTCTCCCCCTCCCTTCCCCATTCACAGACAGCACAGGAGTCTTACCCTATTCATATTACAGTCGTAGATTTCTATACAACAGCAGGGAACAGAGGATTAAGTAGAGTGTGGGTCTGCGGCTGTGGAAGCATCCGCCAGCCATTTGGACCAAACCTTATCATATTTTTGAGGGCAACCCCTATTAGCATAGCAATCTTTGTAAAGAGGCAGGCTGTTGTTGACCAATTGCTTCCACAGGGAGAGAGGAGGAGGAGGAGTAGGTTTACGCCAGCTAAGGGCTATGGCCTTGCAGGCATAAAAGAGAAGCAACCCGACAAGGGTGCGACCTGCCACAGTGGGAATCAGTTGTTCTAACAGACCTAATATACATACTGCTATGGAGGGTTGAAGCGATATGGTGGTGATGTGCGTAATGACCCGTAATATCTCCTTCCAGTAATCGACAATGGCTGGGCAGGTCCAAAAAATATGGGTAAAGTCACCTGGTACTGTACCACAACGCCAACACCCTGGGGGGGAGACGGGTTCATTTTGTGTAATCTGTGCGGGGTAAAGTATGCGCGTGAGCTATCTTGAACTGTATTAGTCGGTCTCTCAGGGAGATCAGGGATCTAAAAGGGAAGTTCCATATGTCATCCCAATCGTCGTTGTCAATGTCAGGAATGTCGTGTAGCCATTTGTTTCTGAGTTTTCCCAGAGTAGGGAGGGAGGTCATTATTAAGTGAGAGTACAGTGGCGAGGTGGGTTTATCTGCACACCCTGACCTGAGGAGGGTCTCTAATGAGGACCGAACGATCTGGAGGAGGGAACTGGAGGATTGATGACCGAAGGCATGGGAGAGTTGTAAATATCTAAAAAAATAACTCAGCGGGATGTTGAAGTCCAAAATCAGTTTGGGGAGTGGGGCCAGAGATTGATTGGAGATCTGTGTATGGTGAAATTCCGCGCCTAACTAAAAAACATAAAAAAATGAAAATATTAATAAGTGTATATAAATAGATTATAAGCTGCTCCTCAATAACACAAGTGATATGTGGACATAATATAATATAAATAGAGGGCGCTAGGCCCATACAAAATAAGTATAGTGCCGTGAAAAAGTATCTAATTAGCAATAGAATTGCAACATAGATAACAAAAAATATATATATAATAAGTCCCAACAAATTGCAGTCGGAGCTGCACTTGAAACCACACACAGTGAATTCAGATATGATCAAGTATAAAAATAAAATGAAACAATGAACAAAGTCCAATTGTAATGATACAGTAATTCTGTGAAAGAAGAAATGCCACCACCGCTTCTGTGTAATTTTCAATTCCACCCAAGGTGCTTTAGATAAAGTTTTGCTCTTACCAGAGCTCGTTGACCCCTTTAGTGAAAAAGATGGTCAACTGAGCTTATGCAGGATTGTGCCTGCACACATGTAGATATGGACAGACCACTTTGCAGATTCAGGAACCTCACACGGGATTGTATGCAAAAGAAGAGAGGCCAGGAAGCCAAATAGCGTGATACCGTTTAATTTAAAATTTTAAAACATACATAAAAAACAGCCAAATGGCTCCTTACATTGGGGGGTGCCCACCCGGCACTGAGGCTGCGGACCTGTCACCGCTCAAAGCGGTTCCTATAATGGGATTCGCTGGGGGATGGAAGCCGCCGCTAACATGTTAACCAAACGATCTCTCCGACAGTCCAAAGCACGGGGGGTACGTCACGTGACCAAGCTGCCTCCGACATACGTTTCGTTATGTTAACGTCATCAGGGGGGCGTGCCTAGTCACAAAGCATGATGGTATATGTAGTCGAGAAAATGCAATGATTGGTGGACTAAAACCAATTGCAAATACAGCCTCGGTGCCGTGTGTCATCCATTGAGTACAACACCGTAGGTAAATTACATTACATTATATTAATCATATCGAACAAGAAATTTAGAGAGATGCACAAAAGTTTAGGATTGGCAAACAACATTAATTCAAGAGTATTACACTGTTGAAATACATATTGGATAAAGTACAGATCTCGCATCCCTCCGGACGTGCAAATTCAATAATCAGTACCAAAAAAACCCAAACCAATACTCAATATAAATTAACTCCACAAAGGTTAGATCGTGGTCACTAAAAGTGACTAATAATAAAAAATAAAAAATCAAATTAGTTAAACCAAAAATAAATAAATATAAATATAAAAAAATATAAATATAAAAAAAAAATATATAAAAAAGCCGGACTCAAACAGGGTAGGAAGGATTATCTCACAATCATTGGTGATATATCACGAATGTCACTGGATCCCTCCGGACGTGTAATGTGAGTGAATAGAGATTATAAAAGTATTCAAGATGATTGAGTCATATCTACAATTTAAGATATGGAACACCTGGATATAATAATGATCTCCAAAAAGAGAATCTAACTATTAGACAACCCCAGCCGAATCCCAGAGTGCAAAAATAAATTATATAAATAAAACAATTAATGGATATCTAACAATCCTAAATTGTCACTGACAACTATAGATTATTAAATAACGAAAATACGAAAATTATGCATAGATAAACCAAATGAGGAAAAGGGAGATGGATCTGGGGGGGTATAGAACTGGAGACTGAAAAAAGGAGAGAACACTCAATCATCAGTCAAAAAACAATTGAGGTCCAACTCCACATTCAGTCCCAAAGGTTGCATGGTACGTAATCTGTGTACCCATTTCATTTCGTTCTGGGAAACACTCCGTAACATATGGGTGCCTCGCCAGTTCCTTTCAATTTTGTCTATGCCATAAAACTTGCATAAACTAGGATCACTTCCATGATGGTTAGCGAAGTGTCTTGAGACACTATGATTAGGGAAACTTTTTCTAATATTTGTTAAGTGTTCGTTAATGCGGATCTTAAGTTGGCGAGTGGTCCGGCCAACGTACTGTAAATGACACGGGCATTCGAGCACATAAGTAACATGATCAGATCCACATGTGATTAGGGGTTTGATCTTAAAAGATTCGCCTGTTACATTAGAACTGAACTCGATGTTTTTCTTCTTGTCGCCAGGGTTACGTGTAGTTCTACACGCTTTGCACCTGGTGCAATGGTGAAAACCTGATCCATCCAAAAAGGTCACCAATTTCTTTGGTGGATCAGGAACATTGGGAGCAATTTTGTTCCTGAGGCCTGGAGCCCTCTTATAGATGAACTTGGGCACCTTTGGGATGGATGTGATCAGGTCTTTGTCTTTCCTCAAAATATGCCAATGTCGTTTGAACACAGCTTCTACCTGTCGATATTGCCTTTGAAATCCACTAATAAAAGGTACTTCATTTTTATACTCTTTTCTCGGTTTGGGGACCAATAAAGATTGTCTATCGAGAACTGCCACTTGATTGTAAGCTTGGTTTAGTGTAATTTCAGAGTAACCTTTTTCTAAAAATCTAGTGGTTAGTATATTAGCCTGAGTCTCAAAATCATCATTATTATCACAGTTCCGTTTTAACCTCATATATTGCCCTTTCGGGACTGCTCCTATCCAGGAGGGATGGTGGCAACTATGAGTGGGTACAAACCCATTCCGGTCCGTAGATTTAAAGTAGGTAAGGGTTTCAAATTTCAAGTCATTCTTTTTGATTGTAAGATCCAAATAGTTTACCAAAGTTTTACTGGTTTCAGCTACAAAGGTGAGTCCATAGTTATTTAAATTCATTTGGGCTATAAATATCTCAAGAGATTCCTCAGAACCTTCCCAAGAATAATATCGTCGATGTAGCGTTTGTAAAAATGCAAAGATTCTGGTCTATTTCCAAAGATTGTCTCATGTTCCCACTTATTCAGAACAATATTTGCGACACTTGGAGCATATCTGGCTCCCATTGCTACACCGCCCACCTGATTAAAAAATTGATTGTTGGCCCAAAAGTAATTATTTTTCATCGCTAGTTCAAGTCCCCTTATCAGGTAATTTATTTGTACCTTCTTTAGCTTAGAAAATTTACCTAGAGCCCATCGAAGGGCTGTTAGGGCATCAGAATGTTTGATATTTGTATATAGGGATTCGATATCCACAGTAGCCATAATGGTAACTTGGGTGGCTGGTAAAGTTTGAAGTGCCACAATCAGATCCCTACTATCTTTTAAATAAGATGGACTTGCTGAAACCAGTGGTTTAAAAAAAACATCAAGGTACTCTCCTAGACGGGAAAAAAGGGAACCTATTCCACTAATTATCGGTCGACCAGGAGGGTTAACCTTGTTTTTATGGATCTTAGGTAGAGTATATAAGACTGGAATTTTAGGTGCATGTAAAACAATGTAATCCGCCTCTTTAGGGTTTAAGATACCTCTTTCTAGTCCCTCGTTAACCCAAACGATAAGCAAATTTTTCAGCTTAATTTATTTTTGGTTTAACTAATTTGATTTTTTATTTTTTATTATTAGTCACTTTTAGTGACCACGATCTAACCTTTGTGGAGTTAATTTATATTGAGTATTGGTTTGGGTTTTTTTGGTACTGATTATTGAATTTGCACGTCCGGAGGGATGCGAGATCTGTACTTTATCCAATATGTATTTCAACAGTGTAATACTCTTGAATTAATGTTGTTTGCCAATCCTAAACTTTTGTGCATCTCTCTAAATTTCTTGTTCGATATGATTAATATAATGTAATGTAATTTACCTACGGTGTTGTACTCAATGGATGACACACGGCACCGAGGCTGTATTTGCAATTGGTTTTAGTCCACCAATCATTGCGTTTTCTCGACTACATATACCATCATGCTTTGTGACTAGGCACGCCCCCCTGATGACGTTAACATAACGAAACGTACGTCGGAGGCAGCTTGGTCACGTGACGTACCCCCCGTGCTTTGGACTGTCGGAGAGATCGTTTGGTTAACATGTTAGCGGCGGCTTCCATCCCCCAGCGAATCCCATTATAGGAACCGCTTTGAGCGGTGACAGGTCCGCAGCCTCAGTGCCGGGTGGGCACCCCCCAATGTAAGGAGCCATTTGGCTGTTTTTTATGTATGTTTTAAAATTTTTAATTAAACGGTATCACGCTATTTGGCTTCCTGGCCTCTCTTCTTTTGCATACAATCCCGTGTGAGGTTCCTGAATCTGCAAAGTGGTCTGTCCGTATCTACATGTGTGCAGGCACAATCCTGCATAAGCTCAGTTGACCATCTTTTTCACTAAAGGGGTCAACGAGCTCTGGTAAGAGCAAAACTTTATCTAAAGCACCTTGGGTGGAATTGAAAATTACACAGAAGCGGTGGTGGCATTTCTTCTTTCACAGAATTACTGTATCATTACAATTGGACTTTGTTCATTGTTTCATTTTATTTTTATACTTGATCATATCTGAATTCACTGTGTGTGGTTTCAAGTGCAGCTCCGACTGCAATTTGTTGGGACTTATTATATATATATTTTTTGTTATCTATGTTGCAATTCTATTGCTAATTAGATACTTTTTCACGGCACTATACTTATTTTGTATGGGCCTAGCGCCCTCTATTTATATTATATTGATTGGAGATCACCAATCAATTAACACCAAATTTGGTCCAAGCGTGGGGTTCAGGCAATCTTAAATGTGCTCAAGGGTGGGGTTCAACCACAAGGGGGCAGCTGGAGAGAGTGCATTTTTAGGGTATCTTTCAATTCTAATTCCCACCCCCAAGCAAGAAGCGTGGTGCGCATGGAGGGGGTCAATGAGTATGGGGCCTTGGGACCGCGAAAAAGCAAACATTTCAGCGCTTCCAACGATTTCACCACTGCCGCCTTAACCAAGGTAGCGGGGTTTGTCATGTCAGGAGTAAGCCACCAGGCCGCTGTAACTAGTTGGGCGGCCAGGAAATATTTATGTAGGTCAGGGCACGCCAAACCTCCCTGGGAGGACGGGCGTGTTAACGTTGACCATCCATACCTGGGGGACTGGGTCCCCCAGATAAAGGAGGCGAAGAGGCTATGCAGCCAGGTGAAAAAGGATTTAGGAATCCACTGTGGAGATTGGCGGAGTAAGTAAATAAATTTGGGCAGGATTTTCATTTTTATGAGATTTATCTGACCAAGCAATGATAAGGGAAGTGACTCCCATGCCTTCAGTCTCAACCGTGTCTCCTAAACCACAGGGGATAGATTTAGGGGCAAAAAATCTGAAGCCTGCCTCGAGATCACCACTCCAAGGTATTTGAAGCTCTCAACCCATTGTAGGGGTATATCGGAAGGGGCGGTGGTGAGGGCTGCGGGTCTATAGGGAACAAAAGAGATTTAGACCAGTTAACCTTGAGGCCCATGACAGCGGAGAAGGAGTTCAGGATCTGCAGTGCCCCCGTGAGCGAAGAGTCTGCATCATTGAGGAAAAGAAGGAGGTCGTCTGCATACAGGGCGACCCTCTCCTCCAGCCAGCCGACGCGCAGGCCCCTGATGTGCAGGGAGGTGCGCAGGGCCTCCGCCAGCGGCTCCATCACAATGGCGAAAAGGGCCGGAGAGAGAGGGCAACCCTGCCGCGTGCCTCTGGAGAGAGGGAAGGGCTGTGACAGACCCCCCCCCCAAGCTTGACAGCCGATGTAGGATGCTTATATAGTGTCTGTAACCACTCGATAAATACCATGGGGAACCCCATTCTACGGAGGACCTCCCACAGAAAAGGCCATTCCACAGTGTCGAAGGCCTTCTCTATGTCTAAGGAGGTCACCACACGGGAACCTTCATTGAGGTGTTGTGCGTGTATGTTGGTAAATAGGCGTCGCAGGTTGACATCGGTGGCTCTATTAGCCATAAAACCAGTTTGGTCAGTCTCAATTACAGACGGCAACAGGGGTTGTAGTCTCATAGTCAGCAATTTGGTAAGAATTTTGAAGTCCGCATTAAGTAGGGCGATATGCCTATAAGAGGCGCAGGAAGTGGGGTCTTTAGGGGCTTTATGGATTTGAATTATGTGTGGGTGGCTCATTGATGTGGGAAGAGCGCCCTCCGTCAGACAGTGAGAATAAAGCTGGGCTAGTTTGGGAGCAAGTAGGTCCCCGTGTGCTTTGTAGAACTCTATTGGGAGGCCGTCTGGGCCTGGGGATTTTCCAGCAGGAAAGGATCCAATGGCCTTCATAACCTTCTCTGGCTTAATGGGTCTCACTAAAGTCTCTCTCTCAGCATCAGAAAACCAGCCGAGTGCCAGGGGGTCCAGCCAAGGCACCAAGTCCTGTGGCCTGAAGTCCGAGGGCAACACGGAGGTGTAGAGGGAGCTATAGTATTGCCGAAATACGTCTAGTATGTCCGGGAGAGAAGAGACCAATTCACCCGAAGGAGACACCACGCTGGGTATCACTGTCAGGGGTAGGTCATGTTGTGCTAACATTGCTAGGAGGTCCCTTGTTAAAAAAATCTCTGCTTGTTGCGGTAGAGGCCCAACCTAGTAAGTTCTGTCAGATGGAGATGAAGCTCTCGTTTTGCTGCAGCGAGGGCATCAAAGCTAGAGTCAGTGGGGTCGGCCGCGTGGGCCCTAGCCTGGTCATCTACCCTGCTCTGTAGCTCAGTTGTGGTGGTGGCCTGTTCCCTACGGATCCCAGCTATTGAGGAGATGTACTGGCCCCTAGTGAAGGCCTTGGAGGCGTCCCAGGTGATCTCAGGGGAGGAGGAACCTGCATTGAATTCCCAGTAGTCGGTGAGGTGAGGTGGGATAGAGTCAGTCAAGTCGGCGTGGGAGAGCCAATGGGTTCCCAGGCGCCAAAGGGCGGAGGTTCGGGAGGCGGGGGAGCGGATGGTAAGAAGGAGCGGGCAGTGGTCTGACAGCCCGCTAGGCAGGTATGTAGCATCTAGCACGTCCGTCAGCATGGACGGATTAGCAAAAGCTAAGTCAATGCGTGAGGACGTTTTGTAGGTGGCGGAACAAAGCAGGAGTAGGCCCTAGTCGAGGGGTGTTTCCACCTCCAGACCTCGGACACACCCATTGCTTGTGCCCAAGTGGATAGGTCTGATGAGCAATGTTTAGGGGGGACAGGTCTGTCCAAGTCTGGAGCTAGGATGGCGTTAAAATCACCCATAAGTAGCATCTTGGCAGGGCAGTATGGGGTAACTCTCTCTAGGATAGTGTATAGGGTGGAGGCAGAGAAGGGAGGAGGGATGTATATACTAACCACAACATATCTCGTTCCCCAGACTGTGAAAACCACTAACACATATTTGCCCTGAGGGTCAGTGTGAATCTGTTCCACTACACATGGAAAGGATTTGCTGACCAACACCGAGACCCCCCTGGCATAAGAGGAGTATGAGGCGTGAAAGGCTCTCTGGATCCACGGCTTCTTTAGCGCCAGTAGTTTACTGCCCGTAAGGTGCGTCTCCTGGAGCAGTATCATGTGGGGGGAATGCAATTTAAGATACTTAAACAGTACTGCCCTTTTAAATTTGGAATTGAGCCCCCGGACATTCCAGGATAAGACATTGAAGGTGGTCATGTCATGTCATTATGACATTAAGGAGACATGTGTTGACGTCAACAGTGTGTAGCAAGAGCTGCATAGATCCAAAAAGCCCTCTGTAGGAAGAGTCATGACAAAGCATTAACCATACAGACAAAAAAAAAACATACAATAACAAGAAACAAAAGAACCCTTGCTGACAGCAAGGTGTTAACCCTGCCCTTATCTGATGGCATCCCTGGGAACTTAGGAGTGAACAGATTGGGCCTATACCCAGAAAATAACAATGTAACCCCTTAAACTTTTCTCGGCAACAGTTCAGTGCTGCACGTGAGAACTCGTGGGAGTTCTCCGGGGGGTAAGCTGGTACAAGTTGGTAACAACACGTTGTGCTGTACCTAGGTCCTCAGAGTGGTTGCCAGCTTGGGTTGGCCTAAAACAGTAGGCGAAGGTGGGGGGCGAGATTCCCCGCTTGGCACGCGGGGCCTGGTAAGCAGTCCGCTAAATATGTAGAAAACACCAGGCCTCCCGCTGCTTGTGAAACAGCTGAACCGTGGGGGTTCAATGCGAAACTCTTGACGATGTATTGTAGGATGTAACAGGCAAGGATAAAAGAAATTCGTGCATCTGAAGGCTTCATAGGGAGGGGTCCTCAATGCAAGGTGGTCAGCCAGTCGTCGGCATCCGCTGGGTTGTCAAAGAATCGGACCGCTCCATTGTGTTGGACTCGCAGGCGGCTGGGGTACAGTATGCTATATTTTATGTTCTTGTCTCTGAGTCGTCTACAAACATCGTTGAAGGTCTTCCTCTTCCGCCGCAAATCGGCCGAAAAGTCAGGAAAGAGAAGAATGGAGGCGTTGCCGTAATTGAGAGTGGGATGTTTGCGGGCTTCGGATAGGATCTTGTCCCTGTCCCGATAGTTGAGGAAGTGGACTAAGAAGGGCCTGGGGAGGTTCCCCGGGATGGCGCGGCCAGTGGGCACCCGATGAGCCCTTTCAACCACGTAGGTGGGAGGGACATCTGTGAGACCCAGGAGGTTTTTGAAGAACTCCTCCGCGAATTCGGCTGGGTGCTCCCCCTCCTCCCTCTCAGGCAACCCCAGGACTCGAACATTGTTGTGCCTGAGCTGGTTCTCAGCGTCGTCAGATTTTGCGACAAGGGACTGTACTGTGCGCTGCAGCTCAGCAATGGAGGAGGCATGGGTGGTAGTAAGATCTTCAGTAGCGGATATTCTGGTCTCAGTTTCAGCCATTCTCCCCCTTATTTTGTCGAGGTCATTCCTGATAAGATTGCACTCCTCCGCAAGACGATCGATGCGCACAAGCAGTGAGGTCTTACTCTGCTCGATCGCAGCAAGGATTGTGGCTGTGTTATCTTGCGATTGCTGGGTTGGCGCCTCCGCCACTGGAACACCTCCCGGATCCATCTCCAAGTCAGCCAATAGGGCCCGGGAACCTGTCAATCAATACGGGGTCCGGCTGCGGAGTAGAGAGTTGAGGCCGCTGGGGCGATGAGCCGGTCACCGCGGCCCTGGAGTTCCCCTTCTTCCCCTTTTTGTGGGGGGGTGACATCTGGCAGGGCTTATTACATATAACTTTAACAACAACATAAACAAAACTAAAAAAACACACTATGTTTTTCTTTTGAAAAAATAATTGTAGATGCCCTAAAACCTTGTACTACAACTATTGAGCGCTTCTGAAATTAGTCAAAATAAGCTAAATTAGTCGAAATAAGTGCAGTGCGTATTAAATACACTAATTTAAGGTAAATCAAGCTGGGCTGCTACCATAGACACTTACTAAAAGCAAGCAGACTCAATGTTATAAAAAAACACAAAACCTAGATTCTGTGTAGGCAGCGCTACATATACCGGCAATGACCCATGGTATGCTCACAAATACCATTTTAAAATAAAGCTGATAATAATATAAAAAGGACTTAATCATCGGGATTAAAGTTCATTCTAAACATGCAATGGTTTATTATATCTCCAATGGTAATTGGAATATAAGAAGATCACTCAGCGCAAAGCAGTCATTCAAATAATGGCATAAAGACAGCCCATTAGTTTGTCCAATAGTGAAGATTGGAGAAAAAAAAACCCTATAGATTCACTTCTTACCAGACCAAGCTGGACAATCATCATATAATGTTGATTTGATCGTGCTTGCTGACCTCTCCTCGGCATCACACACACAAAGGATCAACTGCTGACAGGTGGGTCGGGTTGTAACAGTATATAATCAAGTAATCAACTAGAGAGCAATAACTGAGATTTAAAGCAGAGGTCCACCCCAATTTATTTTTCTTTAAAAGCTAGCAGCTACAAATACTGAAGCTGCTGACTTTTAATAAATGGACACTTACCTGTCCAGCGCGCCCGCGATGTTGGCAGCCGAGGCTGAGCAATCGCTCGTCTCTCGGCTGCCCCCGCCACCATCCTCGGTGAGGAGAATCAGGAAGTGAAGCTCATGCATGAGCCGCGTGGCGCACCCTCACTGGTCCCCGCTGTCTCCTGGGACCAGTGGGTTTCCCAGAAGACAGCAGGGGGTGACACGAAGGAGTGTGACTCCCGCGGGAGTCTATTCCCGGAAGTGGGTGCAAATACCTGTATTATAGGTATCTACCCGTATTATATAGGTATCTGTACTCCCCTCCCCCCTGAAAGGTGCTAAATGTGACATCGGAGGGGGGATCTCTTCTGACTTCTACCGCTCTCTCCGGCCTCTTTTACCGCTCTTCGGTTCTTCTCCCGCTCTTTGGTTCTTCTCCCGCTCTCTGGTGTGTTCTGCCGGGCTCAATCGTTATCTTCTGCTCTTTTACTAGCGGGTGCCCAGTCTTCCCTGTCATCTTCTTCCCTCCGGTCTTCTTCCGATGTTGACTCAACGCTCTCTCCTGCTGTAATGCTGTGTGCGTGGTGCGCAACAACTTATATACGTATGGGGCAGAGTCTCTGGGTGATAAGGCACGGGATCACCAGATGACCTCACCCGGTGACTCTGCCCCATGCCTATATAAGTCGTTGCGCACACGGCATTACAGCGGGAGAGAGCGCTCCCCTTCAAGATTCTCAGCACACAAGTCACACCGCAAGTTGGATCCTCTTGATCCAACTTCTGGTGCGACCTCTATTCAAATCAGTGGGCTCCCATAGAGAACCATTGATTTTTGAATAGAGAAAGAAACCCAGAACGAGGCTCAACACAGCTTTAAGCCTTGTTAAATCGCGCCTAACACCCTTTGCCGGAGTCTGACGTCTTTACAGCTCTAACGCTGGAGCTTCAGAACGCACTGGTCCTGTTTTGTTTTTTTGCAGCTTAAAAAACGGCTATGCCATTTACAGCTCAAAAACATCATGGTGGGCATGAGGCCATAGACTAACATGGAGAGGCGTTTTTAAGCTGCAAAAAATGCTCATAAAAGTGTCTGTAAAAGTGTCCATGGGCATGAGGCCTTATAACTATTTATTTGTACTTTTTACACTTTATTTTTTTCTTGTTTTAGAAGAAACTTACCCTGAAAGAAATACAGGGGCTGATATTGCTGTTTTTCTGGAACTTCCAGTTGCCTGGCTGTCATGCAATAGTAATTGTTGCAATGTTTTTTGAGTCATTGACCTGTGACAAGTGTACAAGTCCAAAAAATACTGCAACTACCTTTTCCAGGTCAATGACTAATTAACAAAATTTAAAGATCAACCTGATCAGTAGCATTTTTAGATGAAGGTTGGCGGTTGACACTGGTGAACTGAGCATTTATTTTCCCACAGGTTTTCTTAAGCACATTTATTGTAGACACACGTATATATATTAAACTATTCAATAGTGTAAGCTATCCCCCCCCCTTTTTTTTATCTTTTTAATGAATACTGGAGAAGTACTGTGCATGCCAGATACAGTGCCTTGCGAAAGTATTTGGCCCCCTTGAACTTTGCGACCTTTTGCCACATTTCAGGCTTCAAACATAAAGATATAAAACTGTAATTTTTTTTGAAGAATCAACAACAAGTGGGACACAATCATGAAGTGGAACGAAATTTATTGGATATTTCAAACTTTTTTAACAAATAAAAAACTGAAGAATTGGGCGTGCAAAATTATTCAGCCCCCTTAAGTTAATACTTTGTAGCGCCACCTTTTGCTGCAATTACAGCTGTAAGTCGCTTGGGGTATGTCTCTATCAGTTTTGCACATCGAGAGACTGACATTTTTGCCCATTCCTCCTTGCAAAACAGCTCGAGCTCAGTGAGGTTGGATGGAGAGCGTTTGTGAACAGCAGTTTTCAGTTCTTTCCACAGATTCTCGATTGGATTCAGGTCTGGACTTTGACTTGGCCATTCTAACACCTGGATATGTTTATTTGTGAACCATTCTATTGTAGATTTTGTTTTATGTTTTGGATCATTGTCTTGTTGGAAGACAAATCTCCGTCCCAGTCTCAGGTCTTTTGCAGACTCCATCAGGTTTTCTTCCAGAATGGTCCTGTATTTGGCTCCATCCATCTTCCCATCAATTTTAACCATCTTCCCTGTCCCTGCTGAAGAAAAGCAGGCCCAAACTATGATGCTGCCACCACCATGTTTGACAGTGGGGATAGTATGTTCAGGCTGATGAGCTGTGTTGCTTTTACACCAAACATAACGTTTTGCATTGTTGCCAAAAAGTTAGATTTTGGTTTCATCTGACCAGAGCACCTTCTTCCACATGTTTGGTGTGTCTCCCAGGTGGCTTGTGGCAAACTTTAAACGACACTTTATATTGATATCTTTAAGAAATGGCTTTCTTCTTGCCACTCTTCCATAAAGGCCAGATTTGTGCAGTATATGACTGATTGTTGTCCTATGGACAGAGTCTCCCACCTCAGCTGTAGATCTATGCAGTTCATCCAGAGTGATCATGGGCCTCTTGGCTGCATCTCTGATCAGTCTTCTCCTTGTATGAGCTGAAAGTTTAGAGGGACGGCCAGGTCTTCGTAGATTTGCAGTGGTCTGATACTCCTTCCATTTCAATATTATCGCTTGCACAGTGCTCCTTGGGATGTTTAAAGCTTGGGAAATCTTTTTGTATCCAAATCCGGCTTTAAACTTCTCCACAACAGTATCTCAGACCTGCCTGGTGTGTTCCTTGTTCTTCATGATGCTCTCTGCGCTTTAAACGGGCCTCTGATACTATCACAGTGCAGGTGCATTTATACGGAGACTTGATTACACAGGTGGATTTTATTTATCATCATTAGTCATTTAGGTCAACATTGGATCATTCAGAGATCCTCACTGAACTTCTGGAGAGATTTTGCTGCACTGAAAGTAAAGGGGCTGAATAATTTTGCACGCCCAATTTTTCAGTTTTTTATTTGTTAAAAAAGTTTAAAATATCCAATAGATTTCGTTCCACTTCATGATTGTGTCCCACTTGTTGTTGATTCTTCAAACAAAAAGAAAATACAGTTTTATATCTTTATGTTTGAAGCCTGAAATGTGGCAAAAGGTCGCAAAGTTCAAGGGGGCCGAATACTTAAGCAAGGCACTGTATTAGTAAAAACAAAAATTGTATTTGTTGTAATGGTATGCTTTTTATTTTTCTCCTAGGAAACCTTTATTACTACTACTGAATGAGAATCCGGGTATTTATATTGTTTTGTCTTTTTTTGTCTGCAATCCGTAGACTCTCAGGTGCTCTTGATCTCTGTGCCATGTGCCATTAACACATTACAGTGATCTACATTGCATATGCTTATTGCGATTTACGCAATATCGGCCTAAACTGAGGGAAAAAAATTTGTTTTTTTGTTTATAGCACAAAAAAATAAAAACCGCAGAGGTGATCAAATAGCACCAAAAGAAAGCTCAACTTGTGGGAAAAAAAGGAAGTACATTTTGTTTGGGTGCAACGTCGCACGACCTCGCAATTGTCAGTTAAAGCGACGCAGTGCCGTATAGCAAAAAGTGCTCTAGTCAGGAAGGGGGTAAATTCTTCTGGGGCTAAAGTGGTTAAGCGGCGCTTCTCGGCCACTAGTGGGGTGCTTTTAACCCCAAAGAATGGGTTAAAACTCCCTTGTTGTGGCGCTTCCAAAGTGCTTTTCAGGCACACTTGAATGATTGTGAGGCGCTTGGCAGAGACTATTTCCAGCGCTAGAGCACCTGAAAACCACCCCAGCGTGAAAAGGATTTTTAAGTAGCTAAACTTATTTATGCCTCACATAAACTATACATTTAAAAAGACAATTTTCTGATGTATTTGACAAGTTCAGATGGAAATCCTGAATTTCCAGCAAGACAATTTCTTTAGAAGAAAAGTTTAATTGGACTGTCTGACCACCATTTCAAGCATATAATCGTCGCAGATAGTCTTACCATTAGGATGTGTGTCAGGGCCTGCTGTTATGTATTAGGCCGCGTACACACGATCGGTCCATCTGATGAGAATGGTCTGATGGACCGTTTTCATCGGTCCAAACCGATCGTGTGTGGGCCCCATCGGTTAGTTAACCTTCGGTCAAAAAAGTAGGAACTTGCTTTAAAATTGAACCGATGGACGCCTAACCGATAGGTGAACACCGATCGTTAGTATGCAAAAGCATCGGTTAAAAACCGGCGCATGCTCAGAATCAAGTTGACTCATGCTTGGAAACATTGAACTTAGTTTTTTTCAGCACGTCGTTGTGTTTTACGTCACCGCGTTCTGACACGATCGGTTATTTAACCGATGGTGTGTAGGCACATCAGACCATCAGTCAGCTTCATCGGTTAACCGATGACAGCGGTCCTTTGGACCATTCTCATCAGATGGAATGATCGTGTGTACGAGGCTTTAATAGCACTGACACATTTTCCTGCCATAGCGCAGTCATGGACAAAAGTACACAGGCTTCCATTGTTGGCCTTCTTCTATAAACACTACGTAGTTGTCTTATCTCTGTACTTGTTTCTGGTCAATAACTCCAAAATCATTGAAACCAAAAGCATCAGCAAAAGAGCCAAATAACTAGGAGAGGTCAGCAGAGACCACCTACATAATTGTCATGACAATCTTGTTTTAATCGGGCAGCTTTTTGTTCTAAAAGGGCAAGGATTATTAAAGGTGGGCTCTGTGGGGGAGATTTACTAAAACTGGAGAGTGCAAAATCTGGTGCAGCTGTGCATGATAGAAGCTGATTGACTAACTTCAGCTTGTTCAATTAAAGGGACACTAAGGCCCCTTTCACATTGAGGAGTTTTTCAGGCGGTACAGCGCTAAAAATAGCGCTGCTATCCCGCCTGAAAAACTCCTTCACTGCAGACTCAATGTGAAAGCCGGACGGCTTTCACACTGAGGCGATGCGCTGGCGGGAGACAAAAAAATCTCCTGTCAGCAGCATCTTTGGAGCGGTGAGAGGAGCGGCATGTATACCGCTCCTTCACCGCTCCTTCCCATTGAAAACAATGGGAAACCGCAGCAATACCGCCCGCAATGCGCCTCTATAGAGGCGCATTGCAGGCGGTATTAACCCTTTATCGGCCGCTAGCGGGGGTTAATACCGCACTGCTAGCGGCTGGTTCCCGCGGCAATCCTGGTGGTATAGTGCCGCTATTTTTAGCGGCGTTATACCGCCACCGCGGCTCACGCCCCAGTCTGAAAGGGGCCTAAAGGTTCCTGTTTAAAAAAATAAATAACAAACATGTTATACTTGCCTCCACTGTGAACCTAATTTTTCACACAGTGGCCCTGATCCTGGTCTTCTGGGGTCCCTCGGCGGCTGTCTCTGCTCCTCCCCGCAAGAACTAACCCTCTTTATGGGAGCTCTCTCCCCTGGGGGTTAGTCCTTGCGGGCATGCTCCTGTGATATAGCCAGCGGCTGTAGCCGCAGACAGTATCACTCGACCCCACCCCCCATCGCGCAGTGTCAATGGATGTGATTGACAGCAGCGCGAGCCAATGGCTGTGCTGCTATCAATCCATCCAATCTAGCCAATCTGGGTGTAGAGAACGTCAGGGGCGAGCGCAGCAGATTAATAAGTAAAACGGGGGGGGGGGCTGGGGGGGCCGTCATTGCCAGTTTTTTTAAGCTTTAACAAAAAAAACAACAACCTGGAAGCTGTTTGGTTTCTATGCAGAGCTACACTAGATTTTGTATTCTCCAGTTTTAGTGAATAATCCCCCCTGTAAGTCCCAGTATGGTTAGAATTTGGGAAATTGGAGTCAAGGCTTATTGAGTTTCTTTTCTTTCCATAGTGAAAGCCTGGGATAGATGGGCTCAGTGCTTTTAATCTGCATTAATAAAATTATTCCTGTACTAAAGTCCAAGGCCCGGATTCAGATACCTCCGCCTATCTTTAGGCGGGCGTAGCGTATCTCAGATACACTACGCCGCCGTAAGTTTGAGCAGCAAGTTGTGTATTCACATACAACTTGCGCTTAAACTTACGGCGGCGCAGTGTAACTGGACCGGCGTAAGCCCGCCTAATTCAAAATAGGCTGGTTGGGGGCGTGTACTATGTAAAATAGTACTGACCCCACGTTTTTGACGTTTTCAACGAACGGCGCATGCGCCGTCCATGGACATATCCCAGTGCGCATGCTCCAAATGACGTCGGGAAATCGTCATGCTTTCGACGTGAACGTAAATTACGTCCAGCCATATTCGCGAACGACTTACGCAAACAACGTAAAAAATTCAAAACTCGGCGTGGGAACGACGGCCATACTTAACATTAGCTACGCCTCATATAGCAGGGGTAACTATACGCCGGAAAAAGCCAAACACAAACGACGTAAAAAAAAACGCCGGGCGGTCGTTTGTTTCTGAATCGGCGTAAATACTAATTTGCATATTCCTCGCGTAAAAATACGGAAGCGCCACCTAGCGGCCAGCCTGAAATTGCAGCCTAAGGGCCCTTTCACACTGGTGCGTTTTTGCCGTGTTTTCGCTGTAAAAATAGCGCTATTAAAACGCTCCCCATGCCCCTCTCCATTGAAATGAATTAAAAACGCGGTAAAAACGCTATAGAGGCGCATTGCGGGCGGTATTAACCCTTTATCGGCCGCTAACGGGGGTTAATACCGCACCGCTAGCAGCCGATTCCCGCGGCAATCTCGGCGGTATAGCGCCGCTATTTTTAGCGGCGATATACCGCCACCGCGGCTACAGGTCCAATGTGAAAGGGGCCTAAGACACTTACATCTGTCGGATCTTAGGAATATCTATGCGTAACTGATTCTCTGAATCAGGCGCATAGATACGACTGACCACACTCAGAGATACGACGGCGTATCAGGAGATACGCCGTCGTATCTCTTTTCTGAATCCGGGCCCACAAGTAAAATAATGAAGACATTTTGTATTATACAGTATCCAATGCAGGATGTCTAATAGCAAACATAAGGGTGGTTCTAAAACAGAGCCCTTATCTTGAAGATCATGAGATCTTGGCTCATTAGAATGAATGAAACCTGACTTTCTACTGGGTAACAAAACCAGCAGGTTCAGCATGTTTTGTATTTGATTTTAACAGCTGATAATTCTTCTCTTTTTTTTTTTTTTCAGTTGGTGGAGTAAGAGTCGGTTCACACTAGACTAGGGCGACACGACTTCCAGCGCGACTTTCAGAGGCTCCAGGACAGGAGACTTTCCAGTGGCCAATCAAACAACAATCAGCTCTAGGGGAGGGAGGGGGGGGAGAGGTTTGCCTGAGAAATGTATGTTATCTTCCTGGGAAGTCGCTTCAGTTAAGACAGTGGTCAGACTTGGAGGCGACTTCCATTGAAATCAATGGGTACAAATCGCCTACAAGCCGGATTGAAGTAGTACAGGAACCTCTTCTGAAGTCGGAGCAACTTGAGTAGTGTGTATTACCACCGCTCCCATTCACTTACATTGTTTTTCTCTACAGCGTGACTTGGGACGACTTGAGGCGACCTCAAGTCGGATCCCAAGTCGCCCCAGTGTGAACCGACTCTAACTGGATCATTCCCGGCATATCAGCTGCTATTGTTGCCTTAATGTATCGTTTTTACATGGCAGAAGAATAAGATATTCGACAAGAATTGTGAAAGAAATGCTATTTCCGACCTGAAAAATAAGATCATAATTTTACGATGGCAAAATCCGATGTAGTCTATGAACTGTGCCAACCAAGTCCATCTCCTGCTGTTTCTCATTGATTCCCTTATATTAAAGTTAACCTGCAGTCCGTTTTAAACTTTAAAAAAAAGTATGTTCTAAAGCAGGTACCACAAGATACGTGCTATTACCTTTTATAAGTCAGAAGTGCGTTCTCTGTGCCTGCCTCTGATTTAGCTGTACTTTCTTACTGGGGCCTGGAGTTTCCCGATTTCATGGACAAGCTCCAGCAAATGGTAGTCCCATTGGCCAGTGAAATGTAGGACCGTTTGCCAATGTCATGGATAGTCAGGCCGCAGTAACAAAGCAAAAGTACATCAGGGGAGCTTCTGAACACTAAAAAGCAAGCATCATGTGATTTCTGCAGGACTTTTACCTTTAAAATTGCATTAAAAGGAGTACAGATAATAAATTGCAGTTAAGACATCTGAGCCATTTATATAATTGCTGACCTTTCTTTCTGAAATTGCTAGTTCCCCAATGTCCTACTAATACAGTTGCTTCACAACTTCTGAGTCCCTAACTTAGAACAGACTGCCATGATCTGCATACACTTTCCAGGTCAGTGACCTTTAATTTATTGAAGCCAGGGAACTAGCATTATCAGATCAAAGCCAGCATTAGAGGCATCCATATTTGAATGCCATACACACTCTGTTATCCTTTATTGTATAATAGGTGAAAACACTCTTGCTGTCTTACAATCTAATCAGCTGACCTCTCCTGAGGGTGGAACCCATGTGCTTGAGGGCAGTGATGTATTATGGCCTAGGCCGACAAGGCCCAGGCCTAGGGCGGCACTTTGCGGGGGGCGGCAAAATCCCATCCCATCCTGTCCCCCTGTCCTCATCCCATCCTGTCCCCCTGTCCTCATCCCATCCTGTCCCCATCCCATCCTGTCCCTGTCCCTCTGTCCTCCTCCCATCCTGTCCCTCTGTCCTCATCCCACTCTGTCCTCATCATATCCTGTCCCCCTGTGCTCATCCCATCCTGTCCCCACTGTGCTCATCCCATCCTGTCCTCATCCCATCCTGTCCCCCCTGTCCTCATCCCATCCTGTCCCACCTGTCCCCCCTGTCCTCCTCCCATCCTGTCCCCCCTGTCCTCCTCCCATCCTGTCCCCCCTGTCCTCCTCCCATCCTGTCCCCCCTGTCCTCATCCCATCCTGTCCCCCCTGTCCTCATCCCATCCTGCCCCCCCTGTCCTCATCCCATCCTGTCCTCATCCTGTCCCCCTGTGCTCATCCCACCCTGTCCTCATCCTATCCTGTCCCTCTGTCCTCCCATGAAAATGACAGGGCGGGTCTTAAAAAGGAAGGGGTGCATCATATATAAAGTAGGGGGTGCGCGAGTTTTACCAGGCCTAGGGCAGCACAAAACCTAAATGCACCCCTGCTTGAGGGCAGATTTGAGAAATGCTGCTGTCAGATCTATCCATATCTGCAGTGTGCCCTGCTCATTTATACTGTATATTGAGGGCTTTGGCTTTTAAAGGAAAGGTAATGGCAGAGGATGTACAATAACCCATAACAGGTTTCATTGTTTTTTTGTTTTATTTAAGCTGAGTTTATTGAAAATAGACGTATATTCAGAAAAAAGGGCATCACGTTAAGCATAGGTAGACTGGTATTGGGCAAGATAATAAATGATATGCACAATGTGATTTAAAAAATAAAACCTATAATCGGCTGATGGGCCCAAATGAACAGGTTGGTTTACTGTCATTGGATTTGTATGGATGATTTCTGAATGGATGCTGGGGTTAATGCACAATTTACTTTCTCCTTTACCCCTAAGGTTTTGTTCACGTTGCCCCAACTTGGGATCTGACTTGTGAGACCCCCAAGTTACGTGACATGTGATATCCCATGTTGGTCAATTAGAGCTGTCTTAATTGGCACTACTGACGTCGCTCCGACTTCAGAAAAGGTTCCTGTACTACTTCAAGGCGACTTCTTCTATTTGACTTGTGCCCATAGACTTTAATGGAAGTCGCCTCCAAGTTCAATCCTTATCTTAATTGATGCGATTTGGATCCAATATTACAGGAAGATTACCCAGGCATTCCCTGAAAGTTGCTTCAAAGTCACATCAAGTCACATTAAGTAGTACTCAAGTCGCCTGGCAAAGTTGCACCGTAAGTAGCATGACTTCCAGGTCACTGCAGTGTGGACCGAGCCTAAAGGGAGAATGAAAGATGTGGTAGCTGTTTTTTGAAGGTGCAGGCTCCATGACTGTACCCGATTCTGGCATTAATACCTAGTGAGTCAGGAACCTGGAACAAACGTTAGCCAGAAAGTTGGAAAAGATTGAGCTTGCATCATGCGTTCTTGTTCTAGGTGAGGGGCTAAATAGGTAGTGATGCCAAATCAGCAGGACAACCTATTTAAAAATATGTTGGCAGTAGCAGCTCCTATTCTTCTGTCCTTGCAAATTTTTGGTTTTGTGAAATAGAAGTTGACTGTTATCAATCGTATTAATGGTAAGACCATTTCAGTGAACCTTTACAACATTCCCCTACATAAAAAAACTACTATTTTTATTTTATTTAGCTGATTGATGGGTCATCATAGACACCACATCCTTTTCAGAGACCCGTATCAATTTTTTTGAATCACTAGGACTTTTCAGGTACCACAAGTGGACTAATAAAGCCTAGTTACCAAGTAACTATAGGCCTGTTAGTTTAACTTCTATAGTTGGGAAGATACTGGAACGTTTAATAAAAGACCACATGGATGAGTTCTTGCTGGAAAAAAACTATTTAAGCAGCAGACAACATGGATTCATGAAAGACAGAAGTTGTCAGACAAACCTGATTTCCTTTTATGAAGAGGTAAATATAACCTTGGACAGAGGCGTGGCAGTGGACGTGATATATTTGGATTTTGCAAAAGCGTTCGATACAGTTCCGCACACACGGCTCATATGTAAGGTAAGGTCTACAGGATTGGATATATCAGTTTGTAAATGGATAGAAAACTGGCTGAAAGACAAAATTCAGAGAGTCGTGGTTAATGATTCTTACTCTGAATGGTCCAATGTTATCAGTGGTGTACCCCAAGGTTCAGTGCTGGGACCCTTACTTTTCAATATATTTATAAATGATATTGAGTCTGAGATCAAAAGTAACATTTCTGTCTTTGCAGATGACACCAAGCTATGCAGTGGAATAACGTCCTTGCAGGATGTCGCCAATTTACACGCCGACCTCATTGCTCTGTTTAATTGGGCGACTAAGTGGCAGATGAGGTTTAATGTAGATAAATGTAAAGTTATGCACTTGGGTTCTAAGAATATGCATACTAGGGGGAGTACAACTGGGGGGATCTGTAGTGGAGAAGGATCTTGGTGTTTTAGTTGATCATAAGCTCAATAATGGCATGCAATGCCAAGCTGCGGTTTCCAAAGCGAGCAAAGTCCTTTCTTGTATTAAGAGAGGTATGGACTCCAGAGACAGAGATATCATTTTGCCCCTGTACAAATCATTAGTAAGACCTCATCTGGAATATGCAGCTCAGTTTTGGGCTCCAGTTCTCAAAAAGGATATCGGAGAACTGGAGAAAGTGCAGAGAAGGGCAACCAAACTGATAAGAGGAATGGAGGAGCTCAGCTATGAGGAAAGATTAGAAGAACTAAATGTATTCACTCTTGAGAAGAGGAGAATAAGGGGGGATATGATCAACATGTACAAATATATAAGAGGTCCATACAGTGAACTTGGTGTTGAGTTATTCACTTTACGGTCAACACTGAGGACAAGGGGGCACTCTTTACGTCTAGAGGAAAAGAGATTTCACCTCCAAATACGGAAAGGTTTTTTCACAGTAAGAGCTGTGAAAATGTGGAACAGACTCCCTCCAGAGGTGGTTCTGGCCAGCTCAGTAGATTGCTTTAAGATTGCTTTAAGAAAGGCCTTTCCTAAATGTACAGAATATAACTGAGTACTAAGATTTGTAGGTAAAGTTGATCCAGGGTAAATCCGATTGCCTCTCTGGGGATCAGGAAGGAATTTTTTCCCCTGCTGTAGCAAATTGGATCATGCTCTGCTGGGGTTTTTTGCCTTCCTCTGGATCAACTGTGGGTATGGAGTTGGGTGTATAGGATTGTACTGTGTTTTTTTATTTTTATTTTTGTGGTTGAACTGGATGGACTTGTGTCTTTTTTCAACCTGACTAACTATGTAACTATGTAAAACTCCTATGTTGTTATTGTTACATCATATAAAAATGATAATCATCTAAAAAAAAAAAAAATCTATCATATGACATTAACACATAATGGCACAGAAGCTAAAAATATTATTGAAGTCAGAGGTGGGCTAGATGGGAATAAATGCAAGCTAAACTTTACATCCTTTTTATTCTTTGTATTTATGATGTATGATATGGATTTTTATATCTCATAATTTTTTTTTTATTTTTTTTTAATATGAGTTTAGTCCAACACTTAAAGTCCCAGTGATTTAAAAACAGAATGTATTTATGTCTTCTACATGAACTAGAGACTGAATATAGCAACACTAACTTTCACTGGAGCATTGCTTACTAATGATTATTTTAGTAAGTCTTTGGACTCAATTTTTGTGTCAAGTATCTTGCTTGGAATAATGTTTGTGTACACACACTCACTCATAGTTCAAAGCTGAACTCCATGTAAAGAAAAAATCCTCCCTTGTAGTGGGGTTGCCACCTTACTGTAAAGCTCAAAAGCTTATTTTCATATAGGGGACAGGGTAAAGCAGTTTACTTACCTGATCCTCTTTTCCCACATTCTCATCTGTGCTGCAAGATGTATGGCCGGTATGTACTCCCCTATGGCAGTTGCCCCATCATCATCAAGTCCAATGCAAGAAGCTCTTCATTGGACATGAGGATGCCAAGGAACAGTCCCCTGCCAGAGCAAAGGGGGCATCGATTTGCAGGGGGAGTGATGGATCTGGTAAATCTGCTTTTCTTGTCCCCTAGACCCAAACAAGTATTTAATCTTTGCAGTGCAGGGACAGACCCACTGCAAGGGAGGATTTTTACTTTACCTGGAGTTGGGCTTTAAAGGACATTTGGCAGTAGGGAACAACAGGTGACAACATAGTTATTTGTAGGTGTTTTTGTGTTGCATGAAGAAGAAAACACAGGTGTAGATATTTGTTTTACAATGTAAAAAATTCATCCGATTAGGGGCCTGGAAATAGGACTGAAAACCACATTGTGTGCCTATACATATTTGACATCATTATTTCATCTTTAAAGTGATTGTAAAGTCTCATGTATTTTATTTTTTAAAATAACAAACATGTTATATTTGCCTGCTCTGTTGCACTGGTTTTGCACAGAGCAGCCTGGATCCTCCTCTTTTCGGGTCCCTCTTCACTGCTCCTGGCCCCTCCCTCCTGACTAATGCCCCCAGGGCAAGCAGCCTGCTATAGTGGCACCTGAGCCGAGCTGCAGCTCCGTGTGTCCATTCATAAATGGATCTGCCGTTCGGCCCCGCCCTCTCTCTCCTGATTGGCTAATTGACTTTGACGGCAGCGGGAGCCAATGACGCCGCTGCTGTGTCTCAGCCAATCATGAGGGAGCGTCCCGGACGGCTAAGTGACCTGTGGACATCGCTGGATAGAGACGGGATAAGTATTAGGGGTGCTAGTGCGGTTGCTGCACACAGAAGGCTTTTTATCTTAATACATAGAGATAACAAAAAAACTTCTGCCTTTACAACTCCTTTAATAGTAAACTTCTTCATTACTTCTACATCAAATTACACCAGTTCGTATTCAAGGTTACTTTTGTTGAAATTTTTGTGATCATAAATATGTATAGTATATAGTTTTCCTTGATCGCTGAGTTTTTGTTCTTCTATGCACAGGCATATTGAAGTATGTTGTTAGTATGGATTTCATGCCTATCCAGCTAGGAAGTATACTCAGGTGTCATGTAAAGTTTAAAGCCAGGAAGTCGGAACCAAAAAAATGGTACTTAAATGAAATTCCTCACAAATCTCTGTAATCCCTTGTACACACGGTTGGACTTTTGACTGCAAAAGTCCGCTGTAAGTCCAACGGTAAAAAAAAAGAACAGGTTCTCTATCTAAGGTCCGTCGGACTTCTGGGAAAAAAAGTCTGATGGAGGCTACACACGACCGGACTTTCCTAGAAAAAAAGCCAGTCTGACTTTTTTTCTCTGAAAATCCGGTGTGTAAGAGGCATAAGAGTACTAGTTCTTACTACTTACATAGTAAAGTACACTTGTATGTTTCCATTTTTCTTGGATATCAGCTATTCCTGGATAACTAACACCTATGTTGACAAGCTATGGGCTTGTCCGTTGGCGAATGCAGCTTTCTTTAGACATCCTTTGAGAAACTTGGAAGACCTACAGAATTCCATAACAGGTTCCATTAGCCTCTCTCTAATGTGCATTTGGCCTGCTGCAAAATGTGTTGACCTTTCCGTTGAATTATATAGGAAGAAAAGCTGTTTTGACGCAAACAAATGCCCTGCAGTGCCTTTCATAGTACCGCATTCACATCAAGAGTCTCGTTCTGTAGCCTTATAGTACCGATCCAATATAAATGGTGCACTGTGAAAAGGACCATGCCCAGATGTAGCGGTTTTGCTGCGTCTGACATAGAGTGCAGTGATTGGTGCTCTCTTATTGGCCCTTTTACCACGCAAAAACTGCAGATCATTTTTGAACTGATTTTTTCAATGGTGATATGTGAACAAAGCATTACCAATTTGCCCCTGTGTTGTTGTGTTTTATATATATATATATAAAAGATAGTTGAAGAAATGCAGAAATTCCTGCTATACTCATTTCCAACAAAGCTGTAATTTGAATACACCTGTAAAAACTATTATAAGCTCTTTCACATACAAAATAACCTGTCTTTTGATAGCCTTGTCTTTCTAGTTTGCTGAATGTTAGTCTTCGTCCAATTAAAATTCCTTTGTCTGTCTTTAGATCATTAAGAAGTAAAATATCAGTCTATCCAAAACGTATTTTAGTTGTAGGTGGATCTGCATGCCCATTGTGAAGATTTGTCTGTTTTCACTTATTCTGTTGAATTCTTTAAAATCTAAAACCAAGTACAAATCAAAATCAAACAGGGAGAACTGGACTTCTCATAACTGCCCTAATAGGTTTGTTTTGTTGAAAACTGCTTAAGCCATATGTAAATAAATCTAAAAATCTAAAATCTGATAGTATGTTGTAGGTTATTAGACAATGATGCTTTAACAAGAATTAGGAAAAGTATTGTTTTTATGGCATTTCTTTCTATTAAATATAATTTGTAATGCAGCATGTCCTTTATTATTATTGTTATTTTTTTTCCCTGTAATCCTTTTTTTATATACATAATTCTTCTTGACCAAAATTATATACAATATGTACAATAAATAGTAAAACATGTGAATTAGCCTGTTTTATGTGAAACACACACATCCATTGCATATTAATGACATTGTCCTTTTTTGGAATGCATTGATTTGTGGTTACTGTTTTTGCTAATTGTGTTTAAACATTTTGGGCCAGATTCACATAGAATTACGCCGGCGTATCAGCAGATACTCCGATGTAAGTCCGAATCTAAGGCCGTCGTATGTTTAAGTGTATTCTCAAACTGAGATACACTTAAACATGCCTAAGATACGACGGCCAGCGCCGTTGTATCTTAGGGTGCAATATCTACGCTGACCGCTAGGTGGCGCTTCCATTGCGGTCGGCGTAAAATATGCAAATGTATAGTTACGCCGATTCACGAACGTACGATTGCCCGTCGTAGTGATTTTACGTAGTTTCCGTAAGAGTTACGCGGCGTAAAGATAAACATGCCCCCTAGGTGGCGTACTCAATGTTAAGTATGGCCGTCGTTCCCGCGTCGCAATTCGAAAATTTTACGTTGTTTGCGTAAGTCGTCCGTGAATGGCGCTGGACGCCATTTACGTTAACGTCGAAACCAATGACGTACTTGCGACGTAATTTCGCGCAATGCACGACGGGAAAATTCGAGACGGAGCATGCGCAGTACGATCGGCGCGGGAACGCGCCTAATTTAAATGATCCACGCCCCCTACATGGATCATTTGAATTAGGCGGGCTTGTGCCGGTGGACTTTACGCTACGCCGCCGCAAGTTTACAGGCAAGTGCTTTGTGAATCAAGCACTTGCCCGTAAAACTTGCGGCGGTGTAACGTAAAGGAGATACGTTACGCCGCCGCAGTTCTACGAGAATCTGGCCCTTTATACCTATGGATACTTCAGAAGCAGGCTTTTAAACCGGTCTAATAAATAAAAAACATGTTTAACCTTCTGAAACCTTTTCTTTTCACTAGTTTTGTTTTGAGTGTGTGTTATATGAAAATAAATGTATAATTTGCTAAAAATCGGTTTACATTTTTTTATAATGTAGACCAGAACCAATAGAATTTTGGTTTCTTGGGAAAATATTACGTTTAAAGTGAAATTCCACTAAGGATAAAAATGCTACCTATACTACCTAACCTGTGTAAAAAAAAAGATCTGTATACTTATTCTTTTTTGTCCACTCTGGACCAGTCACATGATCCTCTGTGCCAGCGAGTGGCAGCTGCAGGGGAAAGGAGATAGCACAACACCGGTTGGAAATTGGGAGAGGTCTGGCGTTACTCAAGCTCTCATATCCCAGCTGTTGTTGGTACTCCCTCTTCTCCCCTGCAGTTTATTGACACAGAGGAACCAGAGCTGTATGATCACATGATTTGACCAGAGCAAACTTAAAAATATGTAAGTATACAAAGGGTAGGCAGGATAGGTAGCAGGAGGGAGAGAACATATTTAAACAGTGTTAAGTCTCGTACACACGGTCGGACATCAAACAAACTTTCCCTTGGATTTTTGTCTGAAGGGAGTTGTCCAGTCACACCCATAGCATACACACACTCTGACTTTTTCGGCAACAAACACGGACGTAGTGACGTTTCAATGTATTGAGTTTAAAAGAGGAAGTTCAATTCTCCGGAGTCACCCTTTTGGCTCCTTCTGCTAATTGAGAGTTAGTAGAGGTTTCGTCTGTGTGCATTCGCGATTTTCAGTTTTGTTTGTTTCTGAACGTCCGTTCATCAAGCAGACATGTTGCGCAATGGGGTTGTGCTAACTTGACCCACAAAAAAAAAATATAAAATATGTTTGAATCATATAACCAAAATACACTAATCCAAAGTAAAGACATTTGTTTTTACTCCGTCAGTATCACCAGCAAAGCAGCTTTTAGTATTATCACATTATAAAGAAGAGAATGTGCGCTGCTTTTCTTGATTTAAGAACTTGCCACGTCACGAATGTGCTCTTTCAAATACGAACGCTAGTTCTACCAGACAGAACGCTTCCAGCTGGTCTTTGCTTCTGAGCATACGCATTTGTACTTTGTACAAAAGTCCGATTGCTTGCTGTACACACGGTCGGACTAGGCACCATCAGACTTTTGTTGACGTAAAGTTTGTCCGTTTGCAGACCAAACTTTTTGTCTGATGAAACCCGAAAAAGTTGGTCCGATGGAGCGTACACACGGTCAGACTATTTTGAAAACTTGCAGATTTTGAAGTTTGTTGGCAAAAAGTCTGACCGTGTGTACGGGCCTTTAGACTGGATTTCCACTTTAAAGGAAGTGTGTGTGAATATACAGTATCTCACAAAAGTGAGTGCACCCTCCCATTTTATGTAAATATATTATAACTTTTCATGTGACAACACTGAAGAAATGACACTTTGCTACAATGTAAAGTAGTGAGTGCACAGCTTGTATAGCCGTGTAAATTTGCTGTCCCCTCAAAATAACAACACACAGCCATAAATGTCTAAACCGAAGGCAACAAAAGTGAGTACACCCCTAAGTGAAAGTGTCCACATTGTGCCCAATTAGCCATTTTCCCTCCCGGGTGTATTGTGACTTGTTAGGCCCCGTACACACGACCGAACATGTCTGCTGAAACTGGTCCGCGGACCAGTTTCAGCAGACATGTTCGGTCGTGTGTAGGTCCGAGCGGACAGGATTCCAGCGTACATTTGCCCGCCAGGCCTTTTTTCAGCGGGCAAATATTTCTGTTTTAAAACAGCCTGCTGGAATCCTGTCCGCTCGGACATGTTCGCTGGTTAGTACACAAAAGGATCGTACAAAAAACCTGCGCATGCTCAGACAAAATGAGGGGACGGGAGCGCTCGTTCAGGTAAAACTCGCGTTTCTTTGGGATATGGCACATTCGTCATTTGAAAGATTTATTCTAGCAAGAAAACAATGAATAAAACTACGCAATAAACAACAGTTTATTGCGTTGTTTTCTTAATTGTTCTCTTGCTAGAATAAACCCGTTCTCTTGCTGATGCTATTTCAACTTAGTTGTCCCATACTGAAATGTGACATTTGTTGCTTGTGATGTAATATTTTGAAAATGTTTTCTAGCCCAGACGTGGCATTTTTTTGGTTGGTCCTCCACATGTATATCTTTTAATATTGTTTTTAGTTAATGTTCATCTTCTCAATTTTTTTTAGGTGTTTCTAGTTATGTCACCATTTTCTTCATTTTGGTACTTGTTCTTTTTTTGGTTTTGGGCAAGTTATTTTATTTATTTCTTATTTTTGGTTATTTACCCTTTGAGGGCACTTTTTCCCCTTAGATTCCTGCTCGTTTTCTCTAGGGGAATCGGCTATTTGTTTTAAAATATGTGCAGTACTTACCCGTTTACGAGATGCATCCTCTCCGTCGCTTCCGGGTATGGGCTGCGGGAATGGGCGTTCCTTCTTGATTGACAGTCTTCCGAGAGGCTTCCGACGGTCGCATCCATCGCGTCACGATTTTCCGAAAGAAGCCGAACGTCGGTGCGCAGGCGCAGTATAGAGCCGCACCGACGTTCGGCTTCTTTCGGCTACGAGTGACGCGATGGATGCGACCGTCGGAAGCCTCTCGGAAGACTGTCAATCAAGAAGGAACGCCCGCTCCCGAAGACCCATACCCGGAAGCGACGGAAGAAGATGCAGCTCGAAAACGGTAAGTACTGCTCATATTTTAATACAAATAGCCGATTCCCCTAGACCGAACGAGCAGGAATCTAAGGGGAGAAAAAAAAAATTTAATACATGGGTGAACTCCCGCTTTAAATTGTTTACTATGTTGGCACACCAAATTTCCCCCTCCCCCCAAGGAGTTTATGTCCTTTGTAACTGACCCATTGTATTTGTTTTTAATGTTTGATGCCTAATAATCCCCACAGTATAACAAACAATAGACAAGGTTGGAATTTAAAGCAAAACACCATTTATTTGGGCAAATGCAAAAAATCAAAATAAACAGAACAGCAGCACTTGAACAGATAGCAAAATACATGCAGACTTGCGTTTACAACATGATGAAGGATAAACTAGCAAACCTCAGGAGGCACCCAAAAAAAAATCTGAAGCAGCAGCACATAACCAAAGGAACACAAGCTGTGGTAGTCCAAACACGATGACTTTTGTGGGGAATCAAATGGAAGGCAGGGAATCACCGTCTCCTCTTCTTTCCAACCTTCCCTCCAGGCTGCCTTACAGCGGATCTTCCACGGACCCGTCCACGGCTCCTTGCAGGTGGGGATGATGTGGCAGCAGGAGGATGGTGTTCAGCAAGCCGGGCCGGGTCACATAGCCCAGTGTCTCTGGTCAGCAGGTCCCTCTCCATCCACCAAAGGACCTGATTGATCAGGCCCTTTGCCAGTCTCCTTTGCTCCTCCCCCCTTGGTTAAGATCATGAGCCACGGAGGCACTGTAGGCTTCTGGGGTGTTGAGGGGGGCCCTCATGATAGCACTGGCCTCCAGTATCAAGCGGAGGCTCGCGTCCTCCACTAGCCTCAACTGCCTCCTTCGGCCTGGTGGCCTCATCTGGAGGGGAGGAACCTGGCTGGTGGTGGTTGTCCTGGGCCTGGAGACCTGCTGTACGCCACTGGGCCCGGCCTCCTCCTGGCTGCCACTGGGCCCGGCCTCCTCCTGGCTGCCACTGACCCCTTCCGCCTGGCTGACATTGACCGGAGGAGCTGCCACCTCCTGGCTGGTCTCTTCTTCCTGTGTCAAAAAAAGGGACATGTTTTAATATTTACCCCAATCAAATCACACACATTTTCATGCTTGATATATTTTTTTTTATTTGGTTCATTTTAACTTGAACAGACTCTCCTTCTGACCCCTGCAGTTGTCATCCCTGACACATATTTGTCTGCCCACGACTGTTTTTTTTTCACAGCTTGGCTTTTATTTTACAATATCAAGTCAATAATCCAACAATAATTAGTAGCCCAGAAATATTTGGGAAACTACTATACCTCATCATCGAAGATTCGCAGATCTGCGTCTCTGTCAGCCAGGCCCTCTTCTTCAGACTCTGCAGGGCTGTGTGGATCTGGGGAATTTCCGCTGTAAGGTAGCGTGGAGGGAAGGCTGGAAGGCAGACTTGACATTGATTGCCTGCCGTCCAGTTGATCCCGCAAAAAAGCCATCTGTTTGAAATACCACAGCTTGGGCTCCTTTGGTTGTCTTGCTGCTGCTCCAGATTTTTGTTTTTGATGAGCTTTGTAAGCTCTTCTATATGTGCCCCTGAGGTTGGCAAGTTTATCCTTCACCATGTTGGCAGTGCATTCTGGCACCCATGTTTTCATGTAGCTTGCTAGCTGTTCAAGTGCTGCCGCTCGTACGTCTTTGTTATGGTAATTAGCCTCCTTTGAATCCCACAGGATGGGCATTTCGCGAAATTTATCCAACAAGCGCTGGATATTGTCCTGTGACTGGAGTAGGTCCATTACTTGGTCAATTGAAGTAATATTAGTTTATACTCTAGATTAACAAAAGAAAAAGAAACAAAAAACACGATTTAAAAAAGGCTCAGCGTTGACATTGATCGAATATGTGGCCCAAAATGTAGGATCTATATATAAATACAAACACAGTGTCTCCTGTTGCAAAAATGCTGGCCAGCTCTGCCCCATTGGTTGTACCAAACATTGATTTTATACATGCAGATCCTTTGGTTACATTGCAGAAAATACGTGGAATCTAGAACCATACACAATTATTATAAATGAGAGCATTCATCAAGGCACTATTTCATGTGTAGATATCCTGCCCCTCAGCATTGATGACATAAAAGACACTTCCTAATGACCTCTGTCCAACCAACACAGAACAATACTTGGCCTGATCTGAATACACCATACAAAAATTTAAATGAGGTAGAGCATTGTTCCCATCTATATTTTGTGATGTGTCCAAAAGCATTTGGATACCAAAATACCATTGTGGTACCCAAGAGACATAATAGCTTAAAAAGTGTGCAACCAACAGACCAAACCCCCATCCCATGGCTCTCCATTTTCTAGGCCTCTGCTGATCCCATGTTGAAATTTCTTACCTTCCTCTCTCTTGCTCCTTGATTATCACGCTCGAATAATTACCGCGTAACCTACGTAATCACGTTGTTTGCCTTTTATACGTATGTATGAAACGCCGCCCTCGTCAACTTTGCCATGCCCCTAATCAATGTGAAACGGAAATATGGCGTTAACTGTGTAGGTTCTGAAATCGCTCAAATAGTCTCCGCGTAACCTACGTAAACCCGTTGTTGGCATTCTCTACACTCCGCGTATGTCTGAAACGCCGCCCTCGTCTCCACCCATGACGGAACATTTGCTCTTTTCCACGCCCATAATCTCTGTGGGAAGGAAAAATGGTGATGTCACACGAGCGTGCACGAAGCTCTCAGGCCGCAAGTGAAGGGACAGAGGCAGGAACGTCCCGATCCAGGCCAAAACGATACAAAGCCACTAATATGGCATTCGACGAAATGGTGGAGTTAGTTTATATCATGCGGAGGAAGGACTGTGACGGGGAATATGGGCCATACAAGACCCCTAACCGCAGAAAGGCCCACATTATGAACAAGGTGGTGAGGAGAA
Organism: Rana temporaria; assembly: GCF_905171775.1. NCBI lineage: Eukaryota > Metazoa > Chordata > Amphibia > Anura > Ranidae > Rana > Rana temporaria. The sequence continues at coordinate 277,709,624 of NC_053493.1, forward strand.
TGAAAGACATGTTTGGTGTCACCAGGTCCAAAGAACAGCTCAGGAAACGTTGGTCAGACTTGAAATTGCGGGAGCCACATCAGATGAAGAAGATCCTGAAAATTCTGAGGAAAAGTAAGTCCTTATTTTTTTTAGGGGGGGGGGGGCAATTGTCTTCAAGAATGTGTTGACATGTATATTTCGACATCTGCCTCCTTGGCCTGCTTGTACTTTTGAACACATGTTTAAATTGTATGTGTTTACCGAAAATACCTACCTTTTGCAAATATCGTTAATAGTAAACCGCGTAACATCACATCGTTTCTCAGAAATGCGAGGTTAGTCCAGGAACAACACACCTGAACATGGCTCACTGGCCAAAAACTTTGTTTGCAAACATTGTGTAAAAGCTAGTTCTGACAAATAAAATTGAGAGAATGTGAAAGGCAAACAGGATTCATTCTCAACAGTGATCATAAAGCAGCTGTTTTCCCATTTGGAATGCAGAGCACCTGTGTCTCCACAATAAAAATTTTCCTTTTTTTGTAGGGTCTCCCAGAAAGAAAGTTTAGGGGGGACATCCATGTGTGTCACTTTTAGCTAAAAAGGGGCAGGATCAGAGCTTGGCCTAGAAGTCTGCTAAAAATGTAGGTTTGGTGGAAGAAGACAAAAAAAAAAATTGATAGCCTCTTCTAAGCAATGTGTGCGATTTCTGCTCTCCAATATCTGTGTGCTGATGAGTCTACCTTTTGTTTTGTGTTATTTAGGGGAAAGAAGACGCCAGCATTTGGAGGAGGCAGAGAGGGCCAGACACGCCGAAAATCGTCCATCTCGGCATGTGGAGGAGGAGGAGGATGTGGAAGGAGAGGAGGAAGGAAGAGAGGAGGAAGGAAGAGAGGAGGAAGAAGTAATTTTGGATTTAGAATTTTTGGAAGATGAAGGAGGAGTCGTGGAAGATGAGGGAGAAGTGGTTGAAGAAGGAGGAGTCGTGGAAGATGAGGGTGAAGTGGTGGAAGAAGGTGGAGTGATTGAAGATGGCGAAATTGTGGAGGTGGAAATGAGCACACCATCAGGTCAGTGTCACCCCAGCTTTATAGGGCAAAACATATGTAGATAGGCCTGAAAAAAGTAAAAATGTTTGATTTGAAAAAAAATTTTTTTTAGGGGATGAAGATGGTGTTGCACATTTTTCGCATGCAAGTGCTGCAATAATTATACAGCAGGTTATGGAGTGCAGCACAGAGATGGACAATATGCGGCAAAGTATGATGGTCATGGAACAGAATGTTAGAAATGTCATTTTGGAGTGCAGCACAGAGATGGACAATATGCGGCAAAGGATGATGGTCATAGAACAGAATTATAAAAATATAATTGACATGATGGGCCTTGTCAAAGACTGAAACACCCCCCGCCCCCCCAACCCTTTTTAATTTTTGAATCAGCAATACGCCAAAATTTGAAGATGCACACACAGTGTGCCAACATGTGCTATCTGCCATCACAGAATATCTATTGTCTCTGCTTTGTGGGTACAACCCCCTCCTCGATCCTCAAGTATTTGAGAGGAAGGGTTTGCTCCCACAAAACACAGACATTGATCACCCATGATGTCAGATAGCACATGTGGCCATTTGTCTGTTGAACCAATGAGATTTGGCGAATTGACACTGAATGTGTGCATCTTCAAATTTTGGCGTGCTCCTTTTTTTATTATCAAAATTTTTATTAATTTTTCAACATTTCCATTTAGCAATATGTTACATTATATCACACCATTATACTTTAAACATCCCTATCTATATCCCGTACTCCCCCCCCCCCCCCCAGGGAAATAAAGAGAGGTAAAAAGTTTAGAGATAAAAAATAAATAAATAAATAAAATAAAAAGGGAGATAAATTCTCCCCCCACCCTCACTTATTCCCAGCGGCTCTCCCCCCCCCTCCACACACACAAAAAAAAAAGAATATATTTCCCTTTCCTTTTTCTTTTTTCTTTTTCCTTCCCTTCCCCCTTCCTTTTCCCTAGTGACTCCTTAGATATGAGGCTTCTAAAAAGCCATTCTATAACTTATCGGTCATTATTCCTTATTATTCCTTGTTAACCCATCCCCTAAAAATACTTTTACCAAGTGTTTGAAATCTGAGGCCTCTAAAAGGCCATAAAACCACTAATGACTTACCCCCCCACACTTTTTATGTCCCTTCATCCCTTCCCTATTCCACACACAACCCCCCCCAAAAAAAAAATATTTATATAACCCACACACCTTATTATGTATTATATCCCCTTCCCACCCTCTGTGCCCCCCCAGTGCCACACGGGAGTTCATATTGAGAGCTAAGAAAAAAAAAAAAAAAAAAGGAAGAAAAAGAACAAAACGGGTTAGTCTCCCCCCCCCCCAACAGGCTGTCTACTTGCGTTTTCCTACAGCTCCTTAAATTATTCAATCTCTCGTGAGAGTTTTTCCCATTCTGACCATGTTTCTCTAAACTTTTCCTTTCTATCTTTAACCCTGGAAATCCATCATTCTGCCTACATAATTAAATTCACTTCTCTCTTCCGTTCAAGAATAGTTGGCCTTTTATCCTGTTTCCATAGTCTAGGTATTAATAATTTTGCCGCATTTAACAAATGAGGCGTAATACTCTCCTTATATGATCCCATGGACCTCGCTGACCCGTGGAATAGGAAGTTTAAAGGTGTCAGTTCTATTTCCTCGCGAGATAGCCTTCCAACCCAAGGGGCTATCTCTTGCCAAAATCCTCTGATCTTTGGGCATGCCCACCACAGGTGGAGTAGGGTGCCCTCCTGTCCACATCCCCTCCAACACCTGTTGTCCGCAAGCCTATACATCTGTGCCAATCTCACTGGGGTTCTATACCACCTAGATAGAAATTTATAAGACATCTCTTGAATCTGTGAGCTTACAGATGTATGGTGTGCGGAATCAATAAGTTTTTTAATTTGTTGCGTGGTAAACCTGTGATTTAGCTCTCCTTCCCAGTCTCTAATATAGTATGGTGTTGTTTTTCTCCGTGTCCCTAGGATTAATCTATACATTTGAGACAGTAAGTGTTTGGCCCCGCTACTCTTTACACATCTAGTTTCAAATATAGTAAGTGAATTAAGAGGCCTTATCTTGGTTTTCCACTTTTAAAAGAAGCACCCTAATTGGTGATACCTCCACTCCGCCATTGGGACTGTTCCCAAGCTCCGTCTCAATTCAGATAATGGGATCAGGGTTCTGCATGGGGCGAATTTGCCGCATGTGGTATCCCCGTCTCTTCCCCAGGCCTTCATTGATCCTACTTCCTCACCTGGGGGAAACCATGGGAATCCCTCTAGGGGAGCCAAGGGGGATATCCCAGGGGCATAATCTCCTAATTGATTTATTTTATCCCATATCCTTAATGTATTATTAGTTAATGGTGACATCCATTTTGAGAGCCCTCTTTTGGCGTGTTCCAGTGTGAAAGCACACCATGACTGACTGCTGTTGTGAATATAGAAAATGTTATACTGTTGAAGTTCTATTGGTTGTACATTTTTACATTTTTTAATAAAAAAAGTTGTGAAAATCAACAACCCAAAAACGACAAAAAAAAAAAAGATATATATATATATATAATTATATATATATACAAAAAACCCAACAAAAAATATATATTTTAATTATATATATCTAAAAAATATATAAACAGAAAGCTTTATTTTTCAGAAAAAAAACAAAAAAAACAAAAAAAAAAAAAGTTTGATGAAAACAACCAAAAAAATAGAAAAAATTAAAAAAAAGTTAGAGAAAAACAACAAAAAAAATCAAAAAATATTTTTTTCGGAAAACAACAAAAATTTAAAAATTTTGAAGTGTATATATATATATATATATATATATATATATATAAATATATATATATATTCATTATATATATATTTATATATATATATATATATATATATATATATATATATATATATATATATATATATATAGAACCAAAAACTAAAAAATATAAAAATCTAGATTTGATACCCAAAAATGTGAAATTGTAAAAAAATCTATATTCTTGATAATCACTATAAAAATATAAAAAAAATGGCAAAAATATAAAAAAAAATTAGATATTGTTGACTCCAAATTGTAAAGACATGTTTTCATAATAAAATGCATACTTTTTTGGGGGGTAATGAACAAGCTGAAAATAAAAAGCTTGACATCAAAATAAGAAAAATGAGTGGCTTCTTATTTCTAGACTCAATACCCTGTTTGTAGATGAGTGAATAATGTGCAATTGTGGTTATTTACTAAAACTGGAGAAATAAATTTGTCACTAGAAGTGCACTAGTTAGTTGGATAACCAGGAAGACAGATAAAAAGAGAAAAAGCAATAATGACAAACAACTGTATAAAGTCCAATGGTCAAATTATTTATTAGTTCTGTGAATATTTCTTTCTTTTGGGGGCCGAATTAGAAAGAAATATGATCTGGCATAGCAATGGCCCCCCGACCCATGAAGTACTCAACATATTTGTCGCGTACCTCACGAGCAGATTGGGGGGCCAAGCCAGCGCGACCAGTGTCCAGCCCAGGAAGGGTATCTGAGGGTAGTCGTGCCTCAGCACCGATGTTGGGTAGGTACGCCTGGGAGTGCCTGCGTAGAAAGTTGTGCAAAATGCAGCAGGCAAAAACAATGGTGTTCAATTTATATTCCGCCAAGTGTATCGCTGTCAGGAACAGGCGGAACCGGTTGGAGAGTATCCCAAAGGCATTCTAGACTACCCTCCGAGCCCTGGCCAACAATTGAACACCCTCCTCTCTGAGGTGAGGGTCCTCTGGGGAAAAGGCCGCATGAGGTGAGGTCCAAGCCCGAAAGCTTTGTCCGCTACAAACACAAACGGAAGTCCTTCAACATTGTCTTCATCCGGTGGCAGTGCCAGACCACCAGCTTGGAGACGACTGTAGAATTCTGTCCGCGCGAAAACTCCCCCATCAGACATCCGGCCGTTCTTCCCCACGTCCACATATAGAAACTCATACTGTGCCGACACCACCGCCATCAACACAATACTATGATAACCTTTGTAGTTAAAATAGTAGGACCCCGAGTGGGGTGGCGGCACTATGCGGACGTGTTTCCCATCTATTGCTCCACCGCAGTTCGGAAAATCCCAACGCTGGGCAAATTGGGAAGCCACAGTCTGCCATTCCTGTGGTGTGGAGGGAAGCTGTGGGGACAAATAAATAAAGATAATTAGTACTTTGACACATAAATAAACATTGCAAACATAATCCTACAAGCATCCTTGTGCAACTTCACAGTATTCAAATTGCATTTAAAAATTGTGCAGGGAGAATTTTGGGGCACAAATATATAGGCCCACTTAATTAAGAGACTCCACAGCCCTCTGATGGGGACAAAAATAGTTTTAAGGGGGGGGGGTTTGAACTGTAAAAAAAAAAAAATATATATAAAAATAGGCAAGGTGGCGTTGTCCCTAGGATAGCATGCTGGACAGGTTAATATTGGGTAAGGAACAAATATGCAGGTAGGCCAAGAAAAAGAACATGGAAAGCTTATATCAACATGCATAGGGAGAAAAGGGAACGTTAGTTAAACACACAGCATATCTGGGGAAAAAAAGAAAAAGTTATTTGCCCACATTATTTTAAAGACAGATTGTGAGGTTAAAATGAGGAAACTTACCTTAATATACTCCTCCTGCATAACTCTGATGATGGCAGAACACGTGTCCGGTATGATGACCCCAAGCGCCTGCGGAGAGATGCCTGTCGAGAACTTGAGGTCCTGCAGGCTCCTCCCAGTCGCCAGGTACCGCAACGTGGCAATAAGCCTCTGCTCGGCCGTGATGGCTTGGCGCATCACAGTGTCCTGCCTCATGATATAGGGAGACAGAAGATCCAGCAGACGGTTGAATACGGGGTCCGTCATACGGAGAAAGTTCCTATAGTCATTAGGATTATTCTCCTGGATTTCCCTAAGCAGAGGCATATGAGAGAACTGGTCACGCTGGCGCAACCAATTCTGGGCCCAGGAATGCCTCCTCCCCCTGTTCCTGGCCAAACTACTGGAATGATGAGCATATCCAGAAGCCATCCCATAACCAGCACCAACTCGCGAAAATTTTCGCTGCTGCTCCATCATGGCTTCAAACCGGCCGGCTGGTCAGTCAAGAACACACTCCAACAGAAAGCACTCCCAAATCCAGCACTACCTGCAAAAAACGCGCGACAAACAGATACGAGCGGACAGGACGCACCTGAAAGCAGAACGACCTGAAAGCCTGTACCCGATTGCCAACTACGATCCCGCAAGCACACGCACTGAACCCGAGAATACATCCTGGAAAAGCGCGGAGACCGAAAAGCACGAATCGGCTCTAACCAAACCTTCACTAACATGAGCAAACCCGTAACTAGCAAAAGCGGAACAGAGGGCGGCGCCATTGACTTTGAGCTTTCCCTTTATAGTGACGTTGTACGTGGTTTACGTGCACGCGTTCTGGTACGACGGAAATTTGATCCGCTGGTGTGTACAAGCCAGCGGACCAAAAGAAAAATCTGCCTTGTACGCCGGAAACTGCCCGTCGGACAGTTTCAAGCGGACAGGTTCGGTCGTCTGTACGCGGCCTTTGTGTTTTTGCTATAAGAAGATTGCCAAGACCCTGAAACTGCAGCCCAGTGGCCAAGACCATACAGCAGTGTACCAGGACAGGTTCCACTTAGAACAGGCCTTGCCATGGTCAACCGAAGAAGTTAAGTGCACATGCTTGGCGTCATATCCAGAGGTTGTCTTTGTGAAATTGACATATGAGTGCTGCCAACATTGCTGCAGAGGTTGAAGGGGTGGGGGGGTCATCTTATCAGTGCTCAGACCATACGCCACACACGGCATCAAAATGGTCTGCATGGCTGTCATCCCAGAGGGAAGCCTTCTAAAGGTGATGCACAAGAAAGCCTGCAGTTTGCTGAAGACAAACAGACTAAAGACACGGATTACTGGAACCATGTCCTGTGGTCTGATGAGACCAAGATAAACTTATTGGGTTCAGATGTGTCAAGCGTGTGTGGTGGCAACCAGGTGAGGAGTATAAAGGCAAGTGTGTCTTGCCTACAGTCAAGCATGGTAGTGGGAGTTTCATGAACTGGCGTTACATGGGTGCTGCCAGCAATGGGGAGCTACAGTTGATTGGGGGAACTCTGAATGTCAACACGTATTGTGACATACTGAAGCAGAGCATGATCCCCTCTCATCGGAGACTGGGCCGCAGGGCAATGTTCCAACATGATAATGACCCCAAACACCCCTCCAAGGTGACCACTGCCTTGCTAAAGAAGCTGAGGGTAAAGGCGATGGACTGGCCAAGTATGTCTCCAGACCTAAACCCTATTGAGCATCTGTAGGGCATCCTCAAATGGAAGGTGGAGGAGCGCAAGGTCTCTGACATCCACCAGCTTTGTGATGTTATCATGGAGGAGTGGAAGAGGACTCCAGTGGCAACCTGTGAAGCTCTGGTGAACTCCATGCCCAAGAGGGTTAAGGCAGTGCTGGAAAATAATGGTGGCCAAACAAAATATTGACACTTTGGGCCGAATTTGGACATTTTCACTTAGGGGTGTACTCACTTTTGTTGCCAGCGGTTTAGACATCGATGGCTGTGTGTTGTTATTTTGAGGGGACAGCAAATTTACACTGTTATTCAAGCTGTACACTCACTACTTTACATTGTAGCAAAGTGTCATTTCTTCAGTGTTGTCACATGAAAAGATATAATAAAATATTTACAAAAATGTGAGGGGTGTATTAACGTTGGTGAGATACTGTATGTCTATGTGTGTATACATCATGTAGATGTGTATGTATTTTTACAAACTCTTCTATGGACAAGTTACCCTAAAATAGGACTGCAGTACCCCCCCCCCTCCCAATAACATAGGAGGTAGGTGTTCTTTAGTTTTTGGAGACAGCTAAGGACACTGAAATAAAAGTGCAGAACAGGCAGAGAGTACAGGAAGTTATCTTATAAGATTTTTTGCAGGATCAAGAGGCACAAGTGAGCAGATCAGTTAGAAGTTATTTATTGGGTGTTAACATACACTTTAAAATGACAAGACCGAGGAAATACAGAGCAGCCAACAAATGACAAAGGTCACCTAATCATAAAATATGACCTAAACCTAGTGGTGATAAAATAAAAATATTTCCTTTAATGTGCGTCTAAACTTAAAGTCAAAACATATTTACCTTAATGTATTCCTTGTGTTAGGTTAAAAAATGTCCCACTACTTGTTCCATCAACTGCCCCCCACCCCATCCAACACTTACCTGAGTCCTCTCTCGATCCAACACTATGCCTGTCTGCAGCACCACTTCTCTTCCTCCTCTTACAGGGACACAGAGCAGCAGGAGCCAAATTCTCCTGCTGCTGTTGGTCAAACCGTGTAATGAGGGAGCAGGGGGCCTGGCCGAGCTGTGCTGTTTGTGTGTATGGACGCACACAGTCTGGCTTGGGAGCTCACTTGCATAGGTGCCCCTTGAGCACATGACTTGCTACAGATGCACTTGGAGAAGTGGAGCGTAGATCTCCAGCAGGAGACCCCAGAAGAGAAGGTAAACAGCTGCTCTGTGCAATACGATTTCACAGAGCAGGTAAGTATCACCTCTCTTTTATTTTAGTTATTTACAACTTTAAGGGCCTCGTTTTACACTGGCTTTGCCCTCTGAAGAATAATCTGCAACAGATTGTCCATGACTGGGCTGTTATAATAACGTTGGTTTTATTTTCATGGATGGAATAGTTGGATCGACTTCAGTACAACTAGCCTGTCCATAGATGGCTCGAAATTCAGCTAGTTCCTGCTGAACCAGACAAAATGTGATCCTTCTATGGCTGGCTTATTACATATAACTTTAACAACAACATAAACAAAACTAAAAAAACACACACTATTTTTCTCTTTTGAAAAAATAATTGTAGATGCCCTAAAACCTCCTACTACAAATACTGAGCGCTTCTGAAATTAGTCGAAATAAGCTAAATTAGTTGAAGAATGTGCAGTGTGCATTAAATACACAAATTTAAAGTAAATCAAGCTGAGCTGCTACCATAGACACTTACGGTACTAAAAGCAAGCGGACTCAATGTTATAAAAAAAACACAAAACCTAGATTCTGTGTAGGCAGCGCTACATATACCAGCAATGACCCATGGTATGCTCACAAATACCATTTTGAAATAAAGCTGATAATAATATAAAAAGGACTTAATCATCAGGATTAAAGTTTGTTCTAAATATGCAATGGTGTATTATATCTCTAATGGTAATTGGAACATAAGAAGATCACTCAGCGCAAAGCAGTCATTCAAATAATGGCATAAAGACAGCCCATTAGTCCGTCTGATACAATAGTGAAGATTGGAGAAAAAAAAACCCTATAGATTCACTTCTTACCAGACCAAGCTGGACAATCGGCATATAATGTTGATTTGATCGTGCTTGCTGACCTCTCCTCGGTATCACACACACAAAGGATCAACTGCTGACAGGTGGGTCGGGTCGTAACAGTATAAAATCAAGTAATCAACTAGAGAGCAATAACTGAGATTTAAAGCAGATGTCCACCCAGGCCTGTCGCTACAGGACAGGCAAAACAAACAATTGCTTGGGGCCCCAAACCTCCCATTCCCAGGCTGTAGCGTGTTCGAGCTCCTCTCCCTTCCTCCTGGAGTCCTGTCAGTCCGGCTGGGTACCGCGCGTGGTACAGAAGATTCAGTTTCCTGTTCCCGGTCGGACTGACAGGAAGTGCACACTGAGTGCTCACTTCCTTTCAGTCCGGCCGGGAACACAGGAAACAATCTCCTGTACCGCACGGTACCCGGCCTGGGCACTATCTGATAGGGGACTGGGGACCCATAATGATAGAACACCGGACTGACAGGAGGAAGAGGAGCTCAGTCACGCTACAGCGGCAGCCTACAGGGAAGAAGGGGAGGTGAGAATAGAAAAACATAGGAACTGGGGGGGGGGGGGGGGGAGCAAGAACATGGGTGTAAAAAATTAGTGTAGCGCTAATGTAGGCTTTGTGTGTGGGGGGTGCTTGGGGGCCCCATTTTGCTTGGGGCCCCCAAATTCCTTCAAACGGGGCTGGGTCCACCCCAATGTTTTTTTCTTTAAAAGCCAGCAGCTACAAATACTGCAGCTGCTGACTTTTAATAAATGGACACTTACCTGTCCAGCGCGCCCGCGATGTCGGCAGCCGAGGCTGAGCAATCGCTCGGCTGCCCCCGCCACCATCCTCGGTGAGAGAATCAGGAAGTGAAGCTTTGCGGCTTCACTGCCCGGTTCCCTACTGCTCATGCTTGTCACCCTCACTGGTCCCCGCTGTCTCCTGGGACCAGTGTGTTTCCCAGAAGACAGCAGGGGGTGACACGAAGGAGCGTGACTCCCGTGGAAGTCTATTTCCGGAAGTGGGTGCAAATACCTGTATTATAGGTATCTACCCGTATTATACAGGCATTTGTACTCCCCTCCCCCCTGAAAGGTGCCAAATGTGACATCGGAGGTGGGGAGGGTTCACGAAAAGCGGAGGTTTACTTTTTGTGTGGACCTCCGCTTTAAGAGCAATAGAGCTCTCAATCTTATGTTCAAGCTGCTCTCAGGAGATTCCAAACCTGAGAATGTCCCCAAGAGCAGAGGCATACTTCAATGGTAAATAAAGCACAATATGACACTTTAACCGGTTTCCGACCGACTATACTGCGGCAGAATGGCTCTCCTGGGGCGAAATCCGGTACATATGCAGCTTTGCCCAGGAGAGCCAACAGAGGGCGCGCGAGCGGTGCCTGCTGCACAGTGGGGAACCTGGTGTGCGTGGCCGGCGGGGCGCAATCTTGTGCATGAAGGTTTGTGTGTGTAAACACACAAATCCCCTTGCTGTCTGAGGAGAGATGACAGAGCGTGTGTTTCTAGAAACCACGCTTTGTCAAATCTCCTACTTAGTCTCACCCCCCACATTTAGAACACACAATAGGGAACACAGTTAACCCCTTGATCGCCCCTAGTGTTAACCCCTTCCCTGCCAGTGACATTTACATAGTAATCAGTGCATATTTATAGCACTGATCCCTCTGTAAATGTCATTGGGTCCAAAAATGTGTCAAAAGTGTCCGATCTCTCTGTCGCAACATCGCAATACTGCAAAAAAAAAAAAAAAATCCCAGAACACCACCATTACTATTAAAAAAATTAAATAAAAAAAACAGTAATTTTTCTTGGCTCGTCGTAGTGTTGTACGTCACTGCGTTCTTGACGTTCGCAATTTCAGACAACATTTGTATGACCGTGTGTATGCAAGACAAGTTTGAGCCAACATCCGTCGGAAAAAAATCCACGATTTTGTTGTCGGAATGTCCGATCGTGTGTACGCGGCATTAGAGTCAGTGGCCCGGATTCAGATACATTGGTGTATCTATTGGCGGGCGTAACGTATCTCAGATATGTTATGCCGCCGTAAATTAGGGCGCAAATTCTGTATTCAGAAAGAACTTGCGCCCTAAGTTATGGTGGTGTAACGTATGTGGTCCGGGGTAAGCCTGCCTAATTCAAATGTGGATGATGTGGGCGTGTTTTATTTAAATTACATGTGACCCCGCGTATTTGACGCATGCGCCGTTCGTGAAAAAATCCCAGTGCGCATGCTCGAAATTACGCCGCAAATCGTCATTGCTTTAGACGTGAACGTAACTTACGTACAGCCCTATTCGCGAACGACTTACGCAAACGACGTAACATTTTAAAAATTCGACGCGGGAACGACGTCCATACTTAACATACTTAGACGCTTCCCTGACGGGTCAGTATTTGGCGCATTACAAATCCATTAAATCAATCAATCAATACCCCTCATATAGCAGGGGTAACTTTATGCCGGAAAAAGCTGAACGTAAACGATGTAAAAAAATGCGCCGGGCGGACGTACGTTTCTGAATCGGTGTATCTACCTAATTTGCATATTCAACACGGAAGTCTTGGGAAGCGCCCCTAGCGGTCAGCGTAAATATTGCACCCTAAGATACGACGGCGTAGGAGACTTACGCCGCTCGTATCTAGGCAACCTTGAGGCGTATCTGATTCTATGAATCAGACGCCGAGATGCGACGGCCCGCATTCGGAGTTACGATGGCGTATCTGGAGATACGCCGACGTAACTCCTTTCTGAATCCGGGCCAGTGTGCTTTAGGTATATATCTTTTTTAACATAGTAGATATCAATTAATATTTACTACCAAATGAAGGTCCAATTTGTCCTGAAAAAAACAAAAAAGTATAATTCACCTACTGTAGATACAACTAATAGTTGCTGAGATACTGGGTTCAGACGTTAAGATTTGTTTTTCCAATGAGAATACGGTCAACTAGCGAGGCAGTCTAATTAGGAACAATGCTGGATAATATACTGTAATTAGAAACATTAGAGGAAGATTGTTTGCACAATACCAGCTAGTACACGAGGCAACCTAAAACAGTATTAAACTCAGGGCTTGTGCAGGGATCTTTGTGTACTTAGACAAAAGTGCAATGTCACAGGAGGGGGGAAGCGGGACAGGAGGGGGGTGTTGTAACAGGAGGGTGGCAGTGTCACTCACAAACACCTTGTGAAGCACCAGATCTCACCTGTCTTCAGCGGCTCCGCCAGATGGTGTCAGTGTAGAGTATCTGGTGCCAGGAGGGGTAGCTGTGCCCAGGCAGGAGGAAGTTCTCTGGCGTCAGCTGCAGCACAGAGCGGTAGGGGGCATCTTCATTCTGATGTCCTCCTCTTCTTCCTTCTCCTCCACGGGCCCTCCGCCAAAACCCCACGCCTGTCCTGGCCCACACTGCTTGACGTATCCCGCCATTCCTTATTGAAGCCTACATGACAGGGGGCCCGACTTCTCCCAGCACACCTGGATTTACCCTCCTCTGCATCCTTGCAGGCCAGCTCTGCCAGTGGGACATGCAGACTGCCTACTGGTCTCTCCTTACTCTGCCAGTAGCCTAGTAAACAGCAGGCAAACTAAAACTTCCATGCTGCACTCTCTTTCCTAAAGGGAGCAGCATGGAAGTTTTCGTTTGCCTGATGGGGGGCACAGAAGACATAAAAATTTGGGATAAGGATTTTATCACCCAACACCCCCCCCCCCCCCGCCCTGCACCTTAAGGCGACTGCCTATGATGGCATCGGCCCTAATTAAACCCATGTATTATATCTCAGCTTACCAATTCTTAGATGTGATGGTTGCATTCGTTTTGTTTTTTAGGCTTTCTATATTCACCTGGTGATCTGCCCAGTAAGTCTGTTTTTAAACAGGACAAGCTCTTCTGCAGATGTAGCAGTTACAGAAATGAGACAAATCATTTTCTACTGACAAGGTTGCTTACAATGATTAGCTTTTTTTATTCATGTAAAATGTTATCCCCAAAAAAAAAACAACTGTAATTACTTACAAAGTGTTAGCTGGAGTTCCGTTTCAATTTGAGTATCTTAATCTGCTAGTATACCTAACACTCCCCTCCCCCCGGACTAACAATGCTGCTGTCCAAATGTGCCCCCTGTGCCCAGGGATGTTCTTATGAAGGGGCCCCAGGTGCATGGGGCCCATGATCAGGGCTAGGAAAGGGGGACATTGTCTGCCATTTGTCGACTAGTGGTGCTCTTTTTTGACAGGAGAAACTGCAATGCCACTCCTGCCAGAAGGATCAGCGGCTGGCTTCTGCAGGGGGAGGAAGAGAGTTTGCACCAAGACTGAGAACTCACCTAAGGCCCCGTACTCACGACCAAACATGTCTGCTGAAACTGGTCCGCGGGCCAGTTTCAGCAGACATGTTTGGTCGTGTGTGGGCGCGAGCGGGCCGAATTCCAGCAAACATTTGCCCGCCGGGCCTTTTCCCAGCAGACAAATATTCCTGGACTTGTTTTAAAACAGTCCGCTGGAATTCAGCCCGCTCGGACATGTACGGTCGTCAGTACAGACCTACCGTACATGTCCTGGCGCCCGCCGTCCCTCGCATGCGTCGAATGACTTCGACGCATGCGTGGAAGCATTTTAAAGGCGGGCCGCCCACGACACCGCGGACACGCCCCGCGTATTGTTTACGCGCGGACTTCTGTACGATGGTGTGTACAACCATCGTACAGAAGCCCTCTGGCAGACATGTATGGTGAAAACGGTCCGACGGACCGCTTTCACCATACATGTTTGGTCGTGAGTACCCGGCCTTAGTCTCAGCATACGAGAGAAAAGAGGAACTGCCTTCATTAAACAGCATTTGTGATCTGTGAGTACAAGCAGGAAAGGGTGGGCACAACTCTGATGGATAGGGACACTGTGATGGGGAAAACTGATGTATGGGGACACTGATGGGGATACCTGATGTGTGGGGACACTGTGATGGGAAAACCTGATGTATGGGGACACTATTATGGTAAACACCTGATGGATAAGGACACCGTGATGGGGATGCCTGATGTATGGGGACACTGTGACGGGGATGCCTGATGTATGGGGACACTGTGATGGGGATACCTGATGTATGGGGACACCGAGATGGGGATACCTTATGTATGGGGACACTGTGATGGGGATGCCTGATGTATGGGGACACTGTGATGGGGATGCCTGATGTATGGGGATACTGTGATGGGGATACCTGATGTATGGGGGATACCTGATGTATGGGGGCACTAATGGGGATACCTGATGTCGGGGGACACTAATGGGGATACCTGAGGAAAGGGGACACTGTTATTGGAGACACCCGATGGATAGGGACACCGCGATGGGGATACCTGATGTATGGGGACACTGTGATGGGGATACCTGATGTATGGGGGACACTGTTATGGGAGACACCCGATGGATTGGCACACCGTGATGGGGATACCTGATGTATGGGGACACTGTGATGGAAATACCTGATGTATGCGGACACTGTAATGGGAGACACCCGATGGATAGGGATACCGTGATGAGGATATCTGATGACACCGTGATGGGGATACCTGATGTATGGGGACACTGATGGGAATGCCTGATTTATGGGGACACTGTGATGGGAATACCTCATGTATGGGGACACCGTAATGGGGATACCTGATGTATGGGGACACTGTGATGGGGATGCCTGATGTATGGGGACAGTTAAAAGGTTTGGGACTTTAAATGACGCATGTGACACATAGCTGGTAAAGTAGTCAAATGCATGATAACACATTTATTATTTCATATAAATACAGATATCATGATAACATATTATCATTATAATTCAAATATATATACACAGATGTCATGAATAACACATTGCAGTATAAAGTATAACTGTTGTGAGCTAGCTTTGTAATCCATATCATAAAATATATATTAAAATCATTAATGATTGCAAAAAGTTTGTAATAATCTAAATTGTAAACACATGATTATAATGCATCTAAAAAAGCTTGATGCGTGTGTTTCGTGGAATTCACTCCACTTCTTCAGAAGCAGATGCAAGGTGTATATAAGTTGCAAATTAAGGGCTGCCAGGGACGTGTCTGTGGCAGTGGACCGTGAGAAACCTTAGGGCCAGATTCTGAAAGATGAGCGCATCTTTCTTTCGGCGTAACGTATGTCCGATACGTTACGCCGCTGTAACTTTGGGCGCAAGTTCTGTATTCAGAAAGAACTTGCGCCCTTAGTTACGGCGGCGTAACGTATGTGTTGCGGCTTAAGGCCGCCTAATTCAAATGGGGATGTTGGGGGCGTGTTTTATTTAAATTTGTCTTGACCCCGCGTTTTTTAAGTTTTTTTTTAACGGCGCATGCGCTGTTCGTGAAACAATCCCAGTGCGCATGCTCGAAAATCCGCCGCAAAGCCTCATTGGTATCGACGTGAACGTAACTTACGCAAAGCCCTATTCGCGAACGACTTACGCAAACGACGTAAAATTTTCAAAATTCGACGCGGGAACGACGGCCATACTTAACATTGTTACGCCACACTTATGCCTCATATAGCAGGGGCAACTATACGCCGGGAAAAGCCTAACGTAAACGTCGTAACTTTACTGCGTCGGCCGCGCGTACGTTCGGGAATTCGCGTATCTAGCTAATTTGCATACTCAACGCGGAATTCGACCAAAGCGCCACCAAGCGGTCAAAAAAAAATGCAGTTTAGATCCGACGGCGTAAGTGACTTAATGGATATCTATGCGTAACTGATTCTAAGAATCAGGCGCATAGATACGACAGCTCGGATTCGGACTTACGACGGCGTACATGGCGCTACGCCGTCGTAAGTCCTCTGAGAATCCGGGCCCAAGGTTCTAGTGACTTTCATCAAATATCTCGAACAGAGGACTGATAGAGTAGGGACCTGTGTTTATAACTACTATGACATGGAGACCCGTATCCCTCTGGGGGTTTGCACGTGTGTGCCTTGGTTTCCCACAGAGCGCTCTGGCAGGCAGACACATTCCTGGCAGCCCTCAATTTGCAACACTGCATGCTGAATCTGGAGCTGACTTATACACACCTAGCATCTGCTCCCGACGTGGAGTAAATGCCACTAAATGCACGTGTCAAGCTTTTTTAGCTGTATTATTATTTTTTATTTTTTTCCAATAAATCACCTTTATGTTATAGAAAAAAGTGGGGTTGGGACTTTAAATGAGGCATGTGGTTTGCACCACCACAGGCCTCCATCCCTGAAAGGGTTTAAAAAATGGAAGGTTGGGACTTTAAATGAGATGCGATTAGCATAATGCGATTAAATATACATATGGAAAATACAAAAATTCTTACCATAATAGTCAGGCTCAAAAATACCAAACCAAAGAAGCACAAAACCAAATTCATCTGTCTAACTGTATGTAATTAAAACAGAGGTTTAGTTGCAGTCATTTGCAAATGTCTGGGAAGCTGCAGGCCACGTCACGGCACTCTATGTAACTGCAGTCCTAACTATGAATTTGAAGGCCTCCAAAAGGAGGAACCCAGGTGTGCTAATTAATAGACAGGGAGCAGAAGGCAACCTAGAACCGCCCCTATCTATGGTTGGTCTGGCAAATGAGAGCACTGAAAAGACAAAAAACAGGGGTGAAACCAAAACATGCCTACCAAACTAAAATACCACCAAACTGGATGCGGACCACATCAAACTGGGTCAACTGGGTCAATAAATCACCTTTATTGATGCAGAAAATTCACAGCAATCCACAATTTACAAATGAGGGTTATAGCATACAGCTAACACATTT
The DNA here is from genome assembly GCF_905171775.1 of Rana temporaria. Lineage (NCBI taxonomy): Eukaryota > Metazoa > Chordata > Amphibia > Anura > Ranidae > Rana > Rana temporaria. The sequence continues at coordinate 277,726,895 of NC_053493.1, forward strand.
CACGCTATTCTTGGCACTTATTCATAGCTCCTTATGGGTATTTCAGTATGGATCTGGCAGTATCTTAGACAGATATTGGGTGGATGGGGGTAACTTAAAGGGTAAATTAAGAACAAGCTAGGCACTGTAGGTTTGTTCTTAGGTCGGAACAGTACCTTTTTAAAGTGTAACTCCAGCCAGGCGCACCTGGCTGTGCAATGTGGGGTGTTTGGGCGCTTCTGGGCATGCAGTCCTGTATGTTGGGCGTGCAGTACATGTAGTACTCCAGTGTGGGATGTGTCCCGTTCTGCAAGATGGCTACTCAGTGATTCCTGGGAACAGCGTGGAGCAAGCTGCCGGCAGTGACGTCACGCTGCCTCCGTTTGCAACTCAGATGTTCGTAACACTGGGACTGCCTATATACAGTGCCTTGCGAAAGTATTCGGCCCCCTTGAACTTTGCGACCTTTTGCCACATTTCAGGCTTCAAACATAAGGATATAAAACTGTAATTGTTTTTTGAAGAATCAACAACAAGTGGGACACAATCATGAAGTGGAACGAAATTTATTGGATATTTCAAACTTTTAAAAAAATAAAAAGCTGAAAAATTGGGCGTGCAAAATTATTCAGCCCCCTTAAGTTAATACTTTGTAGCACCACCTTTTGCTGCGATTACAGCTGTAAGTCGCTTGGGGTATGTCTCTATCAGTTTTGCACATCGAGAGACTGAAACTTTTGCCTATTCCTCCTTGCAAAACCGCTCGAGCTCAGTGAGGTTGGATGCAGAGCGTTTGTGAACAGCAGTTTTCAGTTCTTTCCACAGATTCTCGATTGGATTCAGGTCTGGACTTTGACTTGGCCATTCTAACACCTGGATATGTTTATTTGTGAACCATTGTAGATGTTGCTTTATGTTTTGGATCATTGTCTTGTTGGACAAATCTCCGTCCCAGTCTCAGGTCTTTTGCAGACTCCATCAGGTTTTCTTCCAGAATGGTCCTGTATTTGGCTCCATCCATCTTCCCATCAATTTTAACCATCTTCCCTGTCCCTGCTGAAGGAAAGCAGGCCCAAACCATGATGCTGCCACCACCATGTTTGACAGTGGGGGTGGTGTGTTCAGGGTGATGAGCTGTGTTGCTTTTATGCCAAACATAACGTTTTGCATTGTTGCCAAAAAGTTGGATTTTGGTTTCATCTGACCAGAGCACCTTCTTCCACATGTTTGGTGTGTCTCCCAGGAGGCTTGTGGCAAACTTTAAACGACACTTGTTATGGATATCTTTAAGAAATGGCTTTCTTCTTGCCACTCTTCCATAAAGGCCAGATTTGTGCAGTATACGACTGATTGTTGTCCTATGGACAGAGTCTCCCACCTCAGCTGTAGATCTCTGCAGTTCATCCAGAGTGATCATGGGCCTCTTGGCTGCATCTCTGATCAGTCTTCTCCTTGTATGAGCTGAAAGTTTAGAGGGACGGCCAGGTCTTCGTAGATTTGCAGTGGTCTGATACTCCTTCCATTTCAATATTATCGCTTGCACAGTGCTCCTTGGGATGTTTAAAGCTTGGGAAATCTTTTTGTATCCAAATCCAGCTTTAAACTTCTCCACAACAGTATCTCGGACCTGCCTGGTGTGTTCCCTGTTCTTCATGATGCTCTCTGCGCTTTAAACGGACCTCTGAGACTATCACAGTGCAGGTTCATTTATACGACTTGATTACACACAGGTGGATTTTATTTATCATCATTTAGTCATTTAGGTTAACATTGGATCATTCAGAGATCCTCACTGAACTTCTGGAGAGAGTTTGCTGCACTGAAAGTAAAGGGGCTGAATAATTTTGCACGCCCAATTTTTCAGTTTTTTATTTTTTTTAAAAGTTTGAAATATCCAAAAAAATTCGTTCCACTTCATGATTGTGTCCCACTTGTTGTTGATTCTTCAAAAAAAAATTCAGTTTTATATCTTTATGTTTGAAGCCTGAAATGTGGCAAAAGGTCGCAAAGTTCAAGGGGACCGAATACTTTCGCAAGGCACTGTATAGCAGTCTTGTGACTTGTATAAGTGTCTGCTTAAGCTTGTAGGAGAAGTTTTCTTTCCCCTGTGACCCTTTGTCTGGACAGTGCTGATTGGCACTGTGCAGTTCACATGCACTCTCCCAAGAAAAAAAAACACAACTCTCTAGCAATACACACCGATCTGAGCATGTGCAGCCTGACAAGCTAGGGACTGTAGGTTTATTCTTAAGTTGGAACAGTACCTTTTTTAAGTGTAACTCCAGCCAGGCGCTTCTGGCTGTGCAATGTGGGGTGTTTGGGCGCTTCTGGGCATGCAGTCCTGTATGTTGGGTGTGCAGTACATGTAGTACTCCAGTGTGGGATGTGTCCCGTTCTGCAAGTTGGCTACTCAGCGATTCCTGGGACCAGCGTGGAGCAAGCTGCCGGCAGTGACGTCACGCTGCCTCTGTTTGCAACTCAGATGTTCGTAACTCTGGGACTGCCTATATTTCCCCCGTGACCCTCTGTCTGGACAGTGCTGATTGGCACTGTGCAGTTCACATGCACTCTCCCAAGAAAAAAAAACACAACTCTTGCAGCGTCCCACTCAGGACATGTGGGAACTGCAAAAGTATTACTTCTTTGTCATTGCTATATTGCATGTCATTTTGCATTGTATACCTGTGGTATCCCTGTTCATAGGCTGGTCAGGTGTGCTTCTTACTTCCCACCACAAGATGGGGATAGCACCACTCTGGGAAATCTATCCCAGCTCAGGCTTATCTGTGGTCAGTTGTTCAGTACAGGAAGGAGTGTGGAGAGAGAAAGGTGAATGTGAAGGTGAGAGAAGGTCAGTCCAGAGAAGGGACACATTTAAACTGCTAAAATCAAAGGATAAAAGCCAGTAATCGGCAGCAAAGACCTTTGAGTATAAAGGTGAAGGATTTATTAGCCTCCGGCAACCTCACCCATGTCACTGGATTCAAAAAGGACCAGACACAAGTAAGCATTATTACTGAACCACAGCCTGAGTCCAGGCCTACTAAAGCCTATTAGCAGTGGATCAGCAGAATTCCTCTATTTACCCAGAGACTGTATTCTAACTGGATGTTGTGAGTTGTATTCTGCCACTGTCTACCTCATTCTTTAACATTGTTACTACAACTGGTTGTACCACCATTAACGGTACTGGCGTCACGACAAATATCATCAAGGGACCCAGCCGCCACAAGCACTCTAAACACCCCTGTCATCACGGGCACCTCAACCACCATCTTGGCTGGCGTTTCCCTATCGCAGAGCGTGCCCCGGAGGATTTCGTGCTGTCTTCCCTTTCACTGTGCGACCGGCCCAGGGAGGCTTTCTGCTAACCGTGAGTAAACCGATGAACTGTATTATTGCTGTCTCTCATCGGCCCACCGTGCACCTCACGTGTTCCCCTGCGGTTCTGGCTCGTCGCATAAGAAAAATTGGCGTCACGAACAGGATATTTTACCCCTGCGCCTTATCTAAAAGACTGTCGCATCAGAATAAGCCCCTTTGCTTTATTGAGAGACTATTTACTTATTGCATGCTGTGTGGGGCCACAGAACTGTTTAAACTGTTTAAAAATTGCATGGAAGCGTTATCCCAGTTATCAGCATAAAAATCGCAGCATCCAATTTGTGTGTTAACAAAACTGCATGCAGTATTTGAATTGACTATTTCCATTCACTTAAAATGGCTGCCAGAGACCTTCTTGTTCAAAAATTCCTACGCCATCACTGTGGATAAGTTAGTGACACCCCCTGAAGAGCGGGAAAGTTTGGTGCCACCTATTTATGCAAAATTGTCCGGCCAGCCCGCCTTACCTTTGCTGTGTCAATCCTGGGAGGAAAGTGTGACAAACGCACGCCCCAGAAGTCGCGAGACTTTGCATGCGAGCAAAAGGAGAGAAAATAATCGCATTGCTTGCCGTCCGAGCAGTAATCGCAGCCTGTCAGGTGCCTCTACTAACTATAAGGAGCACTGATAGCTGGAACTCTGCCAGAGACCCAAAATCAACATTGCTGCAGCATTGTATTCAGCCGGCATTAAATTCTTAAAGGGCCATACACCCGCAAGACAGCGGTTGCCCATAGCAACAACGCACAAAAAGTGTCTAAAAACGCATTTGACTTACCTAACTAGAACTCACCTGCTGTTACCATGTCTGTGCAAGGAGATGACGTGCAGCCCGACCTCAGAGGACCCCCTGCATCAGCCGCAGTCGGTCCCAATGCAATACCAACCGCTGCAGCACCAAGTTTAATGCCTTTAACCATGCCTTATTATTTTGGGGCCCCCTGGTTCCCACGATATTCTGGGGAAATTCATACTTTAAGGGACTTTAAAGAAAAAATTCTGGCTATGTTCAGATTGTACCCTGTATCCTCAGAGCAACAGATGGAGATTCTTCTTGCGCAATTGGAAGGAGCTGCGCTCAGAGAAGTGAAATCTTGGCCGAGCTCGGAGAGAAAGACCATGGAGCAGATTTTTGAACGTCTCTACACCACCTTTGAACCCAGAACCGTGTCAGAGGTCAAGATGAGGTTCTTCAGCAAGAGACAGCAATCTGGTGAGTCACTCAGAGACTTTGCATTATCTTTGCAGGAAGCCCTTAGAGCTGTTGTCCAAGTAGACCCCCGTGAGGCAGAAAATCAGGACAAAACCCTGAAAGAACAATTTATTGAAGGTGTCCATACAGACAATCTAAAGAGCCAACTAAGAATGTTAGCCACCCAACATCCAAGCGCTACCTTCTTAGATTTTAAAGAACTAGCTATCAGCATACTGGGAAAAAGCCCACCAACAGAACCTGTTAGATCTGTTGACGTGCCTGTATCACAGCTGGTTACCCCTGTAAAGTCTTTACCTATAGTCAGTCAGGCAACCCAAGCTCCAGTTCCTGACGCAGTTGCTGCCTTGACTGAGCAAGTCCGTTTTCTGACTAAAAGTCTGGAGAAAGTCCACCAAAAATTGGAACAATGGGAGAGACCATTAATGTTAGAGGATGAGAAACCTGTGTCCAGAAGACTCTTCCCCTCTAATTCTAGAGAGACTTATTCCAGAAATTCTGGCGGACGCCCCCCTGACCACACTAGTACCCCTAAGCGGCCTATCTGCACGTACTGTCACAAACCAGGCCATACAGAAGCAACCTGCTGGCAGTTAAACGGGAAACCCCAGAGGCCAAGGACCACCCCTCGGGAGGTAAACCAATAGGTCCAGAAGATCCCCACTGGATGCCAAGATACGTTGGATCCCGTCCTGAAGTGGCACTTCAAATAAATGGAGTTCCTTTTGTTGCCCTAGTTGACACCGGATCCCAAGTCACCACCATCCAACAAGCAGCCTTTGAAAAATACTGGGATCAAAATCAGCTTACCCAGCCTCCAGAATCCTGGCTGAGTCTCATAGCCAGTAACGGCAAACCCATACCAGTCCATGGTTATTGGGAACCTACCATTCAAGTAGGAGGAACTACACTACCTCGACAAGGTCTTATTGTGGTACAAGTCAGAGACAATAACCCTAACCCTCCAATAGTCCTAGGAATGAATGTCCTCAGGAACTGTTATGTAGAGATGCTAGAAGCCTTGCACCAGTTAGTGCCTACTGCCCCTCCTGATTCTAAGAAGGTGATCCAACAAACCATCCGTGTACTAAATGCGCAACAGAGATTCACCAACGAAAAAGGAGAAATTTGCTGTGCCCGCATCCAGGATAAGCAACCTGTGATCCTCAAACCCAACACCGAAACTCTCTTGTGGTGCCGAGCTGTAGTCGGAATCCAAGGTCAAGACTACCAAGCCCTGGTAGAGCCTGTTGTTTTGGAAGACTATCCTCTAGTTAGAGCTGCAAGGAGCCTAGTAACCGTCTCTGAAGGTAAAGTGCCTATACGACTCCTAAACTTGAGTGATAGCAGTGTAACACTATCAAAACACCTTCCTATTGCACAGCTAATCCAAGTCACTTTTCAAGATGTCATCAGTGTGGCTACAGCTACCACAGAGCAAATTCCCAAGAGACAGAACCCCCAGGACCAAAATGTAAACACATCCTGGTGGAAAGAACTTCATGTGGGAGATGCTTCCACACCAGCAAACCAAATGGAGGGAGTACTAAAAATTGTGAAGAAGCTTCACCTTGCCTTCAGTAAGCATTCCACCGACTATGGAGAAGTGGATATCATCAAGCACTCCATTCCTACAGGTTCGCACCCACCGATCAAGGAAAGATATCGGCCTATACCACCAACTATGTACCAATCTGTAAAGCAAATGATCCAAGAGATGAAGGACTCCAATGTCATTAGAGACAGCCATAGTCCATGGGCTGCACCATCAGATTCTGCGTGGATTACAGAAAAATTAACCAAATCACCCACAAGGATGCTTACCCTTTACCACGCATAGAGGAATCTTTGACAGCTTTAGGATCTTCAGCCTACTTCTCTACCCTTGATTTAACCAGTGGATACTGGCAAGTACCCATGGCACCTGAAGATCGTGAGAAGACTGCATTTACCACCCCGATGGGCCTATTTGAGTTCAACCGCATGCCTTTTGGACTTTGCAATGTGCCCGGAACCTTTCAAAGATTAATGGAGCATTTTTTAGGACACAAAAATTTTGAAACTGTCCTGTTGTACTTAGATGATGTCATCATCTACTCCAAATCGTATGAAGATCACTTGAAACATTTGGCTGAAGTTTTTCAAATCCTCATTAAACATGGACTCAAAGTCAAACCATCTAAGTGCTATCTACTGAAGACAGAAGTCAAATACTTAGGGCATATTGTAAGCTCTGAAGGTGTTAAACCGGATCCAGAGAAGATAGCCGCAGTCCGGAATTGGCCTACTCCTACTACAGTGAAAGAAGTGAGGAGCTTTCTCAATTTCGCAGGATACTACAGACGCTTTATTCCTCACTTTGCCCAAATTGCGGGGCCAATATTAGAACTTCTGAGAGGACATCCTAAGAGGTACCAAAAGTCTCCAATACCAGTTGAATGGAACACAGAAAGAGAAATTGCCTTCCAGCTCCTAAAGAAGAAGTTAACAGAACCACCAATCCTAGGCTATCCAGATTACCAGCAACCATTTCATCTTTACACAGATGCTAGTAAGAAAGGTCTGGGAGCTGTCCTATCGCAGGTACAGGAAGGAAAAGAAAGAGTTATTTCCTACGCTAGTAGATCTCTTAAAGGTACTGAAAGAAACGACCAAAACTATAGTTCCTTCAAATTGGAATTCCTCGCACTCGTGTGGGCTGTTACAGAAAAATTTAAAGATTACCTTGCCGCAACACCATTTGTGGCCTTCACAGATAACAACCCGCTAGCACATCTGAATACCGCCAAGTTGGGAGCATTGGAACAAAGATGGGCCTCACGCCTAGCTAACTACGATTTCACCATAAAATACAGAACAGGAAAAGCAAATGAAAATGCGGATGCATTATCCCGTCTGCCTACCCAAGAAGACCCTACTACACAGGAAGATGTTTGGGAAGAGGTAGAAATGCCAGCTTTTTACAAAAATTTTGCCCAACAAGACCTTATCACCATCAAAGGAAGAGAAGTCCTTAACCTTCAACAACAAGTGGATCCAAGATCCCAAGTGGACAAAGAAAGGTGGATCAAGCTGCAAAATGAAAGCAGAGTGTTGGGAGAACTGCAAGATTTCTTCACCAGCGGAAGAACCCCTGAAAGAATTCGCAGAAGAAATGCTGATCCAGAATTGTCAAAACTTTGGAGACACAGAAAACATCTCTTCCTACAGAAGGGCCTACTATTAAGAAGAACTTTAGACCCAATTACCTCGGATTGTCTATACCAAATCTTAATACCACGCCGAGATGCAAGAATCATTCTTGAGATGTATCATGATCAATCAGGACACTTTGGCGTGCAGAAGACAGAAGCCACCATCCGTAGAAGATTCTACTGGATTGGGATGAGAGGAGACATTGAAAAGTGGTGTCGAGAATGTTCCACCTGTGCTGTTGGAAGAAATGAAAAACATGACCAAAAAGCACCCTTACATCCCATTGTAAGCCAAACACCGCTAGAAATAGTTGCGATTGACCATGTGAAGCTGGAACCAAGTCGCTCAGGTTACACATACGCCATGACCATCATTGATCATTATACCAAATTTGTTGTAGCCGTACCTGTCAAGGACCTGACTGCTAAAACAACTGCAGATGCCTTCTGGAAACATTTCCTATTGCCATATGGATGCCCAGAAAGAATCCTTACAGATCTGGGATCTGCCTTTGAGTCGCAACTCTTCAAAGAACTGTGTACACTTCACAATTGCCAGAAAATCAGGACCACAGCCTACCACCCTCAAGGGAATGGACTTTGCGAGAAAATGAACCAAACTTTAATTGAGATGTTAAGAGCAGTACCTCCTGCTACAAGAAGTGATTGGCCTACTCTATTGCCTCAGTTGATGTACACCTACAATAACACGATTCACTGTTCTACTGGGTATACACCTTACTATCTCATGTTTGGCCGACAAGGTAAACTACCTGCTGACCATACTTTGGGCGTACAAGTGCCTGATGCAATCAACCCTCTACCAAAGACTGATTGGGTGAGTGAGCACCAAAGACGTCTAATTGATGCACAAGAAATTGTTCAACATCGCATGGAACGTGCTCATGAAAAGCAACAAAGAGATTATAACCAATCTGCCAAAGCAGAACCTCTCAAAATTGGTGACCATGTATGGTTAAAAAACAACCATCGCACCAGCAAGTTAGATAGCAAATGGGAGAGAGAACCTTACACCATTACAGCTATTCTCAATCCAGAGACTGATACTTATGAGATCACTAAAGAAAACAAATCACGTGTAGTACATCGCAATCGCCTTAAGTTATGTCTCAAGGAAAGTACTCAAGAAGAAACTCTTCAAGAAGAAGCTATCCAAGAGGAAACACAATCCATAGAACCAGAGCCTACAAAATCATCTGATTCAGAGAATCCACTACAGTCTTTTGGAAAAGCATTATTAGACTCTGATCCTTTACAATGGTTCCTTACACCATGGCTCAATATCTTAGTGCCTGCCAAGAACAATACAACCGCACTTCAACCAGAGGAGCTATCTCAAGAAGTGTCTACTACAGCTCAAGAGACACCAAGTTCCCTTGAAACAAGGCCTGTAGAAACTCAGCCGCTAAGAAGATCTGACAGAACTACAAGAGGACGACCACCTGTCCGTTTGGAGGATTACCTGCCCCAGCAGCCGAGAAGTCGACTACCGACTCTGTCATCTCATCGTTGAGTGCATCCTTACATCGTCTGAAGTTCCAGAGTGAGAAGAAGACTTACTTGGGATATTATGTTTATTTCCTTTAAAGGACTTTTCAAAAGGACTACATACCTACTGTTTTGCAACGTTCAAGCCTGTACCCGGAGATAGACTTTCACGTACCTGAGCATCCGTGATATTCATCTGTTGACATTTTCCTGTGCCCAGGGAACGGACTCATACCCTGTGAGCCTCCTGAGATGTTATTTTTGTTTTGTTTTTCTTTTTCCATCTCATCGTGGACTATTCTGGTTTTGCCATACATACCAGTCTTCAGAGGAAAAACTACACCCCTTTTTGTCACCGTTTGTCACATTTCGTTGTTGCCTGAGATATGTTTGCCTAACCCATTTTACTTGCAGATACAAGAAGTACAAGAATGGGGTTATATTGTTATTTCCTATGCATGCATGCTTTTCCCTTTCTCTTATATCTTACAGGAAGACACAACATCGAGTCAAAAGTGTGCCGAGGTCGACACACGTTTTACCATGGGGGTATGCAGCGTCCCACTCAGGACATGTGGGAACTGCAAAAGTATTACTTCTTTGTCATTGCTATATTGCATGTCATTTTGCATTGTATACCTGTGGTATCCCTGTTCATAGGCTGGTCAGGTGTGCTTCTTACTTCCCACCACAAGATGGGGATAGCACCACTCTGGGAAATCTATCCCAGCTCAGGCTTATCTGTGGTCAGTTGTTCAGTACAGGAAGGAGTGTGGAGAGAGAAAGGAGAATGTGAAGGTGAGAGAAGGTCAGTCCAGAGAAGGGACACATTTAAACTGCTAAAATCAAAGGATAAAAGCCAGTAATCGGCAGCAAAGACCTTTGAGTATAAAGGTGAAGGATTTATTAGCCTCCGGCAACCTCACCCATGTCACTGGATTCAAAAAGGACCAGACACAAGTAAGCATTATTACTGAACCACAGCCTGAGTCCAGGCCTACTAAAGCCTATTAGCAGTGGATCAGCAGAATTCCTCTATTTACCCAGAGACTGTATTCTAACTGGATGTTTGTACTGCAACCAAAACCAGACACAGTAAAAGTTGTGAGTTGTATTCTGCCACTGTCTACCTCATTCTTTAACATTGTTACTACAACTGGTTGTACCACCATTAACGGTACTGGCGTCACAACAAATATCATCAAGGGACCCAGCCGCCACAAGCACTCTAAACACCCCTGTCATCACGGGCACCTCAACCACCATCTTGGCTGGCGTTTCCCTATCGCAGAGCGTGCCCCGGAGGATTTCGTGCTGTCTTCCCTTTCACTGTGCGACCGGCCCAGGGAGGCTTTCTGCTAACCGTGAGTAAACCGATGAACTGTATTATTGCTGTCTCTCATCGGCCCACCGTGCACCTCACGTGTTCCCCTGCGGTTCTGGCTCGTCGCACTCTCTAGCAATACACACCGATCTGAGCATGTGCAGCCTGACTCCTAAATGCTCTGCTCTATCACGAGATGGGTTGGACTCAGTTAAAGAAGAGGAGGATCAGAGAAGACAGGATCACACAGCCTTTATACAAAATGCAGAGGATTAACCCCTTAGATTCCATAGTGAGTATAACAAGCATGCTTTACTACATATACAGACTGATTTTACTGCTGTGGGTTTAGTAACACTTTAATAACTGGTATAATTTCACCCTCCCTTTTAGATTGTAAGCTGTTGTAATGATTCTTCCTGTATTGAACTGTATTATAACTGTACTTTCTGTCCATATGTTGTTAAGCACTGTGCAAAGTGTTGGCTCTATATAAATCCTGTATTATAATAATAATAATGTATGTTATTGACAGTAACATACATTATTAACATTTAATAACATTTTATTTAGTGATGTATTTATCTGGACCACAGTTTTTAAGCAAATAGTAATCAGTGGTCAAAGTTTTTTGTTTCTATTTGACAGTGAAAAATATTCATATTAATGTAAAGGTAACCTTTGTTTGTAATGTGTCCTTTGATGCGTATGAACAGTATTTAACAACAGCAATATCTCAGAAAGAAGTGAAGGCTTTATTTTTTCTTTAAATAAAATAAATATGTTACACCTCTAATAACATTGATTTCAATACTATCAAAACATAAGTAGATCTGAACATAAGCATACATACTGTATATAATAACAATGGCATCAGTAAAGCTCATTTATTATAATAGATTTATTCATGATAAGTACTGACAAATGTCTGGGTATTGTAATTAATAAGAATATTGAAAACAAATAGTGCTATGTACAAAGCCCTTTGGGCTTATTTAAGAGAAACCTGGGCCCAGACTATGGACATTATTGGTTTTACATCAATTTAACATGCATTAAAAGGGCTTTAAAGCAACTCATCCTTGACCTCTCTAGCTGCATGTACTGAAGAAATTCATTCTCAAAGATCCTCAAAGATCACAGGAATTAGTCTGTTATTCCTTCCATTCTGCTTCCATAATAACTGAAGGGGGGAGGGGTTGTGATTGAAGTGCCTTTGGTGTAAACATGAATTTCTGCACAATGCCTAAAGCTACTGAGGTGAAGGAAGACTTGTTTTAATGTGCTTTTAATGCAAATACTTTAATGTATATGATCTGAGCAAAGGTTAATTTTAATACATCAATGCAATGTACTGTACAGCCGTGTAAAGTAGGCAATCAGATTGCTGCTTGTCATGGGTACTGGTACTTCATGCATCCCTCTTTCTCTTCTCAAAGGTCTATGTGTTATGGATTCTCATAGCTCATCTCTTTCCATATCCATGGGATTGACATGACCATTGGTTTGTGATGTATTTACATGGAATTCTTTGGAGAGGTCAACCTTGTTTTCTGAGATCAAGGGTCTCAACTTATCACAAGAGAAGAGCAAAGCAAACCGCAAGAGGCAAAAAACAGAGCCGGCTGCAATGATCACAACTGCAAAAAATAAATAATATTAGCATTAGCAGTCATTGACAATGATTAAATACTGTATATAAAAACAATCATTGACATTTTAGGCAAAGGACTAGGTCCTTATAGGTTTTGTTAACACAAATGAGTTATTAATACTTGAAAATATAAAAATAAAAGTAGGGTATTTCGTCCCGTTTGGATCTTAAATACATGGGGCTAGATTCAGATCTGATTTACGTTACGCCGCCGCTATTTTTTGAAGCAAGTGCTTTATTCAGAAAGCACTTGCCTCTAAAGTTGCGGCGGCATATCGTAAATCCTCCGGCGGAATTCAAATTCCGCGGCTAGGGGGCGTGTACTATTCAAATCAGGCGCGTCCCCGCGCCGATCGAACAGCACATGCGCCGTCCGCAAATTTTCCCAGCGTAAATTGCTCCAAATGACGTCGCAAGGACATCATTGGTTTCGACGTTAACGTAAATTACGTCCGGCCGTATTCGCGAATGACTTACGCAAACGACGTAAAAAATTCAAAACTCGGCACGGGAATGACGGCCATACTTAACATAGGATACGCCGCACTTACCCCTGCTATAGCTCAGAGATTCGACGGCGTATCAGGAGATACGCCGTCGTATCTTCTTTCTGAATCCGGCCCACAGATTCTACAATAGCCAATACAAATACTGTATTTACAAATATATATATTTTCCTGCCAGACCTTACAATATTGAATATATTAGAAATTGGGCTCACATTTCCATTTTGTTATATTCATTAACATATTTGGGTTCATAATCCCAATAATCATATAACTAATGCACTCTTTTTAAACTAATGCACTCTTTTTAAACCGTTTTATATTTTCCCACTTTGTTACCCACTATGTGATATGTATACTGATCTCTGCAGCTGCAGAGCAGAAACAATGAAGTCATTGAAATTTTCCCATAGCAGCTCAGCATATGTTTCCCCAGCTGTATTTTAGTGGCCTTACAGTCCTCTATTCTTTAATTTTAAGGCTTTATTCAGATCTGTGTGAGCGTGTCCGCTTGTTGCAGGTTGGGCAAACCCTTCATTTTAATGGGCTGCCCTACCAGCCAGAAACATGGAGAAGGAAGTCCCAAACCCTTTTGTTTAAATTGTGCTGTACCAAGCTGCATGGTGCATGCAAAAATGTGCCGCAGGTTCTGATGCGTGGGGTGCCGTTAAGAAGTAAGGACACACAACAGGTCTGCTAAAGTGCAGTGCATTTGTCTTCAGGTTGTAAACGCGTACAATTTTGCATGTGTTCCCCAGCCAAAGAAATGTGAACCTAGCCTAACACAGAGCAAGAGCTCTGGGAGGTAAGAGGTTTAGGTGAGCTACCTAAGTAAACAGTGTTAGTACTTCTTCTGTCAATTTTAGGGATGAGTTGCTCCAGAGTGCCTGCAAGTACAGAGGTCAGCAAGGGGTCCAGAATTAAAGTACTGCGTATTAGGAATGTGCAAACACTCAATAGTCTGGCCACAGATTCGCTTTAAAAGCTGATAGAGGATGTTCAAAATGTCAATGGATGCCCAGTTTGGTAGTTATAAGGAATACTTCTCTGTAGTGTCCAACCACAGAGCAGAGTCTAGAGGATTTATGAGGGCTGTTTTTTTTTGTATAAAATTGCAAGAGGTTAAAATGAAAAGAGCCATAATTGGTAATTTCCCACTACTGAATACCAGGCAATAGCAGTATGGATGTACATTTCCACAGTATCTTAGCATACTCTTCAACCCTGTAGTGTGACAAATTACCTTCGAACTTAGAAATGTAATGTAACACACTTCACATTAGCACCTAACATGTGGAAAGTTTATAAACTCGACTACAGTACATGAAACATATATGGGTAAGTGATAGGTAACTCACCATTTATTACATCATTATCTGTCAATTTCGAAGACTCTTCTCCCCCAACAAAGACTCCAACTGAAGCAATAATTGCTACTGGGTAAATTGTAAATGTATAGCGCACATATTTTTCAAAAATAAATGTTTCCATCAAGAACCTGTGAAATAGAACATAGAAATATTTGTACACTGTAACAGTATGATATGTAAGCCTATATACAAAGGTGAAAACAGTATGGACCTAAGGAAACAATGAAACTTAAAGCTTTTCTGTGGCAGACTCTGATTACCGTATATACAGTATTATAGCTGCATCTGGTAGCCAAAAGCATAAGCAGACAGAGTTAACAGCCTACTCTGTCAGCTGCTAGATGCAGCACTTACTTTATATCTGCAGAATTTGCTATTGGAATTAAAGTAATATTAAACCCTCAGTTTAACCACTTAAGGACAGAAGGTGTTTTTCAGATTCGGTGTTTACAAGACTAAAACATTTTTTTTTGCTAGAAAATTACTTAAAACCTCCAAACATTATATATATTTTTTATAACACCCTAGAGAATAAAATGACGGTCATCGCAATACATTTTGTAACACCGTATTTGCACAGCGGTCTTACAAGCGCACTTTTTTTGGAAAAAATTCACTTTTTTTAATTAAAAAATAAGACAACAATAAATTTGGCCCAATTTTTTTATATAATGTGAAAGATAATGTTACGCCGAGTAAAATGATACCCAACATGTCACTCTTTAAAATTGCGCCCGCTTGTGGCATGGCGTCAAACTTTTACCCTTAAAAATCTCGAGAGGCGACGTTTAAAAAATGCTATAGGTTGCATTTTTTGAGCTACAGAGTAGCTCCAGGGCTAGAATTATTGCTCTCGCTCTAACAATCGCGGCGATACCTCACTTGTGTGGTTTGAACACGTTTTCATATGCGGGCGCTACTCGCGTATGCGTTCGCTTCTGCGCGCGAGCTCGTCGGGGCGGGCTGCTTTAAAACAATTTTTTTTTGTTTTCTTATTTCTTTTTATTGATTTTATTTTTTTTTACACTGAAATAATAAAAAAAAAATATCACTTTTATTCCTATTACAAGGAATGTAAACATCCCTTGTAATAGAAAAAAAGCATGACAGGTCCTCTTAAATATGAGATCTGGGGTCAAAAAGACCTCAGATCTCATATTTAGACTAAAATGCAAGAAAAAAAAAAAAAAAAAGGAAAATTTGTCATTTAAAAAATGACAACAAAAAAATTTTCTCTTTAAGAGGCTGGGCGGGACTGACGTTTTGACGTCACTTCCGCCCAGCAGAGCTGTGAGGATGGGTGGGGGCCATCTTCCCCTCACTCAAGTCCTCACACATCAGGCAGCAGCACCCGATCTCCTCCGCCGCTACCGACGGCTCCGGTAAGCGGCGGAGGGCGCGGGAGAGCGGCGGGAGGGGGGGACTCTCTCCCGCCACAGATAACGGCGATCTCGCGGCGAATCCGCCGCGGAGACCGCCGTTATCGTTTACAGGCCCGCCCACTAAAAAGATGGATACCTAGGTTGTGGCAGCAGCTGCTGCCGTTACAGAGATATCCACCTTTAAAAAGAGGACGTATATATACAGTGGGCGGGCGTTAAGTGGTTAAGTACTTTCAGCAGCTGATTTCATAACTTACTGGTGACAGGGGACATCTACACTAATAATCAGCACCCTTATCTTCATTGTCCTGATTATCTGTTTCCCAATATGTGCCAATCAGTGCCCATCAGTCCTGCCTATCAGTACCCATCAGTGCCTCCTCATCAGTGGCGCTTATCAGTACAGCCTATCAGTGCCCTTTAGTGCCACCTATTAGTGCTCATCAGTGCTTATCTGTGCTGCCTATAGGTGCCCATCAATGCCACATATCAATGTAGCCTTTTCAGTGCCTCCTCATCAGTGCCGCCTGATCAGTGCAACCTATCAGTGCCCATCAGTTCAGCCTTATCAGCACACATCAGTGAAGGAGAATTTTTTTAGATTTTCTGTCTTTTTTAATTTGTTTAGCAAAAAAAAAAAACAGCAGTGATTAGATACCACCAAAAAAGGTCTGTTTGTGTGAAAAAAAGTATAAAAAATTCATATGGGTACATTTTTGCACAACCGCGCAATTGTGAATCAAAGTATGAAGCTGAAAATTGGCCTGAGCAGGAAGGGGGTCAAAGTGCCCAGTAGGAAAGTGGTTAAGCTGGTGCCATGATCACTGCCTCAGTTTTCCTGTTTCAGGATAGCTTCTTTTCTCTGGCACCATCTTATGAAGCCACACTTGCATGCAGGGGCTAGAGTTGTGTCTCTCTACAGTGTGTTCATCAATACAAACACAAAGCCCCTTAGCCTAGGATGGCAAGGCACCCCCCTGCTACTCATCTCCTCCCCTTCTCCAAGCTAACAGACTGGTTTAAGGCTGCACTGTTCACTGTAAAAGTCTAAGTTCAGTAAAAAAAACAAACAAAAAAAACAGCACAAGGGACAATACTATTAATCTTGTGCTGCTGGCTCTTGCATTTCTTGAAATCCACCCCCCATGTACACCCCGTATTTTTTTTTTTAAATAACTAAAATCTAGTGGAACCAATTGCCTTAAGAAGTCACCTAATTAGTAAATAGATTCCACTTGTGTGTAATTTAATCTCAGTATAAATACAGCTGTTCTGTGAAGCCCTCAGAAGTTTGTTAGAGAACCTAATGCCGCGTACACACGATCGGTTCGTCTGATGAAAACGGTCTGGACAACAGCATTAAAAGTTGTAAAAAGTGCTGGGCTAATGCCGTGAACGCACGGTCGTTTTTTGTGATGAAAAAAAAGTCATTTTTAAAAACGTCATTTAAAATGACCGTGTGTGGGGAAGACGTTGTTCTATGTCTTCTGAAAAAAATTCGAACATGCTTCAATTTTTTATGTCGTTTTTCAAAACGTCGTTTTTTGTGTCATAAAAAATGACCGTGTGTGGGCTTAAAAGGACGTTTAAAACAACGTTTTTAAACCCGCGCATGCTCAGAAGCAAGTTATGACGCCAGCTTGAATGGAACAGAGTGCCGTCGTATGTGTTGTACGTAACCGCGTTTTGCTAAAGCATTTTGAAAAAACGATGGTGTGTAGGCAACGTCGTTTTTTAAAATGAAGTTTGAAAAACGTCGTTTTTTATCATGATAAAAAACGACGTTTTTTACAAGACAAAAAACGACCGTGCGTACGCGGCATAAGACTTTTCAAAATAGTTTAATGGGGAATACGCAATGTGATAAACTAAATGGGGTAATGTGTAATAGACAAATGTGATAAACTAAAAAACACAAAGGGTTTAATATTACTAAATGGAACAATGTTGCTATGCATATTATGCCAAAATGACTCTGAGCTGGCTGCACAACTTGTGGTGCTTTGTAATAGATTCAAGGACAGACACTGAGCTGAGATCACTGCTCATTCAGCTCATTGCCACAAGAGGTCAGTGTAGTGCTTCCCTATTTCCTCCAACTAATACAAGTTTGCCTTGTAGACTATTTTTCTATACAATATAGAAGTATAGTTTTTCCAAATTTGCACTAGCACCACTGGATAAAGATGTGACCAAATACCAACAACTCCATGAATCTAAATCTAATAAGACTCTTACCAGAATAAGACAGCAAAGAAAAGAAGGGAAAGAACAATGGTGCTGACATCAGGATCCGGTACGTGAACGTTATACTTGAGTACCAATCCGAAATTGATAATCGTTGCAATGGATGTCCATGTTGCATAGGTTGCCAATCCATTATGTACCTAGAAAAAAATAAAATAACTGTTACTATTCTATTCATCATAAGAATTTCATTAGACACCATAGTAGTGTATGTATGCACATATGAGTTGGTTGTTTTTTGTTTAAGTTACTAATTACCGGTGTAGCATGAAAATCACTATCCCGTGTAAGACGCTACCCCCTGGCGCTACTGCGCATGCGCTGGTTTCAGACACGGGATAGTGATTTTCATGCTACACCGGTACTTCCTGATTTGGGTACTTAAAGCGGAGTACCACCTAAAAATGGAACTTCCGCTTAACCCACTCCTCGCCCCCTTACATGCCACATTTGGCATGGAATTTTTTTTGGGGGGGGAGTGGGGGCTTCAGGAGAAGGGGACTTCCTGTCCCACTTCCTCCTTCCGCCGAGGGGCTGGAAAGGAGATTAGCTTAATCGCCTTTTCACAGCCCCCCCCTGTAGGCGAGCGCCTGTCCAATCGGACAGCGCCACGCCGCTCGTGCATGCGCAGTGCAGCTCGTGCTTGTGCAGTGGGTTCCCGGCCGTGAAGCCGAAAGCTGTCACTGCCGGGTGCCCACACTAGGAATGAAGATGCCAGCCGGCAAGGGGGGGCGAGGAGCGGAGCCCCGGCCGGCGTGACGCTGGAGACGTGGAGCAGGTAAGTGTCTGTTTATTAAAAGCCAGCAGCTACACTTTTTGTAGCTGCTGACTTTTAATACACTTAAAAAATGGGTGGAAAACCCCTTTAACCTTTGCCTGGTCCAATTAGGTATACATTTAGCAAACAAAAATGCAGGATCTAGTTGACTATTTATTGTATATATTGGAACAAAAAGGAACGTTACTGGTTGCCACCAAGCAAGAGAGAAAAAGAGATGGCTTAATATTTCCTGAGCTGTAAAGAGTCTTCCGACTCTAAACAACCTGGACCCCTTAGCCCTACAGTTCTCTTGCTGAGTTTAGTCACAACTATTCATGGGTAGTTAGATGAGGGATGCAAAATAAGGAAAACATTAGCATAGTTTATACATTTTGAGACTCGGGGGTTGATTAACTAAAGGCTTTCACTTTGAAAGTGAATTTTCCCCTAGCTTTATGAATGAGGTGAAGCTCAACTGACTTCCATCATCCATTCATGTGCAACCAAAAATATTGTTTGTTTGGAAATTGTACCACATTTACTAAGCTAGGGGAAAATTCCCTTGAAAAGTGAACAGCCTATTTACAAATTATTTTAAAAGTGTCTTCAAAGCTTCAAAGCACATTCTTTGTCAAAGCTTGCTGAAAGCTCTGCACATTCTTTGTCAAAGTTTGCTGTTCTCTTATACAAGCTGAAGCCCCTGTGAAACTGACCTTAAAGCGAAGCTTCACCCAAAAGGGGAAGTTCCACTTTAAGCACTCCTCCTCCCCTCCTATGCCACATTTGTCATGTCTTTTTTTAGGGGGGGAGCGGGTACCTAGTTTTGACAAGTATGCTCTCCCATTTAAGTTTGGACTACCTAGGCGATCCGAGTGGAAATTCTCCTCTCCCCCTTCCTCCCTGCAACCTTCTGGGACACCTCACAGGTCCCAGAAGATTGCCCAACCATTAGGGAGGCGCAGCACGACTCGCATATGCACAGTGCGCACCTGGCTGTGAAGCCGCAAGCTGTCACAGCCTGGTGCCCACAGTTGTAATGCTGGTGCTGGCGAGAGGAGAGGGAGAGAACCAAGGGTTCGGACGGGCACATCACTGGACCGTGGGACAGGCGAGTGTGTGTTTATTTAAAGTCAGCAGCTACACTTGTAACTGCTGACTTTTCATAAACACAAAAACAACTGGACCTCAACTTTAAGGATTGGTAAGCTACAATATGCAAAATTTAAGTTTTTGGGTTTAATACTGCTTTAAGCCTGGAACCTATTTATGTTGTATGAATCATAGTATGTTTAATATGTTATTTCAGTATTAGGGACCATTTTTGACCTAACAGAAAGCTGGCCACACAGGTTACAACCTTAGACGGAACCATAACTAAGTAGCATGATGATATACCTAATATTCCATTATATTTCTATCCTATCCAGTAGGTTTTCATACAACACAGTTGTGTTGGCAAAATCTAAAGATAATACAATAATGTTTCTTATGCCAAAGAACTGTGCTGCCACAAAGAAGTAGAACCATGGGTACACAAAGTCAAAGGCACAGATCTTTTTTTTTTTTCATTTAAAGGGTTTATATATATAATGAACGTTTCTGCTCTTACCAAAATTCTTATACACCACAGATCAAAACGTTGGTGCTCTAACATCCAGGCCCTATACCGATAACATCTCCTGTAGGATATGTGAAGCATCAAGAAGCAAGTGATCGGGATTAAAGCCAGAAAGATATTGCTAAATATGAGAAGCCTAAAGGTAAGCAAGAAAACAAAGAAAAACAGGTTACATGGTTGTGGTATTTCATAAGGATGCTTATCACACAAAGAGGCTTAAGAAATATTACTATCTGTAACTATGTATGCTTGGTGAGTAACCATATTTTCTAGAGTGTGGCCTCCAAACGAAGACTTCCACTCCCACATAAGTAAAAAACGAGAGGCCGTACAGAACTCAGGTCATGGCATCATTTCCTCTTTGCTGACATGTTCTGCCTGGTCATCAGTATTTACAACCTCTGTGGCAGCAGGTCATATTCACTACTGCACAGGCACAGTAAGGCCAGGGCTACCCTGCGAGTAATTCTCTTTGCTACTTAGAGTTTTATCTACTCATCAACAGTTGTCTTAGGATCAAATTGGTGTGTTGTTATGAAATGACTGCTAATGAGTAGTTTCTTAGTAGTAAAGAGGTTTACTGTTCAGTGTAGCCCTAGCCATACACTGTAGTAGGAATCAATGGAATTCCCATCACCTCTTCCCTCTTGGTTCACTTAAACATGAGCTCAGTTATTGGCTCATCTACTGGCAGACTGGAGAAACTGAGTGCAATGGTAGTCACTTTTGGGCGCAGGGTGACCAAGAAAATAATGGACATTAAGAATATGTCTTGGATTACTTAAAATGGGATATTTATTTACAATATCTCCCAGGATATATGCCATATTAAAAAGAGTGAGAATCTCAAACGCGATGACGTACAACACGTATGACGACACTATAAAGGGGAAGTTCGATTCCACTGGCACAACCCTTGGGGCTGCTTTTGCTAATCTCTTGTTACTGCGTGTTAAGCAAAAGTTTGGTAAGAGATGATTTGCGCTTTTCAGTTTGTTACAGTGTGACGAATGTGCTATCTCCATTACGAACGCTACTTTTACCGAAGGTGCGCTCCCGTCTCATACATTATTGTAAGCATGCGCGGGTTTCTAAGCATACACACAAACGTGTTTCTCGTCGTAAACCAGCCCGACGAGAAACACGACGAGGAAATTGAGACTCCAGACGAGAAAAAAAGAGAATATGTTCTCTTTTTTTCTCGTCAAGATCCATGACAGTTTTCTCGACTAAAAACATACACAGACACAGCAGCCTTACAGCCAAGCCCCTTCCTTCCGCTGTCCAATCACAGAATTCTTTATTTGCATCCACATAAAACAAAGCGTTCTGTGATTGGGCAAGAGGAGAGGAAGGGCAGGCAACATGGATGAAAATGACTCTGCAGCTGCTGTATCAAATACCGTAAGGTCAAGTTTTGGAGTGCCAAAAGTATAGCAATAGCTGTACTCCTGGAGCTCAGTAAAAAATAAAAATAGTAAAATAAAAGAGAAAAATCCACGAGGTGGTATACACTTTGTTGGACTTAACACCTTCTAAGAAAGCAGATTTTTATAAGTGCTGGAGTTCTGCTTTAAGGCAAGTTTATATGTTTTTATAGGGGGCCATTTTAGTTTTCCCATCGCTGACCACCAGTGTTAAAGGGATGTAAATAGAAATGCATTACCTGCCACTGATTAGGACCCCATTAATGTTTTACTATGGGTCTCTGTGATTTTTACCTACACCTGTCAGGAAAGACAAAATATACCCAGGCGCATAGTTATGTGCAGATGGCAAATACCTATTAGCCAAATCTATTGTCAGCAAAGAACCAATGTGCATAGGCGCATTAACATGCGTGAACAGAAAATTCCTGTTGCACGTCGGCATGCACGACTGCCACTGGATTGGCGCCAAGTGGGCTATTTAAACACCTCTGCTGCACTAGGACCTTGACTTATGGTCTACAACGTTCTGCTACCTGTGACTGTGCTTGATCTCCTGTTGCCGTTCTGCTATTTCATCTGACCACGCTTGATCTCTGCCTGAACCGACCCCTGGCTTGCTCTTTGACCACGTCCCTGCCTGATCCTTTTGACTATCTGCTTACCATTGCCAATTCCAGCCTGAACCCGATTATTCTTCTGCCTGCTGCTCTGTACCTGACGTGTCTGGTGGTTACTGACCCAGCTTGCCTGACTGTGCTATGTGTCCAGCCCTTGGGGGCCAACCCTGCAGCCTGCTTAATACCTGCTGTTTGCCACCTGCCCGAGTGCTTGCTGCCTGTGACCTGCCAGCCGCCAAGTGCCTGCTGACCATCATCCAGCCTACTGCACCAGCTGCCCTGTGTCACGTCAAAGTCTGCATCCAAGTGCACACAGACCTCTCATCTGCAACCACCAGGCTCTTGTACTTCCTGTTACCTTATCAGGGGTACTGAGCCAGAGATGAAAGGGATCGCCTTCCTCTCCACTTCAGACTTCCTTTTCCAGGTATGTGACAACACCCTTCCATGTTGCAGATGGCAGTTTCTCAGTGTACATGCTATCTATTGTGTTGATGAGTAGTCCGTTTAAAGCAGTGGTTCTCAACCTTTCTAGTGCCGTGACTCCTTGATAAAATTCCCCAGGTTGTAGGGACCCCCTAACAGTAAACTTATCTTCGTAGTCGGCATCAAAGGCAAAACAAGTAATTTGCGCCCTAACCCACGGACATTTAGCGCTCCCATAGTCCATTCAACTCGTACAATAATAAAACCCCTTATGGTACATTTTTGGGATGTACCACTCTCTCCTTGTTCTTCTTTCTTTCCCTATACCTTTTTTTTCTTACATCACTCTCGCTAGCCATATTTCTTGTTCTTTCTCTTATTCTTTCTCTCCCTATGGGGACTTTTAATGGCAACTCTAATCACAGGTAGTGTTACTC
The DNA here is from genome assembly GCF_905171775.1 of Rana temporaria. NCBI lineage: Eukaryota > Metazoa > Chordata > Amphibia > Anura > Ranidae > Rana > Rana temporaria. The sequence continues at coordinate 277,749,945 of NC_053493.1, forward strand.
ACTGTGTCTCTGGCTTCACTGTGTCTCCAGCTTTGTGGTGTCTCGCATCAGTGACACCTATGCCTCAATCGGGAGGTGGGGTCTCCTCCAGCCCCTCCCACTTTACATTTCTCACCAGTTCCTCTGCCCCTCACCCATGCCGTGAACCAAATTGGTGGCCGGCGAAGAGGCTGAGTGGGCAGCCGTGGGCTCCAGGAACAGCCCAGCTGGGCGGCCCCAAAAAGGCTGGAAGAGCGGTTCGGGCTTTAGGAACATCCCAGGATTCGGTGACCCCTGGCAAATTGTCATTTGACCCTCGAGGGGGTCCCGACCCCAGGTTGAGAACCACTGATTTAAAGCAATTGTCATATGCGGTACATGTTTGCGTCATAGTACATAATTGTGTTTTTCTTTCCAGATCAAATGGTTTCCCGTCTTTTAGAATACCTAAAACATATATTATGGTTTACCCTGTAAGGCCTAGATAACCAGGACTTCCATACTGCTCCTCCAGTGAAATTACTGCTGCAAGAGAATATACAGCTATTTTCAAGCAGCAGCAAGCACCGAGAGGTCTATTCAACTCCAGCTTTTATTTAAACACAGAACAATTCATTTTTATCTCTGCAAATGATATGAGCTATTTGTGCAGTTCATTGAAGTAATCTGCTCTGAATGGATTGCATAGAAATACAATCTGGATGCATTGTATATTAGTCAGATAGGATGTGTCTAGAGCTCCTCGTTTCTTGTGAACTAAACATTTGTGTAGCAAAGACTTCACAGATATAAGCATGTAATACAATATGCAGAAGTTCCTTGCAGGGATTTGGAGCAAATGTCTAATTGGTAAGGGCTGATAGGTGTATGAATGAATAAGCATGCCAACCATTCAATGCATTTTTATTAGACAATAGAAAGGATGTGATTCATGCATCATACTCTATCCTAAACAATTGTACTCTCATCCTTCTTGCTAACAATTTCTGAGCAAGAACAGATCCTAACCTTTCTTTGCTTACCCCCTGGTCTGGGAACATTAAAATGTTGAAATAAAACCTGTGTGTTTTCATGATATACCCATAGCTCCCCATATGGAAGAAAAATATATTTCCAATATATGTGTAGCGCCCCCCTTACTTTCAGTGCGGGCGCTACACTAGAGTTAGTGGGGAATGGAAGGGTTAGTTTTACTCCCATTCATGATTTATGGAAACTCAGGCTGCTGCCCACTTCAGAATCGGTCCTGTAGGTCAGTCTGCGCTCCAGGGGTATGTTATCACCCCTGGGCGGCAGTTGGTGCTAGAGGGGTTCTGACGGACCCACCTTTTCCCAGCAGCCAATCAGAGGAGTTCTTCCCTCGTTGGGCATGCTGGGAGGGGGATATATCTGGGGCACCCTGATTACCCACCCTATATCATTGCTGAGAGCAGGCTTGCTCTCTCTTCATATCCAAGGCCTGATACTAAAGTTTCTCTACGCTCATCAACCTTTCTCTGTCGTGTGCCATGTTGATGTTGGCCGTGTTGGGCCTTGGAATAAAGCATTGAAAACTGAATTGATGTCTGGACACTTGCTCTTTATTCACACTAACAGAAATCACCCCTAGACCAAGTCAAGAAGGTAACTCAGTAAGCCGATCCCAAACTAATCAGCGGCTCCTTCGGGGGTGAGCGCTACATACAGTATGTATTTGTATTCAAAAAATCTAAATTAAAATATATTTTCCAAAGGCATATATTTGAAAATATATTTATTTTAAATATATTTTCCATATATTTTTGAACATCTAAAAAAAATGCATTTAAACATATTTTTTTAATTATACTTGGAAATGCATTCCAAAAATATAATTTAAATGTATTTTCCAAAGACATATATTGGAAAATATATTTTTTAAATATATTCTTCAGATTTTTTGAACACATAAAAAGTAATTTTAACATATATTTTTACATTATATTTGTAAATGCATTCCAAAAATATAATTTTAATATATTTTCTAAAGGCATATATTCAATAATATATTCATAAATATATTGAATATGGCCAAAATTGTAGTATTTCAAATATATGTCAATATATTTGGGAAAAATATATTAAGAATGTTTTTTTTTTAAATATATTTAAAATATATTTTTTCTTCCACGTGGGTCCCAACTTTCCCTGATCTCGAATGACTGTCTCTGATTTGGAACAGAAGTCCCTCTGTCCCTCTTTCCTCCTCATTTGTCCCTCATTTTGATCTGATCTTTAGAGTTATATATAAAATGCACTTTTTATCTTCCAAAACGTGTTTTCCAGTGCTAAATCTTTCATCCAATTTCTAAATTGCTGCATTTGTAAATGTCAAAACCCAGCATAAAGGTATATAATAGTAGTGGTAAAAAAAAGGACTTGTGTGTTTAACTAATTATTTATTGTATAATTCTCCTTTAAGGGGGCGTGTCCTATGCCTACATACTTCTGCTGATAGGTGTCCCTCATTTCCATCTCAAAAAGTTGAGAGGTATGTATACCTTATTTTAGACCCAGTAGCAGATCATGGCTGGAAGGTTGGGGGGGGGGGGTGGTCAGGGTTGACACTTTTTCTTAATTTTTTCGTTTTAGTATACACTAAATGATTGTAACAGACCTGGGACACCTTTGAGCACTCCAAATAATATTAATGTGGCACACATAGTGCCCCCTCATCCTTCTGTCTAGCCCTGTTCTGAGCCACATTCCTGTCTGAACAATGTGTCCGGGTGGACTGAAACCCAGACACATGATTCAAAACCCAGACTGTTTGGGTAAATCAAAGACAGGTGGCAACCCTAGTACTGCCTCAGTACTCTTCTCAAGAGCCCTCAGCCCTGGCAAAAGCAGGCATCTGGCTCTTAAGTGGTGTTATAAAACTATTAAAGTGCTGCATGCTGGGTTGGTGATGTCAAAGGGGGGCGGTGCCACCAGGTGATGTCGCATGGTGGTCCCCTCCCTTAGCTATTTAGGAACTATCATACACTGGAGCAGGCAGACAATGGGAGCCCTCAGCAAGAACAGTTTGTTTTTCTTTTCTTCAGGCCGGTGGTGGCAGCGGGTGCCATGATTAACAATAGCTCTACACCAGGGGACATTTTTTCTTAATTTTTAATAAAGGAATCGTCAATAATATGCCTGTGTTTATTTCTTTATGACATTTTTTTTGGTGAATGAGTAGGGGTACAATGTACCCCTACTCATTCATATGGGAGAGGGGGTGGGATCTGGGGGCCCCCTTGTTAAAGGGGACTTTCAGATCCCGATAAGCCCCTTGCCCGCAGACCCCCACAGCTATCGGCCAGGGTTGTGGGAAAGAGGCCTTCCTCCCAATCAACATAGGGACAAGGTGCTTGGGAGCCCCCAATGTTGAGGGCATGTGGCCTGGTATGGGTCAGGAGGGAGGAGGTTCACGATTTTTCACGATTTTTTATTGCTGGCAATAGGTTTTTTACATTCAGCTTTCAGCAGGGAACCCCGCTGACAGCTGACGGGTCATCCGTTACTGGGGACGCAGCAGCCGCTCCTTAACAACCAGCTAATGTTAAAGACGCCGGTAGCCTCTGGCTCCAAAAATTTGCATCCAAACCGCATCTAAAATCACGGCTGAACTGCTGTTTAGGAAATTCGCAGGGAAAATGGAGGGGAAATTTGCACTGTGTGAACCTAGCCCTTATCTCTGACATAGAGGAAAGTATGGAGCAAGTGAACACAGAGTGAAATCAGAGCTCCTGATACACACACTGGTCCTGAGTCAGTGACTGCATTAGGATGACTAGCAACCAGTATTTTCCGCAGGAAAGGTCAACAGTTGTAGCCTCCATATTTCTCTCAGTACAGGTCTTCTTTAACTAAAGTAGTTTGCCTCTGATCTATGTGACTGATGCATTAGCTTATAATATCAAAAAGCGTATGTCTATGCCACGATAAATCTAACCTCTACAGTATTTATTATCCACTAAAGCCTTCGGAGGTGACCTCTGCTGAATGAAAAAACTGTCCATTACTGCCAGACCAGGGTGGTGTGAGGCTGCATAGTAAATTTTCTGTGAAATTATCTGAAGCTTTCTAATGAGGATTCACTGATGGTACCATGTGATACTCCTGACGCAACGAAGGGTAAGGAAATGGACAATTTATGCCAGCCATGCACACTTCTATTATGTCATGAATGTATGAACAGATAATATTAGGGCAAACTTACAAGGGTATGTCTGAGAAAGAAATGGAACACCGATTAGACCCTTGACCTGAGCTTTTAACTTCCAATACATTTCAGACTATGCTCTAACTTGGAGAATGCATTAGGCCCACCACAGGCAGGTAGATTTCCGACTAAGAAGGACAAGCAGAAAGATATCTGGCCATCCTCAAACACACTTGTTGTTGGAATGCCTAGACCATGGGTCTTCAAACTATGGCTCTCCAGTTGTTTCTTGAACTACAATTCCCATCATGCCCAGCCATGTCTGTGAATGTCAGAGTTTTACAATGCCTCATGGGATGTGTAGTTCTGCAACAGCTGGAGGGCCATAGTTTGAGGATCCATGGCCTAGACTATTTACAGCCTTATTCCTGGATTGGCGAAAGTGGTGTGGCAGTACACAGACATTATGCTATACTTGTTCCTCTTTTCTAGAGAAGGGATCAATTGATACCTGCTAACAAAAAATCAACAAATGTTGGAAGTGACTATTATTGTTCCCTAGAAAGACTTATAGGGCCTCATCCTTACCTGACTATCACAATTCTCAAATTTGGAATATCTTTAGCACTTATCAGTAGCATATGTTGAACCTAACAGTGGTTACCAAGGGTCCGGCTGAGAATTTTTGTTGGCATATTCCACAACCCTTTCATGTGCTCAAAATAACATCTGATAAATGAAAGTGGTTTTAAAGGCTCAAGATTCTTTAACTTCATATATTCTATGCATGAAGGTAAAAAAAAAACTTCTGCGTGCAGCAGCCCCCCCCAGCCCCCTCAATACTTACCTGAGCTCCCTCCCAAACCAGCGACGAGCACGAGAGCTGAGCTTCTCTCGGGTCTCTCATTTCTCATTGGCTGAGACAGCAGTGGGAGCCATTGGCTCCTGCTAATGTCAATCACAGCCAGTGAGCCAATGAGGAGGGAGCAGAGCAGGGTTGAGCCACGGCTCTGTGTGTCTTATGGACACATAGAGCAGGGCTCAGGAGCAAGCATGCACCAGTGCCCCCAGAGCCAGCGGCTTGCTATTGGGAGCACTAGTTGAAGAGGAGGAGCCAGGAGCGTCAGCGAGGGACCCAAAAAGAGGAGGATCGGGGCTGCTCTGTGCAAAACCATTGCAGGTAAGTATAACATGTTTGTTATTTTTTTTTAAATGAACCTTTAATGTCACTTTAAGATATTGCCCATTGGCTCTAGCTGCTGTCAATCATGACCAGTGACGAGGAAGCAGGGGTTGAGTCTAAGCACAGCACACAGAGTGAGGCAGGGTAGCAAATATACAGGAGTACCTATATAGCAAGCTGCTTGCTATGGGGGCACTCGGTGGAGGGGGAGGGGCCAGGAGTGACGATGGGGGACCTGAGAAGAGGATGATTGGGGCTGTTCTATGCAAAACCATTGCACAGAGCAGGTAATTATAATATGTTTATTATAATTAAAATACACAGATACTTTACAATCACTTTAAATGCATATCATACTATCAATCAATATTTTCCATCATCATTAAATTTACCTGAAAATAATATTTCTTAAAGTGTATCTATAGTCAAAATGTAAAATCATATATTAATTTCCACATTTCATTTCAATTATCTCTAACCTACTTCTGAACAAAATGATCATGAAGTTTGTAAACTTTGTTTGTGAAGTTTTCCCACACATTTCCAGAAGGGGAGTTCCAGCTTGTACATTTTTTTTTAATGTCAGCATCTACAAATACTTCTGACTTTTAATATAAGGACACTTACCTGTCCAGAGATCCCATGATGTTGGCACCCCAAGCGGATCCGTCCATTGGCTCTGGGTGCAGGCACTGGCATCTTCGCTAAGGGAAACAGGGAGTGAAGCCTTGTAGCTTTACAGACTTTTTCCTACTGCGAATGCGCTGAGCCATGCGCTGAGTCACGCTGTGCTTTCTAAATGTCTCCCAGAAGGCAGCAGGGGAAAGGGGGAGGGACCTGAAATGTTGTCAATCGCTGCACAACGATTGCAGCGATCTTACCCGGATGTGAGAGCTGTTACCTGGTTTTGAGAGGTATTCCCTCTGCCCCGAAAGGTGCAAAATGTGGCAGCGGAGCTTTAACTTTTGGGTGGAACTCTGCTTTAAATTATGTGTCACACATTTTACAGAGCCTGCCTTCTAAATTGGTGAGAGGAGGAGTTTCAGGAGGCGGAGTCAGTACATGAATTACTGCTTTCAGGCAGAAAGGTACCATGGTACATGTAGTCATCAGACAGGAAAAACTCATAACATAAAAGGAGATTTTTCAAGTAAGCTTATATTAGATTGTCAAAATTACTGTATTGTCTCTATTTTTACAATGCTGATGTTAAAAAAAAAGAGTGTATGCTATGTGACCATAGATTTCTTTTAGTATACAATACTGTGTGACATATCAATGCATTATTATTGAGGTAACACTTTATATGTTCTAAGAAAAAAACTTACTCTCTATCCCACAGAAAGAGCCAGCCAATATTTATGAGATTGTTAAGTATCCATAAGGCAAAAAATTCAGGAGGATGAATGGTTGGTTTAGCATAAACACGACCCATTTTATTCCTAATAAAATAAAAGAGATTATCTTTATACAATTGCACATATTTATAGTAATCTATAAAAAAAAGTCATAAGAAAACTGCACAGACCAAGCTGGTCATAAATGATACATTTTAGTTGTTTCCTAATATTAAAGACTAACTCCATCCAACACTTCTTATAAGTTAGAGTTTATGTCAGGTTTGTATTACTATCAGAGATTTCCCTATATGTACTGTCAGGACAGGAAATCTCCCAAAGAAAGAGAAATGTGAAGGCTTTACTGCTCTATCCAAAACTAAAACAAGCTTGGGTGGAGGTTTGGCTTTAAGATTAAGTACAATCTTTAGTAAATCCCTAAAACATAAAGTAAACCTTCTACAAAATGGAAGATTTCAAATTGAGCATATGATGAAAAAAAAAATGCAGCTGGGTACAATTCTGTACGAGGCACAATTTTTATATAGTGTGTACACAACTTTCGAACATCCGATTCAGACTTTCCAAATGGAAATTTCTGAAGGGACAAACTCCCAAATTTTTCTTGTACTTGAACAGAACGAACGATTTACTTTTAATGTGTACTGTTTTCTTACGAGAAAAATCAGATACGAATGACTGCGTATGTTCAGAAACAATACACAAAAGAAAAAAGCTTTTCTCATACGAGAATTTTGGTACATTGCTTCCATCCTAGGTTCTGACTTGCTGGGAAACATCAAGGTAGATCAACCTCTGTACAACCAGAGTGTCCATACATGCCTCGTACACATGGTCGGACACGGAACACATGGAGGTGTCCTCAGGGCTGCTGTTAGAAATCATGGGGTCCCATACAGCCTACCTGACAGCATCCCCTGTCCCCCCCCTGCTTATCCTGAAACTGTTCCACCGGTATGCCTGCAGGAGAGGAGAGGAGGAAAGCTGGTAGCATTGCAGGGGAGGAGGACACACAGTGGGATCCGGACAGCAGGGGGGGAGGGCACAAATATTACAAGCAACGATTAGTTTCTTTGATGAAGGATGTACAGCCTGCCCTCCTGTTCAGCAGGTGCCTGGGCCCCCCTTTTGAACTGATGGGACCCGGGCCCAGTACAGGAGGACCAGCTGTACTGCCTTATCAGCGGCCCTGGGTGTCCTATACGGAGGCACAGGAGCAAGTGGAGGACAGCAGGGAAACTCTGCCGGAACAATTTCCAGATGAAGAAAGGGAAACCGCCGCTCCAGGTGAGTGCAATGAGCAATCAATGTCCTCCTCAAAAACTGTGGGTGCTGGCAATGCACAAGGCAGAAATCAATGGAAAAAAATTCATGGACAGCCGCACACCAAAATAAACCTTGAAAGGTAGCCTTTATTGGTGCAAAAAGGATAAAAGCACTACAAAACACAGCACAGCAAGCAGTGGGATAAAAAAACTGACGCGTTTCGCACAGAGGTCTAGTGCTTAGTCATAGCTCACAATTTCCAGGGAGGAGACAGCCAGGTGGGCTGGTGAGTGTTACAGTCAGGAGAGGACTAAGAAGCATGCTTGGGAGGACTGGGAGAGAGCAGTCTGGGATGGATAGAGAGTCAGTCTAGGAAGACTGTAGAGTCTTAGCCAGGAGTGCTATAGAAAGAAGCAGCTTCTGGCAGTGTCTGAAAAGGTGGTACTGGGATCAGCAGTCACAGGAGGACAGCTGGGCACTAGGACTTTGCAACACAAACAAAGGGCCCATGGTTCTTGCCTGCAAAGGGCATTTGCTACTGGTCTGACTGAGTCTTTGCCAGATCATCCAAACAGTGCCAGATGGTCTTGGGAGTTGTAGTTCTACAAGCGAGATTTGTGCTGGAGATAGAGGAGAAGTGTATATACAGACTGTATATAGTTGTGTCCCTAAAGAGTTCTACTGCTTTGATCAAGTGGGAATACCTTACTATATCTTACCCTATTCAAGTTTATTCCCCCCAATAAAACATAAAAACAAAGCACTGGACTGTTCTTCTGATTTAAAGTGGTTGTAAACCCACTTTTTGACTTTGTGAGAGGGGTCTATCCGGGTGAGCAATACCCACTCAGGAGTAAGTGGTGAATTCTGGAGCTTTGAATACTTTTTGTGCATTCTGTTCCCGCGTACCTGAACCTTCCCCTTCTCTCTATTCTTTCTACTTCCTTCACAAGTTTGTGCAGCAAAAATAAAGCCTACTGTTGAAGGTTTTACATCTTGTGTGGACATTGCAATTTCTACAGACTTCTTCCCCTGGACAAAGAACTTAGAGGTAACGTGCAAAACCCAAAACTAAACCAGCAGCTCCTTCGGGGGTAGCGCTACAGGTATAAATGATAAAAATCAAATAAATAATGTATCAAGTAAATCTAGCTCTGTCTAATCCTTAATGGCTATTAAAGCAGTTACAGCCCTGTCATATAAAATAAGAGCTTAACTTAAAGCAATAATAAACCAAACAACAAAAATGTAATATATCGCAGCGTATCAATCGTCAAATGTGATCTTTTTTAGGCCTTTTTTTCCCTTTATTTTCACATAATCTGGCCAGTAACACACTTCCTTTCTTAGGGTGTCTCTGCTCTGTATGGAGGAGCAACACACACACCTTTGGACAGCAGCATTGTCAGTCTGGGGAAAGGATAGTGTTAGATACACTAGAAAATTTAGATGGACTTGACTAATGAATCAAAGCTGATATTCAGGTTTTAATTAGGTTTAAATAGTTTTCTTGGACCAAGTTGGTCCAAATGAACAACTTATTTGGCAATTGCCTGCATCAGCAGTCAGCGCTGTAGGAACTGTATGTAGCCTCATCTACTGTACATACAGTATACAGCGATGTGTTTCGATGTTCTATCAGATAAGTGAACCCATAAGATCAGTAAATGGAAGTGATGTTCCGTCAGATGCGCATTCATTCCACAGGTTCGCTAATCTGACTGAACAGCGGCATCAGACATCTTACTACACTCAGCTACGCTTGAATTTCTGAGTAATTTTAGCAATAAAGTGAGCGTATACAAATAATGTATATTGAAATCTGTGATGCTGTTTTGATGTTTAATTTTGAAGGCCTAATGCCGCGTACACACGATTGGAATTTCAGACAACAAATGTTTGAGAGCTGGTACTCAATTTTTCCGACAACAAAAGTTCTTGTTGGAAATTCCGATCGTCTGTATGCAATCCGACGCACAAAAATCCTACACATGCTCGGAATTAATTTGATGCATGCTCGGAATCATTGAACTTAATTTTTCTCGGCTCGTCGTAGTGTTGTACGTCATTGACATTCGGAATTTCAAACAACATTTGTGTGACCGTGTGTATGCAACACAAGTTTGAGCCAACATTCCATCGGAAAAAAATCCATGGTTTTGTAGTCGGAAATTCCGATCGTGTGTCATTACGACATTGTGTGTCATTATGACATTAGTGCTGAGTATTGTGAGGTGTACCAACATGTCCAATATGTCCTCCGCCACCTTCCAACATCAAAACAGCATCACAGATGTCAACATATATATTTTTTTTCGGTTTAATATTGCTTTAACATATTGAAACATGACGTTGAGAAACAGAATTACTAGCCTGATCAGCAGGTGAAAATAAAGGAAAAAAGTAAAAAAAGAGAAAAGGAATTGGTAAGATGCAATATAATACAGTTTTGTTTTGGAGTTTCATACCGCTTCAAGCTCTATAAATTCCCATTTCATTTTACACCCAGTATCCACATCACAGCTGTTCCTTCTACTGATTTTTAAAGCAGAGGTTCACCCTAAAAACATGTATTTAACATTGCATTCAGCATAATTCCAACATTTACACTATGCCGTTTTTTTTTGTTTTTTTTTGCTGTACATACCGTCTTATTGTTATTTTCCACCCGGCTTCCGTGTTCTCACTCCCGCGGGAGTAAGCGTTCCTATGCAGAGGCTAGATGATTGACACCTTGTGAAAAACTTTCCCCCGGCGCTTAAGGCACGTTACCAGTTTTCCGAAAGTAGCCGAACTGCTAATTGGCTCTATACGGCGCTTGCCCCTGCCGTGTAGAGCTGACTGCGCAGGCGCCGTATAGAGCCGGCTACTTTCGGAAAACTGGTGACGCACCTTATGCGCGGGGGGGAAGTTTTTCACAAGGCATCAATCATCTAGCCTCTGCATAGGAACGCTTACTCCCGCGGGAGTGAGAACCTGGAAGCCGGGTGGAAAATAACAATAAGACGGTATGTACAGCAAAAAAAAACAAAAAAAAAACGGCATAGTATAAATGTTGAAATTATGCTGAATGGAATGTTAAATACATGTTTTTAGGGTGAACCTCCGCTTTAAGCTGACTAGAGGTTCTAAAACTATTACCAATTTTTTGTGCATGTTATATCTTTATCTCCATTATTTATTCTCTTTTTTTAAACAGGAAATGTCTTCTTCTCTTTAGTATAACTAGTACAGGCTGGGTCCACATATATGAGCAAAGGATGCTACAAGAAATTTGCTGCCACCATCTAATTATATATTTTTAAATGTATGTTTATTTTTATTTTATTAATAATTTATTTCATCATTTATTTTATTTCCAATACTGCAGTTTACTATTTACCTTCTGAACAGCGTGGAGAAGACATATACAATCCATAGTCCATTCCAAATATAAATTACAGACCAGATAGAAAATGTCCAGCCTGCAGGAGTGACATCCAGAGGATATTTGGCAGAAACATTGCTAGCCGTTGTTTTGAATAAGCCTGAAATGTAAATTACACATAATGATCACTGATAAAAAAAGACAGACTATTAGCTAGATTCACGTACCTGTGCTTAACGTTAGGCAGGCGTAGCGTATCTCATATACGTTCCGCCGCCGTAAGTTAGAGAGGCAAGTGCTGTATTCACAAAGCACTTGCGTCCTAAGTTACGGCGGCGTAGCGGAAATCAGCCGGCGTAAGCGCACCTAATTCAAATTGTGAAGAGGTGGGCGTGTTTTATGTAAATAAAGCATGACCCCACGTAAATGACGTTTTTATCGAATGGCGCATGCGCCGTCTGTGGACGTATACCAGTTTGCATGCTCCAAATTACGCCGCAAAGACTCATTGGTTTTCGACGTGAACATAAATTACGCCCAGCCCCATTCACGGACGACTTACGCAAACGATGTAAAAATTTGGCGCGGGACCGACGTCCATACTTAACATTGGCTGGCCCAGCTTTTTGTTGGACTAACTTTACGCCTGAAAACGCCTTACGTAAACGGCGTATCTTTACTGAGACGGGCAAGCGTACATTCGAGAATAGGCGTATCTTTCTGATTTACGCATTCTAGGCGTAAATCAGCGTTCACGCCCCTAGCGGCCGGCCTAAATAGAAAACTCAGATATGACGGCGCAGGCCGTCGTATCTTAGCTAGATTTAAGTGTATCTCATTTTGAGAATACACTTAAAGATACGACGGCTTAGATTCAGAGTTATGACGGCGTATCTACTGATACGCCGGCTTAACTCTTTCTGAATCTGGCTATATGTCCTTAGTCAGAAAATTCACATGATGGCTGTAAATACTCATAAATTTAAAAATATTTTATGTTACACAGTTTATTAACAAAGGTTCTCCTACACCAGGGTTTCTCAACCAGGGTTCCATGAAACACAAGGGTACCTCCAGAAGTTGCTATGGGTTCTTTGAGCCATGAGAAATGTTTACCTTGAATGTTCCGACTGACACCATTGATCTTTTTAGCTATCTGTTGAGGGGTAATTCTCCCCAATGACCACAAGTGTAAGAACATTCTTCCCACTGACCATCACGATAATGTATCATGAGTTTTCGATATAGTAATTTTAGCAGGGGTTCCCTGAGAATGGAAAGTTATTTTAAGGGTTGAAAAGGTTGAGAAAGGCTGTCTTATACTATGTGAGCCAATCTTTCATGATCCATCTCAGTTGGGGAAGTTCTAGAGCTGCTTCCTCTTGGACTTATGCATACACAAGTTCTGTTATAGCTGTCTGAAAAAGCTTGAGATGCAAGCAGACGTTTTTAACACTCTTTCTAATTATATATGCTTGATTTGTAAAATGATTCTAGGATACTATCAAAAATAAGTTTTCTGTAATTTTTGGTATTTGTGGGTTTCTGCATACTGAGAGCTGGTATTACAATGGCACAGACACAGCATTACGTTACCAGGTTTTGTTCTGGCGCCCCTGAACTTAGGTTACGGTAAGCGGCGTAGGGCACCGGAGAGAGGCGGGAAGGTGATCTTGCGGCGAATCTGCCACAGAGACCACTTCTATTGGAAACCGGACTGCTCACTGAATAAGAGGATACCAGGGTTATGGTAGCTAGCTGCTGCCATAACAATGATATCCCTCTTCAAAGTGCCGACATATATCAGCGTGAGCTGGTCGGGAAGTGGTTAATATTTCCTGTTAGCTTACAACATATTTTTCTTCTGCATAAAATGGAGAATAGTTTTAATTAGGGCTGCGGAAATTAACGATTAATTGGTCGATTAATCGTTAATTTCTTTGGTCGATTAAAATTATTTTGATCGATGACGATCCGCGGAGTGAGCTCCGCGGTCTCGCCCATAGGAAAGGCCGCGGCTTCGGCCTAGCTCCGGAGCCGCGGCGCGCTGACGTCATCATCACCTGCCCGCCTGCTTGTATCTTCTTCCCTTGCGCACGTGTGTCCATCGGCTACTCTGCAGATGGGTCTGCCTGCCTGATAGTCAGGTAAGAAAGGACAACCATCTGTGTGTGGTAACATTATGGGGCAGATGTATATATTCCTGGAGTATGGGGACAGATGTGTATATTAAAGCATGGGGGCAGATGCTGTAATGTACACATCTGCCCCCATGCTGTAATGTACACATCTGCCCCCATGCTGTAATGTACACATCTGCCCCCATGCTGTAATATACACATCTGCCCCCATACTGCAAGAATATACACATCTGCCCCCATGCTGTAATGTACACATGGGGGCAGATGTGTATATTCTTGCAGTATGGGAGGCAGATGTGTATATTAAAGCATGGGGGCAGATGTGTATATTACAGCATGGAGGCAGATGCTGTAATGTACACATCTGCCCCCATGCTGTAATGTACACATCTGCCCCCATGCTGTAATGTACACATCTGCCCCCATGCTGTAATGTACACATCTGCCCCCATGCTGTAATATACAAATCTGCCCCCATACTGCAAGAATATACACATCTGCCCCCATACTGTAATGTACACATGGGGGCAGATGTGTATATTCTTGCAGTATGGGAGGCAGATGTGTATATTAAAGCATGGGGGCAGATGTGTATATTACAGCATGGAGGCAGATGCTGTAATGTACACATCTGCCCCCATGCTGTAATGTACACATCTGCCCCCATGCTGTAATGTACACATCTGCCCCCATGCTGTAATGTACACATCTGCCCCCATGCTGTAATGTACACATCTGCCACACAACTACTTTTAGCTGATCTCCTTGCATTGCAACTCTGCATTAGCCACTGGTAAATGTGGTGGGGGCAGTATGGGGGGCAGATGTGTATATTCTTGCAGTATGGGGGCAGATGTGTATATTCTTGCAGTATGGGGGCAGATGTGTATATTACAGCATGGGGTCAGATGTGTACATTACAGCATGGGGGCAGATGTGTATATTACAGCATGGGGGCAGATGCTGTAATATACACATCTGCCCCCATACTGCAAGAATATACACATCTGCCCCCATACTGCAAGAATATACACATCTGCCCCCATACTGCCCCCACCACATTTACCAGTGGCTAATGCAGAGTTGCAATGCAAGGAGATCAGCTAAAAGTAGTTGTATCTGTATGTGCGTTAATTAATCGAAATTAGTCGATTAATCGATTAAAAAAAAAAACGATTAATCGAACACAAAAATTTTAATCAGTCACAGCCCTAGTTTTAATATCTGTTTTTTATTGCTTTCAGCATCCTTATTGAGTAGAGTTCCCTAACTTCTGTTCTTGTGACAGGAGGTCACTGAGACACGAAGTATGGGGAAGCATCTCCAATGGGGACACAAAGAAGCAATAATAACACTTTCTTAGCACAGGGGAGGGGTTTATTTCTGTATGCGTCTCTATTGGGACAGTTCCTTCACTTGGTGTTCTGCTGACTTCTGGTAACTTGGATGGCAAATGAAGAGAAATTTCCTTATTTGGTACAAAAAAGATAGGAGGTTTTAAAGTGGTAGTCCAGTTAAAACCTAACTGTACTTAAACCTGCTCCCACCCACATTCTAAGCCTATTCTTACTACTATGGAGGGCGCTGCAGTCCGATCACATGATCGGCTCCCAGCACCAGCTTCAGTGTACAGAAGAGAGAGCCAACAACTGATGCCCGATAGTAAGCCTATGGGTGACAAAGTCGCTTGCTCATGCAGTTCTGCAGCCACTGTCGGCAATCTCTCTTCTTCCCTAAAGCTGGCTGCTCGAGGGATAATGTGACCGGACCAGAGCGCCCTCAACATAAGTAAGTATAGACATCTTTCCTTTACAGAGTAGTACGAATAGGCTTAGAATGGGGGTTGGGGCAGGATTAAGTATAGTTAGGATTTGACTGAACTTTTACCTTAAATGTTCATTTTTGATAGAGCTTAAAAATCTACCAGGTTGTTATTACTACCTATGTTTCCAACTCTTTATCTGTCTTGGTGGTCAACGTCATGGAACCAGGGAGTGATAGAAAAGCCCAAATTTTCAGTTATTACATTTTCTAATAGGGATACTTTGATTGTAGTGACAACCGTCAAAGAGAGGGTCTTCATTTTGGAGAGATTGTCTCTCATTTCCTTTTGTGTTTATGAGACAAATAATGTGGGACACAGACACCAAAATAAATAATAGTTTTAACCCTTCCCCACTCTTTAAAAAAATGAGAAAAGGTTTTGGATTTAGATATATGTTTATATCATCTACATTGTAAGTGGTCTCCAAACTGAGGCCCAGGTGCCGCATGTGGCCCTTTGACTGCCTCTATCTGGCCCTTGGGGCACTATTTCATCCACAAATTACACTAATGATGGGGTACTATTCCTCCCACTGACACCACGAATGGGGTGCTATTCCTCCCACTGATAACAACAGGGTACTATTCCTTTCACTATAACCAATGATAGGGCATTGTTTATTCCCTCTGACACTTGGGAATTTTCTACTCCCACTAGCCACAATCCAGCCCCATTAAAGTCCGAAGGACGGTAAGCTGGCCCTTTGTTTAGAATGTTTGGAGACCCTTGCTCTAAATAATGCAATGATCAAAGATTGTTTTGTAACAATTGGGCTAATTTGTATCTCTTAATTTGTATCTCTGGAGAGACTTGCCTTCACTTCCTGTCCTGTAGATGTAACGGGGAGTGAGGTGATATCTTTCTAATATGAGGGAAATCCCTTCTTAGGGAGTCTTTATGAGAGAACAAGTGTACCCATTGGAAGATTTCCCCTCTGTTTCTGTTCTGGTGGCAGTTTTGTATTTATGATTACCACCACTTTCATAGCCAGGAAAATTACATAAAGTGAATCTCCCTTTAAAGGAACACAGACAACAATTAAAACCTAACAGGGGTCTATACCCTCTGCCACTCTATTCAAATTAAAAATAAAAGTTTTGCCTTTAGTTTTAATATAATGTATTTTTAAAAAATTGTGGACATTTCTAGGGACAATATAAGGATCCTCCAAATCTAGATCTGTCCCTGTAAAATAGTGTTTTGGGTCATTTAAGTCTGTCACGTGCCAACAAATCTTTATATATGTGTCTGCGATAGGGGCTTGTGTACCTGTACAATTTACACTTTGGTTTTTACTTCAGTCGTTAGATAATGATATTTTGTGTCAGTTTATTTCCTGGTTTCTCTGATTAATTGTTCTATTAATAAAGTTATCTTTTTAGTTTAAACATCTAAATAGTGAACATGTCATGCCTCCATATTAGAAAAGTATCACTGTTATATGTAATAAAAATAAATACACATATAGTGTACTCACCATTTAGTGACACTGCAGATATCGCATTGAATATGACTGTGCAAATATACGAGACGACCGAGAGGCAGATAAGGGAAACCAGCAGGATGTTGAGTGCCCTCATCGTGTCCACGTTAGTTTAGGATAAAGATATGACTTTAGATAGGCTAAGAATCTTCAGGTGGTTGGTGGTCACTCCGCTCTTCCTTTATATACATGAACTACGCCGGATTGATCTTATCTATGAGACTTTGTACCTGCGTAGTAATGAGCGTTATGAAACATCAACAAGTCATTTTGAAGTTTATTGCCGGCAATAAGGGACACTTGTATAACAGCAAAAGTATTTAAAAACATAAAATCTTAGGTAAGATGCCCCCCCTGAGATTTGAATACAGTTATGTAACTGGTTACACAAGTTTTCTACTTATACTTATATCTTTAGAATTCTTATTGAATATTGTATATTACACAGTTTAAAAATTAGAGATCTCATACATTTGTTAACCTTGCTTCATGATCCATCTCTGTTAAAGTGTTATTGATTTCTTCCATGTGATTTTATACCTCCAGGAGTTCACACAATACCTCTCTTAGGGCTCATTTTTTTATTTTATTTTTTTTATTTTCTTTATTTGATTTCCATGACAGACATTTTGTCATTTTCAATTATCACTTGCAATTTAAAACTTACATATAAATGTGAAAAACATCAATCATAATATTAGCCCCCCCCCCACCCAGGCTTGAACCCACAGGCCCTTTTAATTTCTCACCTCCATTCAGTCTTACTTACTTAGGGCTAGATTCAGGTAGACTTACGACGGGCGTATCAGTAGATACGCCGTCGTAAGTCCGAATCCCCGCCATCGCAACTTTAAGCGTATGCTCAAACTTAGATACGCTTAAATGTTGCTAAGATACGACCGGCGTAAGTCTCCTACGCCGTCGTATCTTAACTGCATATTTACGCTGCCCGCTAGGGGCGTGTACGCTGATTTACGCCTAGAATATGTAAATCAGCTAGATACGCCGATTCACGAACGTACGCCAGGCTGTCGCAGTAAAGATACGCCGTTAACATAAGGGGTTTTCAGGCGTAAAGTTATTCCACCAAAAACATGGCGCAGCCAATGTTAAGTATGGCCGTCGTTCTCGCGTCGAAATTTGAAAATTTTACGTTGTTTGCGTAACTCGTCCGCGAAAGCATGACGATTTGCCGACGTCATTTGGAGCATGCGCACTGGGATACGTCCACGGACGGCGCATGCGCCGTTCATTAAAAACGTCAAATACGTGGGGTCATCAGTATTTTACATAGAACACGCCCCCAACCACCCTATTTTGAATTAGGCGGGCTTATGCCGGCCCAGTTACACTGCGCCGCCATAAGTTTCAGCGCAAGTTCTTTGTGAATACAGGACTTGCGGCTCAAACTTACAGCGGCGTAGTGTATCTGACATACGCTACGCCCGCCTAATTCTACATGAATCTAGCCCTTAGTTTCTTACTTTCTTATGCTCCCATCATTTCTGCAAATTTCAACGTCTGCTTAAATTCTATCCAATGTATCCAATTCTCCTCATATTCTTCTAACCCATCTGTATCACTGAGCCTTAAATATTCTGGCCCAGATTCACGTAGGAGAGCGCATCTTTGTGCGGGCGTAACGTATCCTATTTACATTGCGCCT
This sequence comes from Rana temporaria, assembly GCF_905171775.1. Classification (NCBI taxonomy): domain Eukaryota; kingdom Metazoa; phylum Chordata; class Amphibia; order Anura; family Ranidae; genus Rana; species Rana temporaria. The sequence goes on from NC_053493.1 coordinate 277,768,378, forward strand.
CCGCAACTTTGACAGGCAAGTGCAGTATTCACAAACCAAAGTTGCGGCAGCGTAGCGTAAAAAGGCCGGCGTAAGCCCGCCCAATTCAAATGTGGAAGATGTGGGCGTGTGTTATGTAAATTTTTTTTTTTTTTTTTTCTAAAGTGTATTTTGTGCGTGTACTCGAGAGAGGAGCCGGACTGCAGGAGTTGGGAGTAGGCAGGCCTCCCCCAGAGGCAATCTGCCACCTTTCTCCATGCCCCGGGTGGCAATGGCGGGTGTGTGAGGGGGTCCTCCCACACAGCCCGCCCTACCTGCTCCGCTTTGAAGCCCAACGGGGCAGAGGGACTCCCTACAAGGGAGTGAGAGGATCTAGCCCGCTCAACCAGCCCCGTTAGTCCTTCGCCTCTCTTTTTAGAGACCACGTGGTCAAAGTGCGTGCATGTTAACTCAATTTTGAGTGCGTGTAAGTGTGGTGGTTTTTGTGGGAGGGGGGTGGGCGTACTAAGCGCAGGCTTACCTCGCACAGCACACCCACCGGGAGCCGGGCTGAGACCACCAAACTCAATTCACATGTAGCCGAGACCGGGATCCGAACCCCTGGCTGCAGAGGTGAATGGCTTGTCAGCGCAGTGCCAATCGCGTTGAGCCACCGCAGCTCCTGTGTTATGTAAATTTAATGTGACCCCACGTAAATGACGCTTTTTACGAACGGCTCATGCGCCGTCCGTGAAAGTATCCCAGTGCGCATGCTCCAAATTAACCCGCAAGAATCCAATGCTTTCGATGTGAACGTAAATGAAGCCCAGCCCTATTCGCGAACGATTTACGCAAACTACGTAAAACGTGAAAAATTCTACGCTGTTCCGACGTCCATACCTAACATTGGTACACCTCATGTACGCCTCATAGAGCAGGGGTAACTTTACGCCGGAAAAAGCCTTACGTAAATGGCGTATCTGTACTGCGACGGCCGGGCGTACGTTTGAATAAGCGTATCTAGCTGATTTACATATTTCTAGGCGTAAAACAGCGTACACGCCCCTAGCGGCCAGCGTAAATATGCAGTTAAGATACGACGGCGTAGGAGACTTACACTGGTCGTATATTATACAAATTCTGGCGTATCTGATTCTTTGAATCAGTCGCCTAGATACGACGCCTCAGACTCAGAGATACGACGGTGTATCTGGAGATACGCCGTCGTATCTCCTACGTGAATCTGGGCCTCTAAGTTTTGCTTAACATTTATTTTATTGCACCAATTTCCCATTGAGGGACTTTCCTTATCTTGCCACTCTCTGGCTATTAAACTCTTAGCAGCATTTAATAGGTGTGGAAGCAATGTTATCTGATATCGCTTAGATGTTGTTCTGATCCCATGATGTAAACATCCCCACGGATCATCTGGGACCTCTATGCCGGTTATTTCAGTTATTAGGTGTCTGATCTTACTCCAGTAGATTTTTATTTTTGGGCATGACCACCATATGTGTGCCATATTTCCGGTTTCTTTACATCCACGCCAGCAAAGTTCTGATGTTTCTTTATATTTATGTGCCTTATCTGGTGTTATATACCAGGGTGCCAAGCACTTACAGTTTAACTCCGTCATCTTACTATTTACTGATGTGGAATGTACTCTCTTCATTATTTGTTTTAGCTCTAGTTCATTCAACTGTGACCCCAGTTCTTCCTCCCATTTTTTAATGTATGGCGGTATTTCCAAACTTTTCGACTCCTACAAAATTCTTCAATCTTAGGGCTCATTTAAACTTGCTTTGGCTTCAACACACATTAAAGCGCTTACCGCTTCAACATGCTTTTATGATGTGTTTTTGATGCTTTGGTGGTCGCTGAAGCTTTGGTTTTTCATACGGTGGAGCATCAGGGATGCTTCTGTGATGCTCTTTTGAAGCTTTGTTGAAGCTTGACAGATGCCCTGCATGTGTGTGGATATCTCATACCTGTAATTTCTCCAAAGTAAAGCTAAAGCTGAATTAACCACTTCCATACCACGCCTATTCTGGCACTTCTCTCCTTCATGTAAAAATCATAATTTTTTTGCTAGAAAATTTACTCAGAACACCCAAACATTTTTTATATATATATATATATATATATATATATATATATATATATATATATATATACTGTATTTATTGGCGTATAACGCTCACTTTTTTACCTTGAAAATAGAGGGTAAACTGAGCCTGCGTGTTATACGCAGGGGGCTGTGGATAGTTTTTTTTACTGAAACTTTCCTCTTAAAGTTAGGGTGCGTGTTATACACCTATGCGTGTTATACGCCGATAAATACGGTATATATATACAGTATATTTATATTAGGCAGACACACTAGGGAATAAAATGGCGGTCATTGCAACTTTTTATCTTGCACAGTATTTGCGCAATAATTTTTACCTTGTAATAGGAATAGTGTGTGACAGGTCCTCTTTATGGACAGATGCGGGGTCAATAAGTCTCTGCCAGGTTGGAAAGCATGAGATCAGGAAAAAAAATTCACAGATCTCATGCTTTCAGCCACGATTGCGGCTTTGTTTACTTCCGGGTACCTGGGCGTGACGTCATAACATCGCGCTAGGTCCTCCGACGGTCATAGAGATGACCGGTGACCATCTGGTCATCGTAAATCTCTATGCTCTTCATTCAATTCATTCTCCGGGCCTCCGATGGCACGAGAGAGCCCAGAGAAGCACCAGATGGCGGCGGGAGATGGGGATGTCCCCTCCCGCCACCTATAAGAACGATCAAGCGGCGCCGCTATGATAAGTCTTATTTTGCGCAGAATCGCTGCCTGAAAAAAAGGTTATCTGAATGATGCCTGTAGCTGCAGGCATCATTCAGATATCCCCCACTGAGGTCCAAGACGTCATATGACGTCCTACTGTACGGAAGTGGTTAAAGCCTCTTAACCAGTTCCCGACCCGCTCATGTACATATACGTCAGCAGAATGGCACGGACAGGCACATCAACGTACCTGTACGTGCCCTGCTTGACGGGGGTCGGGGGTCCGATCGGGACCCCCCCCGGTACATGGCGCGGGTCGGTAATCTTCAGGAGCGATCCGGGATGCGGGGGCGGCAGTTCGTTTTTGTCCGCCCCCTCCGGATCGCTCCCCAGCCAATCAGCTTCCTCCCCCGCCCTCCTCTGCCTGCATTGTAAACACAGGCAGAGGAGGAAGTGATGTCACCGCTCCTCCCGCCGGTATTTTCGTCCGGCGGAGGAGCGGAGACATCACACAGTGAGTACACAAGCACTACACTGACACACAGACACATAGGCTTACGATCCGGTCACCCCCTGATCGCCCCCACCAGCCCCCCCCTGTCACACCGTCACTAAATTGCAGTGATCATTTACTGATCACTGCATTTAGTTTCAGTGTGACAGGCAGTTAGTGTCAGGCAGTTAGTGTTAGGTCCAGGATAGCCCCCCCCCCCCCCAATAAAGGTTTTAACCCCTTGATCACCCCCTAGTTAACCCTTTCACCCCCCTTTTTCCAGCGTCACTAAGCGATCGTTTTTCTGATCGCTGTATTAGTGTCGCTCGTGCCACTAGGTAGCTATTTTTTTTTTGAGGTTCGCCGCCATGTTTTTATAGCGTTAGAAAATTTATGGGGGTACCTAACGCTATAAAAACATGGCGGCGAACCTCAAAAAAAACTAGCTACCTAGCGGCACGAGCGACACTAATACAGCGATCAGAAAAACGATCGCTTAGTGACGCTGGCAAAAGGGGGGTGAAAGGGTTAACTAGGGGGTGATCAAGGGGTTAAAACCTTTATTGGGGGGGGGGTAGGGGGCTACACTGGACCTAACACTTTTAACCCCTTGATCACCCCCTAGTTAACCCTTTCACCCCCCTTTTGCCAGCATCACTAAGCGATCGTTTTTCTGATCGCTGTACTAGTGTCGCTCGTGCCACTAGGTAGCTAGTTTTTTTTTAGGTTCGCCGCCATGTTTTTATAGCGTTAGAAAATTTATGGGGGTACCTAACGCTATAAAAACATGGCGGCGAACCTCAAAAAAAAAACTAGCTACCTAGTGGCACGAGCGACACTAATACAGCGATCAGAAAAACGATCGCTTAGTGACGCTGGCAAAAGGGGGGTGAAAGGGTTAACTAGGGGGTGATCAAGGGGTTAAAACCTTTATTGGGGGGGGGGGTAGGGGGCTACACTGGACCTAACACTTTTAACCCCTTGATCACCCCCTAGTTAACCCTTTCACCCCCCCTTTTGCCAGCGTCACTAAGCGATCGTTTTTCTGATCGCTGTATTAGTGTCGCTCGTGCCGCTAGGTAGCTAGTTATTTTTTGAGGTTCGCCCGCCAGGTTTTTATAGCGTTAGGTACCCCCATACATTTTCTAATAAAGGTTTTAACCCCTGATTGCCCCTAGAGTTAACCCTTTCACCCCCCTATTGCCAGCGTCACTAAGCGATCGTTTTTCTGATCGCTGTATTAGTGCCGCTGGTGCCGCTAGGTAGCTAGTTATTTTTTGAGGTTCGCCCGCCAGGTTTTTATAGCGTTAGGTACCCCCATACATTTTCTAATAAAGGTTTTAACCCCTGATTGCCCCTAGAGTTAACTCTTTCACCCCCTACTGCCAGCGTCACTAAGCGATCATTTTTCTGATCGCTGTATTAGTGTCGCTGGTGCCGCTAGGTAGCTAGTTATTTTTTGAGGTTCGCCCGCCAGGTTTTTATAGCGTTAGGTACCCCCATACATTTTCTAATAAAGGTTTTAACCCCTGATTGCCCCTAGAGTTAACCCTTTCACCCCCTATTGCCAGCGTCACTAAGCGATCGTTTTTCTGATCGCTGTATTAGTGTCGCTGGTGCCGCTAGGTAGCTAGTTATTTTTTGAGGTTCGCCCGCCAGGTTTTTATAGCGTTAGGTACCCCCATACATTTTCTAATAAAGGTTTTTAACCCCTGATTGCCCCTAGAGTTAACCCTTTCACCCCCTATTGCCAGCGTCACTAAGCGATCGTTTTTTTCTGATCGCTGTATTAGTGTCGCTGGTGCCGCTAGGTAGCTAGTTATTTTTTGAGGTTCGCCCGCCAGGTTTTTATAGCGTTAGGTACCCCCATACATTTTCTAATAAAGGTTTTAACCCCTGATTGCCTAGAGTTAACCCTTTTACCCCCTATTACCAGCGTCACTAAGCAATCATTTTTCTGATCGCTGTATTAGTGCCGCTAGGTAGCTAGTTATTTTTTGAGGTTCGCCCGCTAGGTTTTTATAGCGTTAGGTACCCCCATACATTTTCTAATAAAGGTTTTAACCCCTGATTGAGTTAACCCTTTTACCCCCCTATTGCCAGCATCACTAAGCGATCATTTTTCTGATCACTGTATTAGTGTCGCTGGTGCCGCTAGGTAGCTAGTTAGTGCCAGTAACGCTTACACCCACGCGCAAAACATACTCCCCCCATATGTGGAATTACACCCCAAAATACATTCTGCTGCTTCTCCTGAGTACGGGGCTACCACATGTGTGAGACTTTTTGGGAGCCTAGCCGCGTACGGGACCCCAAAAAACAATCACCGCCTTCAGGCTTTCTAAGGGTGTAAATTTTTGATTTCACTCCTCACTACCTATCACAGTTTCGAAGGCCATAAAATGCCAAAATAGCACAAAACCCCCCCAAATGACACCATTTTGGAAAGTAGACACCCCAAGCTATTTTCTGAGAGGGATGTCGAGTCCATGGAATATTTTATATTTTGACACAAGTTGCGGGAATATGATAAACTGATTTTTTTTTGCACAAAGTTGTCACTAAATGATATATTTCTCACACATGCCATGGTTATATGTGGAATTGCACCCCAAAATACATTCTGCTGCTTCTCCTGAGTATGGGGATACCACATGTGTGGGACTTTTTGGGAGCCTAGCCACGTACGGGGCCCCGAAAACCAATCACCATCTTCAAGATTTCTAAGGGCATACATTTTTGATTTCACTCCTCACTACCTATCATAGTTTTGAAGGCCATAAAATGCCAAGATGGCACACAACCCCCCCAAATGACCCCATTTTGTAAAGAAGACACCCCAAGCTATTTGCTGAGAGGCATGTTAAGTCCATGGAATATTACATTTTTTTGCCCCAAGTGATTGAATATTGACCAAAAAAAAAATTACAAAACGTTGTCACTAAATGATATATTTCTCACACATGCCATGGTTATATGTGGAATTGCACCCCAAAATACATTCTGCTGCTTCTCCTGAGTACGGGGATACCACATGTGTGGGACTTTTTGGGAGCTTAGCCGCGTACGGGACCCCGAAAACCAATCACCACCTTCAAGATTTGTGTGAGTGAAATCAAAAATTTATGTCCTTAGAAATCTTGAAGGTGGTGATTGGTTTTCGGGGTCCCGTACGCGGCTAAGCTCCCAAAAAGTCCCACACATGTGGTATCCCCGTACTCAGGAGAAGCAGCAGAATGTATTTTGGGGTGCAATACCACATATAACCATGGCATGTGTGAGAAATATATCATTTAGTGACAACGTTTTGTAATTTATTTTTTATTTATTTTTTTGGTCAATATTCAATCACTTGGGGCAAAAAAAATTAAATATTCCATGGACTCAACATGCCTCTCAGCAAATAGCTTGGGGTGTCTTCTTTCCAAAATGGGGTCATTTGGGGGGGTTGTGTGCCATCTTGGCATTGTATGGCCTTCAAAACTATGATAGGTAGTGAGGAGTGAAATCAAAAATTTATGCCCTTAGAAATCTTGAAGGTGGTGATTGGTTTTCGGGGTCCCGTACGCGGCTAGGCTCCCAAAAAGTCCCACACATGTGGTATCCCTGTACTCAGGAGAAGCAGCAGAATGTATTTTGGGGTGCAATTCCACATATAACCATGGCATGTGTGAGAAATATATCATTTAGTGACAACTTTGTGCAAAAAAAAATCAGTTTGTCATATTCCCGCAACTTGTGTCAAAATATAAAATATTCCATGGACTCGACATGCCTCTCAGCAAATAGCTTGGGGTGTCTACTTTCCAAAATGGGGTCATTTGGGGGGGTTTTGTGCTATTTTGGCATTTTATGGCCTTCGAAACTGTGATAGGTAGTGAGGAGTGAAATCAAAAATTTGCGCCCTTAGAAATGCTGAAGGCGGTGCTTGGTTTTCGGGGTCCCGTACGTGGCTAGGCTCCCAAAAAGTCCCACACATGTGGTATCCCCGTACTCAGAAAAAGCAGCAGAATGTATTTTGGGGTGCAATTCCACATATAACCATGGCATGTGTGAGCAATATATCATTTAGTGACAACTTTTTGTAATTTTTTTTTTATTTTAATTTTTTTGTCATTATTCAATCACTTGGGACAAAAAAAAAAAATATTCAATGGACTCAACATGCCTCTCAGCAGTTTCCCTGGGGTGTCTACTTTCCAAAATGGGGTCATTTGGGGGGGTTTTGTACTGCCTTGCCATTTTAGCACCTCAAGAAATGAGATAGGCAGTCATAAAATAAAAGTTGTGTAAATTCCAGAAAATGTACCCTAGTTTGTAGACGCTATAATTTTTGCGAAAACCAATAAATATACGCTTATTGCGATTTTTTTTACAAAAGACATGTGGCTGAATACATTTTGGCCTAAATGTTTGACTAAAATTTAGTTTATTCGATATTTTTTACTTTTTGTTATAAGAAAAATCTTTTGTTTTCAAAATTTTCGGTCTTTTTCCGTTTATATCGCAAAAAATAAAAATCGCATAGGCAATCAAATACCATCAAAAGAAAGCTCTATTTGTGGGAAGAAAAGGACGCAAATTTCGTTTCGGTACAACATTGCATGACCGCGCAATTACCAGTTAAAGCAGCGCAGTGACAAATTGTAAAAACACCTTGGGTCTTTAGACAGCGTATTGGTCCGGGGCTTAAGTGGTTAAAAGCTGCAGGTGCTTCAAGCTTTGAAGCACCACTCAAGCATCATGGGGAATACATTTTGAGGCACAGCAAACACAAGGTGTGAACAGGACTGTAAGCTAACCATTGTAATTAGTGACAAGAGCTTTGACTAGCATTCAGAGAGCTTTAACTAAGCCTGTTCGAAGCCATGTTTTGAAGCAAGTGTAAACTAGCCTTAGAAGCTTGCAATCCCCAGTGCATATATTACATATTATTGATTTTATTCTGTGTAATTTAAAACCCCTGTAATCAGCATGTGGCTCATTTGATTTCATCAGTGGCTTTTAAATGAGTATTTTGATTTGGTACAGAATCCCTTTAAATTTGCTATAGATATATTTATACCCAAATTGTAATTTTACAGCAAATGGTGCAAACAATATTTTTCTCTTTCAAATGCTATTTTATGCATTGACATATCTCCATAGACTAAGTCTGTCTAGACAGTATGGTCACTTGGTGACCCTGCACCATCCACAGGCAGCTTAACCACTTCAGTTCCAGAAGGTTTTACCCCTTTCATGACCAGGCTATTTTTTGCGAGACGGCACTGTGTTCCTTTAACTGAAAATTGTCCGGTCGTGCTACGTTGCACCCAAATAAAATTGATGTTCTTTTTTTTCCCCACAAATAGAGCTTTCTTTTGGTGGTATTTGATTACATCTGCGTTTTTTTTTTTGCGCTATAAACCAAAAAAGACTGACAATTTTGAATAACAAAAACAATAATTTTTTACTTTCTGCTATAAAACACCCCCCCCCCCAAAAAAAAAAGTATTTATTAAATTGTATTGCTGCTACATCTTTTTGCTAAAAAAAATCCCAATAAGCTTATATTGATTGGTTCGCACAAAGGTTGTTTTTCATCCAAAACTATGGGATAGATTTAGGGACATTGCGGTGGACAAATTGGACACTAAGTGACACTCCTTTTGGACCAGTGACACCAATACAGTGACCAGTGCTAAAAAAAAATCACTGATCACTGTATAAATGACACGGGCAGGGAAGGGGTTAACACCAGGGGCAATCAAGTGTGTGCCTGGGAGGTGTTTTCTAACTGTGGGGGGAAGGACAGACTGGAGGAAAATTGAGATCGTGTTTCAGCTTAGCTGAAACACAAAGATCTCTTTTGCTTCCTGACAGGTCAGCGGCTTGCCTTGTTTATATAGGCACACCGATGATCTGTCTCTCTACAGAACGATTGGCGGGTCACATCGGGCAATCATGGCTGCCGGACCCGCTGATTTACTTCCGTTGTGTCCAATCACAGCAGGAGCGGTGCTCTGGTGGCACGCCCCCTAGACCGCGTGCATGAAATCACGTACACAGGTACTTGAATTTATGCAGCTGGGCCGCCCTTCTGCAGTATATGTAAAGGGGCCGGTCCAGAAGCGGTTAAAAGAAAAGTTTGAGTTTTAGAAAAAAAATATGGCACCCACCTAGGTAGATGCAGCATAGATCTGAATCTGTCTCTGATGCCTTGTACACACAAGTGAAATTTCCAACGGAAAAAGTCAGATGGAAGCTTTTCATCTAATATTCCGTCCGTGTGTATGCCCTATTGGACTTTTTCAGTTTTTCATGTTCTCAATTTTTCAGATGAAAAAAATTTCTATTGGAATTTCCATTTGTCTGGATGCAATTCCGACGGACTAAAAACCATGCATGCTCAGAATTAAGTCGACGCATGCTCGGAAGTATTAAACTTAATTTTTCTCTGCTCGTCATAGTGTTGTACGTCACCACGTTCTTGACGTAATTTGGTGTGACTGTGTGTATGCAAGACAGCTTGAGCTGAATTCCTTCGGAACGCCATCGGAAAAAAACTTCTGAGTTTATTCCTATGGGAAAACCGGTCGTGTGTACAGGGCATAAGACAGAACTGAGTGATAAAAGGCCGCTGATCTCTCAGTTCTCAGTCTTCACTGAGCAGACTCTCTGCCCATGTTAGCCCAGCTGCTTTCCGCTTTCCTTTGGTAACTCGTATAACCAGCTTTGAAGTGACATTTTTAGCCTTTGTGCAGGGGGCATGTGTTAACACCATCAAGTATTACCCCATGACATTGCCAGTTTTGCACCTATGCCTGTGTCAACGATGTATCCTAGCCAAGGCCAACAAGGCCCAGGGCAGCACTTTGCAGGGGGGCAGCACAAAAGGAGTCCATGCCGGCTTGCACTACACTGTTAGGCAAATTAGTCTAGCGCCCCACATAAAGCGGACGCTCTGCTTCCGCCCGGCATTTCCCGACTGTGTGTGGGGGAGCGCTTCTAATTTTGACTGTCCTATCATCCTGGACCACAAACCTTCCTCACTGTGCTATGTTTCTGTTGCACCATTGGCATGGTTATATTTTCTTAGTCCTTAAATAAAATTATCAGAAATTTGTGCTTAAAGTAGAATTATAATCAACACTTTTTTTTTTCATTTTGGTAGTGTCCCACCCCCCTGGGCGGGTCTTAAAAAAACAGTGTGAGGCCATAACAGGAAGGGGTGGGTTATAATTTAATTAGGAGGTGCAAAAGTTTAGTCGGGCCTAGGCAGCACAAAACCTAAATACACGACTGGCCTGTGTGGATATAATTCTTAAAAATAAATGAGCACTGCTCAGAGCATTAGTAACTTGAGTCTTTGTCGAGGACAGGAACAGCATGTGAAGGTCTCTTGCTCTTAGTGTTGGTGTAGTAGTAGTATCATGGGCTCCATGCTTCTTTTCAGTTCAGTCCTAGGAATAAATACAACCCCGCCACCCAATGGAGTTCCATCCACGATAAAAGAAAATATGATACCACCTTCCATTTTTAATTCACTCATTTAGGAAAACCTGTCAGTCAATAATTTAAGTTTTGCCTTTAAATATAAGAAATTTAAAGGGGAGATTCACCCTAAAAACGACTTTCTATTATTACATTGGCCCCCCACATTACAATACAATTATGCCTATTATGTTTTTTTTTGTGCTGTACCTTGGTACAGCTAATTCACCCATGGCTTCCGGGTTGCGAGTCCCGCGGGAGTGGGCGTTCCTAACATGCTGTTGATTGACGTGATGACCAAAAACGAGCTCCCCCCGTCGCGTAAGCTGCGTCACGATTGGCGAAAGGAGCCGAACGGCGGTGCGCAGGCGCAATATAGCGCCGACTCGTCGTTCGGCTCCTTTCGCCAATCGTGACGCAGCTTACGCGACGGGGGGGAGCTCGTTTTTTGTCATCACGTCAATCAACAGCATGTTAGGAACGCCCACTCCCGCGGGACTCGCAACCCGGAAGCCACGGGGGAATAAGCTGTATCAAGGTATGTACAGCACAAAAAAAAACATAATAGGCATAATTGTATTGTAATGTGGGGGGCCAATGTAATACTAGAAAGTCGTTTTTAGGGTGAACCTCCCCTTTAATGTGTAGGTGTTCCTTGCCCATATAATTTAATCAACAGTGTAATCCAGCTGGACATTTCTATACAGAAAAGTTTTGTGACATATGAATAATTAAACACCTTGGCCCGGATTCTCGTAGCACTTACGCCGACGTATCTCTAGATATGCCACGTAAGTGCACAGATGCGCCGTCGTATCTATAAGCTGGACTCTTAATGCAAGATACGCCTGAAATTTGGCATTATCCGACGACGTAAGTTTCCTACGCCGTCGGAGCCTGGGCGCATATTTACGCTGGCCGCAAGGGGCGATTCCATTAATTTAAGCGTCGAATATGCAAATGACCGAGGTATGCCGATTCACAAACGTACTTGCGGCCGTCGCAGTAATATACGCCGTTTACGTAAGGTGTACGTCCGGCGTAAAGTTATTCCACCTATAGGAGGTGCATCCCATGCAAAGATATGAACGACGGAACAGTCGTCGTAATTTACGTCGTTTACGTAGTAGTACGTGAATGGGGTTGGGCGTAGGTTACGTTAACGTCGTAGGCATTGAGCCGTCGTATGTTAGGGAGTATCTTCGACGTGATTCTGAGCATGCGCGCGCATGCGCCATTCGTTCGGACCATCATTTGCATGGGGTCACGGTTCATTTAAATGGATCACGCCCACCGTCCACCTACTTTGAATTAGGCGGGCTTACGCCAAATAATTTACGTTACGCTGGCGCAACGTAGAGAGCAAGTGCTTCGTGAATACTCTGCTTGCCTTTTGGGATACGTCGGCGTAGCGCATATGAGATGCGCTACGCCGGCAGAAAGATGCACGCAGGTATGTGAATCCGGGCCCTTATTTCTTGCTAAATAGTCCTGCCTCTTTAAAGAGGTTAGTCTGTCATTGCTAAATTTGAAACAGACGAGAAAACTATGAGCTGGTTCTCGAACGTGAAGAAAACATTACCTTGTATATATGCTGTTAGATTTCCCTTGACACAATTTTACTTAATTCCATTACATGCACCATTTAGCAGCCATATTCTGTTGAAAAACACTGACTTAGGTAAATTTACAATTTGTAATGTAGCTGTCAAGAACATCTCACATGGAAGCTGTTGATATAGAAATACTAGCCTGTTATACCATGTACTAACAAATAACATGTTCAGGTCTAATGAACGCACATATTTCCAACTGCCAAATACAAACGAAAAGATATTTATAAGGTGAAAATTTCAATTTGTAACTGATAAAAGGAAAAATAGCTAAAGGCACCAACCCTAACCCACAATCTGTCCAAGGATGGGCAGATGACTTCCAAGGACTATAGCAAAAAAGATATTATCTACTGCTGTTTCATATACACCTTGAGCAAATAATATGCAGTAAATATGCAATGCAATACCTCCTTCCCTTTTCTCAGTGAGGTTAACAAAGATTCGCCAAGCTTTGAGCACTTTCGATGGACTCTAGTGCTCATTATCACCCCCTATGGTAGACCTAATCAGCCCAATCCTCAACTAAACTCCGGATTGAGTGTCAAATCAGAGTTGGGATGGCATGTTTATGGCCACACTTTACATTACTTAAAGTGGTAGTAAAGGTGTTTTTTGTATTTAGATCTACAGGAAAGGCTTACCTGTGGGTACATTAAATATCTCCTAATTGTGTACAGTTTAGGAGATATTTATCTAAGCAGCACCAGTGATGTCACTCTTAGGCTGCATTCACACCTTGACGTACCTAATCGCGGCGTTTTGTCCCGCGAATTGGGGCGACAAATTGAGGCGATTTGTACCGCGATTTGCGGCGACAAAACGCCGCGATTGTGAATGTAGCCTACCCCCAGGTCCACATCTCCTATGCAGAACGCCGAAGCCGCCTGAAAAAAGGGTCCGGGACTTGTTTTGAGCTTCAGGCGTACGACGTTTCGGTGTTCGGCGTGGAGATGTGAACCATCTCCATAGAGGGCAATGTAAAATCACCCCTCCAGCGTATTAGGGGCTGCTGCGGCGTCGGGCTTCAGGCGTATATACGCCTAGGTGTGAATGGAGCCTTAATGGACGGTGTGCCCTCCATTAAGATAGCTATGCTGCGGGTGAAGATGGAAGCTCTGTCAGCCGTGAGAGCGTGCCGCCGGAGGGCATTGTTTTAAGCTAAGTCTTTCATAATGTGCTCTAATGCAATGCATACTAGCACATTATGACATTAACTTGCAGGGAGATTTTCTTTGTTTTTCTTTTCGTGGTTTACTACCGCTTTGAAATGGAATTAAACACAAAAGCAAACATTTATTACATTGCAGCTTACCAATTCTTAGATGTGATGGCTGCATTTTTTTCTTATAGGTTTTCTTTCCTTTATTATCATCTGGCCAGTAAGTCTATTGTTTTTAAAAATAACAAGTTGTCCTGCAGATATAGCAGTTATAGGGATGAGACAAATCATTTTCATGTTGTAAAGCGCTGCATAAACTGTTGGTGCTATATAAATCCTGTATAATAATAATAATAATAATAATGTTTTACCACTGGCGGGGGGTGCTTACAATGCTATTTTTTTTTTATGTAAATTATGTAAAAAATGTTATCCTAAAAGAAAAACAACTGCTGTAACTGCTTATAAAGTACTAGCCAGAGTTTTGCTTCATCTTGTAAATGTTACTAAATCTGCTTGCACATCTCATGCCCCGTACACACCATCACTTTATGTGATGAAAAAAAATTACGTTTTTAAAAACGTCACTTTAATTGACCGTGTGTGGGGGAAAACGTCGTTTTATGTCTTCTAAAAAACGACCAAAAAAAATTGAAGCATGCTTCAATTTTATGTGTCGTTTTTCAAAACGTCAACTTTTACTTCACAGAAATTGACAGTGTGTAGTAAAAAACGTTGTTTAAAAAGACGTTTTTTCACCCGCGCATGCCCAGAAGGAACTTATAAAGCAAGCTTCAATGGAAAAAGTGGTGAGAACGTAACCTCGCTTTGCTAGAACATTGTGAGAAAAACGATGGTGTGTAGGCAACTTCGTCTTTGAAAATTGAAGTTTCAAAAACGTCATTTTTTACTTCACAGAAAATGTCGTTTTTTTTCATCACATAAAGTGATGGTGTGTACGGGGCATAACACTCTCTCCAAGACTGACAATGTTTCTGTCCAAAGGTGTCCCCTGTGCTCCTTTATCCATCCCTATATAAACAAGTTGGAAAGGTGTTTGAAGGAGGTGAAAAATGTCTCAAAAAATACCCACTGAGCTTGACTGGGAAGTCCACCTAATACAGCTCCTAGTAATGGTGTGGCAACAATGCTGCACTGCTTTCTGATTTCAGGGCAGAGTTGCCACTCTCATGTAGGCTGTGCTTACTTGCAAAGCAGTGGGATGAAACAATGTTGCAGGGGGTGTGATTTTCAGCATTGCCACTGTTGATTCACAGGTTTGTAGCTTATTATTATTATTATTATACAGGTTTTATATAGTGCCAACAGTTTGCGCAGTGCTAAGCAAAATAAAGGCAGACATTATAGTTACATTACAATTTGGTACAAGAGGAATCAGAGGGCCCTGCCCATTAGAGCTTATCAATCAGCACCTGGCCACACTTAGTCCTGCCCATTGTTTTCTGAATTGACAGCACTGCCTCTGTTGCTGAACCTATCCCACTCTGAGCTGCAGTACGTGGGAGGGGAAGTGTGTAAGACACAGATGGAGAATTTGGCTCAGTAAGGCCGGGTTCACACTGGTCCCACAAACGCTCAGACATTGGGAGCTCATGTCGCATGACGTGTGAAAATGAATGTTTCCCTATGGGAGCAGTCTTAACTGGTCTGACACATATCAGACCGACTTTGAAAATTATCCATGTACTACTTTGGTCCAACTTGATCCTACTTCACTTCATTGAATATCATTGAAGTCGGATCAAAGTCGGAACGCCGTCTTGCATGATCCGACTTTGGCATGCGACTTGTGCTTTGCTGATCTTGAGGGGGAACTCCACGCCAAATTTTAAACAAAAAAACAGCATGAGTTCCCCCTCCAAGAGCATACCAGGCCCTTGGGTCTGGTACGGATTTAAAGGGGAACCCCCTACACCGAAAAAACAGCGTGGGGGTCCCCCCAAAATCCACACCAGACCCTTATCCGAGCACGCAGCCCGGCCGGTCAGGAAATAGGGTGGGAACGAGCGAGCGCCTCCCCTCCTGAGCCGTACCAGGCCGCATGCCCTCAACATGAGGGGGTGAGTGCTTTGGGCAGGGGGGTGCCCTGCGGGGGGAGAGCAGAAGGGTCAGGATGCTCTCTACTTTGCAGATAGAGATAGCTGTGCGTTAGTGGGCGTCCTGACACTCCTGCTCGCCCCCTCCCCCCTCAAGAGGCTTTCTCCACATCAGGGAGAAAGCCTCACATTACAGTGTGTAGTTACAGACAGAAGAACATGAAGTGAGTATTTCTCATTAGAAATAAGGACATTAAAAAGAAAAATTGAAGGATGAGGTAAGTGAAGGAGGACTGCACTAAGGTAAAGGAAGCTATTTAGGGATTTTTTTTTTACCTTTACAACCCCTTTAAGCTTTAAGTTTATTTGACCGGCTGGATACATTTCAACAAAACTGACCATAAAGTATATGATTTGACAACTATGTATGCCTTTTCACACCATCACTATTGGAGTGCACACTGCACCTGGGTGACACCCACCAGAGGGCTAACACTAGGGGTAAACTGACCATTCAGGCACTACCCAAGGGCCTGTGGCCAGTAGGGGGCCCCATAAGAAACTTATTGCCAGAACTAGGGGGTGCTGCAGATCTCAGTTGCATCCCCCTAAAAGCCAATGACCCCCACTCCCACCTTTACCCCGACCGCCGTGCCCAGCCATCAAACTCCTTCCTCCCAGGGAAGAGACACAGGATAATGTGGAGGGGATGGGGCAGTAGAAGCATCGCTAGCGCCCGGCATCCAGGTACTGCCCCGCTGTGATCTCTGGCACCCACATCATCTCTTTCCGTCTGTCACACAGGTTAAATAGACCCTCCCTATAATGGCCAGTGAAGAAAATGGTAGTGGACAGAAGTGAAGGGAAGTGAATTTGAAAGGAGTGGTAAGGATATACAGTAGGTAAAAAGAGAATGTGCAGGCTGGCCAGTATGGGCTGGATTCACGTAGATTGGTGCATTTTTACGGCGGCGTAGCGTATCGTTTTTACGCTACGCCGCCTTAAGTCAGAGAGGCAAGTGCTGTATTCACAAAGCACTTGCCTCCTAACTTACGGCGGCATAGTGTAAATGGGGCCGGCGTAAGCGCACCTAATTCAAATGAGGATGAGGGGGGCGTGTTTTATGTAAATGATTGGTGACCCGACGTGATTGAAGTTTTTTACGAACGGCGCATGCGCCGTCCGTGTACATATCCCAGCGTGCATTGCTCCAAAGTACGCCGCAAGGACGTATTGGTTTCGACGTGAACGTAAATTACGTCCAGCCCCATTCACGGACGTCTTACGCAAACGACGTAAAATTTTCAAATTTCGACGCGGGAACGACGGCCATACTTAACATTGGCTAGGCCACCTAGGGGGCAGCTTTATATTTACGCCGGCGTACCTCTTACGGAAACGGCGTATCTTTACTGCGACGGGCAAGCGTACGTTCGTGAATCAGCGTATCTAGTCATTTACATATTCTACGCTGAAGTCAACGGAAGCGCCACCTAGCAGCCAGCGGAAAAATTGCACCCTAAGATACGACGGCGCAGGCCGCCGTATCTTAGCTAGGTTTAAGTGTATCTCAGTTTGAGCATACACTAAACTTATGACGGCTTAGATTCCGAGTTATGTCGGCGTATCTAATGATACGCCGGCGTAACTCTTTGTGAATCCAGCCCTATGCATTTAAAGAGAATGATCACAGGTTGTGAGAGAAGTGTCTCCCTCTCTCCACCTCTCTTTCTCTCCCCTGTCACTCTCACCCCCTTTTTCTCTCTCACCCCCCTTTCTCACCCCCCTCTCTCTCACTACCTCTCACCCCACCACCACCTCTTTCTCACCCCTGTCTCTCACCCCCCTCACCAACTCTCTCACCCCCCTCACCAACTCTCTCACCCCCACTCTCTCAGCCTCGCTCTCTCTCTCCCTTTCTTTCTCTAAACCCACACCTCTCTATCTCACTCCCCCTTCTCACCTCCCTCCTTCTCTCTTTACCCAGCTCTTTTCCCTTCTCCTTCCTCCATCTCTCTCCTGCTTCACCATCCCCCATCCCTCTCTCCCTCCTTTTCCTATCTCTCCCTCCTCCCTGCTTCCGTCTCTATCCCTACACCCCCTCTTAATGTCTAATGGAATTTTCTATCCTATTTTAAGTTCTCGGTAAAAAATGTTTATCCTGTCAGTAGATTTCCCATGTTTTCTCAGTTTGAAAAAAGTTGTGGAGGGTTGGCAACCCTGTCAGGAAGGAGCAGAGTGGGAGCCGAATGGCCACACAAGGCAAGTAACTCCTCAATCATCAGGCATCTTTACTGTACTATGAAACCATCAGATGCTACCTATAGCCCCCAAAAACCACACTTAATTTTTGCTGCACTTCTTCCTCTGGCATTAAAGCCAAATTAAGATTTTGCACACTGGGAAATTTTTTATTGGGGGGTGACACCATATTTTACTGCACCAGGTGACACCAACACTAATGACACCATTGCTTATACAATACATAGCTATCATTATGAAGGTTGTTATTATGATTATTGATTAAAAATGTAAGCGCTAGTTTTGGAAGAGGTAATCCCTGGGATGGTTAGGACTGCATTTAGGGCGCTGTTTCAAGTCCGAAAACTTATTTTGATGGGATGGAAATCGATCTCACAGCCCACAGTCGCCCAGTGGAGAAAACACATGGGTAATACTCTGGTTATGGAACGCTATATTTATCAACACAGGCGAAACCCAGGTAGATTTGAAAGAATTAGGTCACTATGGCGCGATACACCTGGACTGAGCCACAGGGAGTTGATAATGTCCAGAATTCTGCAATGCCCTACGGGGGGGATCCTGACATGCTTAGGTTGCACAGTACCGGCTGTAATGTATCAATCAGTATGCTTTGGCGAACCCTGAACTTGAATATTTTGAAAATTAACTTTATTGGCACAAGGATAACCACAATATGTAAATGTAGCGATCTGCAAGTGCACTGTATGTACATTAGAAATAGTTTAATATGTTTAATAAATACCTTTAAAAAAATGTCAGCGCTGCTTTTTCTAAACCGTGTGAAAATGTGTCTGGCAGGTTCTCAGCTAAAAATGTGTTCTGTCAGTAGATTTTCCATGTTTTCTCAAAAGAGTTGTGGGGCGTTGGCAACCTTGTCAAGAAGGAGCCGAGGGGTAGCTGAATGGCTGCACAAGGCAAGTAACCCCTCAATCATCGGGCATCTTTACTATACTATGTAACCATCAGGCGCTACCTATAGCCCCCCAAAAACCACACCCAATTTGTGCCGTGGCGCGCTGCTTATGCTAGAACTTCTTCCTCAGGAATTAGGGCCCAAATTATGATCTTGCGCACAGGGAAAGAAATTATGCGGGGGTGACAGCATGTTTTACTGCAACAGGTATTACCAACCCTAGTGACGCCATTGCAATGCAATACATAGCCCTCATTATGATGAAGGTTGTTATTATGTAAGGTTATTTATTAAAAATGTAAGTGCTGCTTTTTCTAAACAGTGTGGATTATCCCCATTTGTGTAAATGGGTGGTAAAGACTGAGCAACCCAGCTCACATAACTATAGTTCAGTTATAGCAATCCTTCTTTATCATATTCTCTTTACCTTTTTTAGAAAGTGCTATAGATTTTCAAAGGAAGGGAATTATAAATTCATATGCAGTGCAATTATGTAAATGTATTTCTCTATCCATTGAGCTGCAAAATTGATATTGCAGTTTAATATACAAGACATGCTTGCAGATCATTTTGATTTCTAATGGGTAAGCATATAAAAGAGTGAAATATGTGTGTACATGTGTAAGTCTTTCTGTAATACTCTTTGGGCCAGATTCACGTAGCTCAGCGGATCTACAGGTAGTGCAGAATTATTAGGCAAGTTGTATTTTTGAGGATTCATTTTATTATTGAACAACAAACATGTTCTCAATGAACCCAAAAGCTGAATATTTTTGGAAGTAGTTCTTTGTTTTTTTTTTATTCTAGCTATTTTAGGGGGATATCTGTGTGTGCAGGTGACTACTATTACTGTGCATAATTATTAGGCAACTTAACAAAAAATAAATATATACCCATTTAAATTATTTATTTTTACCAGTGAAACCAATATAACATCTGAACATTCACAAATATACATTTATGACATTCAAAAACAAAACAAAAACAAATCAGTGACCAATATAGCCACCTTTCTTTGCATGGACACTCAAAAGCCTGCCATCCATGGATTCTGTCAGTGTTTTGATCTGTTCACCATCAACATTGCGTGCAGCAGCAACCACAGCCTCCCAGACACTGTTCAGAGAGGTGTACTGTTTTCCCTCCTTGTAAATCTCACATTTGATGATGGACCACAGGTTCTCAATGGGGTTCAGATCAGGTGAACAAGGAGGCCATGTCATTAGTTTTTCTTCTTTTATACCCTTTCTTGCCAGCCACGCTGTGGAGTACTTGGACGCGTGTGCTGGAGCATTGTCCTGCATGAAAATCATGTTTTTCTTGAAGGATGCAGACTTCTTCCTGTATCACTGCTTGAAGAAGGTGTCTTCCAGAAACTGGCAGTAGGACTGGGAGTTGAGCTTGACTCCATCCTCAACCCGAAAAGGCCCCACCAGCTCATCTTTGATGATACCAGCCCAAACCAGTACTCCACCTCCACCTTGCTGGCGTCTGAGTCGGACTGGAGCTCTCTGCCCTTTACCAATCCAGCCACGGGCCCATCCATCTGGCCCATCAAGACTCACTCTCATTTCAGCAGGCCATAAAACCTTAGAAAAATCATTCTTGAGATATTTCTTGGCCCAGTCTTGACGTTTCAGCTTGTGTGTCTTGTTCAGTGGTCGTCGTCTTTCAGCCTTTCTTACATTGGCCATGTCTCTGAGTATTGCACACCTTGTGCTTTTGGGCACTCCAGTGATGTTGCAGCTCTGAAATATGGCCAAACTGGTGGCAAGTGGCATCTTGGCAGCTGCACGCTTGACTTTTCTCAGTTCATGGGCAGTTATTTTGCGCCTTGGTTTTTCTAAAAGGTTCTTGCGACCCTGTTGACTATTTTGAATGAAACGCTTGATTGTTAGATGATCACGCTTCAGAAGCTTTGCAATTTTAAGAGTGCTGCATCCCTCTGCAAGATATCTCACTATTTTTGACTTTTCTGAGCCTGTCAAGTCCTTCTTTTGACCCATTTTGCCAAAGGAAAGGAAGTTGACTAATAATTCTGCACACCTGATATAGGGTGTTGATGTCATTAAACCACACACCTTCTCATTACAGAGATGTACATCACCTAATATGCTTAATTGGTAGTAGGCTTTCGAGCCTATACAGCTTGGAGTAAGACAACATGCATAAAGAGGATGATGTGGTCAAAATACTCATTTGCCTAATAATTCTGCACTCCCTGTATAGATCCGCTCGATCTACGTGAATTAAGATCCGCTCCCGCAAGTTTAGGAGGCAAGTGGCTAATTCACAAACCACTTACCTCTAAACTTGCGACGGCGGATCCTAAATCCCCCGGCGGAATTCAAATTGTGTGGGAGTGTACTATTTAAATCAGGCGCGTTCCCGCGCCGATTTAAATGCGCATGCGCCGTCCGGGGAATTTCCCAGCGTGCATTGCTCCCACTGACGTCACTAGGACGTCAGTGGTTCCGACGTGAGCGGGACTTGCGACGCGCGTGTTCGTGAATCGGCGTACGCAAACGACGTTGGAAAATTCAAATTCGACGCAGGAACGCCAGCTATACTTAACATTGGCTGCGCCTGCTAAAAACAGGGGTAAGTATACGACGGGAAAACCGCTACGGAAACGACGTAAGAACACTGCGACGGGTCCGCGTACGTTCGTGAATTTGCGTATCTCGCTGATTTACATATTATTTATCGTAAATCAGCGGGAACGCCCCCGGCGCCATTTTTAAATTGAAAAAAAGATCCGACAGTGTAACACAGTGTAACACTGTCAGATCTTAGTCCTATCTATGCGTATCTGATTCTATGAATCAGGCGCATAGATAGGACCAGTGTAAGTCAGAGATATGATGGTGTATCTGTAGATACACCGTCGTATCTCTTTGTGAATCTGGCCCTATGTATATAGGGCTTATGCCTGTACATCGATGTATTAGTAAACCCATCAATCGGATTCAGGTTTTCGGATTCAGATATCATGTACCTTTGACACATGAGTGACAATGCTTATTCTTATTATCTTTTGATTATTGTTCACAAATAAAATATATTTACACTGGAAACAAGGTATGGACAACAGATACCTTCTGGACATTTTCAAGTTATGCAACTGTCAATGTTTATGCCATAATTATATATGTATAATCTATGTACACTATGGACATACCACATATCAATTTATATTGGAGGAATAATATCACTAATAATCCAAGTGGGGTGTTAGACATTTTATCTTGGATCAATCTGCTAAGAGTACCTGCTAAATTCTATGTTACGCAAAAATATTCAGTGCCTATTTAGAGTTGTTGATATGTTGGTTTGGGCCAGCTACATCACTGTCAGAGGCTTTAAACCCATTCAGCTACACTGCAATAAAGCTATTATGTGACTGACTCTCACTAGAGTCAAAGACCTTTGAACATGTCCAAACAGTACAACTCCCCCTAGGATAGAAAAAGTATACATGCGTTAGCCCTGGTTCACACTGGGTACGATTTGGAACGATTTGAGATGTGATTTGACATGTCAAATCGCATCTCAAATCGGCGGCAATTGTCGGCAATGGCACTGTCCTAATCAGTGCGACGCCGCATCTGCGATTTCAAAAAGTAGTTCCTGTACTACTTTTTGCGATTTCGGGCCGCGATTTACATTAAATTGCGGCCAAAATCGCGACAAAATCACGGCAAAATCGCAGCAGTGTGAACCTAGGCTAAAGGGATTGTAAAGGTTCGCTTTTTATTTTCTAAACAGGTTCCTTTAAGCTAGTGCATTGTTGGTTCACTTACTTTTTCCTTCGATTTCCCTTCTAAATGTTTTTTTTCTTTGTCTGAATTTCTCACTTCCTGTTCCTCCTCAGTAAGCTTGCCCCCATAATCCAAGCCATTCTGGATGAAGGTTTGTCAGCGTGCTCGTGCTCGCCCCCTCCCTTGGGACTACATCCGCCGGGAGAGAGGAGCGGAGCTTCGGGCACCTGAAACACTGGACCATGGGACAGGTGAGTGTGTGTTTATTAAAAGTCAGCAGCTACACTTTTTTTAGCTGCTGACTTTTAATGAACACAGAACCGGGTGAAACTCCGCTTGAAGGGGTTTGTACAGGAATTTCTGTTTATATTGATCCATGCTGGGCATCCTATAGCTCCCATCCCCTCAATAAAAAATAAAAAAAGTTCACTGACTGCTTTATGTCATGGAGTGCCTGAGAGTGAATGCAGGGCTGGGCAGGGTGACAGACAAACCACAATTGTGAGCAGCCCCTGCGGGGGTACCGCTACATAAATATTGTTTAGTAACGAGAACTTGCTTTGAACTTCATCAGAACATTGTGAACCTATATCTGTAGGCCAAACATTTGAGAAAACAAATGACTTAGCAAGGATATAAAGCCCAATGCAGCATCTGCTCTGTGCATACTATTATGTATTTTCAGAGGAACACTAATCTTCAGCTTTATCTAGTTAAGTGATCAGATAATTCAACAGACTAGGCAATCACTTTAATCTAAAGTCAAAAGTGCAGCTGATTGAAGCATCAAGCAATTGTCCTCCAAGGCATAAGAGATGTTCTTTTGTTGTCAGACAAAATTAAAATAAGACACACAGCAGGAGTTGTCTGTATTATTTAACGCAAATTTGGTATTTACAATGAGAAAAGCTTGAAGTAAACACGTTTTTAGCAAAGATAATAAGACGTATATGTTTTACATTTTTCAACAAGAAATCACAACCTGCCATCAAAACATTCACAGTCTATATATAAACGGTGTACCAATCAAAGTAGTTGTACAATTGCTACACAATTGTAAACTTGTAGTCACTTCACATATAGACTTCCCTTTCCTCCTGACCCTTAAAAGTAGATCTGTCATGAAATTTAACCCTGCCAATCAGTCTATAAGACATTCAGCCAGATTATATGTTTCATTTAGGCAAAAAGGTGCCTCTTTTGTGCAGTGAAAATATTATTGTAAATATAAATTTAACAGAAAAACAAGGATTTTAAAACAGTATTGTGCAATGCTGAGATTTTTCACTGAGATTAAATTACACACAGGTGGACTCTATTTACTAATTAGACGACTTCTGAAGGCAATTGGTTCCACAAGATTTTAGTTAGGGATATCAGAGTAAAGGGGGCTAAATACAAATGCAAGCCACACTTTTCAGATATTTATTTTTAAGAAATTTTGAAAACCATTTATCATTTTCTTTCCACTTGCGGTGGCTCAGTGCATTGTTGTTGTTCGGCTGGCTGAACAAATGGTCGAATGCCCTGATGATTCGGTGAACGTGCAAACAGACAATGTTTGGCCCGAACTCATGCTCAGGCCAAACTGTTCTCTAATCCTTAGCTATTATCATAAGCTCAGTTTATTTGCAGATGACATTATACTATCTGTTACTAACCCTTGCATCACCCTACCCATTCTAACTACCCTCCTATCTAGGGATGAACTTCATGTTCGAGCCGAACTCCTGTTCGACTCGAACATCGTATGTTCGACCATTCAGCGAATTACAACCGTTATGGCCATTCGCGCCAAATTCGAGTGGCGTGTCACGGCCCATAATTCACTGCGGCATGGCGGTGCATTGCTGGCTGATGATTGGCCAAGCATGCACTATGACCTGCATGCTTTGGCCAATCACAGTGCACAAAAAAGCTATGTGAATACAATTGCTGGTGTTCTCATATTAATACCACAGGCAGTGACTGATCAGCAAGTATTCTCACTTGGTGTACTGTGTCCTCTGCACAGTGTGCACCTAAAGCTACGTGGATCCTTGTATTCGTGCTATCAAGGAGAGGGATCATTACTGGCTGGCAAGCCTCCTTGATCCACATTACAAGGGTAAGGTTGCAAATCTTATCTTCCCGGCGCAGAGGGAGCAGAAGATGAAACATCTTAGGGAGGCCTTGCAGAAAGGTCTGTGCAACGTGTTCCCAGAGACTGGGATGTTACAAAATCCTGGTCATGGACAACGTGTTGCTGAGGCTTCGGTCAGTCAAAGAAGGAGCAATGGAGAAGGTGGCTGTCTGACCGATGCTTTCAGACAATTTTTTAGTCTGCAGCCCCAAGGTATGACCGGTTCCAGCAACCATCGCCAGCGTCTGTTTTACATGGTGCCGGAATACCTAGGGGCAAGATCATACTTGCACACCTTTCCCACCGAAAATCCCCTGGGTTACTGGGTCTTGAGGATGGATCACTGGCCAGAGCTTGCACAGTATGCAATTGAACTACTGGCCTGTCCTGCATCCAGCGTTCTTTCAGAACGCACATTCAGTGCTGCTGGAGGCTTTGTAACGGATCACAGGGTGCGCCTCTCCACCGACTCGGTCGATTAACTGACCTTCATAAAAATGAATCAGGCTTGAATAACCACCAGCTACCAAGCACCTGATGTTGATGTAACTGAATAATTTCAAGACTGCATATGCTCTGCATTTATGGTTGTGTTTCCCCCCCCCTCTCTCTCTCCCTCTCCCTGTTCCTCATTCCTTAGTGTCCTTGACCGGATCGATGGGGGGGGGGAGGTGGGGTGGAGGGTGAGTAAAAGTAAACAAAATAAAAAGGGGAAAAGGAAAATAAATAGTGGGGGATGGGGGACCAGGACTCGTTGACTGTTCTGGTACCACCTCCCTAGTAGTAGGGGAAAGGAGATCCATTGTGCCAAACAGAATTCCACATCGGGCCTAGAAGTGCAGAGTGCCAAAGGTGGCCTTAAAGTGGAGTTCCACCCATAAATATAGCATTACATCAGTACTTTTAGAAAAATTTCATTAGTCCTTTACGAATTTTTTTTTTTTTTTTTAGATGCCTTCAAAGTGTTGTTGCTAGGCAGAATAGTTAATCTTTCCACTTCCTGCACCTAGGTGCTTAATGCACCGCACAGACTCCTGGGAATGTAGTGGGTGTAACTTTGCACGAGTCTGTGCATTCCCCAGTCTCAAAGAATCATGTGACTTGGACAGCACAGGTGCTGAAACCTGATCTGACACTGCTTGTGCAGCACTGAGCATGTGCGAGATTTGCAAGGCTGAAATCCAGGAAGTCATACAGTCTGGCTTCATGATGCACACACTTAAGATGGCCCCAGTCAATTTCTATTTTATAAAGTGTCTAAATGCTGTAACAACCTAACAAAACGGACCTTAGTTTACAGACTAACTTTACTAGAAGACATTAAGCTTGTGTATTACAGGGGTATTTATATTTAAAAAGTGAAAATGTGGCCGGAACTCCACTTTAAGGAGGAAAATCCTGCACTAAGACCATGAGGTCAAATTACCAACAAGGGAGGGGGTGAGGGGTTGGATGGAGGGGGGTGGATGGGAGGGAGGGAGGGGGTGAAGGGGAGTGGGAAGGAGAAGGGGGGTAGGATCTGTACATCCCGTAAAAAACGTAGGAATAAGAAATTTAAATGACTGATGTAAATTTTATCACATATAATGTAAGAGGCCTCAATTCTCCAGAAAAAAGACATATGATATTAAGGGAGTTGAAAAGTGTCATGGATCTTGAGATATTAACCACTTGACAACTGGGCACTTAAACCCACTTAATAACCAGACCAATTTTCAGCTTTCGGTGCTCTCACATTTTGAATGACAATAACAATGACAACACTGTAACCAAATGACATTTTTGTCCTTTTTTTCCCACAAATAGAGCTTTCTTTTGGTGGTATTTGATCACCTCTGCGGTTTTTATTTTTTTCGCTATAAATGAAAAAAGAACGAAAATTTTGTAAAAAAATGAATTTTTCTTCATTTCTATTATAAAATTTTGCAAAAAATGAATTTTTCTTCATAAATTTGGCCTAAAATGTATACTGCTACATATCTTTGGTTAAAAAAAAATTGGATATTATTTAGTCTGGGTGAAAGTTATAAGGTCTACAAGCTATGGTACCAATTACTGAAAATTGATCAATTTGATCACATCTGATGTACTGACGGCCTATCTCATTTCTTGAGACCCTAACATGCCAGAAAAGTACAAATACCCCCTAAATGACCCCTTTTTGGAAAGAAGACATTCCAAGGTATTTAGAAAAAGGCATGGTGAGTTTTTTGAAGTTGTCATTTTTTCCCACAATTCTTTGCAAAATCAAGTTTTTTTTTTATTTTTATTTTTTTTCCACAAAAGTTTCATATTAGCAGGTTATTTCTCACACACAGCATATGCATACCACAAATTACACCCCAAAACACATTCTGCTATTCCTCCCAAGTATGGCGATACCACATGTGTGAGACTTTTACACAGCGTGGCCACATACAGAGGCCCGACATGCAGGGAGCACCATCAGGCGTTCTGGAGCACCCAGACCAGTTCTGACATTTCTCTCCTACATGTAAAAATCATCATTTATTTGCTAGAAAATTACATAGAACCCCAAAACATTATATATGCTTTTTTAGCAAAGACCCTAGAGAATACAATGGCGGTCGTTGCATGGTATTTGCACAGCAATTTTTCGAACGCATTTTTTTGGGAAATAAAACTGTTTTGTGCTTTTAAAAAAAAAACATTAAAGTTAGCCCAATGTTTTTGCATAATATGAAAGATGAAGTTACGTCGAGTAAATAGATACCCAACATGTCACCCTTCAATATTGCACACGCTTGTGGAATGGCGCCAAACTTCGCTACTTAAAAATCCCCATAGGTGACGTTTTAAATGTTTTTACTGGTTACATGTTTTTAGTTACAGAGGAGGTCTGGGGCCAAAATGATTGCTCTCGCTCTAACGTTCGCAGCGATACCCCACATGTGTGGTTTGAACACTGTTTTCATATGTGGGCGGGACTTACGTACACATTCGCTTCTGTATACGAGCACGCGGGAACAGGGGCGCTTTAAATATTTATTGTTTATTTTTATTGTTCATTTTACTTTATTTATTTTAGTTTGACACGTTTTTCCCCAAAAATAAATGTTTTGATCACTTTTATTCCAATTACAAGGAATGGAAACATCCCTTGTAATAGGAATATAGCATGACAGGTCCTCTTTACAGTGAGATATGGGGTCAATAAGACCCCACATCTCACCTCTAGGCTGGGAAGCCTGAAAAAAAACAAGAAAAAAAACGATCCTGGCTTCGATTGCAGCGGTGAGTCAGAAGAAGCACCGGAGGGCGAAGGGAGTGGGGACGTCCCTTTTTGCCTCCCGTAAGAACGATCAAGAGGCGGAACAGCCGCCATGATTGTTCTTATGGTGTAGAGAATCGCCGGCTGAAAAAAATGATATCTGAATGATGCCTGTAGCTGCAGGCATCATTTAGATATCCCTGCACAAAGTCAAGGACCTCATATGACGTGGGCGGAAAGTGGTTAAAACACATTTTTTTCCCCAGAGTATTTTCTGGGTATTGCAGTGTATTGGCCGTGGTATTGCAAAGTATTGGCCGGGGTATTGCAAAGTATTGGTGCGGGGGTATTGCAGAGTATTGGTGCGGGGGTATTGCAGAGTATTGGTGCGGGGGTATTGCAGAGTATTGGTGCGGGGGTATTGCAGAGTATTGTGTGGGGGGTATTGCAGAGTATTGTGTGGGGGTATTGCAGAGTATTGTGTGGGGGGTATTGCAGAGTATTGTGCGGGGGGTATTGCAGAGTATTGTGCGGGGGGTATTGCAGAGTATTGTGCGGGGGGTATTGCAGAGTATTGTGCGGGGGGTATTGCAGAGTATTGTGCAGGGGGTACTGCAGAGTATTGCGCGGGGGGTATTGCAGAGTATTGTGCGGGGGTACTGCAGAGTATTGCGCAAGGGGTACTGCAGAGTACTGGCAGGGGGTACTGCAGAGTATTGCGCGGGGGTATTGCAGAGTATTGCGCGGGGGTATTGCAGAGTATTGCGCGGGGGTATTGCAGAGTATTGCGTGGGGGTATTGCAGAGTATCGCGCAAGGGGTACTGCAGAGTATTGCGTGGGGGTATTGCAGAGTATTGGTGCGGGGGTATTGCAGTGTATTGTGTGGGGGGTATTGCAGAGTATTGAGCGGGGGTATTGCAGAGTATTGCGCGGGGGTATTGCAGAGTATTGCGCGGGGGTATTGCAGAGTATTGCGCGGGGGTTTTGCAGAGTATTGCGTGGGGGTTTTGCAGAGTATTGCGCGGGGGTTTTGCAGAGTATTGCGCGGGGGTTTTGCAGAGTATTGCGTGGGGGTTTTGCAGAGTATTGCGCGGGGGTTTTGCAGAGTATTGCGCGGGGGTATTGCAGAGTAATTGCGCAGGAAAGGCAGAGCATTGCAGAGTATTGCGCAGGGAAGGCAGAGTATTGCAGGGGTTAATGCAGGGATGGCTGAGCAGGGATGGATGGATCTGTGACTGCAATAGTCACAGATCCATCCCACACTGCTGCTGCCATCCGCGCTCTCCTCTCACACTGTACCGATCGGTACAGCGAGAGGAGGGAGGAACCGGCGTCATCAAATGACGCCGGTTTGTTTACCTGTGATCGCGCCGTCATTGGACGGCGCGATCACATGGTAAAAGACCGCTGTTGTCGGTCAGTTACCGTGATCTGTGTAGCGCCGGGTCTCATAGACCCGGCGCGCACATAATTTTCTGTGTGCGCGCCCGAGGCGGCGGGCATTACTGCTTCTGCTGGGCGCCGTTTCAGAACGGCGACCCCCAGTTAAGCAACCACCTTGCCTCCGTTTTTGGACGGCGGCTGGTGGTTAACTGGTTAAAGTGTTTCTACTTGACATCTGTTACACAGGAGAGGGACATTCAATGTAAGGACACCGGCTTTTGAAATGCTAAGTGGAACCAGCTTGTGAAATACCTTTTATTGTGTTCTGCAGGTTAAGAGCGGGTGTCGGAGCCAGTCCGTCTGGCTAGAATTGGGGATTGAAGGTTAATTGAATCTATTATGTATGTTTGAAGATGTATGTGTTTGCGCTAAGGGACTTTGTATTGTTCTAAGGTCAGAAGCCTGTCAGCTGTATTGAATTAGCATTCTATTGTCTAAAAGGAATGTAACCTCTCAGAGGTAGTAATTAAGTAGACCGGGTTATTGTGTACATTGATTACCCCCTGGGGCTTCTGTCTCAATACACAAGTCTTTCTATCCAAGCTATTGGACCAATCCCTGTTGACTATTTCAAGTCCTCATTTGCATGGTCAAGGAGGACTTGAGTGAAGACTGCATATACTTTACAATTGACCAATAGGAAAGCGGTTGTTGGGAGTGGGATGTTCCAAAATTCTGTATAAAAGTGTGCTGTGTACTTGAAAATAAAGAGTCCTGTTTGAACTTACATACAGCCTGCCTGGTGTTTGTTCTTAATGGGTCCGAATGGCACATAGCTGTAATTCGGATCCCGGAACCTTGGATGACTGGACCATCAGACGTTGCAATCTGCAAGCTGACTCACTGGTAGCAGAGGAGTGTCGGGATTGCAGAACTGGGCGAGAAAGGATCTCGTCACAAAAAGGTATTCCGCAGAATTCGTTTTCCTACAGGAGACACATTTAGCGGTAGACTCTAACACAAAAATATATTCACGGGCGATCCCAACCTGGTACTGGTGGATTCCCCAAATAAAAGAGCAAAGGGAGTAGCCATAGGTGTGGGGAAGAACATAAACTTTATGGTTGAAGAAAAGAAGAGTTGACCCAGAGGGTCGTTACCTGTTCCTAAAAGGGAATCTCCAGGGGAAAAAATATACATTAGCAAACGTATACTGCCCTAATAGTCAACCCAAAAAATACCTGAATGGGATCTTGAATGCCTTCATGGATTTTAAACAAGGGCATGTAATCCTTGCTGGGGATGGAACACAGGCTCGATAATACGACTGGTGCACCGATACGAGATAGCAAGCAATTAAAATTATAGGTGTAATATCAATTTCAGACCATGCCCCCGTGATTGTAAAAATAAGATTTAATAATATAGAACAAAAAAGGGTGTATGGAGTTTAAATGAGGACCTCATAGACAACAAAGAAGTAGGTGAGATAATAATGAGGGAAATTGAAGAATTATTCAGAATAAATAATACACCAGAAGTGTGGCAACAAAATGGGAAGCCCATAAGGCATATATAAGGGGAAAAAAATCTCCATAGGGGCGGGGAAAGATAAGGAAAGAGACTTAAACAGGAAAAACCTGTTACAGGAATTGTATGATCTGGAACAAAAAGATAAAAAACAGCTAGATAAAGAAATACACCAAAAGATAGTAATTAAGCAGGGTCAGATGGAAAAAGTATTTAAAAATGTAGCAAAGGAAAGGTATAAGTGGGAGAATAAGCCTGGGAAACACTTAGCAAGAATAGCAAAAAAGAAAAAAACTTTAAACTATATAGAAAAAATAAAGAATCAGAGGGGGAAGATGAAATATAAAACATCTAAAATTGCAGAAGTGTTTAAGACATATTATAGCGCATTATATGACATCAGAATGAAAGAGACACGATCGGAAGAGCAAAGTAGGAAACTTAGAATACAAAAATACCTAGAGGAAATCAACCTACCAAAGATAACAGCAGAAAGTGCTGGGCTGTCAGAAGACCCAATTACACAAGAAGAAATGAACAAAGCCCTCCGAGAAACACCAGGGGGGAAAAGCCCAGGACCGGATGGATTTCAGATTAAGTACTATAAAAAATTTAAAGAACAGCTTGTCCCAGAACTATGTAGCTATTTGAATAAAATAGGGGAAGACGTAGAAATAAGGAAAGAATCTCTCCTTGCCAATATTTCTATTATACCAAAAGAAGGAAAAGATGGAACTGTATGTTCCAGCTACTGGCCTATAGCGTTATTGAACACAGATATAAAGTTATATGCAAAAGTATTGGCAACAAGATTAAAAACCTTAATGCCGGAACTAATAAAGACTGCCTATGCTGAGTGACTATCCTGTTATGCTGAGTGAATATCCTTTTCCTCCTCAATGATCATGCTGATAGCTTTTAAGAACATTTTTGGTTCTGGACACCGCCACCAGTGGCTAAGGCCCAATTTTTCTTCCCCTGTTTAACAGGGGCGTGTAATTACAATTTTTGATGCAATACTTTTTAGCGGGCTCATTAGTGTGCTTTAACTAGAGTATCTGTGAGGAGTTGCTGTGTTGTGGCACCAGCACCAGTGCCTAAGGCCCAATTTTTCTGCCCCCTGTTCAACAGGGGCATGCAATTACAATTATTGATCTAATATTTCACAGCAGGGCCCATTCCTGCGCCCACCAATAGTAACTGTGAGGGCTTACAGTGTTGAGGCACCAGCACCACCACCACCACCACCAACAAAGGCCCAATTTTTCTGCCCCCTGTTCAACAGGGGCATGTAATTACAATTCTTGATCTAATATTTAACAACAGGGGACATTCCTGCACCCACCAAGAGTAACTGTGAGAACTTACAGTGTTGTGGCACCAGCGTCAGCACCAAAGGCCCAATTTTCCTACCACTGTTCAACAATGGCATGTAATTACAATTCTTGATATAATAGTTCACAGCAGGGAGTTCCAGCGCCCACCAAGACTAACTGTGAGGGCTTACAGTGTTGTGGTAACACCAACACCTAGGGCCCAAATTTCTGCAGAGTATATACGGCAGGCCCCTACTTTCAAACATCCAACTTACAAACGACTCCTACTTGCAAACTGAAGGAAGCAAGCAACAGGAAGTTAGAGGAAATCTACCCCTAGGAAGGGAAATTCTCTTCCGTAAGAGGTGTCTCCTGTCCACTGATGCTTTATCATCAATCCTTGTTTCAATAAAAAAAACAAATTTTCAAAAAAACATTTGTCATTGGGACAGAAAGTGAGGTGAAATCTTCTGAACAGATGCGCACAGACAGCAAAACAAATGTTACAGGGGTGATAACCCTTCTCTATGTTTTCCAAAAAGCTTAAAAATAGATTTATTGGCTGGAGCTACACTTTAAAAATGTACCAGTTCAAAATTACAAACAGATTTTACTTAACAACAAACCTACAGTCCCTGTCTTGTTTGCACCGCCTGTATACTGCTGTTCAAAGTATATAGGGCCAAAGGGTCTGGTAATGACCTGGGGGAAAGGGGGGGGGGGGCAAACCCATGCTATGCCACAGGTTGGGGTGGAGAGTGTCCAAGTAGCAAATACCCTATCTAAATACCAAAGTCACCAGGCAAAAGAAGTTCTTGCAGAGAAATAAAGAGAAGTTTTCAGACTTGCCGGGGCTAACTAGTATCATAGAGCATGATATTATCACGGAACCTGGAGTCAAAGTTTTTGTCAGGCCCTACCGCATCCCAGAGGCTCAAAGGAAGGCCGTTTCAGAGGAAGTAAAGAAGATGCTGGACCTAGAGATCATTGAGGAATCGCAGAGTGAGTGGTCGAGCCCGATTGTGTTGGTACCAAAGCCCAACGGGACTCTGCGATTCTGCAATGATTTCCGGAAGCTTAATGAAGTTTCACGGTTTGATGCCTACCCCATGCCCCGGGTAGATGAACTTATTGAGAGACTAGGTCCAGCTAGGTATATCACAACATTAGACCTTACCAAGGGGTATTGGCAAATCCCATTAACTAAGGCTGCTAAAAAGAAAACTGCTTTTTCTACTCCAGAGGGAGTTTTCAGTACAAAAGAATGCCTTTTGGACTGCAAACTGCTCCAGCCACGTTCCAGCGAGCAATGGATAGGATTTTACGACCTCATCGGGAGTATGCCTCAGTGTACTTGGACGACATAGTCATTTTTAGCAGAGACTGGGAGTCACACTTGCCCAAAGTCCAGGCAGTACTGGACTCTCTCTGGAAAGAGGGGTTTACAATAAACCCTGAAAAATGTGCTTTGGGAATGGAGGAGGTGAAATACCTGGGCTATATTGTGGGTAGAGGGGTGGTGAAACCTCAGGTCAGCAAGGTAGAGGCTATAAAGAGTTGGCCCCGCCCCCTCACAAAAAAGCAGGTACGTGCATTCCTGGGCATGGTGGGATACTACAGGAGGTTCGTACCCAACTTTGCCACATTGGCGGCTCCATTGACCGATCTGACTAAGGGTCGGAAATCGGTCATGGTGGAGTGGAATGCAGACGCTGAGAAGGCTTTTTTGGTGCTCAAGTCAGCACTGTGCCAACACCCTGTCTTGATAGCGCCCAATTTTTCAGAAGAGTTTGTTGTCCAAACTGATGCTTCCGATGTAGGATTGGGAGCTGTGTTGTCACAGGTTGTTTGTGGTGAGGAACACCCAGTAGTCTTCCTCAGTAGAAAGTTGACACCAGCGGAGAAAAACTACGCTATTATTGAAAGAGAGTGTCTGGCCATTAAGTGGGCTCTGGATTCCCTCAGGTATTACCTCTTGGGGAGGAAGTTTAGGCTCATTTCTGATCATGCCCCTTTAACATGGATGAGGCAGGGTAAAGGGACTAATGCCAGGATTACACGTTGGTTCCTGGCGCTCCAAGAATTTAAGTTTGTAGTGGAGCATAGGCCCGGGAGACTGCATCAAAATGCAGATGCCCTCTCCCGAGTCCATTGTTTGAGCTCCACTGTTGCCTCCACCTCCTTGGCGTTGGGGCACAGGGGGGGGGATATGTACAGGACGCCATGGCTGGGTCCTGGAAGGACGTTATATTTCCCCTCTGTTTGGACTGTGGTGCCTTTAAGGGAATGGAAAGGGTTAACGCACCTGTGTAAGGAAGTAGTTTAAAGCAGACAGGAAGTGCAGGTGAGGGTGAAGGAGTGTAGGAGAGTCCAATGCATGGTGAATGGTGGACAAGGAAAGCTGTGGAAGCTATGAAAAGCTATGAAAAGCTGTGAAAGGACTTGGCAGTGTCCTGCCTAAAAACCTGCTACTGAAGGACTTACCTGGAAGGACTGTTTAACTGCGATAGCAGTTCTGAGCTGTACAAGTCGGTGAGACTGTTATTTCTTTTGTTTTTGCTGCTGCTAAGCCATTTAAGTTTAATAAACCATAGTTTTGATTTAAGAAGCCTGTGTCCTGCGATCAAGCTGGTCCCCCAAACATTACAATATATATATATATATATATATATATATATATATATATATATATATATATTATAGCCCGGATTCACAAAGCACTTACGCCGACGTATCTCGAGATACGCCGCGTAAGTGTAAGTATGCGCCGTCGTATATATGCGCCGCGCCCAATACCTGAGATACGCCTGAAAATAGGCTTCATCCGACCGACGTAACTTTCCTACGCCGGCGTATCGTGGGCGCATATTTACACTGGGCGCATTTGCCGCTCCCATAGATTTTCTATGCACATATGCAAATGAGGGAGATACGCCGATTCACGAACGTAGTTGCGCCCGGCGTATAATATACGCAGTTTGCGTAAGTCGTACGTCTGGCGTAAAGTTATTTCCCATATAGGAGGCGCAACTCATGCAAAGGTATGGACCAGGGAACACAAGCCGTCGTATCTTTTGTTGTTTACGTTGTACGTGAATATGACTAGGCGTAGGTTACGTTCACGTCGTAGGCAGTGATTCGACGTATCTTAGGCAGTTGTTTCGACGTGATTCTGAGCATGCGCACTGGGATGCATCCACGGGACGGCGCATGCGCCGTACGTTATTCGTAACTTTATGACGCTCAGTCCTTCATTTACATGGGGTCACGCCTCATTAGCATGGCTCACGCCCACTTCCATCTACGCTGGCTTACGCTGAGGAAACCCAGTATAGATTTGAGAGCGACTGGGGGCGAGTGCTTTGTGAATACTGTGCTTGCCTCTGTGCGCTGCGTCGGCGTAGCGTATATTTGATACGCTACGCCGGCATAAATATGCACCAATGTATGTAAATCCGGGCCAATGTATTTATGATAATACTACCCTGTTTAACTTATTCAGAAGGTCTGAACTTTGAATATGTCATATATAAACATGTTCATATAACTAAACTAGGCTGGGCTCAGTAGCATTCCATAGTATTTTAGATAAGAGCAGTAAAATAAGATTACACAAGCAGCTCACATCACCTTACACAAGCACTCCTGTTACAAGAGAAGATGATCAGTTCCTTACACAACAGATTACTAATTTATTCATGTAACTCTAAAGCTGGGTTCACACTAGAACACGCAGCAGCTCACAGCAGGAGTCCGGTGCGTCTTCATTCAATGTTTCAGGTCTGATTTTAGCCCGAATTTTGGCTGAATTTGGGTGTAAAGGACCCAAAGACGCACAGGGTTCCTGTGCAATTTGCCCTGGAGAAGCTGCAGAGATGTGTGAACCGAATCCTTTGAGAGCTGGTCACAATATCCTGCTATGCGAATTGGATGCAGGGAAACTCACATCAAATTTGCATAAGTGTGAACCCAGCCTAAATAACACCCTTGCTGGGAAATGAACTAAGTTAATGGCTCAGGAAACTGTCTAGAGTGGCGTGCGCCACATTAACTAGGCAGACAGACCTGTTTCAGAGATATCGGAGCTTGCAATGCCAGCTCGTCGTTTTTTGTGCTGCCCATCACAGACATGGCAAAACAAAGAACTGCTCATTCCTAATTACCAAAGTGCTTTGCATCTCTTTTGTTATTGAAAGGAGAAGTATACACAAAGCTAACTCACAGGAGTGCAGTTCATTCTGCTGTGATTGGCCACAGTCGATCGGGTATACAGCCAAAATGATTTGCTGT
Source organism: Rana temporaria (assembly GCF_905171775.1). Lineage (NCBI taxonomy): Eukaryota > Metazoa > Chordata > Amphibia > Anura > Ranidae > Rana > Rana temporaria. Next base: position 277,804,723 of record NC_053493.1, read on the forward strand.
AACCTGCTGACAAACTTGTGCTGCGTCCAATCAGCAGGGTGCGCACACATGCGCATCTATGGACCAGGAAGTAAATATACTGCTAGCGGTTGCCAAAAGGTTAAAAACCTCTGTTGCAGATTTTGGTACTCTGAAGTAATAGCTTTTTCTTTACGTGAAAAGTGAATCTAATGGGAGTGATTTTTTAATTATCAATCAGCTGCTGCAATTGCAGAGTTCTAATGAGGAAAGTGGCAGCGTCTGCATCTCTGTTGTCATGAAATACCTTTTGGAATAGCTTATTAAAAAAAATGCAATTTTGTTTCAGGTAATGCCCAAAATCTGACTTGCATCTCAGTGCAGACTTCCGGGAAAATCAGTGAGCCAATCACACAAGCAGGAAATTACATGTCTAGGAAATTAGATGGGGGGTGTTTTGAACCCCATCTGTGTCCAGAGCGACTCCAGGATGCCATATTTCATAGCTCCCAACTGTCCCTGATTCCGAGGGACTGTCTCTGATTTGGAACAAATCTGTCCCTCTTTTCTCCTCATTTGTCCCTCATTTTGGTATGAATTATAAAGTTCTAAAAGGTGTTTCCTAGTGCTAAACCTTTCATCCAGTTTCTAAATGGTTGCATTAGTAAATTTAAATAGCCATTATAACGAAATAGTAGTGGTAAAAAAAAGCACTAATCTTTTTTTTTATTTTATTGTTTATTTTTTAGATTTTTTGTATAATTCTCCTTTAAGGGGGTATGTCGGGGTGTGTCCGATGCCTACATATTTTTGCTAATAGGTGCCCCTCGTTCCCATCTCAAAAAAGTTGGAGGGTATGTATATAGCATTGCATTTTACAGAACATTACAGTGCTGCAGATTGAAAACAAACAATTTTTTTTTTAATTTAATTAGAATATGACTTGGGCGCAATTATATAGGCTATATTACCGTATACACTCGAGCATAAGCCGAGTTTTTCAGTACATTTCTTTGTGCTGAAAATGCCCCCCTCGGCTTATACTCGAGTCACCTTTTTGCGCCTGATCTCCTGGACTTTGGGGACCCGGTACCGGCCGGCCGTAGGTTCCCTGAACCCCAAACTTACACACATGTAGCCCCAGTTCTCCTCTACAAGTGTGCAAAGTTTGCTGTCTGGGGGACCTATGGCCGAGGAGCACCGATTTTTTAAAGCCAGGCACCCCGTCTTTATACTCCCATGTTAAACGTAAGTCTAGTCATGGACACAGTGAGGCATGGGCACAGTGAGGCATGGACTAGGGTGACCACATTTCCAAACTGCTATTCAGGGACACACCCCCTCTCTCACCGTCCCCAAAAAAGATGAGGGGGCGGGGGGTAATGTAGTCTCGGGGTTGATGGCGAATTTGATGGCGGGTTTTTTGTCAGGTGAATGTGCCACTTGCCACCACATGAAGTGCTGCTTGCCACCCAAAGACTGCCACCAGATGCAGTGCTGCTATTACTCCCTCTGCATGAGCCACTTGCGTAGAAGAAAAGGAATGGTGTCACTATCTGGAGAGTGAAGAGCACATCAGTCCCTGCTGCTTGCCGCTGGGTGCCAGAGAAGGAGGAGGTGCCGAGGTGAGTGGGGACAGCAGTGCTGCACTAGGAGCAGGCCTGGCTCCCGGTCTCACTGTCTGAGAGTAAATTGTCACTGGTTGCAAGATGCCAGGCAGCGCTGGCCCTAGCAACCAGTTCTGAAATGTAGTTATTAGTTAGTAGGGGGTGGCTGTTTCCTCTATTTCATTCCGGGACATTGTCCCGGAATGAAGGTGCCTGGGACCCAGGACAGACATGTCAATTGTGGGACAGTCCTGGGCAATCCGGGACACGTGGGCACCCTAGCATGGACACAGTGAGGCATGGGCACAGTGAGGCATGGGCACAGTGAGGCATGGACACAGTGAGGCATGGACACAGTGAGGCATGGACACAGTGAGGCATGCACATGGACACAGTGAGGCATGGGCACAGTGAGGCATGGACATAGTGAGGCATGGACACAGTGAGGCATGCACATGGACACAGTGAGGCATGCACATGGACACAGTGAGGCACAGTGAGGCATGCAGATGGACACCCTAGGCTTATACTCGAGTCAATACGCTTTCCCAGTTTTTTTGTGGTAAAATTATGTGCCTTGGCTTATATTTAGGTTGGCTTATACTTGAGTATATACGGTAATTTGTTTTTATATTCTAAATAGATTTTCTTTGAGAACTGCAATGTAATTTTTTGCAATGAACAAATGTTTGCTCAACACCTGAATATGAATGTGGGATCCAATTCCATGTTCAGTAAAATGTACAACACTCAGTCACGTTTCTCCTATCAGCTGTTCACATGAGGTTCACATTAGATTACACCTGTCAAAGAGCAGCCAGGTGATAACACAATGCGGTTCTTTCAGCAGTTCATTCTTTGCAAAAACCTTGATAAGGAGTTTCACAGCTGGGTACAATTACACGTGCATTATAGTGAACTGTTTGGATAAGGTGTCAGCCAGCAATAAAGTGCAGAAACAGCTAGGACTGCAACAACGTTTGTTAAAATCCTTGCAATATACATAGATCACTTAGAGGGGCATGTAGTGGCCCGTCCACTAGGGGCACAGGGGTGCTTTCCCCCCATCCATGCGTCCGTCCCCCTAATCTAAATGCGGGGTGGCGGATGCATGGATTCCAGTGTTTATTTTGTTTTTGTTTTTAAGCACGTGATTAGAGCCAGAGGCTCTAATAGGCTTCAGAAAAGGATGGGGTCAGGATGCAGAGCAGTGTTTCCCTGAGCCCACCCAGTTGTGTGACAATAGCGAATGAATGTTCGCTATTTTGACACTGATTCTCCTCCCGGCCAATCAGGAAGTGGGCCCTGAGACTGATTGGCCTAAAGGAGAAGCGATCCCATTGGCCTAGGAGGAGGAGAAATGCAGTCGGTGCTCTCCAAGAACACAAGGCTCTCAGCCCCCCGCCAGCTCCTCCTCTCTATCAGAGCAATCAAATCAGCGCAGCTCCATGGGGACAATGTGATCTGAGTGACGATGAGAGAAGAGGATGGGCTGTGAGCTCCATCCACGCTGCTCGGAGCCTGTGCCCGCTGTGCCACTGTCACCCATCGGAGTTTGGATCTGGGTCAGCAATCGGGGATGGGAGATCGGGCTGTGAGTGCTGATCTTGGGGTGCACAGTCTGTGTTGGATCGGATGTGGCAGGAGGCAGAAGATCCCCACCAGCAGACTACCACAGAGGAGAGGTGAGTGAGCCATGTACACCTGAAGGGGTTAAGTGAGCCGGCAACCGAGGGGGGGGGAGTATGGTGCGTGGTGCGAGCTTCAGCGAGGGGAGCTGGGAGAACGTGGTCAGGTCCGTCTGCTATCCCCCCCTCGAGAGCTTTATGCCCAAATTGGAGCCTTGGGAGATGGGAGAGGTTGTAGCCAAGCTCAAAGTTTTAAGAACATATAGGTAGATTCAGAAAGAGTTAGGCCGGCTTATCAGTAGATAAGCCGACCTAACTCAGAATCTACCCCGACTTATGTTTAAGTGTATTCTCAATCAGAGATACACTGAGGCCTCGCACAGACGACCGAACATGTCTGCTGAAACTGGTCCGCGGACTATTTTCAGCGGACAAGTTCGGTCGTGTGTAAGGCCTAGCGGACCGTTTTCCAGCGGACATTTTTCCAGCCGACCGTTTTCCAGCGGACAAAAATTTCTTAGCATGCTAAGAAACATGTCTGCTGGAAACCTGTCCGTTGGACATGTTCGCTGGTTAGTACACAAAAGCATCGTACAAAAAACCTGCGCATGCTCAGACAAAATGAGGGAGCGCTCGTTCAGGTAAAACTCGTGTTTGTTTGGGACATGGCACATTCGTAATTTTAAATATCTAGTGTGTCGTTTATTGCCTCTTTTTTTTCTTCGTTCTCTTGCTAGAATAAACCTGTTCTCTTGCTAGAATAAACCCGTTCTCTTGCTAGAATAAACCCGTTCTCTTGCTGATGCTATTTAGACTGAGTTGTCCCATACTGAAATGTGACATTTGTTGCTTGTGATGTAATATTTTTTAAATGTTTGCTAGCCAGATGTTGCATCTTTTTTTTGGTCCTCCACATGTATATATTTATGTTATTTTTAGTTAATGTTGATCTTCTCTAAAAAAAAATATTTTTTGGGTTTCAAGTTATGTCAAAAAAAATTTTTTTTGGTACTTGGTATATTTTTTGGATTTCTTTTTTTGGCAAGTTATGCCAACATATTTTTTTTTTATTTTTTTTTGTTTAAATTGTTTACCATGTTGGCACACCAAATGTCCCCCCCCCCCCCCAAGGAGTTTGTGTCCTTTGTAAATGACACATTGTATTTGTTTTTAATGTTTGATGCCTAATCACCACAGTATAACAAACAATAGACAAGGTTTTAACTTAACCTCCCTGGCGGTATGATTCTTTCTGAAAAAACATGCTGAAAGCGGTACAATTATTTGCAAGGAAATTTGGTGTTTTATACTGTAGGCCTGTGATTTTTAGGAATAACTCACTTAAATCTGACCAAACAAGAATCTAATAGGCATCCCGGGTATGACATTTTTTTAAAAACAAAATTTTAAATTATAATATAATAAATAATTATAAATAATTATAGCAAGTAATAATATAATTAAAATAAAAATTATTCAATAATGTAATCAACTCAAAATCACAGAAATTTGCTCAGTTGCAGAATTGTCGCTGTCATTTTTTTTTATGACGAATTTCCCCGCAAATCGCTATCGCACAATTCTGCAAGTGATTATAATTTATTATCGCTGTTTTCTAGCTGATCTAAAACCATTTTTGACATAAAAAGACACTTTTGGTTGCTATGGACAATCTACCGTTTTCAGGCAGAAAGAAAGGTTTTTATTATATAAAATGACATGTAGGACACAGGGCAGACCACTAGGGACAAGGGGTGTGTGTTTTTTTTTACATACAGTACTGTAATCTATAAGATTACAGTATACTGTATATATAGTGTTTGTTTACTTTTTTGAATTTGGCGCCGATCTCCGCTCCCGTGCGTCGTAACGTCGCAGGGAACGGATATCAGCGGCACAGGAGGACGCTGTGTGAATCGAGCGAGGTCCCGCTTGCTCACACAGCGTGGTGACATCGCTGGATCCAGGAGAAAGTAAGCCAGCGCGCGCTGCAGGCTCTGCATATCTACCCCAAGCGTGACTCGGGGTTACCGATTTTGGTAGAAAAAATCAACCCCGAGTCACGCTCGGGGATACCGCCAGGAGGGTTAAAGCAAAAAGCCATTTATTTTGGCAGATTCACAAATTAAAAATAAACAGAACGGCAGCACTTGATCAGATAGCAAAATACATGCAGACTTGGATTTCCAACATGATCAAGGATAAAATGGCAAACCTCAGGAGGCACAAAAAAAAAAAAATCAGAAGCAGCAGCACATAACCAAAGGAACCCAAGCTGTGGTAGTCCAAACAAGTTCACTTTTGGGGGGAATCAACTGGAAGGCAGGGAATCACTTTCTTGTCTTCTTTGCAGCCTTCCTTCCAGGCTGCCTTACAGCGGATCTTCCACGGACCCGTACACGGCCCCTTGCAGGTGGGGATGATGTGGCAGCAGGAGGATGATGTTCAGCAGGCCGGGCCGGGTCACATAGCCCAGTGTCCCTGGTCAGCATGTCCCTCTCCATCCACCAAGAGACCTGATTAATCAGGCCCTTTGCCAGTCTCCTTTGCTCCTCCCCCCTTGGTTTAGATCATGAGCCACGGAGGCGCTGTAGGCTTCAGTTGGGTTGAGGGGGGCCCTCATTAGAGCACTAGCCTCCCGAATCATCTGGAGGCTTTCGTCCTCCACCTGCCTCATGCGCCTCCTTCGGCCTGGTTGCCTCATCTGGAGGGGAGGAACTTGGCTGGTGGTGCTGAGCCTGGGCCTGGGGACCTGCTGAACGCCACTGGGCCCGGCCTCCTCCTGGCTGACACTGACCCCTTCCGCCTGGCTGACATGTTCCTCATCAGGAGCTGCCACCTCCTGGCTGGTCTGTTCTTCCTGTGTAAAAAAAAAGGGACATGTTGTAATATTTTGCACAATCAAATCACACACATTTTCATGCTCGAGACTGTTTTAGTTTTTATTCATTTAACTTGAACAGACTCTCCTTCTGACCCCTGCAGTTGTCATCTCTGAACACCTATTTGTATGCCCACGACTTTTTTTTTTTTTTCCCAGCTTGGCTTTTAGTTTCCAATATCAAGTCAATAAACAAACAATAATTAGCAGCCCAGAAATATTTTGGAAACTACTATACCTCATCAGTGAAGACTCGCATATCTGGGTCCATGTCAGCCAGCCCCTCTGCGGACTCTGCAGGGCTGTGTGGATCTGGGGAAGTTCCGCTGTAAGGTAGCGTGGAAGGAAGGCTGGAAGGAAGACTCGAAATTGACGCCCTGCTCTCCATTTGATCCCCCAAAAAAGCCATCTCTTTGTAGTACCACAGCTTGGGCTCCTTTGGGTGACTTGCTGCTGCTCCTGATTTTTTTTTGGTGTTCTCTGTAAGATCTTCAATATGTGCTCCTGAGGTTCGCGATTTTATCCTTGACCATGTTGTAATTGCATTCTGGAACCCAAGTCTGCATGTAGGTTGCTATCTGTTCCAGTGCTGCCGCTCTGAGGTCTTTTCTGTGGTAGGAAGGCTCCCTTGTATCCCACAGGATGGGCATTTCCCGATATTTCTGTATCAATCAGAGAATATTCTCCTGTCCCTGTAATAGGTCCATCCTTATTCTTTATTTTTATTTTTCTAATTTTAGTCTAGATTAACAAAAGACAAATAAACAGAACACACGATTTTAAAAAGGCTCAGCTTTGACATTGTCAGAATATGTGCCCCAAAATGTATGACCTATTAATACAAACACAGTGTCTCCTGCTGCTAAAATGCAGGCCAGCTCTGCCCCATTGTTGTACCAAACATTGATTTTACATGCAGACCCTTTGGTTCCATTTCACTAAATACGTGGCATCTATAACCATCCACAATTATTATTAATGATAGCATTCATCAAGGCACTATTTCATGTGTAGATATCCTGCCCCTCAGCATTGATGACATAAGACACTTCCTAATTACCTCTGTCCAACCAACACAGAACAATACTTGCATGATCTGAATACACCAGACAAAAATTAAAAAGAGGTAGAGCATTCTTTACATCTAGATTTTGTGATGTGTCCAAGCATTTGGAGAACAAAATACCATTTTGGTCCCTAAGATACATAATAGCGTTAAAAGGGTGCAAACAACAGACCAAACCCCCATCCCATGGCTCTCAAGTTTCTAGGCCTCTGCTGATCCCATGTTGTAATTTCTTACCTTCGTCTCTGTAGCTCCTCGCTTAGAACGCTCGAATAATCTCCGCGTAACCTACATATTCACGCCGTTTTCCTTTTATACACTCCGTGTATGCATGAAAGCCGCCCTCGTCACCTTTGCCATGCCCCTAATCAATGTGAAATGGAAAGATGGCGTTAACTCTGTAGCGTCTATAAACGCTCGAATAATCTCCGCGTAACCTATGTAATCACGTCGTTTTCATTCTATACACTCCGCGTATGCATGTATCGCCGCCCTCGTCACCACCCATGATGGAACATTTGCTCTTTTCCACACCCCTAATCACTGTGAAATGAAAAAATGGTGATGTCACACGAGCGTGCACTAAGCTCTCAGCCTGAAAATGAAGGGACAGAGGCAGGAACGTCCCGATCCAGGCCCAAACGCTATAAGGCCACTAATATGGGTTTAGAAGAGATGGTGGAGTTAGTTGACATACTGCAGAGGAAGGACTACGACGGGGAACATGGCCCATACAAGACCCCTAACCGCAGAAAGGCGAAAATTATGGACAAGGTGGCGAGGAGAATTCATGAGATGTTTGGTGTCACGAGATCAAAAGAACAGCTCCGGAAACGTTGGTCGGACTTGAAACTGCGGGAGCCACATCAGTTTAAGATGATCAAGAAAATTAATAACAAAAGTAAGTCCTTTTTTTGTTTTTGGTTCAATTGTCTTTATTAATTTGTTGTCATGTATATTTCTACATCTGCCTCCTTGGCCTCGTTGGACTTTTGAACACATGTTGAAAATGTATGTTTTTTTGGAAAATAGCTATCTTTTTCAACGATCGTAATAGTAAACATCGTAACATCACATCGTTTCTCAGAAATCCGGGAACAACACACCTGTACATGGCTATCTGGCAAAAAAACAATGTTTGTAAACATTGTGGAAAAGATGATTTTTTTATTTAAATTAATAGAATGTTAAAGGCAAACAGGATTCATTCTCAACAGTGATAATAAGCAGCTGTTTTCCCATCTGGAATCAAGAGCACCTGTGTCTCCCCAAAAAAAAAAAAAAAACATTTTTAGGGTCTCTGAGAAAGAATTTATAGGGGGGACATCCATGTGTGTCACTTCACTAAAAAGGGGCAGGATCAGAGCTTGGGCTATAAGTCATCTAAAAATTTAGTTTTGGCTTGGTGGAAGAAGACAAAAAACAATACAAATTTAAAGCCTCTTCTAAGCAATGTGTGCGATTTCTGCTCTCCAATATCTGTGTGCTGATGAGTATACCTTTTGTTTTGTGTTATTTAGGGGAAAGAAGACAACAGCATTTGGAGGAGGCAGGGAGGGCCAGACACGCCAAAAAAAGACCATCTCGGCATGAGGAGGATGTGGAAGGAGTGGTGGAAGGAAGAGAGGAGGAAGAAGCCATTTTGGAAGGAGGAGTTATGGAAGATGAAGGGGAAGTTGAGGAAGAAGAAGTTGGATTTATGGAAGATGAAGGAGGATTTATGGAAGAAGAAGGAGGAATTATGGAAGATGAAGGAGGAGTTGTTGAAGATGAGGGTGAAGTTGTTGAAGAAGGTGGAGTTGTTGAAGATGAGGGTGAAGTTGTTGAAGAAGGAGGAGTTGTTGAAGATGAGGGTGAAGTTGTTGAAGAAGGAGGAGTTGTTGAAGATGAGGGTGAAGTTGTTGAAGAAGGAGGAGTTGTTGAAGATGAGGGTGAAGTTGTTGAAGGAGGAGTTGTCGAAGAAGGAGAAGTTGTTAAAGTTAGTGAGGTGGAAATGAGCAGCCCATCAGGTCAGTGTCACCCCAGCTTTATAGGGCAAAACAGATGTAGATAGGCCTGCAAAATAATAATTTTTGCTCATTTTTATTTTTTTAGGGGATGAAGATGGTGTTCCGCACTTTTCACGTCCAAGTGCACAAATCATAATACAGCAGAATATGGAGTGCAGCACAGAGATGGACAATATGAAGCAAAGGATGTTAGTCATTGAACAGTTTTTTAAAAATATAATCGACATGATGGGCCGTGTCAAAAACTGAACCCCCCCGCCCATCCCCCGCCCATCCCCCGCCCAACCATTTTTTAAGTGTGCCAACATGTGCTATCTGCCATCACAGAATATCGATTGTCTGTGCTTTGTGGGTACAACCCCCTCCTCGATTCTCAAGTAGTTGAGAGGAAGGGTTTGCACCCACAAAACACATACATTGATCACCCATGATGGCAGATAGCACATGAGGGCATTTGTCTGTGTATCTCTGTTGAAGAAATCACATTTGGCTACTGACACTGAATGTGTGTATCTTCAAATTTTGGCGTGTTCCGGTGTGAAATCACACCATGACTGTTGTTGTGAATAGAGAAAAGTTAGAACATTGTAAGTTCTATTGTTTGTACATTTTATCCTTTGTAGTAAAAAATATTTTTGGAAAATCAACAACCAAATAAAAAAATAAAGATCAAAAAAGTTAATCAAAAAAATAAAAACCAAAAAAAGAATAAAAAAATATTTGAAAAAAAAAATATATTAACAAATATATATATTTGATAATAAAAAATATCGTCAAAAAATATATATATTATTTAAAAAATATATAGTAAAAAAATTAAGATATATTTTCCACAAAAAAAAAAGCAAAAAAAAATCTTACTAAATTGTGAAAAATGTTTAGCTCAAAAAACCCCACATTTTGTGGGTAATGAACACGCTGCAAATAAAAAATCAAAATCAGAAAAATTAGTGGCTTCTTCTTTCTATGCTCAATACCCAGTTTGTAGATGAGTGAATAATGTGCAATTGTGGTTATTTACTAAAACTTGAGAACTAAATTTGTCACTAGAAGTGCACTAGTTAGTTGGAGAACCAGGAAGACAGATAAAAAGAGAAAAAGCAATAATGACAAACATTTGTATAAAGTCCAATGGTCAAATTATTTATTATTTCTGTGAATATTTCTTTCTTTTGGGGGCCGAATTAGAAAGAAATATGATCAGGCATAGCAATGGCCCCCCGACCCATGAAGTACTCAACATATTTGTTGCGTTCCTCACGAGCAGAATGGGTGGCCAAGCCAGCGCGACCAGTGTCCAGCCCAGGAAGGGTATATGAGGGTAGTCCTGCCTCAGCACCGATGTTGAGTAGGTACGCCTGGGAGTGCCTGCGTAAAAAATTGTGCAAAATGCAGCAGGCAAAAACAACGGTGTTCAATTTATATTCCGCCAGGTGTATCGCTGTCAGGAACAGGCGGAACCGGCTGGTGAGTATCCAAAAAGGCATTCTCGACTACCCTCCGGGCTCTGGCCAGCCGATAGTTGAACACCCTCCTCTCTGAGGTGAGGGTCCTCTGGGGAAAAGGCCGCATGAGGTGAGGTCCAAGCCCAAAAGCTTTGTCCGCTAAAAAAACAAACGGAAGTCCTTCCACGTTGTCTTCATCCGGTGGCAGTTCCAGACCACCAGTTTGTAGACGCCTGTAGAATTCAGTCCGCGCGAACACTCCCCCATCAGACAGCCGGCCGTTCTTCCCCACGTCCACATACAAAAATTCGTAGTGTGCCGACACCACCGCCATCAACACGATACTATGAAAACCTTTATAGTTAAAATAGTAGGACCCCGAACGGGGTGGCGGCACTATGCGGACGTGTTTCCCATCTATTGCTCCACCGCAGTTCGGAAAATCACACCGCTGGGCAAATTGGGAAGCCACAGTCTGCCATTCCTGTGGCGTGGAGGGAAGCTGTGGGGACAAACAAATAAAGAAAATTAGTACTTTGGCACATAAACATTGCAAACATAATCCTACAACCTTGTGCAACATCACAGTATTCAAATTGCATAAAAAAATTGTGCAGGGAGTATTTCTGGCCACAAATATATAGGCCCACTTAATTAATAGACTCCACACCCCTCTGATGGGGAAATAAACAGTTTTAGGGTGGGGGGGAGAACTACAATGGAGTAGACCAAAAAATGGCAATACAAAAATAGGCTAGGTGTGGTTGTCCCTAGGATAGCATGCTGGACAGGTTAATAGTGGGTAAGGTAAAAATATGCAGGTAGGCCAACAAAAAAAAAACAGGGAAAGCTTATATCAACATGCATAGGGAGAAAAGGGAACGTTCAACACACAGCATATTACAATCATGGTTATTCTGGAAAAATCAAAGAAATACAATACTTTTGCACACATTATTAAAGACAGATTGTGATGTTAAAATGAGGAAACTTACCTTAATATACTCCTCCTGCAGAGCTTGTATGATGGCAGAACACGTCTCCGGTATGATGATCGCCTGGGGAGAGATGCCTGTCGAGAACTTGAGGTCCTGCAGGCTCCTCCCAGTTGCCAGGTACTGCAAAGTGGCAATAAGCCTCTGCTCGGCCGTGATGGCTTGGCGCATCACAGTGTCCTGCCTCGTGATATAGGGGGACAGAAGATCCAGCAGATGGTTGAAAACGGGGTCCGTCATACGGAGAAAGTTCCTAGAATCCCAACTTCTCGGGAAATGAAGCTGGTGCTGACAGAATATGTTCAAAACTTAATCCAAAAACAGGCCATAGTGGAAGTACCACCTCCACAAAGGGGAAAAAGCTTCTACTCGCCTCTGTTCTTGGTAAAGAAAAAGACCGGGGATTTGCGCCCCGTTCTAGATCTGAAAAATCTCAATCGTTCAATCCTAGTGGAGACATTCAAGATGGAAAGCCTACAATCAATCCTCTATGCCATAAACATTGGCGACTGGATGCTCTCCGTGGATTTGAAGGACGCTTACCTGCACCTTCCTATTCACACCGCTTTCCAGAAGTTTCTCAGTTTCTCGGTGAATCATCAACACTTTCAATTTCAAAGCCTTCCGTTCGGAATTTCCACCGCTCCCAGAACATTCACCAAGGTACTGCTACCAGTAATAGCTTTACTAAGGGAGCAAGGTTTGAGAGTCCACCATTATCTGGACGACATTCTACTGCTCGCAGACAACCAAGAGTCTCTTCTACTCCATCGAGATACCCTAACATCCACCCTTCAAAAATTTGGGTGGCTGATAAACTGGAGGAAAAGCAATCTCCAACCTACCCAAAGAATGGTTTTCCTGGGAGCAGAACTAGATACCTGGCTCAATACCATAGACACTCCTGCTCGCCCCCTCCCCTCGCAAGAGGCTTTCTCCACACAAGGGAGAAAGCCTCGCATTACTGTGTGTAGTTACAGACAGAAGAACAGGAAGTGAGGATTTCTCAGAAGAAATAAGGACATTTAAAAGCAAAATGGAAGAATGAGGTAAGTGAAGGAGGACTGCACTAAGGTAAAGGAAGCTATTTAGGGAATTTTTTTTTTACCTTTACAATCCCTTTAACACTGAATTTAGGGCACAGCATCACGCTCTGCAGCTAAGCACAAACTACTATACTCCGGTCTATCGAGTGTATTACTGGCCATTGGACTGCTTTTATTGGACATGGGGATGAAATGTTGAGGCTTATCTTAGAAGTCAAGGAACCAGAACCCCTATCAAACAAGCAAGGCTTTTTTAATAACCAAGGTATTAAATAAATTGTGATACATATCCCATGCAGGACTTCTACATAAAAAACTAATAGTCGCTTTAAAGCCCAACACTACTGTTCTTGGCAGGGCAACAACATCCCGCATTCATAATGATGGTCTAGTCTCTTGGGGCCAGATTCAGGTACAATTACGTTACGCTGCGGCGGCGTAACGTATCCCATTTACGTTACACCGCCGCAGGTTTACAATGTAAGTGCCTGATTCACAAAGCTCTTACCTGTAAACTTGCGGCGGTGTAACGTAAATCCGCTCGGCGCAAGCAGGCCTAATTCAAATGGGGCGGGCACCATTTAAATTAGGCGCATTCCCGCGCCAAACGTACTGCGCATGCTCCGTTCGTCAAATTACCCAACGTGCATTGCGCTAAATGACGTCGCATTGGTTTCGACGTAAATGGCGTCCAGCGCCATTCACGGACGACTTACGCAAACGACGTGAATTTAAAAATTTCGACACGGAAACGACGGCCATACTTAACATGGGTTACACCACCTAGAGGGCAGCCTTAGTTTTACGCGGCGTATCTCGACAGAAACAACGTAAATTTAGAGCGACGGGTAAAGCGTACGTTCGTGAATTGCCGTAACTAGTCATTTGCATATTCTACGCCGACCGCAATGAAATCGCCACCTAGCGGCCAGCCTAGAATTGCATCCTAAGATCCGACGGTGTAAGTCAATTACACCTGTCGGATCTTAGGGCTATCTATGCGTAACTGATTCTATGAATCAGCCGCATAGTTACGACGGGCGGATCACAGATATACGCCGTCGTATCTCTTTTGTGAATCTGGCCCTTGATGCTTACAAATTGCCCAGTAGGAAATATTCTAATATTGTTGAATGGGTGAAATATACATATCAAATATCATGTTTATTTTTAAATACAGCTGGAGCCACTTCTGATAAATACCTCTGCAAATAGGCACTGTCCAGACCTATTAGTGCAATTAAGTGCTGTGGTTTGTGGGCCTTTAAAAAATCCGAAAACTATCAATCTAATTTCATTCTACCTAATCTCTAGTGTTAATTTCGTAAATGAAAATATTTTCATCAGCTGCATGTTTTCATTGTTGAAAAATAAACGAAAATAAAATTTTAATTAAGTAAATTGAAGAAAACTATGACAAAAATCAATTCCAATTTTCGGCAACGAATGAAAACGGAACAAAATAGTGAGGGAGGGACGTTTACCCACCTGAACTTTTGCTTTCCTCAGAGTTCCATCTGTCTGTTAAACCCCCAGCGCTCCCATCAATCCTTTCCTATTCCTATGCAGTTCCACATGCAGTTATCTTATTTATTTATTTTCTTAATATTAAATGTTGGTAATATATTCAGGTAATATGTGCAATGGCATTACAGCCAATAGAGTTTACAGTTTTTTAAAATATATATTTAACATTGCAAACTTAGTTTATTAATAAAGCCCTTATATATCACAACTGCTAAAAATCTGTGTCTGTAGTGCATGTTCAAACCTTAATACCATAAATAATAACATTCTATTCGATTTTTATTCCAGGAGTATATAATGAGTATGGAGATTCTGGAGAAATAATAAATAATGCAATTTAAGCAAACCCATTAGATTTTAGTCAACTAAAATGTACTGGAGATTTTGGTCAACTAAAATGTACTGGAGAGATTTTAGTTGACTAAAATATGACTAAAACTAGAACAATTCTGATGACTAAAATATGACTAAAACTAAAATGTAATTTTAGTCAAAAGACTGACTAAAAAAAATAAAATAAATTGATGTCAAAATTAACACTGGTAAGCTCTTAAAAGTAGTCTATACATTATGGTTAATTCCACAAAAAAATGATATAGAGGCTTTCTTTACAATTTCTCTTGCAGTACACTGAAGAGAGAATGTGTAGCCTGTGCAGTGGTCTTGACGTCCTTAAATGCTAGAATCCATGCCGAGGTGATGTCATATCATCTTGAGGACAGTACTTTAGCAACAATGTCGCAGAGGAGAGAATTGGATCTCTTCAATGGGCTGGCATGGGAATTCCTTGAGACATCAGTTGTGGATTCCTACTATCAGCCCCAAAATGTTTCTAATGCCTCGTACACAAGGTCGGACTTACAGGGGAATTTAAGTAAGATTGTATTTCCTAAAGTTGTAGTGTTGGTTTTATCTCCCTTTTAGAATTTGATGCTAAGCTTAATTACTCTTTAACAATGGGAAAAAACGTATGGTTAGCAAGGCAACGAGTGCAGCTGATTTTCACTTCCTATTTAACTGGGCATATAGGGCCAGATTCACAGTCGAGATACGACGGAGTATCTCTCAGAGTATCTATGCGACTGATTCATAGAATCAGTTACGCATAGATATCCCTAAGATCCGACAGGTGTAATTGTTTTACACTGTCGGATCTTAGGATGCAGTACCGCGGCCGCCGCTGGGGGGAGTTTTCGTCGTAAACCAGCGTCGGGTATGCAAATTAGGAGTTACGGCGATCCACGATGGATTTTCGCGTTCGCTATGTCGCCACTAGTCTAGTTTCCCGTCGCAAAGTTAGTCGTCGTTTTTGGTGCCTTAACTTTACACAGCAATCGTATTGCTGTATAAAGTATGGCCGTCGTTCCCGCGTCGAAATTTAAAAATTCACGTCGTTTGCGTAAGCCGTCCGGGAATACGGAATTACGCTACACGCGTCGCCGTTCGAAAAAATGACGTCACTTCGCGCAAAGCACGGCGGGAGTTACGAAACGGAGCATGCGCAGTAGGTCCGGCGCGGGAGCGCGCCTAATTTAAATGGGACACTTGCGGCGGTGTAATGTATCTACGATACGTTACGCCGCCACACTTCTACCTGAATCTGGCCCATAATACCTGTTGATATACCCTGGTTATGATACAAGTGGTGTATGAATAGAGACCATTTGTTAAAATGGAAACCAGAAAAAAAAATTTTTTTATCGGTGCATAATGCATAGAAGATTGTTGTTTGTGTCCCCATAAAAGGACAATTCTTTTTACTTTACGTCTCACAGATATGACAAGAGGTGAGTGGAAATCTTTCCAAAGTGAGGCGAAATTTCTCACTTTTGACAGTAACCAACACATTTGCACGTTTATTTTTATTCCTGTGATAACTTTTACATTTTGAAGTTTTCCCTATTTCTGTAACAAATGGTAACAGACAGCATTAAATACCTGATACACTCCATCCACAACTAAAAAAGACAAACATTTTGGCTGGAGTCCTACTTTAATTGTGAAAATTTTGCGATAACCATTGAAAGTTATTATTTTGTGATTAGGGAGAAAGGATCTTCTCTAATGCCGCGTACACACGGTCATTTTTTGTCTTGTAAAAAAACGTTGTTTTATATCATGAAAAAAAAACTGAGTTTTTCAAACTTAATTTTTAAAAACGTTGCCCACACACCATCGTTTTCTGAAAATGCTCTTGCAAAGCGCGGTTACGTACAACACATACGACGGCACTCTGTTCCATTCAAGCTCGCGTCATAACTTGATCCTGAGAATGCGCGGGTTTAAAAACGTTGTTTTAAACGTCGTTTTAGCCCACACACGATAATTTTTTATGACACAAAAAACGACATTTTGAAAAACGACATAAAAAATTTAAGCTTGTTCGAATCTTTTTTTGGTCGTTTTTTAGAAGACAAAAAACGATGTGAAGCCCACACACGATCATTTTAAATGACGTTTTTAAAAATGTCGTTTTATTTCATCACAAAAAACGACCGTGTGTACGCGGCATAAGGAAAGTGATGTTTTATATTGATGGTAGTCAAGTTACTGCACCATGTCCATCCAGAGAATTTACCAGTATTGTTGAGCTTTTCTTATCTGCAGCACATCTCTGTGAAAAAGAGCTAATGGAAAGTCTGACTTGTCAGGGTTATACTTTATGACTGTCTAGAATGTCTAAAGCAGCATTGTCATGATTTGTGGATTCTGTATCTAGCAGAATGTCAAAAACCAAGACAGGAATGCTGCAACAAAGTGTCGGATAATGGCTTGAACAGGAACAGAAAATCTAGTGAAGTTGAAGAAAATATTTATTGCATTGCTTAAAATCAGGTGGATCAAGAGGCATTCATAACATCAGATTTTATTTTTAAACTTTTACAAGGTTTTGCATTAAAACAAAGATCTCCTCTCTTCCTCCCAACAAACTATAGACATATACCATAACCCTTCTCATCCACAACAGAACTTCAGCAATTAACAAATAATCTCTGCAAAGATAACTACATAGATAACTGTATGGGCTAATGAACACGCAGATAATTAACAATATGCCACTGATAATTAGCACATTGGCTTGTCAGGGAAATCCTTTACAATTGTTTGTTACTAATAATACAAAAGAAACCAGCAGACAAATGACAATTGAAATTGGCAATCATTACTTGTAAATAAGGACCAAAAAGCCCTATACAGAACTAGTAACAGACGCTATTTAAAACACATTTAAAGTGATATTAAAGCAATTTTTGTTATTTGTCACCTCTGTGCCTGCCAAGAGCTATGGAGTCTCTCTGGAGCTTCAATTTGTGTATGCTCCCAATCTTATGTGAAGCTGCTCCCAGCAAGCAGCGCAAAAGACACACAGACAAAATGGGGGGGGGGGGGGGCACACAAAGTGGTAACTCTGCCGGGATTCCATAAGTCTCACGTTCCACCAGGCACCCACATACACGAAGTATGAGGATCAAGCACAGATGTGAAAAATAACAAAAAAACAAACAGCCGAACAAACAAGAACATGCATGTCCTGCTATCAGCTTCTCATTTTTGTAAAAAAAATGGCTTTAAAATCACGAGATTGAGTATTTTGACTGGTTGTAGCCATTTACCCTAGCAGTTCAAAAAATAAATATCTCTCCTAATTTCTGTTTGAAATTGGATCCCTGGTGTGTCCAGAGGACAATAGACTTACTAGAAATTTCTTTTATCACACCTGACCTTTCTTGATTGACCACTCAAACCAGATTCTGAAAGCATATACCCTTCCAGCTCTGAGCATTCCAAAGCCATATTCCTTTTTTAGTAGTAGAAGTCTGTTAAAGCGGAGGTTCACACAAAAAGTGAACCTCCACTTTTTGCATCTCTCCCCCCCTCCGGTGTCACATTTGGCACATTTCAGGGGGGAGGGGGTGCAGATACCTGTCTGAGACAGGTATTTGCACCACTTCCGGGTTCTGACTCCCGCAAGGAATTCCAGCCTCGTGACATCACACCCTCGCTGTCTTCTGGGAAACACTGTTCCCAGGAGAGAGCGGGGACCAGTGACGGCGTGCCACGATCCTCGCGCATGTGCAGTAGGGAATCTGGCAGTGAAGCCGCAAGGCTTTACTTCCTGATTCCCTCACCGAGGATGGCGGCGGAAGCCTCAGCAGCTGACATCGCGGGCGTGCTGGACAGGCAAGTGTCCATTTTTTAAAAGTCAGCAGCTGCAGTATTTTTAGCTGCTGGCTTTTTTTTTTTTTAAAACGGGTGGACCTTGGCTTTAAGGCCATTTGATAATACAACTAGAGTAAATCAGCTTTGTTTTGATGATAGCTTAGATACGAAACATCTTCAAAACTAGAGAACAAGTCCAGTTGAGCGTGACCAACTAGTATTAGATGTATTATGATTTGGATATATGAGAACCTTCAACTTTACTGAAGGGAATTTAACCAGATTAAACTCATGTAACCCAGGCCTTTTGCTTGTTGAGTAAAAGTGTACGTACTGTATGTTGACATGTAAACTCAATATGTCAGAGCCTTAGGTCACATTGTGAAGCATACAAGTAAAGTGATCAACCTTTTTTCCTTCAATACAATCAATGACCAGATATTTCCAGTAGCATGCGGACTATGTGTTAAACATTGCTGAGATAGAAATGTGTTTTGTGAATCATTTCATCTAATTGTATATCAGTTACAAATGAGGACCTAGTGTCAGTTTTGAATTGCAGTGATGTTAAGTAAGACAAGCAGTTTATCGCACATTTAAGCAATGCACGTGAGCTCCAAGGCACAATTATAGTAGAGGGCAATGCAACCAAGCTGCAGTGCACAGCAATGCACGTGTTCAGGGCCAGATTAAGAACATCATGGGCCTGGTGCTGAGGATTTTGATGGGGCCTTTTAGGCTGCATTCACACCTCCGCGAAAAGTAACGCCGCGTACGCGGCGTATTTTGCCGCAAATAGTGTAACTTTTTTTTTACAAATCCTTTCTATTGCTTTGTATGGCCGAACGCCAATGCCGCCTGAAAAAAAGGGTCCGGGACTTTTTTTCATGCCGCAGGTGTACCATCTCATAGACAGCAATGGGAATTCTCCCCTCCAGCGGCACGAGCGGCCGGCGTCGGGCGTTTTGTCGCGGAGGTGTGAATGGGGTGTAATAAATAATAAATAAATGCGTGGGAATGACATGAACGCAGCCCAGCCAAGGCAAGTGACCAAAGGCACAGAACCCAGAAGGAAGACCGGGTGAAGATGGAAGTGTCCAGGCCCCGCCTGATTCATCGCAGCACTGGAGGGCTCAGTCTGAAAATGTAAGTGTACACTAATGTGCTAATATGCTGTGCATACTTGTACGTTGTGGCATAACCTACCCCAGGGCCTCTAAAAAGTAGTAATGTCAGGAAAGTTTACTACCGCTTTATTATCACAGGATCCCAGGAGCCTCTCATGGGGCCCCCTACTGACCCGGTGGACGGTGGCCCTTGGGCAGTGCCTAAGTGCACAGTTGCCAACATTTAAAAAATATTTTCAGGGCCACTTTTTTATATAAGTGCTATATTTAGAGTAGCTGAGATCCCCGATGTTCCTCTATACATCATAGTAGTAATCACAAAATTAAATGAGTACTAATAATGGGGCAGAACAAATATGAGAACTGATATTTCCTTTAGTTGAACTAACAAAAGTGTGTCCATTCTAGAGCTGGTAACATTGAGGATATTCAGTATAATTTTAAAGAACTGTTTTTGTGGCTAACCAACATAGTTGAGGAGTATGGACGGTATATAAGTGGGAAGTATGTGCAGGTGAGGGAGAGGAATGTGGAGGGTCTAACAGTGGGCACTATGTACAGGAGAGGAGTACAAAGGGTACGGAAAAAAGCACTATGTACAGGAGAGGAGTGTGAAGGGTATGACAATGGGCAGTATGTACAGGAAGAGTGAGGGGGTATGAAAGAGGGTAGTACGTACCAGAGAGAAGTGTGGAGGGTATGATGGGGCAGTATGTACAGGAGAGGAGTGTGGAGGGTATGACAGTGGGCAGTATGTACAGGAGAGGAATGTAGACGGTATGATAGTGGGCTCTATGTATAGGAGAGGAGTGTGGAGGGTATGACAGTGGGCACTATGTATAGGAGAGGAGTGTGGAGGGTATGACAGTGAGCAGTATGTACAGGAGAGGAGTGTGGAGGGTGCGACAGTGGGCACTAAGTACAGGAGAGAATTGTATGACAGCAGGCACTATGTACAGGAGAGGAGTGTGAAGGGTATGACAGTGGGCGCTATGTATAGGAGAGGAGTGTGGAGGGTATGACAGTGGGCACTATGTACAGGAGAGGAGTGTGTAGGGTATGACAGTGGGTACTATGTATAGGAGAGAAGTGTGGAGAGTATGACAGTGGGCACTATGTACAGGAGAGGAGTGTGGAGAGTATGACAGTGAGCACTATGTACAGGAGTGGAAGGATATTTAGGGACTGAGTAGTGGATAAGCGGGTCATACATGGATTGAAATTACGCCAATTATGCAGAGACCAGCCATAGTCAATCTATGTATGGGCTAGCTGGTTTTACACAAGTCAATCTATTAATCAACTTGAGTACAACCAGCCTGTTTTTTTTTTCTTAAAACAATCAGTGCTGCCAGCTAAAGTTAGCAACACTGATCATTGTACGCACTGGCAGAACACAATAACACTGCAGGAGTTATTCCCCCATCCACAGGTCAGCAGGTGAGAGGGTGTGTGGGGACAGGCTGGGGAGAGATACTAGTCAGTGGCTGGGTAGGCACTGGTAGTATCAGAGCCAGATACACACAGGTTACATATGCCACGATCGTTAGAGCGAGAACAATAATTCTAGTACTAGACCTCCTCTGTAACTCTAAACATGTAACCTAAAAAAATGTAAAGCATCGCTTAGGATACCAAAAAAAATTGAGCTAACTTAACTAACTAACTGTTTTTTTAATGAATGAAACATTTTTTTCCAAAAAAACATGTTTGAAAAATTGCTGCGCAAATACCGTGCTAGAGCTGCACAATTAATCGTTAAAAAAATCGTGATCTCGATTCAACCCCCCTGACAATCTTCAATGCAGAGTTTGCTGATTCTTTCATATAACAAGTGGAGAGACTTTCAGCTGTCAAAAGAAAATATCTGGGCAGTCTGCCAAGTTTTTAACAGGAAACATTGTAACTGACACTTCCTTCTTAGATCAAAGGGATACACTTCTGTGTGTAAAGAACAAATCTGGGCAGTCTGCAAAGTTTGTAAACAAAATGAAACATTGTAACTAACTAACATTGTAACTAAATTTAACCACTTAAAGTCCAACACTTGTTTCTTAAGTTAAAAAGCAATATTATTTGCTAGAAAATTACTTGGAACTGCCAAACATTATATATATTTTAGCAGAGACTCTAGGGAATACAATGGCTATTGCTGCAATATGTTATTTCACACTGCATTTCCCCACTTCAATGAATAATAAAAACCATAAAAACAAAACAGTGAAGTTAGCCCATTTTTTTTTTTTTTTGTTTTAATGTGAAAGATGATGTTACGCCGCAACAATCGTGCGAGAATCGTGATCTATCTTCTAAGCAAAAAAATTGCAATTCTCATTTTAGCCAGAATCGTGCAGCTCTGTACCCTGCAACATAAAAAGTGCAAAGACCACCATAGAGTAATTTTCTAGCAAAAAACAAATGATGATTTTCACATGTAGTAGAGAAGTGTCAGAATTGGCCTGGGTGGCAAGGGGTTAATTACCATGAGTAATATACAAATAATTATTATAAGCACTGTGATCCTATCAGTCTGCTGTAGTGTGTCAGCTTGTATTTATATTGGCCGCTCTGAATGTAGCTTCTGACAGGCTGTGCAAGCAGGCCCGTATCTCCGGAACCATAAATGATAGCCATCCCATATTTTAACCAGTTGTGGGGTAGCTCTTCCCATGCCTACCCCCAAATGTGGGGTTTCTGTGACCTCTGGTCATCGAGCTACAACCCCCCAAATTCGATCTTAAAAAAAAAAAATAAAAAAAAAAAAATAAAATTTTTTTTTTTTTTTTTTTTTGGGCAAATGGGCCTATCTTGAGAAAGGGGCCTGGAGCTGCAGCTCCATCAGCCCCATTGTTAATCCGGCCCTGCACGTGTTGTCCATCGTTGTGCAGTGCATGCATAAAGAAGTTGCAATAATGTATGATATAGCCTAAATGGACACTATGGGCCCTTTCACACTGATGTGCTTTTGAAACACGTGATAAAAAATAATGATCTTTAGCAAGCAACATTCATCCCACATTAATAATTATCCTACTAATGTTAATGTGTACTGTAAATTGCCTCCAGTATTTCTCCTGATTCTTCTTATTGGAGGTTGCCTCTTTGCTAAAGCCCAGAGTCCTTGAGCAGCAGTAAATCTTTAGGCTGACAACAGGTCGGCCTCTAGTGGCTTTGATTTTCGGCACAATGCTAAAAACGGAGAGCAAATAAGCATGTACAGAGCAGGGTGAGACAGTGTACTACTGGATTTTAAACAGTATAGACACTTATTTCTAATGTTTTACATGGTTATACCAGCAAAAAAAGGCCAACATGAAGTGATCTAGCAGGACTTAATTTTCTGACTAAGGGCCCTTTTACACACTCTGTAGCAAAATTGGGGTAAAACGCATATGCTTTTTTACCACGCTTTTGCTGTGTTTCCTGTACGTTTCTGTGCATTTTTGGGTTGCCTGCACCTGTGAAAAATGGACATGTGACTCAAAAACGTACCAAAAATGCAAATTGCAGTGCGATTTTACAGCAATTTCAATTAATTTCACCAAAGATGCAACACTTTTCAAAGTGCACCCCATTAACAGCGCAGTGGTGTGAGAAGTCCAATAAGATTTAAAGGAAAACATTTTTCTTGTGTTTTTCTTGCAGAGTAAAAACGCAGGAAAACGTATCAGTGTGAAAGGGGCCTAAAGTTCCACTTTAAGGGCTCTTTCACACTGTTGCACTTTTGATGCATTCCTATTGACTTACATTGGAAGGTGCTTTTTTGGTGTGCTTTTGAAAAACTGCACTAAAGATGCAGCATGCGAGACTTCACAAAACTCAGCGCTCCTGCAGTGTGAATAGTTACATACTATGCTTTTATTGCCCTGGAGAAGTACTGCAAAAGCAAACCAATGTGAAAGTGGCCTTACTAAGAGAAAAGTTACTGGGGTAAAATCTTCTGTGGAAAACCATTCTTGATTTTCTAAGGAATTCAGGTATTTTTGACCATAAAGGGATTGAGAATTTCTGCTGCCACAATTTGCCTCCTGTTCTGCTAAACAGACAGTTAAAGATATGATCTGAGGCATGGTGAACCTCCGCTTTTTGGATCCCTCCCCCCTCCGGTGTCCCATTTGGCACCTTTCGGGCAGGAAGGGGGTGCAGATACCTGTCTGAGACAGGTATTTGCACCACTTTCGGGTTCTGACTCCCGCGGGAGTCCAGTCTCATGACGTCACCCTCCCTATTGTCTTCTGGAAAACACTGTTCCCAGGAGAGAGGGGGGACCGGTGACGATGCGCCGTGATCCTTGCGCATGTGCAGTAGGGAATCGGGCAGTGAAGCCGCAAGGCTTCACTTCCTGATTCCCTCACCGAGGATGGCGGCGGAAGCAACTGAGGACCGAGCGATTGCTCAGCCTCGTCTGCTGACATCGCGGGCGCGCTGGACAGGTAAGTGTCCATTTTTTAAAAGTCTGCAGTATTTGTAGCTGCTGGCTTTAAAAAAAAAAAAAAATGGGTGGACCTCCGCTTTAATAAGAAAGTGATTATCCACTTGTTAAAAAAAAAGACTCCCGCCCTCTGTACAGATCTCCTATAGGATGACATCGTCAGCGGGGTAGGAGAGCCAGGAGAGGAGACACAGGCATGGCCACATAGCACCCCCCTCTCTCAAGCACTCTGTATATCAGATCTATGTAAGTAGATAACTCTCTCTTTGTATAGGGGATTCCTCTCTATATATCAGAACCTTCCCTCTTTTCTCTGTATATATCATATCTCTGTATAGTAAGGTGACCAGATTTTTTAAATGAAAACCGGGGACATTTTTTTTTACTAGTAATGGCGGCAATAAGCGACTCAATCCCCGTTGCCACTGCTGCACCACCTCACAGCCTGTCAAGTCTTACTTTCCGGTCCCCGGCTACTTCTCGGTGGGGAGCGGAGGAAGATTACAAAGGAAAGCCAAAGAGATAAGCAGGCAGGCGGTTGGCCAGAACTTGAGCGAAGGCAGAAGAGGAGCTGAATGGGCATGCACCCGAAACTGCATAAAAATATGATCCGCTACGTGGATCTGGCCCACTGTCTTTGAAATTGCCCCAGCCCCTGTTCAAATCCAATCCGGGGACAAAACCGGGGGCAGACCTGGTCCGGGGACAGTGTCCTCAATCCGGGGACTGTCCCCTGAAACTGGGGATGTCTGGTCACCCTACTGTATAGTAGTTTCTCTTTATCCCTGTATATGGAATCGCTCTGCATAGCAGATATAGCCATGTATCTGACTCCCCTTTCTCTATGCATAGTAGATTTCTCTGCATAGAGGATCTCTCCATGTATCTCTCTCCTTCTATCCCCCTCACTTTCCCTCTCTCTCTCCTATCTCTCTCCTTCTTTCCCCCCCCTCTCTCTCTCCCTTATTATATCTCTCTGGGATCCCTATTTCTCCCTGTAGTGGATCTATCTTTCTCTCCTTCTATTTCTCTCTGATCCTGATTTCTTTCTGTATAGCAATCCTCTCCCACTCTTTATAGTTGATCTCTTTCTCTGTAGTAGATCGCCCTGTTTAGTAAATATCTCTCTATATATGGGATCTCTGTGTATAGTAGTTATCTTTCTCTCTGAACATGGGATATCTTTCTGTATAGTAGCTCTCTCTCTCGCTCTCTGTATAGATCTTTCTCTCTCTCTCTCTCTCTCTCTCTCTGCACAGTAGAGCTCTCACTTTCTCTCTGTACAGCATATCTCTTAGTATATGGGATATATCTGTGCAATAGATCTCTCGCTCTTCACCTAGTAGCTCTTAGCACTCTCCCTTCTCTCTCTCTCTATAGTATCTCCCTCTCCCAGTACTTCTCTCCCTCTCTCTCTATACAGTATCTCTCTCTCACTCTCGGGACCCCAAGGTGATATCTCCATACCTCGTCACGTGTAGTCGCTCTGCACTCAATGGTCGGGCTTGGTGTGGCCCCTGAACACTTCTCCCTGAATGTCCCTGCCCTCTGCCTGCTCCTTCCTTCCTTCTAGCTGAGCCAGCTCAGCCATCTGTGTGTGATCACTGGCCACGACCAGGTGCTCCTCACAAGATTTCTGACAGAGGAGTGCAAAACATTATCAGGAAAGTTGTCCAAGAGCCAAGGACCACTTGTGAAAAGCTTCTGAAAGATCTAGAATTAGCAGGTACAATTGTTCCAAAGAAAACAATAAGTATTGCATTCAACCACCATGGCCTGTATGCACATTCACCACGCAAGACTCCAATGCTGAAGAAAAAACATGTTAAAACTTGTTTAAAGTTTTCTGCACAACATTTAGACAAGTCTGTAAAATACTGGGAGAATATAGTCTGGTCAGATGAGACCAAAATTGAACTCTTTGGATGCCATAATACACACCATGTTTGGAGGCCAAATGGCACATCACCCCAAAAACACCATACCAACAGTGAAGTTTAGAGGTGTGAACATTATGGTGTTGGGGCTGTTTTTCAGCATACGGTACTGGCAAACTTCATGTCATTGAAGGAAGGATGAATGGAAAAATGTACCAAGACATTCTTGATAAAAATCTGCTGCCATCTACCAGGATGATGAAGATGAAATGAGGTTGGACATTTTAGCAAGGCAATGATACCAAACACAAAGCCAAGGAAACGCTCAATTGGTTTCAAAGAAACAAAATAAGGCTGCTAGAATGGCCCAGCCAATCACCTGACCTGACTTCAAAACGTTCTTCTTCTTCTAGTGAAGCCATTCCTTTGTTGATTTGGATGTATGCTTTGGGTCGTTGTCATGCTGAAAGATGAAGTTCCTCTTCATGTTCAAATATTCACAGATTTTCGGAACTGTTCATAAATTCCCTCTACCTTGACTAAGGGCCCTGTTCCAGCTTAAGAAAAACAGCCCCAAAACATGATGCTGCCACCACCATGCTTCATGGTGGATATGGTGTTCTTTTGGTGATGTGCAGTGTTGTTTTTGCACCAAACATATCTTTTGGAATTATGGGCAAAAAGTTCAACCTTGGTTTCATCAGACCATGACACATTTCCCCACATTTTTTTGGGAGACTTCAGATATGTTTTTGCAAAATTAATCCGAGCTTGGATGTTTTGCTTCGTAAGAAAAGGCTTCCGTCTTGCCACTCTAGCCCATATCCCAGACATATGAAGAATATGGAAGATTGTCACATACCACACAGCCAGTACTTGCCAGATATTCCTGCAGCTCAGTGTCAGGGGTTCACTCCAAGTATAGTGCTTTTTGTAGTTTCAGGGCTGGTTTTGCCCACTTTTATTTAAAAGACAGTTCAAAACAAACAGAAGATTCCCCCTCAGTCCTGCTAAGAAAGTCAATTATTTTTCAGCCCTCCTGGCTTGTAAACACAGCTCTCCAGCTCAGGCCTTATGCTTTAGGGCCTTGGCTCAGCACCTCCATGTATGTGTACAACAAGTAGCCTTGTTCTACACTGGCTCTCACCTCTATCTCTCCTAGGTGAAGCCCTCCTGACTGCCATGCCCAGACTTACTGTCTGCAGGGTGGAGTCATCTCCAACTGGGAGCCTATAGTCTTGGTCTGGTGAGTACTTAAAGCCCAGAACACAGCTGACTCATTAGTGAACTGGCTGTTTATTAGACCTGGACCCTGGCAGGGTACCGCTCTGCTATACATGGTATATCTAATGCCTTGGAAATTCTTTTGTACCCTTCTCCTGACTAATACATTTTAACAATGAGATCCCTCTAATGCTTTGGAAGTTCTTTGTGGACCATGGCTTTTGCTGTAGGATGCGACTAAGAAAATGTCAGGAAAGACCTACTAGAACAGCTGAACTTTTTTGAGGGGTTATTCAGAGGCACTTTAAATGATGGCAGGTGTGTACTGACTTCTATTTAACATGAGTTTGAATGTTTAACATAATTCTGAACAAAGCTACCTCCGCAGTTATAAGAGGATGCACACACTTATGCAACCACATTATTTTATTTTTTTATTTTTACTTCCCCCTGCTAATAGATTTGTTTGTTTTTCAATTGAGTTGTACAGTTTATAGGTCACATTAAAGGTGGAAAAAGTTCTGAAATGATTGATCTGTGTCAAATTTTTTTACATCACAGAAACCTGACATTTCAACAGGGGTGTGTAGACTTTTTTATATCCACTGAATATTATGTAAAGTCTAAATGGAACAGAAGGTGTCATGTTATGATAGGCTCTAGAGTTTAGTTAAGATAACGTAGATGGATGACAATAATAAATGAGGTGAACAATTTAGTGGAAATTAGGAATTCATTTATATCTTAAATATACTCTGAATGCACAAGAAGTGGAAGCAGCGAGAGGCATATTAAAAGTCTGTTATCTGCACAATTTCTAAAAACAGATAACCTTTACAATTAAACCAACCAAAATAGCTTCTGATGTTTTAATTATTGCTTGTATTAATTACAGAGACACTGGTTCAAGTAATGAGATTAGGAGTGTGGAATCAGGGAACAGCTTTTGCATGAATTAAAAGTCAGTATTAAATAAAGGTGATATGCTTGTGCTTTACCTCTGATAGAGAAAACAAGTTATTTTTTTGGGCTCAAATTCCTTTGGGCATTTTGAGCCTGCAAAGCATAGGAACTGTAATCAGTGAATTGCGGGTACAATGCTCTGACTTCTGCAGACTGTTCCAGCCTTATAGGTCCGTGCTAAGGTACAGAATTTCAGTTACAGGCTGAAGGAAGTATCAATGGACTACAAGGGCAGACCTCACTTCATTTGTGCTCCATTGAGAACATAAAGTCCTTCTGCCACGATAATAGATGGGACTCACCAAATTTACATCATGACAAGAGCCAGTGGGGAGGAGAACCCTTGGCTTCTGTAAGTGGAAGGGCAGTTTGGTGGTGAGGGGCTGCAGACTATAACCAGGTTTCATGGTACTCCATAAATATGGATGTAATATGAAACATGGTCTTAAAGATGGACTACCTGGGTTCACATATACTTTAATATTTTGGGGGTACATGTGATTTTACCAGTCTCTCAGAAATAATTAAAAATCTAGTACCCCTGTGTGGCTACTCTTTCTTCACAATAGCTGGTAGGTCTGCGTCATAAAAAAAACATGCAAGACAGGTAGATTATCTGCCATCTAAACATTGGGGGAGATTTACGAATACCAGTAAACACAGAATCTGGTGCAGCTGTGTATAGTAACCAATCAGCTTTTATTGGCTTAATTGAACAAGCAGAAGTTAGAAGCTGATTGGTTACTATGCACAGCAGCACCAGATTCTGTGTGTACCGGTATTCGTAAATATCCCCCAATGTTTAGATGCACACCAGATTCTGTGTGCACCAGTTTTAGTAAATCCCCCAATGTGACTGGACTGTGCTTGTCTCTTTTAGCTACTAGAGGGTAATGTATATTATATATGTGATCTGCACCACAAACAAAAGACCGGGTAATAGGGAAACCATGGTTAAAATCCTTTGTAGTCTTCTCACTTACAGCTACTTATTGTTGGTTTCAGATTTTTCAAAACAGTTGTTTGGCATATTCAGGACTACGGAAGGTGTCACATACCTGATTGAAGGTGAGCTGATGGGAGGGCTTTCCCTTACACCTTCTGTCCTGTTTTTCCTGCAGATGGTAACGGAATGTAAAATGGCACGGAGTGGCATGGGTGCTTGGTTGGAGATCCTGGATGGAAGGTACTTGCAGCAGGTGCCAAGAAGACTGGTAGACTGGCAGATGCAGGTACATGGCAGCAAGTGCAGGACAGCAAGCAAACTGATGGACTGGTAGGTGCAGATACACGGCAGCATGTGCAGAACAGTAGGCAGCAATGAAGCTGGTGAGAAGGCCGATGCAGGATGTCAGGTGGTCAGCCAGGCAGAAGTCTGTAACGGCCAAGCAGCAGAGTTAAAGAATCGGATCCAGAGCAGAGTCAGGGCTAGGCCAGGGTCAGTGTCAGGCGAGCAGGGAAGGCTCTAGAATGGTGGGCAAAAGGAAGTCAGGTCACAAGCCAGGTCAGCAACAAGGTATCAGAAATTCAAACAGGCCAAGTATACACAGGAGCAAACACAGGATCAGGTCACATGCAGTAGAAGTTGACAAGCACTCAGAAATACTCTGGTCTCTGGATATTCACTCATGCTAATGCACATGTGCGTGGGAAGGCACGCGAGTTAGGGCATGTCTAGTTGTCACTAGATAATTATTATGAGCATGAGCGCAAGTTAGGGAACCTCTAGTTGTCACTCGAGAATTATTATGAGAATTATTATGATCATGTGCACATCTTCGCAGACGTCTTTGTGTACGACCGTGCATACAACATCCCTGACATACGGTCTCAATAGATACAAAATATTTTACTGCAATAAATTTGCATATTGTGTTAAGATTGTGTTATTAATCAAATACATCTATATACTGTGAGAAATGCTAGTTGGCAAGCTGTCTCTAGTTTCAGTACTTTGAGACATTAATCTTCTAGAGCAAGAACGAAGGATCAGGAATGAAGTCAAAGCTCCTAATCTGCATACTCCTTATAAGGTGACTTAAAGCCATTTTGTACTTTCAAATGTCTTTTAATTTTTCCCCAAGCATTAGTGTTGTTATAATTCCTGTATAGCTTGTTTGCCTTACCTTGTAATGATGGGCTCACATGTTGTGACTGCAGTTTGTAGTGTCATGGCTGATCAATTCCCCTATGTCCATTTATTAATTCGCCTAGCTTCTCCCTATTCACTAAAGGGACAGGCAACTTCTTGTTCTGAGTCACACAACATCCAATCCATGCCCTGCCATTTCCTCTGTGTTATATCATAAATGTGGAAGTGCTAATGTGAAGAAAAACATTGCAATGTCTCTGTTAATAGCTCTGTCTGCTTGTGTCTGCATCAGATGTAATTACTATTTAGCTCTCACCTGAAGCAGTGCTAGACTGAGAGACCCAGAGATTTTAGGATATGTAGTTTCTACACAGGAAGTATGAGTTCGTAGACTACAGACAAAGATCATGCATTATCTTGTGCAGTGCCATGCCACGTCTCATGTTTGAACACAACCAGAAACTGCTGACACAGAAATTTGAAGATTTACTCTACTATAGGCTGTGTGTGCAGGCCAACAAATGGCATCATGAATCTACAGGATCAATACACATCTTATGCAGGTGAAAAACACAAGGAGCAGGTTGGAAGGTTTATAATGCCTTTATGAGGTACCGAATCTACTGAATCTGGACGACAGTAAGGGAACTAGTATTTTATTGAGGCGAGGTTGAGGCCTCGTACACACGATAGGTTAAACAGAGGACAACGGTCTGATGGACCGTTTTCATCGGTCAAAACCGATCGTGTGTGGGCCCCATAGGTTATTTAACCATCGGTTAAAAAAAGCCAACTTGCTTTAAATTTAACTGATGGATTCCTAACCGATGAGAAAAAAACGATCGTTAGTAGGCACAACCATCGGTTAAAAATCCATGCATGCTCAGAATCAAGTCCACGCATGCTTGGAAGCATTGAACTTGTTTTTTTCATCACGTCATTGTGTTTTACGTCACCGCGTTCTGACACGATCGTTTTTTTAACCGATGGTGTGTAGGCGCGATGGATCATCAGTCAGCCTCATCGGTTAACCAATGAAAACAGTCCACGGTCCGTTCTCATCGGATGGACTGATCGTGTGTACGCCGCTTAACAGTGGCATCCTCCATATTTGCTCGCTGCAGGTTTGCTTTCACACTTCCTTAATCTTTTGCTAATTAGTAGAGCGTTTCCATCTTATACATATGTTTGCAAAATAGCTTTCATAGTATTCAATGGATAGTAACTTTTAAACATTTTTTTCAAGTTCATGTAAATTTTAAACTAAAAACTCAGTATAAAAATAGCATTTGCTTAAATACTTTTCATCCTGTCAACTTTGTTACAAGGAAATTCATAAATTAGCAATCAGCAGTGCAGAAATTACATGGAGATTGTCTAAGATAATGTGTTAGTGCATTAAGATATAGTCATTACTATCAGAGTCTGGTAATGAGCAATGTTCTTTAATGATATGGGAATATCAACCCCATCACCTCTGCAGCTAATCAGGATTAACTCTCCTAATAGAATAGTCCAACGGTAAACTGACTGATAAGGGGATGAATGCATCCTTCTGATGGTTGATAATTTGTTGGCTTTTAGCAAGGATAATGCGCAAAATCTCCTTGAGAGTTTTTGCCGTGGACAGTGTGATCAATTGGGCATCAGTGAATACAAATTGGATTGTTTTTCAGAACTCCCAAATCATTACTGCTGGCAATCACACTCCAGTATAGTTTTGCCATAAACATAAGATGGGGGTGAATTGTTGTTACATAATGTAACACAGCCAAACCTTAATTTTTATGGCAATCAAAAAGCTGGCTTTATTGTACATTACAAGGCAGTTATATATGTAGGCATGATACCCCACTTGTTTTGTTTTCACATATACCTCTATCAAGCTTGGATCACATGAGTTTATGTCTATGGAGGTGGGAGGGATAGCATGGCCAAACATCTCCAGTGCTACAATATTTCTGTGCTGAATAATTGCCTCTGAGCAGGATAAAGAAGAAATGCCAGATTTCAAAACAATCAATTCACGTCTGTGGCTAACTACAGTATCTCACAAAAGTGAGTACACCCCTCACATGTTTATGAATATTTTATTATATCTTTCCACGTGACAATATTGAAGAAATTACACTTTGCTACAATGTAAAGTAGTGACTGTACAGCTTGTATAACAGTGTCAATTTGCTGTCCCCTTAAAATAACTCAACACACAGCCATTAATGTCTAAACCACTGGCAACAAAAGTGAGAACACCCCTAAGTGAAAATGTCCAAGTTGGGACCAATTAACCATTCCTCCACCATCTGTGTCTTGTGACTCGTTAGTGTTACAAGTTTTCAGGTGTGAATGGGGAGCAGGTGCGTTAAATTTGTTGTTATCGCTCTCACTCTTTCATACTGGTCACTGGAAGTTCAACATGGCACCTCATGGCAAAGCACTATACGAGGATCTGAAAAAAAAATGTTGCTCTACATAAAGATGGCCTAGGCTATAAGAAGATTGGCAAGACTCTAAAACTGAGCTGCAGCACAGTGGTCAAGGCCATACAGCAGTTTACCAGAACAGGTTCCACTCAGAACAGGCTTTGCCATGGTTGACCAAAGAAGTTGAGTGCATATGCTCAGCGTCATAGCCAGAAGTTGTCTTTGGGAAATAGACGTATGTGTGCTGCCAGCATTGCTGCAGAGGTTGAAGGGGTCGGCCTGTCAGTGCTCAGACCATTCGCTGCAGACTGCATCAAATTGGTCTGCATGTCGTCCCAGAAGCAAACCTCTTCTAAAGATAATGCACAAGAAAGCCTGCAAACAGTTTTCTGAAGACAAGCAGACAAAGGACATGGATTACTTGAACCATGTACTGTGGTCTGATGAGACCAAGATAAACTTATTTGGTTCAGATGGTGACACTTTGGGCCCAATTTGGCCATTTTCACTTAGGGGTGTACTCACTTTTGTTGCCAGCACTTTAGGCAATAATGGCTGTGTGTTGCAGTATTTTGAGGGGACAGCAAATTTACACTGTTATACAAGCTGTACACTCACTACTTTACCTTGTAGCAAAGTGTAATTTCTTCAGTGTTGTCACATGAAAAGATATAATAAAATATTTACAAAAATTTGAGGGGTGTACTCAATTGTGTGAGATACTGTATATAGAGTAGTGTACCGTCGTCCTATCAGTTCAAGAAACAGTGGACAGAAAAGTTGCCTTTAAATTTTTGCCTACTGTTTCTTTCACAAATTTGTTGCACAGTTGCAGCAATTCTGTACAGACATCCCAACCTGCAAAAACGAATTACCAATTAAATGCAGCCTGATCACTGCCAATTAAACGCATCCATACCAGTGGCAAATAAATGCAGCCAGATGAGTGCCAATTAAATGCAGCTATACCAGTGCCCATAAAATACAGCCTTACAAGTGCCCATGGAATACAGCCTGATCACACAGAGCTCTAAAACTAATTTGAATAACCCGGTGGCAACTGTAACAAATTCCCACCCCCTATGATACATGTCACACTGATTCAATGTATCATTAGATCATTGTGGAAACAGTGAAAAAATATGCAGCGCTAAAAATTCTTTTACAAAATGCAAATTATGCGTCAATGTGATGAGAACACAGTGACCTGTGAATAAGTGTCCATATGAAACAACAAACACAAAGGAAAACACAGAAACAAAAAGTCCATCAATAGGGGGTGTATGACCACATCCTCATCATTGGAAAAACTTTCTGCACGATAAAATCAGGAGTAGATGGAATACTCTTACCAGATGACGTGGATCTGCTTGTCAGCGACAACAGATCATAAACGCATGGAACGACTCCACTCGACTCTGCTCGGCTGGACGATGGCACAATGGTAGACTCACCACGGGGTATCCTGATGGATGGCTGTGAGCCTGGACTGGAACCTCACCGTAGGTGTACTTGCTCCAACTCCAATTCGTGAACAGGAACAGAGGGTCAGCTTGTTTAAACGCCAACTGGTGATGTGAACAGTGGTGTCCACTGATGCAAGGTGCACACAGACATGGAGTTTTGAAAAAACTTTGTATCCAAGCAAGTCATGCAGGGAAAAGAAAGAAAACAATGCTCCGGATGGTGCAGGTAAAAGAGGATAGGTTTTATTGTAATAAAACCAAAAACATAAAAGTGATCACTTTAGTATAAAAAGAGAGTAAAAGCAATATGGGGTGCAGGTATAGCAAGCCCGACGCGTTTCGTCCAAGTGGACTTCAACTGGGGCAGATGCCCCAGTTGAAGTCCACTTGGACGAAACGCGTCGGGCTTGCTATACCTGCACCCCATATTGCTTTTACTCTCTTTTTATACTAAAGTGATCACTTTTATGTTTTTGGTTTTATTACAATAAAACCTATCCTCTTTTACCTGCACCATCCGGAGCATTGTTTTCTTTTTCCCTGCATGACTTGCTTGGATACAAAGTTTTTTCAAAACTCCATGTCTGTGTGCACCTTGCATCAGTGGACACCACTGTTCACATCACCAGTTGGCGTTTAAACAAGCTGACCCTCTGTTCCTGTTCACGAATTGGAGTTGGAGCAAGTACACCTACGGTGAGGTTCCAGTCCAGGCTCACAGCCATCCATCAGGATACCCCATGGTGAGTCTACCATTGTGCCATCGTCCAGCCGAGCAGAGTCGAGTGGAGTCGTTCCATGCGTTTATGATCTGTTGTCGCTGACAAGCAGATCCACGTCATCTGGTAAGAGTATTCCATCTACTCCTGATTTTATCGTGCAGAAAGTTTTTCCAATGATGAGGATGTGGTCATACACCCCCTATTGATGGACTTTTTGTTTCTGTGTTTTCCTTTGTGTTTGTTGTTTCATATGGACACTTATTCACAGGTCACTGTGTTCTCATCACATTGACGCATAATTTGCATTTTGTAAAAGAATTTTTAGCGCTGCATATTTTTTCACTGTTTCCATTAAAATTTTTGTCATATTGCTTGTGTAGCTGCTCACTTTATATTTCTAGATTAGCGCAGTATTTTTCCCTTTTCACATCATTAGATCATTGTTCCGTCTATCTAGGAGGCAGAACTTTGTTACAGTCCTCCACCTTGCATAGATGGGGACATCATCACAATCGCCCGTCACTCAGCCACAGACAGTGGGCATACTTCATTCGGCCGTTTGGGCAGCTCTGCTTTTTGTCTGTGGCTGAGTGACAGGCCCAGCCGGGAGATCGGCCAGCACACAAGGGTGTTCGTGGGCCCACAGCCAAATGTGGGAGACTCCCACAACATGCGGGAGACTTAGGATGTCTGTCTGTATTACATGAATCCAGATCAACTTTCTTTTCAAACATTCTACAAGTCTACTGCAAGTTCTGGTTCAGTTATGTTGTGCAATAGTCATCCCATTACAGGGGTCACTGTGACTTGCAGAGCTCTTGCTGTAGACTCACCACTGCAACTTTGATCTTGCTAGAGACTTTCCATGCAAATTTGCTACCAATTAGAAAAATGTCAACTAGAACTTGTGGGGGGCGTGGCCGGACCAGCAGGGAAGATGGACGACTAATTCCATAGCTCCTGTCTCCTCAGATAAGCACAATAGCTTTTGTGACAGAAAAACACACTTTTTTCCACCAGAAAACTCCTGAATTGCTACACAGACCATTCCTGCTTGTGGTGTGGTAGTTTACAGAAAAAAAAACCGCTGCCCGAGGCCGCCGCGAACGCGCTTCCCGAAGCTGGGGGAAGCGCACTAGGAAAGACCACGGCTCCGGCCTAGTCGCGGCCATTTTGGTCCTCTCGGGGATAGCTTCCTGCGGCCGTTCCGGACCCCCCTTGCTCCTCAACACCCCACCTCCTGCCGGACCGGAGACTAAGCACCCCGGAGACACCTCCGAATTGCACCGTATCCTGCAAAACTCACCTGAAGGGCCGCGAACCCGGCCTCTAATCAGTGTCGGCGGCCATCTTGGTCCCCCCAGTGACGGCTCCCGGCGGAGATATCTGTCCTTCCCTGCTCCTGAACATCCCACCACCTACTGGAACGGAGAGGGAGCAGCCCGAGAACATCACCAAGGTACACCTCACCTTTTAACATCTGCCTGAAGGGACGTTAGCCTAGCCCATATCCAGTCTCGGCGGCCATCTTGGTCCTCTCTGTGGGGGCTCCTAGAGGTCAGTGCTACTCCCTCTTTCTCCTCAATACCCCACCACCTCCTGCATTAGGGGACCGAGTGGCCTGGGGATACCATTGTGGCATACCGCGCCCTGTAAGATCTGCCCGGAAGGCAGCGAATACGGCCCATATCCCGTGTCGGTGGCCACATTGGTCCTCTCGGAGGCACCCTCTTGCCCCCCTTTCTGCTCCACCAGACTCTCCAACAACACACCACATTCGGCTGCAATAACAGGACGGCCGGGGAACATCATTGCTGTACGCTGTGCCCAGTTAGAATTACTGAGAGGCCCACGAGGTCGGCCAGATCTCCAGCTCAACGTACAAATTGGTTCACCCAGAAGTGGCCTATAGCACTTTGGGCTAACCTGGCTAAAT
This sequence comes from Rana temporaria, assembly GCF_905171775.1. Classification (NCBI taxonomy): domain Eukaryota; kingdom Metazoa; phylum Chordata; class Amphibia; order Anura; family Ranidae; genus Rana; species Rana temporaria. The sequence goes on from NC_053493.1 coordinate 277,841,308, forward strand.
TCCGGCCTAATCAGCAATTTACACCCTCATAGCCTACCTACAGGAGAGACTGTACTACAACAGTGCATAAACTGCCCAGGAAGACTCGTTTGGGTGCCGGTTAGTATGGGAACCTCTTCCCGCCGTTCCTCGGCCTCTCGCTCCCGGTCCCCCAGAGAAAACACCGGAATAGCTGGGCATAACACTATTGACCAACCTCACACTCCCTGAGGGAACATGGCATCCACCCACCGGGGCTCATCTCAGAGTTCACTTTCAGCCCCCCCACAAGCACCCATAGACATAGTGCCGACAGCTCCGGAACCAGAAATACCCCCTCAGACAATAAGGGGTATGGCGGATACTGGGAATGCTGTATTGCCACAGATTAATATACTGGACTTAAGAGCAGTGGCCGCAGATATCAAGGACACTCTTGCTGCTGCAATAGCAGAACTCCGTATAGACCTGCGCTCCCTCTCTGACAGGGTGTCAGCTACTGAACAGATAACGGATGAACACAACGTAATTCTCCAAAAATCTACCAGAAAGATAGATGACCATACCCTCCAGCTGAGGGAAGTTAACCGACAGCTGGAAGATTTAGACAACAGAGGTCGACGCCGGAATCTTCGCGTGAGAGGAGTACCTGAAGTAATTGAGGGTGACCAGATCCAAAGGGAAGTCACTACCCTATTCAACTCCATTGTAGGTAAACCCCCTCAAACCTTTATTGACTTTGAGAGAATACACCGTGCTCTGCGCCCAAGAGGTAGAGATACAGATCCCCCAAGGGATATAATATGTTGTATGTCAGACTTCAAATTAAAAGAAGAAATTCTGAACAAGGCCAGGGGACAGAGACTGTATTGCGGGGAAACCCCGGTCCAATTATACCAAGATCTTTCAGGAATCACCCTGCAACACAGGCGTGATCTTAAACCATTATTAGAAGCCTTGCGGTCAAGAGATATTAGGTATAAATGGAAATTTCCCTTCTGTCTGTCAGCCTCCAACCAAGGTCGCAATGCTTCATTGAGAGTACCAGAAGATTTGCCTAGATTTTGCGAAACACTTGGTTTGCCTCCAATCTCAGTGCCTGATTGGTATGCACCCTACCGCCGGTCAGTCGGGAGGAGGGGGAAACCACCTGAAACACCTATGGAAACCCAAGCTACCAGGTTTCGTAGGATGAGATCCCCCTCCAACTCAAGACTCCCCCAGATCTCCCCCGGAGCAGGAAGGGAGCAAGACCGAATGACCCCACCGGTAGCCAGAAGGGCTAGAAGAGATCACATTGAGTGAACGGCCTGGCATAGGTTCATGTATCTATCAAACCTTGAAAGTTTCATCACAATCCTGTTTGATGCATTATGTTTCTTCTCTGTTCCGTGTTTTTCAAGAAAAAGTTTACTTGGTCATCTAAACAAGAATAACCTCAACCAGGACCCTAATATGGATAACTACTTGTCCCTCTCACCCTTAGGACATTAAGCTGTTTTTTTTTTTTTTCCACAAGTGTTCCATTGCTGACTGGTGTTCCTATGCATGACCGCATAAGCCTCCCCCTATGGTCAACAGCGGAAACTTTCTGACCTCAGAGACTGTCCTACAGGCACCAAAGATGCTCTTTGACCAAAGAACACTGCTCTTTCAGCTCGCCCTTGATACAGGGCTAATCAACTTCCCCTGACCAACCCTGGTTTATCCACACCATTTAGCTCTTGATGATCACAGAGACTGATACCCCTGGTTGCGGTTCCTGGTTTCGGGGGTTATCTGAGAACTCTTTGATGACCACTATACTTGGGGTAGTATGAATCCAGTACTTTACCCCAAACCTACTACCTATTACAGTCATGTTCTCACATGTGTGACACAAGAGCATAGTAGACTCTCTATTCTCACCTCTACCCTCTAAGACTTTGAAGGGGCCGCGTCATCGATGAGTAATTATGGTAGCAGGTAAAAGGTCTTGACCGGGTTTTCTGGCAGCACACCCATGCCACTGATACTCTCCCCATAAGGGAAGTTACCAAACAGTATTGGTCAAGGCTCAGAAAATGAGAATAATAATAATTGTTTTAATAGTGAATATATATTATTTGTCTAATTAGTTGATCAGTTTTTCCTTTATTCTGCTTTATTATACAGTAAGAAGTAGTACATTTTTGAAATAATAGAAATGTAAGATTCACACTGAGAGATCTCTTTACCATTCTAATTTAACCAGTTGTTCTTATCCATTTTACGTCAACTGGCATAATTGGCACCTGGTGCATCTTTAATAGGCATCCTGTCTCCTCTCAGTCTGAATCAATTCTGGGGTGACCCGGCTAAATTGGTTAAATTTTTTGGCTTGTTAAGAAACTTAGTTTTTGATTTATAGCTATAGATTAATTAATAATATTTCACCTTCCTCTGCTGGTCCTGGTCAACCCCACTACGGTGGTGTGCTGGTGCTTCTGGGACTCTATTAGGTCCTAGGGGTCTGGTACCCACCGTACCTCTCCGATTGTCCTCTGTAAATAGAAAGTGAGTGGAATATCTCCACCACTTAATCGGTAACTAGAAATTACAGGCCTGTTGGCCTACTCTAATAATATTGCTCTTAACTTTGTTAATTTTTCCCGAAACTTATATCATTCACATCCCGGCCCCTCCCCATCTTATTTCCTTTTCCTTGCTTACCAGGTCAGTACCTTACAGACATGACTCCGGTATCATCTCCCTCACCCACTCCACAGAGGGGGGGGACCTTTAAGTCACATCAAATTATACTCCTTAAACATTAGGGGACTGAATACTCCCGAGAAACGTTCACGCCTACTTTTCTCGCTACATAAAGAAAAAGTCCACATAGCTTTAATCCAAGAGACGCATTTCCGTACGGATGTAATTCCCAAATTGACTGACAGGAACTTTCCGCTAGTATTTCACGCCCCTAATAGTGAAGCGAAGTCTAAAGGAGTCTCCGTTTTAATTTCTCGACATTGTCCTTTTCAAGTCACAGAAACCCAGATAGACCCTCAGGGAAGATATATATTCCTACGTGGTACCATACATAACGTGATGTACACGATAGCTAATATATACGCTCCCAATACGAAACAAGTAACTTTTTTCCGGTCAACCCTCTATCAACTAACATCCTTCCAGAGGGGTACCCTTATTTTAGGCGGGGACTTTAATGTTCCCTTACAACCAGATCTTGACACATCCAATGGCTCCACTTGTTTAAAATTTAGTGCGCTGAAAGCTATCAAATCCACCCTTTCTACCTTGACCCTACACGACACTTGGAGAACCCTTTACCCTAACGTGAAGGATTATACCTATTTTTCACCACTTCACAAAAAATACTCACGAATAGATCACTTCTTTCTCACACAAAATGACCTTACCTCCCTAGTTAATGCCACGATTGACCCAATGCTGTTGTCAGACCATCACCCGATCACTATTCTGCTCTCGATACCTGCTAGTCGCCCCAGATCGTCCATTTGGAGATTGGACGACTCCATTTTACTGGACAACAACAACATCACTGATATATCTAAGGCCCTTTCAAACTATTTTTCTGAAAACATATCAGAAGATACCTCTGCTCCATTGGTCTGGGCCGCTCATAAATGCGTGGTGCGAGGACATTTCATTTCAATCATGGCCAAACGAGCCAAGTTGCGGAAAGCGCGTATTCTAGAATTGTCAGACAAAGTTAAAGCCCTGGAACTTATACACAAGCGTACGTTAGCTACCCAGACACACGACGATTTAGTAAAAGCCCGTGAAGAGCTCCTTGGGGAAATCAAGAAAAGGCTTGCCCGTAGACACACGCTTACCAGCAAACTTTTCTATAAATATGGGAACAAGTCAGGCAAACTGTTGGCAGCGGCCTTACAAAAAAAAAAAGAGCATCCCATACCATCAATAATGTTACTGACACTTCCGGGGAATCTATTGTTACTAACAATGGAATTGCAGACCATTTTGTAAGATACCTCTCGGGCTTATACAACCTACAGAAATCACGTCAGCCGGATGCAGCGCCTGATAGGAAGACCTTGATAGTGGAATTCCTATCGGAATTCTGCCCTTCATACACGGCCCCTGAAGACGTTGCGGACCTGGGCTCCCCAATCACCACTGAAGAAGTCACTTTAGCATTATCCCAACTTAAACCGGGAAAAAGCCCTGGCCCAGATGGCTTGCCAGCAAGTTACTATAAGGCCTTTTCTGATATATTAATCCCCAACTTCCTGTCCTCCTTTAACACCCTTCCGGATTCCCCTTCACGAGCTAAAGATTTCTTAGAGGCCCATATATCCCTGATTCCCAAGCCAGGTAAAGATGCCACACTTGTCGCCAACTATAGACCGATATCGTTACTAAACGTTGACGTCAAATTGTATGCCAAAATACTCTCCAACCGTATTCTTCCACTGCTCCCCAAATTTATCACAACCGATCAAGTTGGGTTTGTCCCCGGCAGGGAGGCCAGGGACAATACCATCAAAGCTCTCAACATACACTATTGGCTGTCCTCCTCAAAAAAAACAAATGGTTTCTTTCTGTCACTGGATGCTGAGAAGGCGTTCGATAGAGTGGCCTGGGATTTTATGCTGGCGGTCTTAGACAAAATGGGCTTACCATTACGTCTTATCCAAATGATCCAATTGCTGTACTCTGATCCCACTGCCCGGGTTAGGGTCAATGGCCACCTATCGGACGCCTTCTCCATATCTAATGGAACCCGTCAGGGTTGCCCTTTATCCCCCCTTATTTTTATTCTCACGATGGAACCCTTTCTCAGAAAGCTCCGGGCGAATGACGCCATCAAGGGTGTCAAGATCCGGGGAAAGCAATACAAGACAGCAGCTTATGCAGATGATGTCTTGCTGTTCCTTTCGGATCCGATAACCACAATCCCTAATCTTTTGAAAGATTTTAAACTTTTCAACACTCTATCTAATTTGCAAATAAATTTTGACAAATCGTTAGCTCTGAATATCTCCCTGCCAACCTCAGTAGTTGATTTATGTAAGCAAAACTTCCCCTTCAAATGGGAATCTGACTACATTACGTATCTGGGCATTAAGATCCCTAAAGATCTAAGTAAGTTATTCACACTAAATTTTCTACCAAATCTTTCAACCATCAAATCAGACCTATCAGAGTGGAACAATGGTAGATTTTCATGGTTTGGCAGATCAGCAATTCTCAAAATGAATATCCTTCCGAGGGTTCTATACCTTCTTCAGGCGGTCCCGATCATGATCCCACAAACCTTCTTTACAACTTTCAAAAAACACTGTAGAACATTCCTATGGGCAGGCCAAGCACCCAGATTGAGCTGGTCTAAACTGATTCAACCAAAACACAGGGGGGGCCTGGGTATACCGGACCTAGCCCTATACCACAAAGCATGTCTACTCACTAGACTCGTAGATTGGCATCTCCACAGTGGCAACAAGGACTGGATTGCTTTAGAAAACGCATTCCTTTCCTTCCCGATTACCCATCTACCATGGATAGCACATCGCTCGATTCCTACAGACTGTCTGAACCACCCTTTAATAGGCCCTACACTCCAAAATTTTAAGGTGATATGTCGTTCCCTAAAAATAACCCCCTCACCGGGTCCGTTGACACCTTTATCTCATAACCCAGATTTTCTTCCAAATATAACTTATAAACATCCTGTGATGGACCCCAATTCCCAGGCCATTCGAGCTCATCAATTTTTTCACAATGGAGACTTAATAGCTTACCCAGATCTAACTATTGCGCTCCCTCATGTGAACATGTCCGTATTCAAATATCTCCAAATCAAACATTTTCTTGGTCCAACCCAGACACAACGGAAATGGTGCAGAGATCTCACACCCTTAGAACAAATATGCACCGTGGGAGAACCAAGGCGCCATTTGATCTCCACTTTACACTCACTGCTGATACCGGAGTCAGCCCCTTCCTCAAATACTCGCTCAGCTTGGGACAAGGATCTCTCTATGTCCTTATCTGACGAGGACTGGGACATTATCTGGGATCACACACATAAAGGATCTATTAATGTCTCAGCACAAGAGAATCGATACAAGCTTTGTACTAGGTGGTACCGAACACCAGAAAAACTTCATAACATTTTCCCAACGGTGTCCTCGTCTTGTTGGAGGTGTGATGGAGCGGAAGGCTCATTTCTGCATACCTGGTGGGACTGTCCTCCATTGGTCCAATTTTGGAAAGAGGTGCATGAACGCATTGTACAAATAACTACAATACTAATAGGCCTTACCCCAGCGCAATTTCTGCTTCATCATACTCCCATCCCAAGACGACAGTACCGGAAATCACTAACATTCCACCTTATAAATGCAGCCACCCAATGCATTCCTTTACACTGGAAGTCTAAAACTATTCCGACAATTGAAGAGTGGCATGCACGGGTTGACAAAATAGAGGAGATGGAACGCCTTATCCACCAAACTAAGGATACACACGAGAAGTACAGACAAACATGGTCCTGCTGGACACAGTATAGAAACCCCCCTACACAAGTACCATCCGGTACCTAGGAAAGGAAGGGAAAAAAAGGAAAAGGAAAAAATTTTCTTTAACATGACATCAGAAGTTGCACCCTCCCAAAGATCTATTAGCTAGGTACCTCTTTACCCCCCTTTTTTCCCCTTTTTTTTTTTTCTCACCCTTCCCCGCTCTGCGCTGCCCACAGAATGTTCCCGTTAAGGGGTGGGTAGGGCAGAGGGGGGCCTCTGTCACAAATGTTCAGTTTTGAGCTACGATGTTTCGTACTCACCTGTTACTGTGGGTTTTAATATTTGAATTTTTGACTCTTGTTATTAGGACTTGATCCATGTATAAGATACCAATGCCATTGATTTATCTTATATGACATATTTTTCTTTAATGATTACTTATTACCATAAGTTCCTGATAAGATTTTATTCGAAATTTGACTGACATATCTATGTTTTGGACTATGCTGTATTATTGAAAACCTTCAATAAAATGTTTATTCAAAAAAAAAAAAAAAAAAAAAGAACTTGTGCTTCAAGTCCGATGCAAGTGTACAACTTGCCAGTGAAAATGTGAAGCATGTTAACAAGACTTACAATTCAACACTGCCACAAATTTGTGGCAAGTTATCCTTGCTATCTAGGATCATCGCTAATGCCGCGTACACACGATCAGTTTGTCTGATGAAAACGATCTGATGGACCGTTTTCATCAGACAAACCGATCGTGTGTGGGCCCCATCGGTTATTTATCCATCAGTTAAAAAACTAGGAACTTGTTTTTAAATTATCTGATGGTTAACTAACCGATAGAAAAAAACGATCGTCTGTGGGCACGTCCATCGGTTAAAAATACACGCATGCTCAGAATCAAGTCGACGCATGCTCGGAAGCATTGAACTTCATTTTTCTCAGCACGTCGTTGTGTTTTATGTCACCGCGTTCGGAAACGATAGTTTTTTTAACCAGTGGTGTGTAGGCAAGACTGATGAAAGTCAGCTTCATCGGATATCTGATGAAAAAATCCATCAGACCGTTTTCATCGGATGAACCGATCGTGTGTACAGGGCATAACTCCAACAAGAAGTAGTTACATGCATCTTAGGAAGCCTAGATTTAATTTCAGTAACATGTGAAGAAGAACAGCTAGAAAAGAAAGCCATAACTTTAGCACATGTTAACAGTGGAGCGGCACACCTGTGTCTTGTCTAAGTGGCAGCATTGCTGGTAGTGCAGCGTCCCACTCAGGACATGTGGGAACTGCAAAAGTATTACTTCTTTGTCGTTGCTATATTGCATGTCATTTTGCATTGTATACCTGTGGTATCCCTGTTCATAGGCTGGTCAGGTGTGCTTCTTACTTCCCACCACAAGATGGGGATAGCACCACTCTGGGAAATCTATCCCAGCTCAGGCTTATCTGTGGTCAGTTGTTCAGTACAGGAAGCAGTGTGGAGAGGAAAGGAGAATGTGAAGGTCAGTCCAGAGAAGGGACACATTTAAACTGCTAAAATCAAAGGATAAAAGCCACTAATCGGCAGCAAAGACCTTTGAGTATAAAGGTGAATGATTTATTAGCCTCCGGCAACCTCACCCATGTCACTGGATTCAAAAAGGACCAGACACAAGTAAGCATTATTACTGAACCACAGCCTGAGTCCAGGCCTACTAAAGCCTATTAGCAGTGGATCAGCAGAACTCCTCTATTTACCCAGAGACTGTATTCTAACCGGATGTTTGTACTGCAACCAAAACCAGACACAGTAAAAGTTGCGAGTTGTATTCTGCCACTGTCTACCTCATTCTTTAACATTGTTACTACAACTGGTTGTACCACCATTAACGGTACTGGCGTCACGACTAATATCATCAAGGGACCCAGCCGCCACAAGCACTCTAAACACCCCTGTCATCACGGGCACCTCAACCACCATCTTGGCTGGCGTTTCCCTATCGCAGAGCGTGCCCCGGAGGATCTTGTGCTGTCTTCCCTTTCACTGTGCGACCGGCCCAGGGAGGCTTTCTGCTAACTGTGAGTAAACCGATGAACTGTATTATTGCTGTCTCTCATCGGCCCACCGTGCACCTCACGTGTTCCCCTGCGGTTCTGGCTCGTCGCATAAGAAAAATTGGCATCACGAACAGGATAATTACCCCTGTGCCTTATCTAAAAGACTGTTGCATCAGAATAAGCCCCTTTGCTTTATTGAGAGACTATTTACTTATTGCATGCTGTGTGGGGCCACAGAACTGTTTAAACTGTTTAAAAATTGCATGGAAGCGTTATCCCAGTTATCAGCATAAAAATCGCAGCATCCAATTTGTGTGTTAACAAAACTGCATGCAGTATTTGAATTGACTATTTCCATTCACTTAAAATGGCTGCCAGAGACCTTCTTGTTCAAAAATTCCTATGCCATCACTGTGGATAAGTTAGTGACACCCCCTGAAGAGCGGGAAAGTTTGGTGCCACCTATTTATGCAAAATTGTCCGGCCAGCCCGCCTTACCTTTGCTGTGTCAATCCTGGGAGGAAAGTGTGACAAACGCACGCCCCAGAAGTCGCGAGACTTTGCATGCGAGCAAAAGGAGAGAAAATAATCGCATTGCTTGCCGTCCGAGCAGTAATCGCAGCCTGTCAGGTGCCTCTACTAACTATAAGGAGCACTGATAGCTGGAACTCTGCCAGAGACCCAAAATCAACATTGCTGCAGCATTGTATTCAGCCGGCATTAAATTCTTAAAGGGCCATACACCCGCAAGACAGCGGTTGCCCATAGCAACAACGCACAAAAAGTGTCTAAAAACGCATTTGACTTACCTAACTAGAACTCACCTGCTGTTACCATGTCTGTGCAAGGAGATGACGTGCAGCCCGACCTCAGAGGACCCCCTGCATCAGCCGGTCCCAATGCAATACCAACTGCTGCAGCACCAAGTTTAATGCCTTTAACCATGCCTTATTATTTTGGGGCCCCCTGGTTCCCACGATATTCTGGGGAAATTCATACTTTAAGGGACTTTAAAGAAAAAATTCTGGCTATGTTCAGATTGTACCCTGTATCCTCAGAGCAACAGATGGAGATTCTTCTTGCGCAATTGGAAGGAGCTGCGCTCAGAGAAGTGAAATCTTGGCCGAGCTCAGAGAGAAAGACCATGGAGCAGATTTTTCAACGTCTCTACACCACCTTTGAACCCAGTACCGTGTCAGAGGTCAAGATGAGGTTCTTCAGCAAGAGACAGCAATCTGGTGAGTCACTCAGAGACTTTGCATTATCTTTGCAGGAAGACCTTAGAGCTGTTGTCCAAGTAGACCCCCGTGAGGCAGAAAATCAGGACAAAACCCTGAAAGAACAATTTATTGAAGGCGTCCATACAGACAATCTAAAGAGCCAACTAAGAATGTTAGCCGCCCAACATCCAAGCGCTACCTTCTTAGATTTTAAAGAACTAGCTATCAGCATACTGGGAAAAAGCCCACCAACAGAACCTGTTAGATCTGTTGACGTGCCTGGATCACAGCTGGTTACCCCTGTAAAGTCTTTACCTATAGTCAGTCAGGCAACCCAAGCTCCAGTTCCTGACGCAGTTGCTGCCTTGACGGAGCAAGTCCGTTTTCTGACTAAAAGTCTGGAGAAAGTCCACCAAAAATTGGAACAATGGGAGAAACCATTAATGCTAGAGGATGAGAAACCTGTGTCCAGAAGACTCTTCCCCTCTAATTCTAGAGAGACTTATTCCAGAAATTCTGGCGGACGCCCCCCTGACCACACTAGTACCCCTAAGCGGCCTATCTGCACGTACTGTCACAAACCAGGCCATACAGAAGCAACCTGCTGGCAGTTAAACGGGAAACCCCCGAGGCCAAGGACCACCCCTCGGGAGGTAAACCAATAGGTCCAGAAGATCCCCACTGGATGCCAAGATACGTTGGATCCCGTCCTGAAGTGGCACTTCAAATAAATGGAGTTCCTTTTGTTGCCCTAGTTGACACCGGATCCCAAGTCACCACCATCCAACAAGCAGCCTTTGAAAAATACTGGGATCAAAATCAGCTTACCCAGCCTCCAGAATCCTGGCTGAGTCTCATAGCCAGTAACGGCAAACCCATACCAGTCCATGGTTATTGGGAACCTACCATTCAAGTAGGAGGGACTACACTACCTCGACAAGGCCTTATTGTGGTACAAGTCAGAGACAATAACCCTAACCCTCCAATAGTCCTAGGAATGAATGTCCTCAGGAACTGTTATGTTGAGATGCTAGAAGCCTTGCACCAGTTAGTGCCTACTGCCCCTCCTGATTCTAAGAAGGTGATCCAACAAACCATCCGTGTACTAAATGCGCAACAGAGATTCACCAACGAAAAAGGAGAAATTTGCTGTGCCCGCATCCGGGATAGGCAACCTGTGATCCTCAAACCCAACACCGAAACTCTTGTGGTGCCGAGCTGTAGTCGGAATCCAAGGTCAAGACTACCAAGCCCTGGTAGAGCCTGTTGTTTTGGAAGACTATCCTCTAGTTAGAGCTGCAAGGAGCCTAGTAACCGTCTCTGAAGGTAAAGTGCCTATACGACTCCTAAACTTGAGTGATAGCAGTGCAACACTATCAAAACACCTTCCTATTGCACAGCTAATCCAAGTCACTTTTCAAGATGTCATCAGTGTGGCTACAGCTACCACAGAGCAAATTCCCAAGAGACAGAACCCCCAGGACCAAAATGTAAACACATCCTGGTGGAAAGAACTTCATGTGGGAGATGCTTCCACACCAGCAAACCAAATGGAGGGAGTACTAAAAATTGTGAAGGAGCTTCACCTTGCCTTCAGTAAGCATTCCACAGACTATGGAGAAGTGGATATCATCAAGCACTCCATTCCTACAGGTTCACACCCACCGATCAAGGAAAGATATCGGCCTATACCACCAACTATGTACCAATCTGTAAAGCAAATGATCCAAGAGATGAAGGACTCCAATGTCATTAGAGACAGCCATAGTCCATGGGCTGCACCTCTAGTCCTTGTCCGTAAAAAGGATGGTAACATCAGATTCTGTGTGGATTACAGAAAAATTAACCAAATCACCCACAAGGATGCTTACCCTTTACCACGCATAGAGGAATCTTTGACAGCTTTAGGATCTTCAGCCTACTTCTCTACCCTTGATTTAACCAGTGGATACTGGCAAGTACCCATGGCACCTGAAGATCGTGAGAAGACTGCATTTACCACCCCGATGGGCCTATTTGAGTTCAACCGCATGCCTTTTGGACTTTGCAATGCGCCCGGAACCTTTCAAAGATTAATGGAGCATTTTTTAGGACACAAAAATTTTGAAACCGTTCTGTTGTACTTAGATGATGTCATCATCTACTCCAAATCTTATGAAGATCACTTGAAATATTTGGCTGAAGTTTTTCAAATCCTCATTAAACATGGACTCAAAGTCAAACCATCTAAGTGCTATCTACTGAAGACAGAAGTCAAATACTTAGGGCATATTGTAAGCTCTGAAGGTGTTAAACCGGATCCAGAGAAGATAGCCGCAGTCCGAAATTGGCCTACTCCTACTACAGTGAAAGAAGTGAGGAGCTTTCTCAGTTTCGCAGGATACTACAGACGCTTTATTCCTCACTTTGCCCAAATTGCAGGGCCAATATTAGAACTTCTGAGAGGACATCCTAAGAGGTACCAAAAGTCTCCAATACCAGTCGAATGGAACACAGAAAGAGAAATTGCCTTCCAGCTCCTAAAGAAGAAGTTAACAGAACCACCAATCCTAGGCTATCCAGATTACCAGAAGCCATTTCATCTTTACACAGATGCTAGTAAGAAAGGTCTGGGAGCTGTCCTATCGCAGGTACAGGAAGGAAAAGAAAGAGTTATTTCCTACGCTAGTAGATCTCTTAAAGGTACTGAAAGAAACGACCAAAACTATAGTTCCTTCAAATTGGAATTCCTCGCACTCGTGTGGGCTGTTACAGAAAAATTTAAAGATTACCTTGCCGCAACACCATTTGTGGCCTTCACAGATAACAACCCGCTAGCACATCTGAATACCGCCAAGTTGGGAGCATTGGAACAAAGATGGGCCTCACGCCTAGCTAACTACGATTTCACCATAAAATACAGAACAGGAAAAGCAAATGAAAATGCGGATGCATTATCCCATCTGCCTACCCAAGAAGACCCTACTACACAGGAAGATGTTTGGGAAGAGGTAGAAATGCCAGCTTTTTACAAAAATTTTGCCCAACAAGACATTATCACCATCAAAGGAAGAAAAGTCCTTAATCTTCAACAACAAGTGGATCCAAGATTCCAAGTGGACAAAGAAAGGTGGATCAAGCTGCAAAATGAAAGCAGAGTGTTGGGAGAACTGCAAGATTTCTTCACCAGCGGAAGAACACCTGAAAGAATTCGCAGAAGAAATGCTGATCCAGAATTGTCAAAACTTTGGAGACACAGAAAACATCTCTTCCTACAGAAGGGCCTACTATTAAGAAGAACTTTAGACCCAATTACCTCGGATTGTCTATACCAAATCTTAATACCACGCCGAGATGCAAGAATCATTCTTGAGATGTATCATGATCAATCAGGACACTTTGGCGTGCAGAAGACAGAAGCCACCATCCGTAGAAGATTCTACTGGATTGGGATGAGAGGAGACATTGAAAAATGGTGTCGAGAATGTTCCACCTGTGCTATTGGAAGAAATGAAAAACATGACCAAAAAGCACCCTTACATCCCATTGTAAGCCAAACACCGCTAGAAATAGTTGCAATTGACCATGTGAAGCTGGAACCAAGTCGCTCAGGTTACACATACGCCATGACCATCATTGATCATTATACCAAATTTGTTGTAGCCGTACCTGTCAAGGACCTGACTGCTAAAACAACTGCAGATGCCTTCTGGAAACATTTCCTACTGCCATATGGATGCCCAGAAAGAATCCTTACAGATCAGGGATCTGCCTTTGAGTCGCAACTCTTCAAAGAACTGTGTACACTTCACAATTGCCAGAAAATCAGGACCACAGCCTACCACCCTCAAGGGAATGGACTTTGCGAGAAAATGAACCAAACTTTAATTGAGATGTTAAGAGCAGTACCTCCTGCTACAAGAAGTGATTGGCCTACTCTATTGCCTCAGTTGATGTACACCTACAATAACACGATTCACTGTTCTACTGGGTATACACCTTACTATCTCATGTTTGGCCGACAAGGTAAACTACCTGCTGACCATACTTTGGGCGTACAAGTGCCTGATGCAATCAACCCTCTACCAAAGACTGATTGGGTGAGTGAGCACCAAAGACGTCTAATTGATGCACAAGAAATTGTTCAACATCGCATGGAACGTGCTCATGAAAAGCAACAAAGAGATTATAACCAATCTGCCAAAGCAGAACCTCTCAAAATTGGTGACCATGTATGGTTAAAAAACAACCATCGCACCAGCAAGTTAGATAGCAAATGGGAGAGAGAACCTTACACCATTACAGCTATTCTCAATCCAGAGACTGATACTTATGAAATCACTAAAGAAAACAAATCACGTGTAGTACATCGCAATCGCCTTAAGTTATGTCTCAAGGAAAGTACTCAAGAAGAAACTCTTCAAGAAGAAGCTATCCAAGAGGAAACACAATCCATAGAACCAGAGCCTACAAAATCATCTGATTCAGAGAATCCACTACAGTCTTTTGGAAAAGCATTATTAGACTCTGACCCTTTACAATGGTTCCTTACACCATGGCTCAATATCTTAGTGCCTGCCAAGACCAATACAACCGCACTTCAACCAGAAGAGCTATCTCAAGAAGTGTCTACTACCGCTCAAGAGACACCAAGTTCCCTTGAAACAAGGCCTGTAGAAACTCAGCCACTAAGAAGATCTGACAGAACTACAAGAGGACGACCACCTGTCCGTTTGGAGGATTACCTGCACCAGCAGCCGAGAAGTCGACTACCGACTCTGTCATCTCATCGTTGAGTGCATCCTTACATCGTCTGAAGTTCCAGAGTGAGAAGAAGACTTACTTGGGATATTATGTTTATTTCCTTTAAAGGACTTTTCAAAAGGACTACATACCTACTGTTTTGCAACGTTCAAGCCTGTACCCGGAGATAGACTTTCACGTACCTGAGCCTCCGTGATATTCATCTGTTGACATTTTCCTGTGCCCAGGGAACGGACTCATACCCTGTGAGCCTCCTGAGATGTTATTTTTGTTTTGTTTTTCTTTTTCCATCTCATCGTGGACTATTCTGGTTTTGCCATACATACCAGTCTTTAGAGGAAAAACTACACCCCTTTTTGTCACCTTTTGTCACATTTCGTTGTTGCCTGAGATATGTTTGCCTAACCCATTTTACTTGCAGATACAAGAAGTACAAGAATGGGGTTATATTGTTATCTCCTATGCATGCATGCATGCTTTTCCCTTTCTCTTATATCTTACAGGAAGACACAACATCGAGTCAAAAGTGTGCCGAGGTCGACACACGTTTTACCATGGGGGTATGCAGCGTCCCACTCAGGACATGTGGGAACTGCAAAGTATTACTTCTTTGTCGTTGCTATATTGCATGTCATTTTGCATTGTATACCTGTGGTATCCCTGTTCATAGGCTGGTCAGGTGTGCTTCTTACTTCCCACCACAAGATGGGGATAGCACCACTCTGGGAAATCTATCCCAGCTCAGGCTTATCTGTGGTCAGTTGTTCAGTACAGGAAGCAGTGTGGAGAGGAAAGGAGAATGTGAAGGTCAGTCCAGAGAAGGGACACATTTAAACTGCTAAAATCAAAGGATAAAAGCCACTAATCGGCAGCAAAGACCTTTGAGTATAAAGGTGAAGGATTTATTAGCCTCCGGCAACCTCACCCATGTCACTGGATTCAAAAAGGACCAGACACAAGTAAGCATTATTACTGAACCACAGCCTGAGTCCAGGCCTACTAAAGCCTATTAGCAGTGGATCAGCAGAACTCCTCTATTTACCCAGAGACTGTATTCTAACCGGATGTTTGTACTGCAACCAAAACCAGACACAGTAAAAGTTGTGAGTTGTATTCTGCCACTGTCTACCTCATTCTTTAACATTGTTACTACAACTGGTTGTACCACCATTAACGGTACTGGCGTCACGACTAATATCATCAAGGGACCCAGCCGCCACAAGCACTCTAAACACCCCTGTCATCACGGCACCTCAACCACCATCTTGGCTGGCGTTTCCCTATCGCAGAGCGTGCCCCGGAGGATCTTGTGCTGTCTTCCCTTTCACTGTGCGACCGGCCCAGGGAGGCTTTCTGCTAACCGTGAGTAAACCGATGAACTGTATTATTGCTGTCTCTCATCGGCCCACCATGCACCTCACGTGTTCCCCTGCGGTTCTGGCTCGTCGCAGTAGTAACTGGATCTACTTGTCATCAGTATCTGCCACAAACTTTGGTAACAGAATACACTATTGTTATATTTAAAGCAGAACGTCATAGAAAATCAGACAGTCTGCTCATTTTAGTTCTCCTTCCCCTCTGTCATTAATGGAAATATATATATTTTTTTCAGGTAGTGGGTACCTAGTTTTGACAGGCACCCACTCCAATTTCTGCTTGCATCGTCTGGGTGATGCTTGCGGAGGTTCGGGTTTCACCCTCCACCAGCAATCTCCTGGGACACATAACAGGTCCTGAGGTTGCGGGTCCATTCAGAAAGTACATTTTGCTCAAACACAGTGGGGAGCTGCCTGTGAGCCAGCAGGAAGTAACAGCCAGATTCCTACACTCAAGATGATGGAGTCAGGTACCTGAAGACTCGTCAAGAACTGGCCGAGTATTGACAGCCCTGGATCCCTGGGTTGGTGAGTACCTGTTTATTAAAAGTCAACAGCTACAGTATTTCTAGCTGCTGACTTAATTTTTCTACAAATTGCCGGCATTCCTCTTTACTGTATTCTTACTGTATGTTTCTTTCTATTTGATCCCAGTTTCACCTCATCCTGTTCGTTTCAGTAAAGCCTCACACATCATTCACACAGTCTGGTTTGTTGGAGAATAGAAAGGTTTAGCTGCATGTCAAAATGCACACAGGATAGTGTGTAGTGAGGACAAAACAGTCTACTTTAAAGGACTGCAGTTCAGTGGTAAAAAAAACATGTGGTGTGGCTGTTTCAAGATGCACAATAAGAAGGAGGCACTTGAAGAAAGATGGGCTGCATAGTCGAGTCACCAGAAGAAAGCCATTACTACGCAAATGGCACAAAGTAACCCACTTACAATATGACAAACAGCACAGAGACGAGCCTCAAACCTTCTGGCACAAAGTCATTTGGAGTGATGAGACCAAACTTTAGCTTTTTGGCCACAACAATAAACGCTACATTTGGAGAGGCCTATGATGAAAGGTACACCATTCCTACTGTGAAACACGGAGGTGGATCGCTGATGTTTTGGGGATGTGTGTGCTACAAAGGCACAGGAAATTTTGTAAAAATGAAGACAAGATTAATGTAGTATGTTATCAAAAAATACTGGAGGAACATTTGCATTCATCAGACAGTAAGCTGCGAATGGGACGTACTTGGACATTCCAACATAACAATGATCCAAAACACAAGGCCAAGGCGACCTGTCATTGGCTACAGCAGAATAAAGTGAAGGTTTTGGAGTAGCCATCTCAGTCTCCTGACCTCAATATTATTGAGTCACTCTGGGGAGATCTCAAACGTGCAGTTGATGCCATACAGCCCAAGAATTTACAGGAACTGGAGGCTTTTTGCCAAGAGGAATGGACAGCTTTGCCATCTGGGAAGATAATAGCCATGTGCATTCGTTTTCGTCCAAATGCATTTTCGTCCGAATTTCAGGTATTTTCGTTATCGTTTTAACAAACGATAACGAAAGCACAGAAAATGAAAACCGAAAGATCCGACATAAAAAATGCTTTATTTTCGTTTTCGTTTTGTGGTCGAATGTGCCTAACCTTAACTATTAGTCCAATAGTGTTCTACATAGAGAGAAAAGATTTGACATAGAGAGAAAAGATTCGAAATAGAGAGACATGAAGAGTTAAGATTCTATCGACCTGGGTCCTGTCCCAGGGGACATGTATCAATGCAAATTTTTTTTTTTAAAAATGGCCGTTTTTTCGGGAGCAGTGGATTTAATAATGCTAAAAGTGAAACAATAAAAGTGAAATATGACTTTAAATTTTGTACCTAGGGGGGGGTGTAAAGTTAGCATGTGAAATAGCGCATGTTTCCAGTACTTAGAACTGTCCCTGCACAAAGTGTCATTTCTGAAAGGAAAAAAAGTATTTTAAAACCGGCTTTGCCGCTATAATAAATTGTCGGCTCTGGCAATTCAGAGCGAATCCATTCATAAAAAAAATAAAAATAAATAGCGTGGGGGTAACCCCAAATTCCATTACCAGGCCCTTTAGGTCTGGAATGGATATTAAGGGGAACCCCGCCGTCAATTTAAAATAAAAATGACGTGGGGTTCCCCCCAAATATCCATTCCAGACCCTTCAGGGGACAAGGGTCTTCCCCTTTGCTGGGCTTCCCCAGTGACGTAGCAGAGGGTGCGTCAGAGGGTGCGTGGGTCACGTGATGGGTGGCCCCGCCTCCCCTATGTAAGAAATGTCACAGCTTCAGCCGCTCATTCGCTGGGCTGTGTCCAGCGGTGAGAGGAGGTCCGCGATGCTGCGCTCTGGATGGATGGATCTTCTCATCGCTGGACCGGAGATCACCCGCACCCGTCGCTGTATACAGACAATGTTGGAGCAGGAAGCCGGGAACGAGTGTCACCGCTGGATTTTTTTTTTTTTTTTTATTAATAAAGGACTTTTTTCTAGGTGTGTGTGTGTGTTTTTTTTAACTATTTACACTTGCTTCGTGAAATGGTAGGGGTACAATGTACCCCATAACCAATTCACATAGGGGGGGGCCAGGATCTGGGGGTCCCCTTTGTTAAAGGGGTCTTCCAGATTCTGATAAGCCCCCCGCCCGCAGACCCCCACAACCACCGGGCAAGGATTGTGGGGATGAGGCCCTTGTCCCCATCAACATGGGGACATCCTCCCCATGTTGAGGGCATGTGGCCTGGTACGGTTCAGGAGAGGGGGGGCGCACTCTGTCCCCCCCTCTTTTCTGCGGCCGGCCGGGTTAACGTGCTCGGATAAGGGGTCTGGTGTGAATTTTTGGGGGAACTCCACACCATTTTTTTTTAATTTGGGGTGGAGTTCCCCTTAATATCCATTCCAGACCTGAAGGGCCTGGTAATGGAATTTGGAGGTACCCCCACACTATTTTTTTTTTTTATGATTGGTTTTGCTCTGAATTGCCAGAGCCGACAATTCATTTTAGCCGCAAAGCCGGTTTTAAAATACTTTTTTTCCTTTCAGAAATGACACTTTGTGCAGGGACAGTTCTAAGTACTGGAAACATGCGCTATTTCACATGCTAACTTTACACCCCCCCCCCCAGGTACGAAATTTAAAGTAATATTTCACTTGTATTGTTTCACTTTTAGCATTATTAAATTCACTGCTCCCGAAAAAACCCTATTCGACAGACACCAAAAGCCTTCATTGATAGATTCGACATAGAGAGAAAAGATTTGACATAGAGAGACATGAAGAGTCGACATTTTATTATTATTTTTTTTAAAGATTCTATAGAATCTTTTTTTTTTAGAACATTCAACAGACACCATAAGCCTTCAATGACAGATTCAACCTTAATTTTGATTTTCGGACGAATGCATTTTTTTTACGAAAAACGAAATAAATAAAAACGAATTTCGGGAGTAACTAAATAAATTTATTTTTTGGACGAAAACAAAATTATGAAAGAAAATATTTCAGTGTGCACATGTCTAGAAGATAAAGAGCCTCATCCACAAATACCACAAAAGACTTCAAACTATCAATGATGTTAAAGGGGGCAATACACGGTATTACGAACTGGGGTATGTAAACTTTTGATCAGGGTCATTTGGGTAGTTTGTTGTCATTATGATTTAAAAAGAGTTAACACAGTTTATTGATAATAAATGGCTTCAGCCAAACACTAACCGTGAGTGAAAGAAAGTTTTTGTGTTATCATTCATATTCTCTAAAAAAAGGCCAAGAAATCATAAATTCTGCCAGGGTATGTAAACTTATGAGCACAACTGTACATAATGGTGCAGCCATTTGAAGTTATGTACACCATTTTCCTTACATTGAATAGAGTTATTGCTGTTTCAGTCAGAACACATTTATAACATTATGTCATTAATAAAGGGTTTTTCACCCTTTAGGCTATTAAGTGGAATACTTCTTTATTCTGCTTAAAATAATCATGAACAGCAGGATAGCTGGCCAGACTTGAAAAGCAACGTTTTTGTATTTTATGGTACACTAAAAAAGCCAAACAGCTCCTGGGGGTGACAGCCTCAGCTCTTCTCAGTAGGGAACAGCAACACTACCACCCACCAATCATAACAGTGGGCAGAATTAGCCTGAAGGCCTAAATGTTCAGATGCATGATTTGCTGTCTTTTTGGCTATTGTCAGCAATACAAAATATACAGGAAAGAAGATGCATGATTTTTACCTGTAATTCTAGTAATCAATGAAACATTTACTAACTCGAACGTTAAGCCCCGTACACACGGTCTGACCTTTGTCCAACCAAAATCACATCGGAATTCCGACAGAACTCCATCGGAGTAAATAAGAACATGTTCTCTATCTAAACTCTGACGTAATTTCTCTGAATTTCCGTCTGACTTTCTCCATCTGAAATTCCGATCGTGTGTACGGGGCATTACACTTCTTTCCATGACCAGCTCCCTTATGCCCCTTGACCTGACTGCTTTTGCCTTTGTCACATAGCCTTCTTTAACACTTGTAAGACACATATTAGAAAGTGCTTTTCCATTAAAAGGAAAAAGCAGCTCTATATGCTAGTGGTGTCCTGCTGTTTATAGATGTCACATAGTCCTCCCTTTCAGATGTCATTGCTCCCATTTCAATTTTTATCCACTTTTAACAGCTTTAATGTCGGACAATTTCACCTCCTTCCTGCCCAGGTAAATTTTCAGCTTTCAGCGCTGTCACACTTTGAATGACAATTGCGCAGTCATGCAACACTGTACTTATATGGGAATTTTATAATTTTTATTTCTCACAAATAGAGCTTTCTTTTGGTGGCATTTAATGACTACTGGGTTTGTTACTGTTTGCTAAATAAATGAAAAAAAGACAGAAAAATTTGAAAAAAAATAACATTAATCTTCATCTCTGTTATAACATTTTGCAAATAAATAATCTTTCTACATTAATAGAATAACCCAAATTAGTGTATATTATTTAGTCTTTAGGAGAGTTATACAGTCCGCAAACTATGGTATACAGCAGGGGTGCCCAACCTTTTGAAGGCAGAGGGCCACTTAAAGCGACTTAGTAACCAGTCACGAGCCACAATGAGCAGAGTGGGCAGATGACAGGTCTGTATCCAGTCTGCATATGCCAAGCAGACATGGCCCAATCTACTCTATGGGCCTTCTGATCCAATCAAATGGAAGGGGACAGATCCACTTCAGTTTTTTTTAGCAGATCGGATTGGAGGTAGGTGGGTGTAAACGGACAAAAGTCTGTTTAGATCTGCCGATCCATAGAAGTGAATGGAGGGTCAGATTCGTCGGACCGATCGATTGAAAGGGTCCTAAGGCTGTTTTTATACTGATGGTCTGCGGTCTATTGCAGCGCAGTGTTCCTGTGGTTTTCCCGCGGTTAGCTGTACTTTGCCATCGATGTCTATTATATCTTGAAGGTGTGGTGCACGTTCTGAAAAGCCGCTTGCTTCCTCTACCACCAGCTTTATTTAAAACACTGATGCTCTCAGATAGAAGGTTGGCAACCTGCAATCTGGGCTTTCCAACCAGCCATCCCAGAGCAAGAGGTTGCGGGCCACATGTGGCCCCCGGGCCACTGGTTGGACACCCCTGGTTTACAGTATATATTTGAAAATCAAACAATCGTGATGTACTGGAGCCCTATCTAATTATTTGAGGCCCTAAAATTCCAGGACAGTTCAAATATCCCCCAAATGACCCATTTTTGGAAATTAGACAGTCCAAGGTATTTAGTAATAGGCATATTGAGTTTTTTAAAGTTTTGTGAAAAATGAAGAAATTAAAAAAAAAAGTTATTTATTCAAAATTATTTTATTTAATTTTTACATATGGTCACCAGTGCAGTACAGCGCCATCATATACTGTAAATGGTAATAAACATTTTTTTTTTAACTAATGCGCAAACCACAGTAAATAAAAAGGTGAAATAATATGAGCCACAGCGAACAATCAAATGTGTCCCCACATGAAGATAAATGAAAATAAATAATATAAATGTGGCGCTACTTACAAACTGCTAATTATAGTGTTGAAGCACAAAACCAGTGCAGTGCAGCACTGAGCATGTGCAAGATCTGCAAGGCTGAAATCCAGGAAGTCATACAGTCTGGCTTCATGATGTCCACACTTAAGATGGCCCCAGTCAATTTCTATTTTATAAAGTGTCTAAATGCTGTAACAACCTAACAAAACTGACCTTAGTTTACAGACTAACTTTACTAGAATACATTAAGCTTGTGTATTACAGGGGTATTTATATTTAAAAAGTGAAATTGTGGCCGGAACTCCGCTTTAAGGATGGTTAATGTTAAAGAATCTCTCACTTTGCTGTAATAATCCTCCTCCTTTCATCCATTAAAGGACCTATAAGACGAATGAAATCTCCATAGTGCAACAATTCCGTAAAAACAGTAAAGTTGCGTGACAGATTATGTAACGGTCTGAAGGGCTGAGACACTGAATCTCTGCCTAAGGAATGTTGTTATATATGGTTTTAAAGCTTTTGCTGTGTTCACTCAGTCTTCAACACTATAATTAGCCATTTGTAGGTAGCGCCACATTTATATTATTTATTACCATATAAATGGTGTTTAGCGATGAACAGGGACACTGCCCGGTGACAGTATGTAAAAAAAAAAAATAGTTTGCATTTTTTTACATACAGTTACCAGAGCAATACAGTATTACCATATGAGTGCTTATAACTGTGAATTGTACAGTTATAAGCAACCATTTTTTTCTGAATGAAAACTATTACTTAAAGGGTCACTAAAGGAATTTTTGCTCAAATGATTGTTTACAGGGTATAGAGACATAATAGTTAACTGATTCCTTTTTAAAAATGATTAAAAATAGATAAAAAACAATCATATAATGTACCTGCAGTTTAATTTCGTTTTTGCTGTTGTTTCCTGGTTCTCTGATGTACAGAGACAAAGAGCCAATAGAGGGCAGTGATGCTTTGTAAAACGAAACTGGATTGGTGCTGACACACATTAATCACACCTCCTTGATTAGTCACCACAGTGAGAAATCTCCCAGTACTGTGGTGATCAGGAAACAGACAACCAGGAAGTGTCCAGAACAGAGAGGAATTACAGCAACATCAAAGCAAAAACGAACAATGAGGACATGAAACCAGGACTGCAGTAAGGTAAAGGAAGCTATTTAGCAAAAAAAAAAAATCCTTTAGTGACCCTTTAAGTATTTACTTTTGTGTTTAGCTGTGACTGGTCACATGGTACAGGTGGGCTGGGATTGGCCCTATCTGACATGAATCAAAGCCTTTCATTGTGTACAACTGTCATGTGATCTGCTGTGATTGGCCACAGTGATCACATGTCCTAGTCCGGTGAACCTGGCGGCTGACAGATCGCACCAGAGCAATGCAATAGACCGGACGGGAAGGGGCTAAAGGATAAGTTCACCTTTGTAAAAAAATATAATAATAAATACACATTTCTTTGTAGGTACAAATTATTATTTTGTATTGCTTTGTTATTTTTTTTACTAGGAGCCTGCAAAGAATTGTTCCTTCAAACAGAAGCAATGCAGGACTCCTGCAGACTTTCTGTGTAAGCTGTCTGCTTTTACCTCATACAAGCAGACAGTTACACAATGACAGGAAGAAACAATGTACTACCTAGAGTGCTCAATAGCAATGTGGCAGTTCATTGAGAACTACAAGCTAACAGCCACAAATGGTGTTGGTACTTGTAGTTCATTCATTCACAGAACACTGTACCGCATGGCCGCATATTTTTTTCACTTTCAATAGATTTTTTTTGAATAAAATTGAAAGTACAAAACATAGGATATGATAACTTTTGTATTTGCTGGGCCGCATATTTTTTTAAATTGTGAAAGCGAGTTTAGAGAGAAGATTCCTTGCACTATCACTAGAGGCGGCAGATTGGGGAAAGGCTGCAATCTGAACATGTTACATGTAAAATGTTCCCAAAGGTGAACGTCTCCTTTAATTTAGTAATAAATTAAATTGGGCTCATTGGTCTTGCTGCCACTAAACTCTATCAACCACTAGAGGGCTCTCAAACTGAAATAATAGCAGTCCAAACTTTCAAATTCCTGATGATTTTATGTTTCCTTTTAATATTTCCAGGTTTTATTCCATTTAAAATCTCCCTGCTTCAGATTAAATAAAAATAAAATAAAAATGTGTCCCTTTTATTTATGCCAAGAGTGGTGGGCAAAGTTAAAATTATTTGGATTTTTCAAAGTATTATACAACTTACAAAATGCATTCTGTTGTATGCCTGTCTGGCTTTTTGACCATTTAAAGCGGCCTTTCTCTACCTTCATACTCTAGAACAGGGGTCTCCAAACTTTTCAAACAAAGGGCCACTTTATAGTCCTTCAGACTTTAGGAGGGCCGGATTGTGACCAGCAGGGGCAGAAAATGTCACAGGCCCAGCATCAGTGAGAATAAATATGGCCTCAGAGTTGGTGGTCGATAGGAGGAGGAGTATTCCCCCTATTAGTAGGAGGAATAGAATACCATCATTGGAAGATATAGTGCCCTATTGTTGGTGTCAGTGGGAGGAATAATGCCCTATATCAGTGGGAGGAATTGTGCCCCAAGGGCCAGATAAAGGCTAGCATAGGGCCACATCTGGCCCTCGGGCCGCAGTTTGGAGACCCCTGCTCTAGAAGAACCCTTAAAATTAGTTTCTGGTTTAAGGAATTGATTAATCAGGGGTCAATTGGAAAATGTCCCTTTGGTGGTCAGTAAGAAGAATGCAATCCCTACAGTGGCTGTCATAATAACACCCTACAGACAGGTAAAAAAATCATTGATGTCATGCTGCTGACTTTGCCTTGTAACCATCAAATAGGAGGTCAGTCACAGCTCAAGAAACCCCTAGAAACTTCTGGAGGAATCCTAAGGTTCCACTTAAACCTGGTTGAGTTAAAATGTACATAGAAACTTTGCATGGCAAAAAAAATAGCGTCTGGCTGCTCTTCTAGCATTCTAAGGACTCTGAAAGGAGGTTGTGGTACCCAATCCATTTGAATCCATCAATATTTAAAGTGCAGTAAAACCTTGGATTGCAGTGGCGGTGCGTCCATAGAGGGCGCGGAAGCGCCGCCCCCTCTGGCTCTCGCACCGCCACTGACACAATATACATAGATTCATGCATCACTCCTGAATCATTATTCTCACTGACTTCCTGGTTTGCGGTGCGCATTCATTCTTGCTACATCACGGCCTAATGGGAACTACAGTTCCTATTAGGCTTAGCCTCCATGCCTGTGAGGGATAAGAGAGCATCTACACGCAGGGCTGTAGTCATAGGGAGGGGGTGAGCACATTCTGCTTTCCACCATGCAAAACGGCTCAGATGCTGGTGGAAAGCAAGAAGAGGAGTGACAGAAAATGGCATTTTCAAACCTGGATTACTGTATTTTGGGGTCAAAAGGAAAAATGAGGTAAGTGATATTTAAATGCTCTAGCTTACAGCAATCAATTGATCTAATAAAAAACAAACCTTTAGTGTTCCTTTAATTTCCTCCTCCTGCTCATTGCCAGCACTCCAACTCTCCCTCCTCCTCATATTGCGGCTTTATCCTCCTGCAGCCTTTGCCTCACAGCAGCAAGTTTTCCTCTTCCTCTTGTTGCTATAACCCCACTGCTTGGCCTACATGCCATGCAGTGTGTGCTTCAGGAGAAACACAACGGGATTGTAACAATGATACCCATCTTGTCATAGTTCACCATTTTGTTTGCAAAATGCTGCATGCATCCTAAATGATGATTTTCCAACTTTCGAAAAGAAGCTCCCCAGAGTCTGTCCCCATTAAATAATCACACAGGTACTCAATGGCATGCTTCTGCTGGTGCAGCCTCTACAGCAAGACCAACATTGAGTTTTGTCCCATTTAAGGGGGTTGGCAGGTAGCTAATGTTGGCGCTGCATTTCTGCCAGGAAAACACTGGCTGCGTATAACCACCTAAAGCAGCCACAAATCATTTTGACCTGATGAAGGACCTCCTGGAAACCACCAGGTTTCAGATATGTGCCAGGCAAGGTAAATTATTTTTTTCCCTGGCAAAGGGCAGCCAGCATGTTAGTGCTGTCACGCACAACCTTGTCTGGATGAAGTTGGTGTGGTGGGATAAGAAAGATCTTAGCCTGTGCCTGGAGAGATGCCACCCGCTCTTGCCCAGTGTAATAACTGTTCCCTGGCATATAAGCTGCAACACAGCATGCAATGTTTAGCCTGGGATGTTGCTTACTTTTTGGGGTGCTTAGGTGTGACTGGCTATTCTAAGGAATCAGAGGATTAGGCCAGTAAGAAGTAGAGGGTACAGGTGACTATGCTGCATAAAACAAGTGCATCATGAAAGTTACATAGCATCCCTGCACTTGCTTACTGGACCACATATTTGTGCCAATGACAGCATGTTCTAGCGTAGCAGACACATTTTGTTCTACATACTGGTGGAGAGTAGATATAGGCTTTTGGGCAAAATAATGGGGGAAGGTGGCCCACTTTGCAACTCCAGCAATTTGAACATCACTGTCTCTTTCTGCTCTCTGCCTGATGTCCCCTGACTACAGTGTGACTAAATCCCTATCTTCCTCAGTGTCAAGTTCTTAAACCAGAGTTCCACCCACATATTTTATTTTATTTCAAAGGCACCTGTTCTGCAGTTATAAATGTCATTGTCTAAACTAGATTTTCAGTAAAACCATCGCTGTATTTTCCTTCTTTTTTTTTTTTAACTAACCTTTGTGTTTTCTTTCTTGAGCACTTCCATCTTTCTTGTGGGCATGTGAAGCCCACTAGGTTTCTTGTCCAGGATAAGGTGCTGCTGGCTACTCATGACGCAGAGCAGGAAACATCTCTGATTGCCATCACAACGGTTTTCCGGTTTTGTTATCTCGCCATGCTGACTCCTGGGAATCATGACACACATCTCCCAGGACTCCTGGGAATCATGACTCCTGGGAATCATGACACAAATCTCCCAGGAGCCAGTGCGCCACAGGAAATTACGTACATCGCCACGGAGGGAGGAAAGAATAAAAAAAAACAAAAAACCCCAATGCTGTTTTTATGGTCTGTTCAGAAGCGGATGACGTGCAGATTAAAAAGTGGGTGGAACTCTGCTTTAAAGGAGGAACCTTGCTCCTGCAGCAAGTCAGTGATTGTGTGATCAAATAATTCTGCTGAATCCTTATAGCGGAGGAAGATGGCACGTTAGCAGTACATCAGGCAATCAGCTGCTTTTCATCTGGAAGGGGAAGAAGAAGGCTTTATCAGACACTTTACTACCTTCTACTCATGCTATGGCTGTATAGAACAGCCACTCTGAAATAGAAAAGCAAGAAGAACCTCTGCTCTTCACTTTAGAACTGCCCCAGTTTTTTTTATTAAAGTGGATTGCTTCAATTCGTTGGCAAATTTGGCAACAGGGGAGATAAACATGCTGGGCAGCTTTGCATGTGTCAGCTATAACTGTTCCTCCTAGACACAGCAAGCATTTTATCCTTGCGATACAGCGGAGCACCACTGCAAGGATAGACTTTTGATTTTCCTGGAGTTGGGCTTTAGGAAAACCTGGTCTTGATAGGTTATCATACCCTCTTTTGCTGTCATGCTGATCATCTTGTTTTAATTCAGTTTAAAACTCAACATGCCCGCATATAAGAACTTCCGACTTTTTAAATTTACTATACTTATTTATATAATATAACAAATCAGGTAATGTATTACTAACGATCCAGGGTATTATATGGGAATTAAATATGGCTCCTTAAGGATGTTAGAAATAATATAAAAGTGTTTACAAGGGCTCTAACATGCTGTTCAACGTGTATTTGTAAGAAATGACTTCATGATGGGCATTTGTTTAATGTTAATGGTGTCACAACAGGGAGGATGCTGTATTAGCATTTCATTTGAACACCACAGAGTGAGGAGAACACAAGCTTGTTATTATAAAATTGGAAGACATTATTAGCCTCTAAGCTCTTGTTTTTGTAAATTGTGGTATGTAATAGCAAGACATAAATCCGGTGGTAAAATTTGGCAAGCTGAATACATTCAGAATCATACCTCTAAATGTGTTCAGCTTGCCAAATTCAAGATAATCAGAAAATAGTGAAAACAGATGTGATGTCTGACTCAAGCATCACTGCTACTTACAAAATGTAACTAAATCTAATGGCCTCATTCCTACCTGTTTTAAACTATGCTGTAGAACCAATTGTATACTAGTGTTGAGCGGAATACGCCATATTCGATTTCGCGATATATCACGAATATATAGCCGAATATTCGTGAAATATTCGCTAAAATCGAATATTCGTGATATTTAAATTAAATAAATAAAAAATTGCGAAATTTCGCTAATGCGAATTTATTGCGAACATTTTGCGAATTTTTTTTTTTTTTTTTTCTGATTGGCTCTGATGCAAAAGAAGGGTGGAGAAAGTATTCTCGAATATTCGGAAATCGAATATTCGGAATATTTTATCAAAAAAAAAAATGTTGTGAAATATTTTGACAACTGTGGTAGGAGAACTCTGATTGGCTCTGATACAAAAGAAGGGTGGAGAAAGTATTTGCGAATATTCGGAAATCGAATATTCGCGAATACTTTCTCCACCCTTTTTTTGCATCAGAGCCAATCAGAGTTGTCAAAATCTCGCAATCAATTTCGCATTCGCATTAGCGAAATTTCGATAAAATATCACCAATATTCGATTTCAGAATATTCGCGAATACTTTCTCCGCCCTTCTTTTGCATCAGAGCCAATCAGAGTTCTCCTACCACAGTTGTCAAAATATTTCACAACATTTTTTTTTTGGATAAAATATTCCGAATATTCGATTTCCGAATATTCGAGAATACTTTCTCCGCCCTTCTTTTGCATCAGAGCCAATCAGAAAAAAAAAAAAAAAAATTCGCAAAATGTTCGCAATAAATTCGCATTAGCGAAATTTCGCAATTTTTTTTTTTTATATTCAGAATAGCGAATATTGGCCGAGAAATTCGAGATATTCGCGAATACTCGAATATCCCATATTCGAGCCGAATATTCGCAATACGAATATTCGTGAGCAACACTATTGTATACCCCAAAACAATGATGTTGCTTAAGGCTCAATTTACACTACCACGACTTGGGATCCCACTTGTGAAAGCCCAAGTCACCTGACATGTGAAATCCCATTTTAGTGAATGAGAGCTGTCTTAATTAGCACTACTGAAGTCATTCCGACAATAGAAAAGTTTCCTGTACTACTTCAATGCAACTTCTATCTGACTTGTGCCCATAGACTTGGAAGTTGCCTTCAATTTGGATCCTCACCTTAATTGATGTGATTTGGATCCGACATTACAGGAAGATTACCCAGGCATTCCCTGAAGTTGCTTCAAAGTCACACTAAGTCGTCGCAGTATGAACCAAGCCTAAAGGGTACATTTACTGAGTTTGGAGACTGCCATTGCTAACCTCTACTTCTGAAATACTAGTTCCCTGGCTGATTTAATTGCTCAGAAACAATATATTTGTGACAGGGGTCACTTTGGGTGGGGGGTTTGTGCAACTCAGCTTGCCTTGGAGAGCTCGGGAGGCTCCATGTCCAAGTTTCCCAGGCCCTCTTATGTGTACATCACCCAGTGTCTCCAATAGGGGCACAGGGTGAATGAGAACCCCACTATGATCTGTGCTAGTCAGACTCAATGTTGTATATATGTACTGTATATATTGTGTGTTGTCTCATTTTGTTGTGTACTCTTTGCTGTGATGGTTTGGGGTGTGACTGTATTCTATTGTTCTATTTTGGCTGTCTGCCTTAACTATCATGGGATGTGTAAGTGTGTTTGCTGTGAGGAAAGAAGAAGGGGGATTCCTCCAGCAGCCCCCCTGCTGATAAGACTGTTTACTGATGAGAAGTTTGAACAGACCTGACTTGTGTGTCTATTGTCATTGGTCAGTTTAACCCACCCTGTTTTCCAATGGTGGGGGAAGTGTTTTTAAGTGAGATATCTGGGTAACATGTGCTAGAATAAAGCAGTCTGCTGGTTTTTACCCTACACTGAAGTACGGCTGGTGACTGGATGGGCTAAAGAGTCTTGGATTGTGCTGGTTCTGGACAGAGGAAGCATTGACGGCGGACACAGTGCTGGGTTCGTCACAACGTTATTTAAAAAAAATACTTAGCTCCTTGCTAACACCTGCTGAGACCCTCACAATACCCCTATATTTGAATCCTTAGTATTCTAGTTTAATGTTTATTTTTTTTTCTATTAAATTTCTCGCACGATTCTCCCATCATTGATCAGAAAATCGTTAGTTTTTCAAAAAATTTCCAACATGTCGGATTTCTCAATTTTTTTTGCCGCACGAAAATCGTCTGTTGCTGCAGCCCACTAACGGTGCGAAATTCGTACGAAAATTCTTTGATACGATTTTCGAAAGAAAATTATTTTGAAATTTGAACCGTGTATGGCCGCCTTAGGAGTGGTCCACTAGATGTGCATGCCTTTCACAGAGCTATTGTGTTCTTGAGGGGGGGGGGGACATGGGGAGCCATTCTAGCTGGGAGAACACAATGATTACTGCTAGCAGCTATAGCAGGTAATTGGACACTGGTATAAAAAAAAAATAGGAATGCCCCTTTCCAGGCATCTCCCCTCCCCAGACAGGACTTCAGTTTTGTAGCAAGACATAAACCACAATACAGATCTCTGTGTCCAGTAATGTACTCCAAGAGTAATTTTACAGATAGGCCAAAAATCCAAATTTACTTTATTGTACATCATAGGACACAGAGCATCTGCATTAAAGTGATTGTAAACCCTTAGGCTGGGTTCACACTAGTGCGAATTGCATGCGGGTTTCCCCACATCTAAATCTCATTACAGGAGAGTATGTCCAGCTCTCAATGGAGCCAGTTCACACATCTCCATGGCGGGCGGGGAGCGGATTGCACAGGGATCCTGTGCATCTTTGGCTCAGTTTAAGGTCAGAATTCAAGCAAAAATTTGGATCTGATTCAACCCTGAAATTAATGTGACTAGCCTTATGTGATACCCAGAGATAAAACAGACCCTCCTACATAAGTAAAAATAACCGGTTTTATCTGCAGCCATCTCTTCTTTGTAGCAAAATACAGAATTTGCATAGCATGTCTGAGCTTCAGAAAGCAGGAGGCAGTGATCCGATGTCACACACTGCACAGCTTAGAGTCCTGGAAAACAGAAAGAACCAATAACAGATCCATCGGAGGCAATGGCGGTCTAACTGAAGGAGCAATACACCCGACACCCTGTGCAAAGGCATGCCCCAAGGAATAGAAGTAACATGAAAACATGAAAGTGAGATCCACTTTTTCTTAGGGCACCCAACTCCTGGGGCTTACTTGGTAATGTATGTATGCCATGACTGTGGTGTCATTTAAGAAGGCTTATACAGGTAGAACCTTAAAATGCATCGACCAATGCAGGAGAACAAGACTAATCACCAGAGGATTGAAGGTCAATGATCTCACCCACAGTAACCAAGTTTCCTTATACTGAAAAAGTGGTACTGAAGTCTAGCACCCAGCCTATCAAATTGGTGTTCATTGCCAGAACCTTCTAGGAGAGGGGTAGAAAGGACTCTCCATGTCCAGCAGTCAGGAAGAGGACCACCAGTCCAGAGATCGAAGTGTGCTGGAGTGGAGCTACATCGGAGAGTCCGACGATTATGACTTCCTATCCCACATCATCAGAAGATGTCTCTGATGAGGCCTGGAGTGGAACTGGGTAAGGGGAACTGACTTGAAGGATCTTTTCCAAGACCTCATGTAAAAGTGAACCAGTGGATTTTTCAGAATGCTGAGCAAAGCCACCTAAGACCTCAGAAAAAGTAATAATCACTTTTGCTTGCGCAGTATCCAGGGGACAGGTCCAGATATTCCCACTGAAGAGCCGGTAGTAACGTCAAAGTCTGGAAACCTCTCCCAAGTGTGCACTGTATGAGACACATCATAATCTGAGAGAAGAGCAGATTGCTCCATCACAGGTAAGTCTTTCAGGTTCCTATAATTGGAAAAACCTGGGCCTATAGAAGACCCAGATTCAGAGCCAGGGCCTCGTGAACACATGAAGCCATGGACAGGCTGAGCAGCAGGGCCACAAATTGAAAATGATGCTTCTCTACCTCAAACTGCAGGAACCTCTGGTGAGGTGGAAAGATCAGAACATGTAGGCAGGCATTCTTTATGTTCACCAATGACAGGAAATACCACAGCTAGAGAGAGACCACCACCGAATGCACCAAATCCATAGCACATGCTCAAAATCTCAGAGGAAGCAACAGGTTTTGGAAGGGTGTGCTGGCCCTACTTACAAAACAGTAAGAGTACTCTTGCTTTTGATATCTTCTGGATGATTAAATCATCTAAGTCAGGACCAAATGTTTTAAGTAAAAAAATGATTTATCTGAGCCACATGTAATTTATGAGTTAACACACACTTCATGGGTAATGCAGGGCTATTTTCTTCAGCGGCGTAAACACCTCGGCTGAAGCTCATTCTGCATACAAAGTTACTTGAGGCGAGGATGTACAGGGAAATACTGAGAATATTGTGGTGTCCGCCATGATCCAAATCCGGAAACCCCTGGAGAAGAGGATTGGGAAATTAAAGTTTCAAATTAGTGCTAACTGTTTTGGCATGTGTAGCGATTCTACCCCTGATGTCTCAGCTGTCTTCCACTGAAGCCAACAGAGCGCAGATCGCACTGGCCATATGTCTGAAAGCCATGTGATCTAAATTAAAGTAGAAGATCAGAGTGCAGATTAGCAGATCTAGCAGTAATCACTTCACTAGGTGCCTACCCCTTCATGCACATAGAGTAGGGTAGTATTTATTCTGACAAAAGGCTAAACTATTTATGCCCTTTTAATACTCAGCAAAATTGTAGACCTTTAAAGTAGTTCCTATGGCAGCACATCCAGAAGAGGAGGAGCCAGCAATCATTTTTAAATGCACTCTACGATTGCCAAACAAAAAACAAACTACTTCCTGTTTGTAAAGTTGGCGCCCGTGGCTTGCACTTCAAGCCTCATTCTGAAATGTGACTCAAGCCTCCATCCTAGATTAAAAAGTTTTGGTATTGTATATAATGTATAAATATAGCCAGACCCCTCTGGCTGGGATAAAACTCATGGAATGTCCTAAAAAAATAAAATTAAATAAAGATAAAAATGAAAAGCAGCAAACTAGTAAGTCTGTCGCTCAAAAGCTGGACTTCTAAAGAACGAATAGAATTCTAATATGTCATGGGTCCACAACAAAATGGCACCTGGACTGCAAGCCACGGGGGCCATCTTTACAAACAGGAAGTAGTTTGTTTTTGGTTTGGCAATCGTACAGCTGGCCCTCATTTGAGGGTACATCTATACCTATAAATACACAGTGGACGCAGTGGACCAGCACCCCAGAAGATGCCTTATTAAGAGAAACGTGTCGGGAAGGGTTCTGCTGACGCCACTGCAATATTTTTATTTGCTCTTACATGTCTTCTCAAATGTGAGTGACCATTTTATATTTATTTAATAAATGTTCTCATTTTGAAAGAATATTACACTATGTGGCCCAATTTCTCTTCTTTTACCATATGAAACATTGGGAGGATTTATATATGAAGTACCGCTGCCTTATCCATGTTGTATATTCCTCGATGTCAATACTGTGATATACCTCTGCCTGGTTCTATTGGAAGCTGTGTTTGTTTACTTCTCCCTGGGTGTGTTACACCAACAAGCCGCTCGGCTCATCAGGCGTACACCTTGCTGGGTCCAACTCGTCTGGTAAGCCTTTGATCTTCACGGTGGTGGATTATCTACAGACAACTAATTTCACAGATATTTAGTCACTCTTATTTCATTGGAATATTTGGACTATATATTTATTTGTTCACTTACACATTTTGGTTCATTGTCATCTATGGTGTATGTTACAGCATTGTTTTACCATTCACCATAGACTTGTAATAATTAATTTGTGCATTCATCTATCTTGAACACTCGGACTTTGTCCATGTGTTTATTAGTAATATTTGTTTTGTTTTGATTGTGTTTTCATTGCCAATTATTATGTATTGTGTGTACAGGGTGGGCCATTTATATGGATACACCTTAATAAAATGGGAATGGTTGGTGATATTAACTTCCTGTTTGTGGCACATTAGTATATGTGAGGGGGGAAACTTTTCAAGATGGGTGGTGACCATGGTGGCCATTTTGAAGTTGGACATTTTGAATCCAACTTGTGTTTTTTCAATAGGAAGAGGGTCATGTGACACATCAAACTTATTGGGAATTTCACAAGAAAAACAATGGTGTGCTTGGTTTTAACGTTATTCTTTCATGAGTTATTTACAAGTTTCTGACCACTTATAAAATGTGTTCAATGTGCTCTCCAGTGACATGCAGCGAGTGCTATGCTGTGGGCGCTGAATGAAGCTAGGACAGCCACTGATGTTTCTTCATTAGACCCCTTTCCCACTGGATACTCCTATAGCGGAGCGTTAAAATCGCGGTAAAACACCGCTATTTTACCACGATTTTAACGCTCCGCTATAGGCGTATCTAGTGTGAAAGGGGGTCTAATGAAGAAACATCAGTGGCTGTCCTAGATTCATTCAGCAAGAGCCCACAGCGTAGCACTCGCCGCATGTCACTGGAGAGCACATTGAACCTTTTTTATAAGTGGTCACAAACTTGTAAATAACTCATGAAATAATAAAGTTACGTTAAAACCAAGCACACCATTGTTTTTCTTGTGAAATTCCCAATAAGTTTGATGTGTCACATGACCCTCTTCCTATTGAAAAAACAAAAGTTGGATTCAAAATGGCCGACTTCAAAATGGCCGCCATGGTCATCACCCATCTTGAAAAGTTTCCCCCCCCTCACATATACTAATGTGCCACAAACAGGAAGTTAATATCACCAACCATTCCCATTTTATTAAGGTGTATCCATATAAATGGACCACCCTGTATATTCAATCACTTCATTGGTTTACTCATTTTGTTTAGTTCACACAGAGATCATAATTATATATATTTATTTAATATATTAAATATATTAAAATTTTTGAGCACGCCACTAATATCATTATGAGCGCCGCACTTTATCACTTTCATCTTGCTTTGCCATACAGTTATCTGTTGTACAGGCAGCTACTATACATTTCAACTTTTATTGACAGCACGGTTTTTCTTTCTTTTTCCACTTTAAATGCACTCACCTAGTATAAATTATTTTGTTGTTGGGTTTACTAACAAACTGTATTCTCTGGGGAAAATAATTGGTATCTCCTAGAGCAGGGCCGGATTGTAGCCAGCAGGCCCAGCATTGGTGAGAATAAATATGGCCTTATAGTTTGCGATCAGTAGGATAAGGAGTAGTGCCCCTATTAGTAGGAGTAATTGTATCTCATCATTGGTATCAGTGGAAGAAAAGGTGCCCCCTTGTTGGAGTCAGTGGGAAGAATAGTGCCTCATATCAGTGGGAGGAATAAAGCCCTAAGGACCGGCTAAAGGCTAGCAAAGGGCCGTATCTGGCCCTCGGGCCGCAGTTTGGAGACCCCTGTGCTAGAGAAATATCATTGGTGCTTCAATCACAAGCCATTTCTTTCAACTTATTTCATTTCCAGTACTCCCTTACTTTTTTTTTTTACTATATATTGTTCCCTGAAATGAAACTGGTTTATTTTTAGCACTTTGTCGTCTCACTACAACTTGCAGAACTAAAGCCGTATCCACATTTCATATATCATAGTCTCAGCTGGGAAACCATCCTGTTGTGTTTATTCTCTTATTTCTCTACAATTCAAGGTTCACTGCCTTCTACTGCAGAAGCTGTAGAAAAAGGTGACAGAATAAATATCTAAAGCAAACACCTTAACAAAATGATTCTTTATTCATTGACAGCTGACACTGGGACTCTAACATCGCTCTCCTGATTTTTAAAGATTCTGGTTAAATTACTTGAAGCTTTGCAAACCCTATTTACACAAAAGACATGCACGGCTTATGATTACACAGGAGGATTGCCAATATGTAAAATGGCTGTGCTTGGCCCAAGTCCAATCTTCCCTATGAAAGCAATGCATCACCAATAAATGGTCACAGAATCATCAGGAGCCTTTCCGAATGAAACCTTTATGATTCACTTTCGTGCTGCCAAACAAATTAGTCACAAATCACTTTGCAGCTCATCCTAAGCACAGTCATCTCTGCCAACAGAGTATTGTGTATTTTGCTGCAGAAATCTTCTTTCGCAGGAGTAAAAATGGCTAGGCTAGTGTTTTAGCAGTCTTCAACGGTGATGGATCTCTGTGGATCAGTACCATACTTAACAATGATGTAACGAACGTCGTACATCCAACGTATTGAATTCTACAAAATAGAAACAAAAGAATGAGTAATTATGAAATGAGCAAAGTTTCCAAAATTCATAGTTCACAAATAACTAAGCTGACCAAACTAAGATGAAATAGCTGCCAAATTATCTTTGCTTAATGGCCTCCTCATAGGTAATTTTAGTTAAATGGCTGATTAGAAGCTATGCAGTTCTGAGAAGCCATTTATAAATAACCTCGTTCTCAATCAGAGTAGCTCTGATGGCCAATTACAGTAATTACAAATGTAAACCGTACACCCCTGAGCCCACCCCTTCCACTCACATTGGAGTATGGTGAAGGAAGGAGCATTGGTGCCTGACCACAAGACCTAGAAAGAGAAAGACAACAGTGACATTGTTGTGGCATTGTTTTTGGGTGAAGGTAATTAACGTGTCAATGACCACACCACTGTCACTGATCACCAATGATGGGGTGTTGGGTTACACTGACTGGTTAAACTGCAGGATTGTTTTTGGGGCAAGCAGGGTTTAAAGTCTTTGGTTTCACCCATGACATCTAGCACACAGTGCAGCTGAGTCCTCCAGGGAACTTTCTTCCAATAATGGAAAACTTGCACTCGGCTTCAGTGGGTGGCTTTTAGGGGCTAAGCACACCTTAAAGCGGTGTTCCACCCGCACATTTTTTTCTTTAAAATTCAGCAGCTACAAACACTGTAGCTGCTGACTTTTAATAAGGACATTTACCTGTCCAGGGAGCCCGCAATGTCGCCACCCGAGGCTGATCCGTCCATCGGATTGGGTGCCGGCACCGACATTCCAACTAAGGGAAACCGGCAGTGGAGCCTTGCGTCCCGGAAGACACCGGCGAGGGAGGAAGTGATCGAGGAGCTCCGCGGAGTAGGAAGTGGCAGATTAGGACGACTGCCTAGCAACAGGCATTTCTGGTAAGTAAAACATTTTTTTTCCAAATGTTTTTTAACCACTTAAGGACCCCCTAACGCTGATATACGTTGGCAGAATGGCACGGCTGGGCACAGACACGTACAGGTACATTGCCCTTTAAGTGACCAGCCATTGGTCGCGCGCCAAATGGACGAAGCTCCGTGGCCGCGCCCGCGACACCCGATCGGGTCACAGGAGCTGAAGAATGGGGGAGAGGTGAGTGTAAACAAACCTTCCCCGTTTTTCTCTGTGGCAGTGTCACAGATTGTCTGTTCCCTGTTATAGGGGACGATCAGTGACGTCACACCTACAGCCACGCCCCCTACAGTAAGAATCACTCCCTTAGGGCACACTCCTTAGCGCCCCCTAGTGTTTAACCCCTTCACTGCCATTGTCATTTTAACAGTAATCAGTGCATTTTTATAGCACTTTTTGCTGTAAAAATGACAATGGTCCCAAAAATGTGTCAAAAGTGTCCGATGTGTCCGCCATAATGTCGCAGTCACAAAAAAAAATTCGCTGATCGTCGCTATTACTAGTAAAAAATTAATTATTACTAAAAATGCCATAAAACCATCCCCTATTTTGTAAACGTTATAACTTTTGCGCAAACCAATCAATAAACGCTTATTGCAATTTTTTATTACCAAAAATAAGAAGAAGAATACGTATCGGCCTAAACTGAGGAAAAACTATTTTTTTTTATACATTTTTTGGGGATATTTATTATAGCAAAAAGTAAAAAATATTGCATTTTTTTTTTTAATTGTCGCTCTATTTTTGTTTATAGCGCAAAAAATAAAAAGCGCAATGGTAATCAAATACCACCAAAAGAAAGCTCTATTTGTGGGAAAAAATAACGCCAATTTTGTTTCAATTAAAGCGACGCAGTGCCAAATCACAAAAAGGTCTTAGGTGGTTTAAGAGATTTAAAGGAGACTGTTAATGTAAATTATTTTATTTGGGTGGACCTCCGCTGTAACCACCTCAAATACCAGCATATTTATTCATTGCCAAGAAGTTGTGGCAAAAAACTTCAGGGAGCTTGCTTTCCAAAGAAAAAAATAATAATAATTTGGAGTGATTTTACTGTCCTGTCATTTTTATTTATTTTATAGCAAAAAAACAAACCTGGTCTCAAAAATTATATAAAATTCATTATAAATTATTAGTCAAACTATCACAGAACTGAAAAATTACCCGTTAAAAGGTAACTTAGTCAAAACATCAAATAAAAGCCCCATTCCAGACAAACTTTTTTGAGAGATTGGACAAGTGTAAAGCCTGGTACACATGGGCCAAAAATCAACCAGTTTAGCAGGAACTAGTTGACAGTTACCGCTGTCAGAACACAATTTCCCAGTGGGAGAGATCTCTGCATAAACATTGGCCCAGATTCAGGTAGATTTGCCCATTACTTACACATGAGCTGCTCAGCTGAATTTCTCTGCGCTGGGGCAATTTTGCCAAATTGCCACCTGATTCAGGAATCGTTTGTTCATTTAATTTGCTCCTGTTTAAGGCAAAGCTGAGGGCGCAAGGCTGCGCAAGTCAAAGTGGGTGTGCCCCTATGTAAATGAGCATTTTTCGGCTCAGCAGAGGTTTGCGCCGGGCGCGCGCATGCGCAGTTAGAGCGCTGCCGTCTGCGCATGCGTCAAACTGCGCCTAGCATACTTTCAGGGCAAATCCTGCTCAGCTGCTTGCACTGAGCAAATAAATAGGAGCAGACTTGCGCAGGTTCTTTGCTGAATTTCATCCTGCTTTTTCCTACCCCCCCTGAGCAAGGAAATTCAGCCCATTTTGAAGAGATGGCACCTCCCAAAGGAACTAAAAAAAGAAGAAAGGCAAACTTCGTGGCTGCGGAGATGGACATCCTAATTGCTGCACTCCAGCAACATAAAGAACTCCTATATGGTGCCCAGCGGGCAAACACCACCGTTGCCCAAAGGAGGGCTATCTTTGAAGCCATAGCCCTGGACATCAATGCCCTGGGTAATGAAGATCGTTCCTGGGATGACATTCAAAAAAAACTGAATGATATGAGGCGCAGGGTCCGGGATAAACTGGCTCTTATCCGAAAACATACCGGTGGCACGGGAGGTGGACCGCGATGTAAGATCCGCCTAAATCATGAGGAGGAGCTTATTGCCCAAACTTTTGTGCAGGAGCAGGTGGAGGGACTTGCAGGGTACGACTCCACTGTTGGGAACTTGGGGACTGGTAAGTTATTTTTGTTTCATATCTGCTGTGCATCATGGGAGGGGGTAGAAGTGAACATATTTGTGGGTAGAAGTGAAGATGGAACTATTATTTTTGTTTCATATCTGCTGTGCATCATGGGAGGGGGTAGAAGTGAACATATTTGTGGGTAGAAGTGAAGATGGAACTATTATTTTTGTTTCATATCTGCTGTGCATCATGGGAGGGGGTAGAAGTGAACATATTTGTGGGTAGAAGTGAAGATGGAACTATTATTTTTGTTTCATATCTGCTGTGCATCATGGGAGGGGGTAGAAGTGAACATGTGAGCAGTGTGTTGCACCAGCAAAATATTTCGTTTTGGTGTCATCCACAGGTGGTGATGAGGATGATGAAGCTGGGCCGTCTTCGGCTGCGGGGCGACCCACGCCATCCATACCGGAGCCAGGGGTCCAGTCAGGCCCCATGGACATTATGGCAATGCTGGTCCAGGAGGAGATCCTACCGGGGCCAAGTATGGTGGAGGAAGTTGTTTTGGAGGATTCCTTTTTCCTCATCCAGGAGGACTCTGGCTCCCTCCAGGAGGATACCACCATCCCTGAGCAACCCACCACCCCCCTGCCCAGCACGTCATCCCCCTCCAGGGCAAGCCCCTCCATTGTGGACCCCTC
Source organism: Rana temporaria (assembly GCF_905171775.1). Lineage (NCBI taxonomy): Eukaryota > Metazoa > Chordata > Amphibia > Anura > Ranidae > Rana > Rana temporaria. The sequence continues at coordinate 277,881,445 of NC_053493.1, forward strand.
CCCTTCTCCCTCTGTCCGTGCCCTAGCCTCTCCTCCCAGGAAGGCTCTGTCCAAAACCAGGCATATATCCTCCAGCCTCCGTGACGGTCTGCTGGAGGAGCAGGCCCTGCAGACCCGCCATATAGGGGCCATGGTGGGAGATGTTCGACGTCTGGCGGACAGCATGGCATCCACCTCCACCTCTGTGCAGCATGCCCTCACCCTGCATGCAGACCGGGACAAACATGTCTCACAGAGCCTGGCGGAAATAAGTGGCAACTCCAAGGCCATAGTCACCTGCTTGGTGGCTCAGGAGAACGCCCCCGCTTTATTAAGCAGGATGGCAGCTGCGGTGGAGGCCAACACCGCTGCTGTGCAGGCCAACACCGCTGCAGTGTGGGAGGAGGGGAGAGTTACCCGCCGTCATCAGCGGGATACCACCACCCGCCAAATGCGGATGTTGGCCCAGACCAAAACCATCCTCGCCCGTCTGGCCAACGCCATGGAGGGCATGCAGCCACCACCTGCGAGGAGTCTGGAAGTAGGGGTTGATGCTCCTCCCCCCCTCCATCCCCACCCCATGCCTCCTCCGCACCACGGAGATTGAGGAGCCAGAGCCGGGGCACCCTTGGCCCAAAGAAGAAATCAAAAAAATGATATATTTTCTACAATTATTATATGCTCAGAATATGAGTTTATTTTTATTTTTATATATGCTCAGAATATGAGCTTTTATATTTATTTGTAGTCCCTACACACGGTGAGGAGTGTATACTACAGTGTGACTGGTGTGTGAATGGGGGGGGGTGGCACTCCTGCTGGAAAAGGGGTGTCACCCTCTGCCATGTGAAAGGTGTATGAATGGACAGCAACATAATTGGAGCCTTGACGCGGCGTTGCTGCTCCCTAATACCATGGGGTATTGTTGGGTCTAATCCAATTTGGGGTGCATGTGTCGTGTGTGTGCTAGGGACTACAGTGGTGTGCATACATGCATTATACTTGTGACAAGATCAGGGTGTGTTTAATGTGCAAAGAGACGTTCCACAAGACCATTCCGGATTGCTCTTCCCTCAGAAGATCCGGTAGTGTTTCTTGGGGGGGGGGGGTTGCGTGGTTCGGGGGTAAGGTCATTGCGTATCTCAATGTGCATGCCCCTTCTCTCCGCAAAATTGTGGAGAATACAACATGCCCCAATGATTTGGCACACAAAGTTGGGTGAATACAACAGGGTCCCCCCTGATTTATCCAGACATCTGAATCGAGATTTAAGGATGCCAAATGTGCGCTCCACCACCGCACGGGTACGTGCATGGGCTTCGTTAAATCTTTCCTCTCCTGGTGTTTGAGGGTTACGAAATGGGGTCATCATGTGAGGTCCCAGGGCATATGCAGAGTCACCTGGAAGGGAAAAGACAGGAGGATGTTAGTCGTGCATGTGCCACTTGTGATGTCTGCATCATGGGGGGGGGGGGCAGTCATACCTGACACCCATGTCACTCACCAATCAGCCAGCTGTCTCCATACATGTTCTGGTCAAACTCGGTTGGGATGGGGCTGTGTCGGTAAATAAAACTGTCATGGCTTGACCCTGGGTGTTTGGCACGGACATGCCATATGAGGCCATGTGCATCCACAATCACCTGCACATTTATCGAATGCCAATGCTTCCTGTTGCAGTAGATATGCTCGAGGAGCCGGGGGGGGGGGGGCGTAATGCCACATGGGTACAATCTATTGCACCCACAGTGCGTGGGAATCTGGCTATTTCATAAAAATCACTGATTGCCTTCTGCCGCAGGTCAGCCGTGGTTGGTTTGATAAATTGTGTGCCCATGCGTCTGAGTATTGCAGGGATCACTTGGTGGACACACCTGCTCATGCTGGATTGGGATATCCCCGCCACCATTCCACCTGTGCGCTGAAATGAGCCACTTGCCAAAAAATGAAGGGTTGCCACTACCTTCACCAGTGGCTGCACTGCCTGTCCCCGATGGGTCGGGCTGCTGATGTCATCCTGCAGGATTGTTACCAACTCAAGGATGACTTCAGGGCTGAAGCGAAACATGCGATACACCTCATTATCACTCATCTCAAAAAGGTTGTAGCGCCCTCTGTAAATCCTCTCCCGTGCCCTCCTACGAGTCGGCTCAGTCAATAGAATATCAAGAACCATAGCTGCCCCTGGCATGTTGGTGCACAGATGTGAGGTCCCGAAAATGTGGGTGCTCTGCTTGTTCAGCTCGTCTGTCTAGGTGCTGCTGAAGTTGCGCGCTCCTGCAGATGACATTTGGCCATCTTTTGCTAACTTGCCCCTGCTTTTAGCAGGAGCAAGTTTGCCCGGGGAAAAAAGCTTGCGCGCTTCCAGCGCAAGATGCGCATCACACGCGCATGTTTCTGAATCATCGGCAGTACCTAATTTGCATAATCGCTGAGGGAATTCCATGAAGGCGCAACTTACACCCCGCGCAAAATTGCGCTATAATAGCGCCGGAGCAGCGAGGCTGCGTGCGCGGGAAAATGGCCGCATTTCAGGCTTAACTGGTTTACAGAATCAGCCGCAAATTTGCCTGGGAGCAAATCAGTACTTGCGCGGCGCAAATCACACTTGCTCCCGCGCAAGTGCTTCTTGAATCTGGGCCACTGCTTGCATTGATGCTGGAATCTGTCACTTTTTCGTTCAACCTGTTGGTGTATGTACCCAGCTTAAGATCCTCCCTCTGCTTCTAAATATCTGGCAAATTCTTCCAATTTCTTGCTCTGTAACACCAGAACAAGAGATGAGTGGATTAGAGGTCACTGAGACAGGCAGATACAATAAGCAAATCATTGAAATAGGTTCAAATCCTTCTCTGTTCCCTTCTCGGTTTTATAGGTATTGGGTTCTCCACTGGTGAGATACAGCAACAAAACAATGTCCCTAGGACACTCTCTCCTCCAGGACAGAAAGTGACTAACCAAATACAGTCAGGGAAAAAAGTATTTGATCCCCTGCTGATTTTGTTCACTGACAAAGAGTCGATCAGTCATTTTAATGGTATGATTATTTTAACAGTGGGTTAGATTCAGGTACGAATTGCGCATTTCTTACGGAGGCGCAGCGTACCGTTTTAACACTGCGCCTCTGTAAATTACCTGCGCTACGCTTGATTCACGGAGCAGTAGCTCCGTAATTTGCGTGTGCGCTCCTAAAAAAACTGCCGGCGTAAGCTCGCGTAATTTAAATGATCCCATAGGGGGCGTGGATCATTTAAATTAGGCGCGTTCCCTCGCCGAACGTAGTGCGCATGCTCCGTCGGGAAACTTTCCCGACGTGCATTGCGGCAAATGACGTCGCAAGGACGTCATTTGCTTTTAAGTGAACGTAAATGGCGTCCAGTGCCATTCACGATTCACTTACGCAAACGACGTAATTTTTCAAAAACGCGACGCGGGAACGACGGGTATACGTAGCATTGGCTGCCCCTGCTAATAGCAGGGGCAGCCTTACGCAGAAACCGAACGCAAACGACGTAAACTGCGTACGCAGGGCGCGCGTAGGGTTGTGAATCGGCGTTAGTATGCAATTTGCATACTCTACGCTGACCACTACGGGAACGCCACCTAGCGGCCGTCGTAAGAATGCAGCCTAAGATATGACTGGCATAAGAGCCTTATGCTAGTCATATCTTAGGCTGCAGTCGGCGTATCGAGCTTCCTGAATCAGGAGAAGTCGATACGCCGGCGCAACTAAGCAATTGCGCTGCATAACTATGGTTACGCAGACGCAATTGCTTACTGAATCTACCCCACTGAGAGACAAAACAACAACAAAAATATCCAGAAAAAACGCATTTCAAAAAAGTTCTAAATTGATTTGCATTTTAATGAGTGAAATAAATTTATTAATACCCTATCAATCAGCAGGATTTCTGGCTTCTAGGTGTCTTCTATACAGGTAACGAACTGAGATTAGGAGCACTCTATTAGGACGGGTTCACACTAGTCCGACAAACGCTCCGACATTGGGAGCTCATGTCGCATGACGTGTGAAAATGAATGTTTCCCTATGGGAGCCGTCTTAACTGGTCCGACACAAGTCGGAGCGACTTTGAAAATGCTCCCTGTACTAATTTGGTCTGACTTTGATCCTACTTCACTCCATTGAATATCATTGAAGTCGGATCAAAGTCGGAAAGCAGTCTCGCACGCTCCGACTTTGGCATGAGACTTGTACTCTGCTGATCTTGAGGGGAACTCCACGCCAAATTTTAACAAAAAAACGGCATTGGTTTCCCCTCCAGGAGCATACCAGGCCCATGGGTCTGGTGCGGATTTAAAGGGGAACCCCCTACGCCGAAAAAACGTAGGTGTCAAAAAAATAAACACACTACACAGATTTTTAAAATCATTTATTAGTCAGCTCCGGGGGTCTTCTTCCGATTTCTCCGCTCTCCGGGGGTCTTCTTCTGAATTCGGAGGTCTTCTTTCGTCTTCTCCGCTCTCTTCTTCTGATCTCCGCGGTTCCTGGTTCTTCTCCCGCTCTCTGGTGCGCCGCTGCTATCTTTTTTGTAGCTCTTTCACTAGCAACGGCGGCCAGCCCGGTCTTCCTTGTCGCCTTCTTCCTTGTTGCCTTCTTCTTCCCTCCTTCCCGAAGTCAGAAGAAGACCCCCGGAGAGCGAAGAAGTCAGAAGAAGACCCCCGGAGCTGACTAATAAATGATTTAAAAAATCTGTGTAGTGTGTTTATTTTTTTGACACTTTTCCTCCAGGTGAATGGGTAGGGGTACGATGTACCCCATACTCATTCACCTAGGGTGGGGGTCCGGTATCTGGGGTCCCCCTTGTTAAAGGGGGCTCCCAGATTCCGATAAGCCCTCCTCCCGCAGACCCCAACAACCAACGGCCAGGGTTGTCGGGAAGAGGTCCTGTCCTCATCAACATGGGGAGAGGGTGCCTTGGGGTGGGGGGCCGCAGGGTGCCCCCCTACCCCAGAGCACCTACCTCCCCATGTTGAGGGCATGCGGCCTGGCACGGTTAAGGAGGGGGGGGCGCTCGCTCGTCTCCACCCCCTTTCCTGACCGGCCGGGCTACTCCTCGGATATGGGTCTGGTATGGATCTTGGGGGAACCCCCATGCCGTTTTTCCGGCGTATGGGGGTTCCCCTTTAAATCCACACCAGATCCATGGGTCTGGTATGCTCTTGGAGGGGGAACCCATGCCGTTTTTTTTTTGTTAAAATTTGGCGTGGAGTTCCCCCTCAAGATTCATATCAAACACAGTGCGTTGTATTGACAGGGATCCAAGTCGGATCCCCGTTCATTGAAAGTCGGACATATGTCGGACTTCAAGTCGCAGGGCAAAGTCGGATCCAAAGTAGTACTAGTGTCATATCGCACCAGTGTGAACCCGGCCTTAGGGAGGGAATGCTTCTAATTTCAGATTGTTACCTGTAAAAAAAAGACACCTGTCCACAGAATCAGATTCCAATCTCTCCACCATGGCCAAGACCAAAGAGCTGTCCAAGGATGTCAGGGACAAGTTTGTAGACCTACACAAGGCTGGAATGGGCTACAAGATCATCGCCAAGCAGCTTGGTGAGATCTGTGTGTCTCCTGGGCTGACAGGGTTGTCCAACTTCATAGGACCCAGCAGAAGGAGCAGCTAGTGCAGTAATCAGCCTCAGGACAGGGAGCAACCCATAGCTTACAGAAAGGGACAGCAGGAGACAAGTATACAGTCCACCACTGAGCACCACTGTTTTCCTGTCCACCCCCCTAACCATCCCACTGTCCCCCTGTCCATCCCCCTATCCATCCCACTTTCCATCCCCCGTAGGAAGATTCACCCTCTCTATTTGTCCCGTTTACCAAGAAAACCCCAAATTTTGGGTTGTCCCCAGAAAAGTAATAGAGAATAAATATTCCAATGGGAAGACTAGTTCTGGTGACCTGGAGTCCCCAATAAAGTTCCATATTATGCAGTGATTTCCTCTTACTTCCTGTTTGGCTATGGGACAGGAAGTAAAGGGAAATCTCTGTAATAGCACACAGATGGTGAAAAAAAATCTCACAGTGGTTATTACCCTCCTTTGATCTATCCAAAAAAAAAAAAATTTCCCTATAGTTCTAGTTTAATTTAGGGACAATTATTGCATTTGTAGCACTGCCCCCAGAGGAGCTGCTGGTTGTTTGGGTGGCACATTTACCTCATGGCTCCCCCGAATTCCTAAGGGTGAATGATGCGTATTGCATTTGGTAGAAGTAAAGGAATGTTCGCAACAGGTGCTCTTTGCTGTGCTCTTTATTACCCAGCCAGGTAAAAACAATATAACTTGTGGTAAGGAAAGTAAAGTTGAAGAATAAAAGGAGAATTGCAAATTCAGGCGTAGTAATAGGGAAACAGTCCTGCTCCCAAGCCTAACACTTCTCTGCACCACTCCTGTTTGAGTGGGGATAGCGTACCCGGACAGGCCTCTCCCACTGACCTGGCAGCCGGAGTATTACTTGAACATTTGTAGGATAAAGTCCCTGCCACAGATCCTCCTTAGTGAACTTGAACTTGAGGAAAAGTCTCTGCCACAGACCCTCCTTAGTGAATGTCAGGTGATCAATCAGGTGATAAAATTCTTCAGTGTCCGGCTACCTTGATCCCCGGTGGTTTGTCAAGGCCCTTTTGGACCGCCAGCCTCTCAATGACGGACACCCCACCGAACAGCAATACAGCTTGGGATCCTCAAAGGTGGGAACACAGTCGCAGTTCAGATGCTCCGGGTCATTGTGGACCCGGAACCAGGAACACCGCGTGGCATGCACGCCCCAGCCAGGTAGGCCATAACGCCGGGGCGCCGTGATGTGATCACCCTGAAGGTGGGTGCCACACTCGAAGAAGAAGAACCAATGGCATCTGCCCCATAAATACCCCTCCCCAGCATGCACAGCGAGGCTAAACCCTCCTGATTGGCTGCTGGGAAAGAGCACCCAAACCTCGACTTAACTGCTGCCACCTACAGCACCGGGATTGGAAGAACACCCCAGCACAGCAGAATAAGCCCACAGCACAGCCAAGCAGAGACAGAGACCATGTTTAACAATTTGGATCAGAGTTTAACTATACTCTGATCTCCCCCTAAATTTAACTAGCACTGTAAAGTAACCAAGCGCTACACATTTCTTGCAAAAGGTGGACCTTGCCTTTAAATGTAAAACATTGGTTCATGCTGGGTTTATGATTCAGAAGTATTAAAGCCAGGCAACTAGCATTTTTAGTGGGAGGTTATTTTCCTTGTGACAGATGTAGTTAACCACTTCCGGACCGTCCCGCCGCACATATACTGCGGCAGGACAGCACGGTTGTGCGAACCGACGTACCGACATTAAGGAGGTAAATCCTTCCGGGACTGAAGTGGTTAATATAAACATGTCAGTTCTTTTAACCCTCACAGTACTATGTGACTTGTGTCCTGTATACTGTATATGGGTCACCTATGCTCCGTGTACACCCATGTCATAGGTCACCTATGCTGCCTTGATCCAGTGAAATACTAGAGACATACTAGGGGCAATGGTTAGATGAGAAATGAATGATTCACAGAAGACAATGGATATCTGATCTTAGCAAAGAGAATGATGTTATACGGTTTGTTAAATATTTGAAATTGATGTTTACAATGGAAAATGTCAAACCCTGGTATTGTAAACCAGTTCTGACATATTACGTTTTTCACATTAGTTTTGTAGCACATGATGATTGTACTCCAGGGCGTAGGAGTACCTTCCCTCCCTCATCCTGGCTTAAACCATGCAGTGTGACAGGATACCAACCTCCTGTCTGCTGCACATTCACAGCACATGCAGCCTACACAACACACATAACATGCTGCCTCAGAAGAAAGATACAAAGTAATGGTGGGCTGGAGATCACTGGAGCAAAGAAATTATCATTACACGTCACATGATTACATTTCTTGCACTGATAATTATTATCTGCACAGGACTATGATAATGAAATGTCCTATTCAAATTCATGTACTGTGCTTGAAACGCGGCATGCTGTTTTTACACAGATTGTCATTTCTGAAGACTTTCCTACACATGGAGATATGATTTTTATTTAGCTGCCAACTAAGCAGTTTTGATGAAATTACTGTTTACAGGGTATAGAGACATAAAATTTAACTGATTCCTTTTAAAAATGATTACAAATAGATAAAAAGCAATCATATAATGTGCCTGCAGGTTAGTTTCACTTTTAAACTGGTTTCATGTTCCTGTGAACTAGAGAGACACACAGAACAAAAACAAACAAATCCAGGGCAGGGTTTTGTTTTTAAAATGAATCTGATTGGTTCTGTTAAGTTTTAGACACACAGTAATGACAGCTTAGACCACAGTGAAAAGCTCCCAGTACTGTGGTTATAAGGAAACAGACAACCAGGAAGTGTGGAGATCACAGCAGAATTACAGCAACTTCAAAGCAAAAAACGAACAATAAGGACATGAAACCAGTACTGCAGTAAGGTAAAGGAAGCTATTTAGCTAAAAAAAAAATTCCTTTAGTGATCCTTTAACTATGCTATAAAAATCATATGTGCAGGCTGAACAAAATAAAGCTAGCAGATTTCGAAATCTGACAAGAATGTCCCGTCTACCCCAACGCAGGTGGTCAGACACCTATAGCAGCCCCCTTTTCCTTAAGACAAGCAGGCCTACCGGCACTTGGTTGCCCCCAAGACTTATACACAATGCTATAGTGGCTGGCTACCACGCCAGGGCAGCTGAGAACTGAGCAAAGCAAACAGGTACTTGCAGTTTAGCAGACAGATAGCGTGGTTCAAAGGCAGTTAAGGTAATAAGGCAGGCTGAGTTCAGGGGTTAGTCCAGTATCCAATTCGGGTAATACACATGAGATCCAACAGCAAGCAAGGCAGACTAATGGGAGGCTTGATCTAGAACAATGCAGGTAAGTCTGTCTCTATCACAAGCAAGGGATAGAGTGTTTGCTTATGTCAGATGTCTGACCACATCAATCAGCTAACAGGTGAACACAGACAGGGGAAAAGCAACAGCCAACACCCGGGTGCTGGAATGAGGAACATGCATGGGCACTAAGTGATCATGACACAATCCAGAAAAGGGACATAAAGGAAGAAATCTCCCCCCCCTCCCTGTATTCTGATATCCATGAGTGCACGTGTTCTGTTGATTACTGTAGATCGTCGTATAATGCCTCAAGCGGTCTGTGCATGCGCAGTAGTGACATCACGCCAGCTGATCTACCGATCAGCTGATGTGACATCACTACTGCACATGGGCAGATCGTCTGAAGCATTATCCAACAATAAGAAAATTGCGGATTGTCGAATAATGCCTTTGATGATCTGCGCATGCGTGGTAGTGACGTCACTCTAGCTGATCTGCCGTTTAGCTGGCGTTAGGGTTGCCACCTCATCCCTTTAAACCAGAATATATATGAATTACACCACAGGTTTGAGGGCTAATTTAATGCAGATAAGGCACCAAGTGAGTTTAATTACCATCTTAATCAGCCACAGAACCTGTGTAATTAACCGGTTGCCGACCACCGCATGTACATGTACGTCCACAGAATGGCACGTACAGGCATATGGGCGTACATGTACGTCCCCGCCTTTCCGTGGGTCGGGGGTCCGATCGGGACCCCCCCCCCCGGTACATGCGGTCGGAAACCCGGGGGGAGCGATCCGGGACAAGCGCGCGGCTACTCATTTCTAGCCGCCCCCTCGCGATCGCTCCCCGGAGCTTCACTGTGGCGGCTGCATCGATCGAGTCATCCCTTTTATAGGGAGACTCGATCGATGACGTCAGACCTACAGCCACACCCCCCTACAGTTGTAAACACACACTAGGTGAAGCCTAACTCCTTCAGCGCCCCCTGTGGTTAACTCCCAAACTGCAACTGTCATTTTCACAATTTTAAAGAATGCAATTTAAATGCATTTTTTGCTGTGAAAATGACAATGGTCCCAAAAATGTGTCAAAATTGTCCGAAGTGTCCGCCATAATGTCGCAGTCATGGAAAAAAAAAAATCGCTGATCGCCGCCATTAGTAGTAAAAAAAAATAATTAATAAAAATGCAATAAAAATATCCCCTATTTTGTAAACGCTATAAATTTAGCGCAAACCAATCGATAAACGCATATTGCGATTTTTTTTACCAAAAGTATGTAGAAGAATACGTATCGGACTAAACTGAGGAAAAAATTTTTTTTATATATGTTTTTGGGCAGAGGTGATCAAATACCACCAAAAGAAAGCTCTATTTGTGGGGAAAAAAGGACGCCAATTTTGTTTGGGAGCTACATCGCACGACCGCGCAATTATCTGTTAAAGCGACGCAGTGCCGAATCGCAAAACCTGGCTTGGGCATTTAGCTGCCTAAAGTAAGGTAACCAGATTTTTTAAATGAAATCCGGGGACATATTTTTTCTTTACTAGTAATGGCAGCAATCAGCACTTTCTGCCCGTCGCCGCTCGCCTCACAGCTTCTCAAGTCTTACTCTTCGGGCCCCGGCTACTACTGGATGGGGAGCGGAGGAAGATCACTCTGCCAGGAAAGGCAAGGAGATAGGCAGGCAGGCGGCTGGCCGGGATTTGAGCCAAGGTAGAAGAACATGAGAGGGAAGCTAAATGGGCATGAGCCCGAAACTGAAGAAATATTCCCTCCACTCCGACCAGCACATGATCATCAGAAAGGGGCACAGATAATGGGAAAAATACACCCCCCTATGCTAGTAGGCACGGCGGAGAGGGGGGGTGTAATTCTCATTTTTTAATTTTAATTCTGCACTGATTGTCTTTGAAATTGCCCCTGCCCCCTATTAAATCCAATCTGGGGACAAAACCAGGGACAGACTTGGTCCGGGGACAGTGTCCTCAATCAGGGGACTGTCCCCTGAAACTGGGGATGTCTGGTCACCCTAGCCTAAAGGCCTGGGGCTTAACCGGTTAATAAGTGTTTGGTTATAAAGAGATGAGGTGGCAACCCTAGCTGGCGTGACGTCAACACTGCACATCGTTGGAGGCATTGTCCTACGATCAGCAAAGCGCGGAGGCCAAATCTGATCGTCAGATTCTGCCTCGCTCTCTCTTTGAATGTGCAAGACTATACCAATGACCTGATAATGACGTCACTACTGCGCATGTGCAGATCATCGGAGGCATTATCGAACAATCTGCAGTAATCAACAGAACACTGGCTTTTAGAATGCGCCATGCAGTGTCTGCATCTGACTGGCTCCAAGTTTTTTCAGGCGCTGTTTGGCTGGCAAATTTAGCACGTCTTCTTAGGCAATAGTTGAAGTCAGCAGCACTGATTACTTTAAACTGGCCAGTTTCAGAAGGTGCATTTGAGGTGTCATTAAATCCAAATCATTAAACATCAGAAATAATTTCTTAGAGATAACAACAATGGTGATAATAATATATGTGCAAATTGATAAGATAACTGAAAAAGTACTTGGTAACAAAGAGGGAGGAGATTCCAGCACTGATGCAGCTGAAAGGTTAGGGATCCAACTGGATGGAACGAACTTTGTTGAAATAGTCGGCAGCTTTACCAACCAGTAGTGTTGCTCACGAATATTCGCATTGCGAATATTCGACTCGAATATAGCATATTCGAGAAATCGCGCTATATTTCGAAATTCGCGGTGAATATTCGCAATTCCGAATATTCGATTTTTTACAATTTTTTTTTTTAATCAGATCACATCCTAGATATCTCCATCGACGTCTAAAAGCATTGCTGGTATCATTAGAGACCCTGGGCCGAGTAGCTGAAGCGTTCATTGAATTTTCCAGAAAGATCGCAATGCGATTATTCGGCAAACGCAATATCGCGCGATTATTTTCCTCGCCCCGATCTTCCGCATCAGAGCGATTTTTACAGTTTCATTTTTAAAACAGATCACATCCTAGTGATCTCCATAGACGTCTGAAAGCATTGCTGGTATGATTAGAGCCATTGGGCCGAGTAGCTGAAGCGATCATTTTATATTGCCGAATATTCGCAATGCGAATATTCGGCAATAGGAATATTGCGCGATTATTTGCTCCGCCCTTTTGCATCAGAGCCAATCAGAGTTCTCCTTCCACACTCGTCACAGGTTAGCAACCAATAGGAACCTGCCTGCATGGACATTATATAAGCTCACTCCCAGCACCATTTCATTGCAGATTCAGAAGCTGGCTATAGAGTGTGGAGGCTGTTTCTGTGTTCCTGGTTTCCTGTGTCTTTGTTCTTGATTGATTTAGATCATCACCAGCATTGCTATTTAGTGATTCCAGTGGATCTTTTCCAGTATATCAACTGCTTTTTTCAAAGCAATAGACCCAAGAGCTTTTTTCAAAGCTACGTTTTGTGCTGTTTTGTGCTGTTTTTTTCATTTGTGTTACTGTTTGATCCTGCAATCCTCCCTGTTCAGTTATATTTGCAAGAGATTTCAGAACACATTTTGCTGAGCTTTATAAAAGAGCTTTTCTAAAAGCTAAGTTTTGTTCATCTTGTGTTACTGTTAGATCTTGCAGGTTCGCTGTTCAGTGATATTTGATAGGCATCTCAGTTCAAATTTTGTTTAGTTTTCCCTAAAGAGCTTTTATAAAAGCTAAGTTTTGTGTTCAGTTTAGTTAAATTTTGTGTAGTAAGTGTACACACTGTTAGTGTACATTTATTTCATCTAGCTTAGCTTAGTGTGTGTTTAGTGTCTGTGTTTTGTGTTTAAAAAAAAAAAAAAAAAAAAAGTTAGTGTTTGTTTAGTGCTTTTTTTTTTTTCTTTAATTTTGTAGTCCTTGTCTGGTGTACTACTTTTCTTATAGTTTAGTAGCTGTCTGTGTACGTCTTTGTCTGCGTGCCTGTCTTGTAAAAAAAACACAAAAACACATTTTGTTCACATTTTCCCCCCCCAATAAAGTTTACCCCCCCCACACACATATCAGCAATAATGAGCGGCATCCGTGGCCGTGGCAGCAGGGGTAGGGGAGTTACTCCCAGTGCTGGATCGCTGCCAGCACGGGGTACCTCTCGTGCCCCTACTAGTGGTAGAGGATCGGGTGCAAGGGGAGTACGCCTGATCCGGGAGTTCTTCCCATCGGGCAGCCGCCCGATATTGCCATCTCAGGCTCAAGTAGTGGTGGACTACATGGGGCACAGCAGTGCCACTGAGTCGTCGGTCCCGACTCACAGTAGTACCACCATTACACCGTTGCCTGTACTACCCCCCCCCAGCCCCCAAGAGTCCAGCATCTTACTGTTCGACAGCGACAGTGATAGGGATCTCTTGGGGGAGGCCATGCATCAGGCAGACCTCCAGCTCTGTCCTGATGGTCAGGACCTTTTTGAAGGGATGGATGAGGAGGATGGGATACCTGCTGGCAGTATCCCAGAGACATCCCTTCAAACTGGTGCTGCTGTTTTGGTGCAGGAAACAGCAGCACCTAGTCAGACCCAGGCGTGGGTGAGGGGACAGCGGAGCCAGGCTAGAGGCTCCATGTCACGTGGTTCCCTCAGACCAACACATCTCAGCCCTTGGTCTGACATCTCTGGGGGCGAAGAGGGTGACCCATCATGGTTGCCATCTGACGCGTCGGCTCACTACGTCAGTGACGACGGGGAAGGTAGGCACCCTGGTGAAACGGTGCGCCAGGTCACCACCAGGGAGACCATCGTCAGGGTCTCCACTGGTGATGGCAGCAGGAGGTGTCAGGAGGAGGAGCAGCAGCAGCAGCAGCAGCAGCAGGCAGCTCCACCTGTGCGCACCGAATCCCAGCAGGTGCAAGTAAGCGTCACCCCATCTGACAGGAGGGCGGTGCTGAAGTCACCTGTCTGGAATTTCTTTACCCTGGTGGCAGACAACCCTACCGTGGCCATCTGCCGGATTTGTAAAGTGAGGGTGAAGAGAGGGAAGTGTTTGGCTCGGGTGGGTACCACAGCCCTGAACCAGCACCTGAGGATAAACCACTGGGCGTTGTATGACGAGATGAAGCGTGGTGGTGGTAGCAGCGCCACCACCACAAGTGAGCAGGGTACAGCAGCCCCTGCCACATCTTCATCTGTTTCCAGCAGGTCATGCCCCCCCGCTCCCTCTAGTAGAGGTACTGGTACTGGCAGCCAGACCTCTACTTCCACAGCACCCTCCACGTCTGTGTCCCGCACTGCCGTCCGGCGCCAGGCGTCGATTTCAGACGCCTTTGACCGCACCACTCCCTTCCCCCCTGGAGACCGACGTGTGCGTTCCCTCAATGGGCTCCTGGCAAGGGTTATTGCCCAACATCTGCTGCCCTTCAACATAGTTGACAGCAACCCCTTCAGGCAGATGTTGGAGCAGGCCCAACCCCAATGGCGTGTCCCCAGCCGCCATTTCTTTGCCAGGACTGGTGTCCCTGCCCTACACCAGCACATTGTGCAGAATGTAACCCTGTCGCTGGATCACGCTGTCAGCGACAGGGTTCATCTGACAATGGATGGCTGGACCAGCAGGCATGGGCAGGGACGCTACATCAGCTTCACGGCCCATTGGGTTTCCCTCCGAGGCGTCGGTGAGGGATCGTCGGCAACCGATCTTGTGGTGCCGCCCCGGGGTGTCCAGGGGAGAACTGCTGGTCTCCCTCAAGCCACTGTCTCCGCAGCTGCTGAGCCTCCCAGCAAGCGCCCCCGTAGCTACTCAAGTGTGGGGCACGTGCGCTGTCAGGCCGTGCTCCAGCTTGTTAGTTTAGGGGACCGGAGACACACTGGAGAAGAAGTGCTGAAAGCACTTCAAGCTCAGGTCCAGAAGTGGCTGACACCCCGAAGGCTCCAGCCAGGTATGGTTGTCTGCGATAACGGCAGCAACCTACTCGCCGCCCTCCATGCTGGCAGTCTGACGCACGTGCCCTGTCTGGCACATGTCCTCAACCTGGTGGTGCAGAAGTTCCTGCGCACTTATCCAGGGTTGAGTGACATTGTGGCAAAGGCGCGTAGGATTGCCAGCCACTTCAGGCGCTCCCCAACCGCTACCGCGTCCCTGTCCAAATTGCAGCGGAAGTACAATCTGCCCCTTCACAGGCTGATTGTGGACAGTGTGACGCGGTGGAACTCCACCCTCCACATTCTGAAGAGGTTGTGGGAGCAGCAAAGGGCGGTGAGGGAGTACCTGATGGAACTAGGCACTGAGAGGGCTTCACCACAACTCCCTTTCATCGCCTGTGCGCAGTGGGGGCAGATAAACCAGGTCTGCCAAGTGTTGTCCTCCTTCGAGCAGGCGACCAAGATGGTCAGCAGTGAGCAAATTGGCCTCAATAGCGTGCTGCCAATACTGTTCATGCTGGAGAGGACACTAGATCGCCTGCTCGAGGCTGGGGAGAGTGCCTTGGTGGAGCAGGAGGAGTCAGCAATGCTCCACCGAGACCAGGGCCAGGACGAGGAGGAGGAGGAGGAGGAGGATGATGATGAAGAGGAGGAGGAGGTGGTTGCTGGTGTCGTCCCGGAGTCAGGGCCTGGTCAGGAGGGAGAGCCGGTGTTGGGGGCACCGATAGTCCGGGGGTTGGGCATGTCTGAGTTTGACCAGCAGCGCCTCAGGGATGAAGAGTCGCACCTCATTCACCTGGCCAGCATTGAGGAGTCACAGCGGGCTGTGCTCTTCCCCATGGCTGCCCACATGCTGAGATGCCTCAGGAGGGACCCCCGGGTTAAGACCATCAAGACGAGGGATGATTTCTGGATGGCCACCCTTTTGGATCCCAGGTGCAAGGGGAAACTGGAGCAGTTCATCCCAGCCAGCCGGAGGCAGCACCGGATGGAGGAACTGCAGGCAGCCATTGTCAGACGGTTGGAGCAGGCAACTCCCCGGCCTCCAGTTGTCCCCCCTCATCTCACCCAGCAGGTGGCTGCACCCAGCTGCAGCCGAGCAGGGGACCTAATGGAAGAGATGAGGATGTTCTTCCAAACCGAGCGACCCAGTACCACCACCAGCAGCAGCAGCAGCAGTCACCACCAGCGGCTGGCCCACATGGTGGCAGACTACATGGCGTCCGTCGGTGCTTCTGACAGTATGAGCACCGACGACCCCATGGAGTACTGGGTTGCCAGATTGGACACCTGCCGCGAGCTCGCTCAGTATGCGCTGGAGTTATTGTCTTGCCCCCCCTCCAGCGTACTATCTGAGCGGACATTCAGCGCGGCAGGTGGGGTGGTCACGGACAAGAGGACCCGTCTGTCCACAGACTCCGTGGACAGACTCACATTCATAAAGATGAATGAGTCCTGGATCGGCGGTGACTTTCTGGCACCCGTCGTCGGTTCAGGGCGCTGAAGGGTCCCTTGCCATGCATTCCCTGATGAAGCCCCGGACCTGATGTATTTACAGTGCTGAATATAACTATTTCAACATCAGAGAAAATCAATGTTAATATTTGGTACAGTAGGCTTTCTTTGCAATTACAGCGGTCAAACATTTCTTGTAGTTTTACACCAGCTTTGCACACACTGGAGGAGGGATTTTGGCCCACTCCTCCACACAGATCTTCTCTACATCAGTCATGTTTCTGGGCTATCGCTGAGAAACACGGAGTTTGAGCTCCCTCCAAAGATTCTCTATTGGGTTTAGGTCTGGAGACTGGCTAGGCCACGCCAGAACCTTGATATGCTCCTTACAGAGCCAATCCTTGGTTATCCTGGCTGTGTGCTTTGGGTCATTCTCATGTTGGAAGACCCAGCCTCGACCCATCTTCAAAGCTCTAACTCAGGGAAGGAGGTTGTTGCCCAAAATCTTGCAATACATGGCCCCGGTCATCCTCTCCTTAATACAGTGCAGTCACCCTGTCCCATGTGCAGAAAAACACCACCAAAGCATGATGCTACCACCCCCATGCTTCACATTAGGGATGGCGTTCTTGGCATGGTACTCATCATTATTCTTCCTCCGAACACGGTTAGTGAAATTATGATCAAAAAATTATATTATAGTCTCATCTGACCACATGATTTTCTCCCATGACTCCTTTGGATCAGTCAAGACAATTATGTCAGAAGTTATTTCACACCCTATATACTCTTATTAAGACTGCTGTACATCATGGCAACTCCTGCCCATGTGATATGACTCTGTATCAACTACTACTGTTAATACTACTACTGCTGCTTCAGCTGCTGCTGCCGCCCAGTCAATACACCTATGTCAGCAGTTGTTTAACACTCTATATACTCTTATTCCTACTGCTGTTCATCATGGCACCTCCTGCCCATGTGATATGACTCTGTATCAACTACTACTGTTAATACTACTACTACTGCTGCTTCTGCTGCTGCTGCTGCCGCCCAGTCAATACACCTATGTCAGCAGTTATTTCACACTCTATATACTCTTATTAAGACTGCTGTACATCATGGCAACTCCTGCCCATGTGATATGACTCTGTATCAACTACTACTGTTAATACTACTACTGCTGCTTCAGCTGCTGCTGCCGCCCAGTCAATACACCTATGTCAGCAGTTGTTTAACACTCTATATACTCTTATTCCTACTGCTGTTCATCATGGCACCTCCTGCCCATGTGATATGACTCTGTATCAACTACTACTGTTAATACTACTACTACTGCTGCTTCTGCTGCTGCTGCTGCCGCCCAGTCAATACACCTATGTCAGCAGTTATTTCACACTCTATATACTCTTATTAAGACTGCTGTACATCATGGCAACTCCTGCCCATGTGATATGACTCTGTATCAACTACTACTGTTAATACTACTACTGCTGCTTCAGCTGCTGCTGCCGCCCAGTCAATACACCTATGTCAGCAGTTGTTTAACACTCTATATACTCTTATTAAGACTGCTGTACTTCATGGCAACTCCTGCCCATGTGATATGACTCTGTATCAACTACTACTGTTAATACTACTACTGCTGCTTCTGCTGCTGCTGCCGCCCAGTCAATACACCTATGTCAGCAGTTATTTCACACTCTATATACTCTTATTAAGACTGCTGTACATCATGGCAACTCCTGCCCATGTGATATGACTCTGTATCAACTACTACTGTTAATACTACTACTGCTGCTTCAGCTGCTGCTGCCGCCCAGTCAATACACCTATGTCAGCAGTTGTTTAACACTCTATATACTCTTATTAAGACTGCTGTACTTCATGGCAACTCCTGCCCATGTGATATGACTCTGTATCAACTACTACTGTTAATACTACTACTGCTGCTTCTGCTGCTGCTGCTGCCGCCCAGTCAATACACCTATGTCAGCAGTTATTTCACACTCTATATACTCTTATTAAGACTGCTGTACATCATGGCAACTCCAGCCCATGTGATATGACTCTGTATCAACTACTACTGTTAATACTACTACTGCTGCTTCAGCTGCTGCTGCCGCCCAGTCAATACACCTATGTCAGCAGTTGTTTAACACTCTATATACTCTTATTAAGACTGCTGTACTTCATGGCAACTCCTGCCCATGTGATATGACTCTGTATCAACTACTACTGTTAATACTACTACTGCTGCTTCTGCTGCTGCTGCTGCCGCCCAGTCAATACACCTATGTCAGCAGTTATTTCACACTCTATATACTCTTATTAAGACTGCTGTACATCATGGCAACTCCTGCCCATGTGATATGACTCTGTATCAACTACTACTGTTAATACTACTACTGCTGCTTCAGCTGCTGCTGCCGCCCAGTCAATACACCTATGTCAGCAGTTGTTTAACACTCTATATACTCTTATTAAGACTGCTGTACTTCATGGCAACTCCTGCCCATGTGATATGACTCTGTATCAACTACTACTGTTAATACTACTACTGCTGCTTCTGCTGCTGCTGCTGCCGCCCAGTCAATACACCTATGTCAGCAGTTATTTCACACTCTATATACTCTTATTAAGACTGCTGTACATCATGGCAACTCCAGCCCATGTGATATGACTCTGTATCAACTACTACTGTTAATACTACTACTGCTGCTTCAGCTGCTGCTGCCGCCCAGTCAATACACCTATGTCAGCAGTTGTTTAACACTCTATATACTCTTATTAAGACTGCTGTACATCATGGCAACTCCTGCCCATGTGATATGACTCTGTATCAACTACTACTGTTAATACTACTACTGCTGCTTCAGCTGCTGCTGCCGCCCAGTCAATACACCTATGTCAGCAGTTGTTTAACACTCTATATACTCTTATTAAGACTGCTGTACTTCATGGCAACTCCTGCCCATGTGATATGACTCTGTATCAACTACTACTGTTAATACTACTACTGCTGCTTCTGCTGCTGCTGCTGCCGCCCAGTCAATACACCTATGTCAGCAGTTATTTCACACTCTATATACTCTTATTAAGACTGCTGTACATCATGGCAACTCCAGCCCATGTGATATGACTCTGTATCAACTACTACTGTTAATACTACTACTGCTGCTTCAGCTGCTGCTGCCGCCCAGTCAATACACCTATGTCAGCAGTTGTTTAACACTCTATATACTCTTATTAAGACTGCTGTACTTCATGGCACCTCCTGCCCATGTGATATGACTCTGTATCAACTACTACTGTTAATACTACTACTGCTGCTTCTGCTGCTGCTGCTGCCGCCCAGTCAATACACCTATGTCAGCAGTTATTTCACACTCTATATACTCTTATTAAGACTGCTGTACATCATGGCAACTCCAGCCCATGTGATATGACTCTGTATCAACTACTACTGTTAATACTACTACTGCTGCTTCAGCTGCTGCTGCCGCCCAGTCAATACACCTATGTCAGCAGTTGTTTAACACTCTATATACTCTTATTAAGACTGCTGTACTTCATGGCAACTCCTGCCCATGTGATATGACTCTGTATCAACTACTACTGTTAATACTACTACTGCTGCTTCAGCTGCTGCTGCCGCCCAGTCAATACACCTATGTCAGCAGTTGTTTAACACTCTATATACTCTTATTCCTACTGCTGTTCATCATGGCACCTCCTGCCCATGTGATATGACTCTGTATCAACTACTACTGTTAATACTACTGCTGCTGCTTCTGCTGCTGCTGCTGCCCAGTCAAGACACCTATGTCAGCAGTTATTTGACACTCTATATACTCCTATTCCTACTGCTGTTCATCATGGCACCTCCTGCCCATGTGATATGACTCTGTATCAACTACTACTGTTAATACTACTGCTGCTGCTGCTGCCCAGTCAAGACACCTATGTCAGCAGTTATTTGACACTCTATATACTCCTATTCCTACTGCTGTTCATCATGGCACCTCCTGCCCATGTGATATGACTCTGTATCAACTACTACTGTTAATACTACTACTGCTGCTTCTGCTGCCCAGTCAAGACACCTATGTCAGCAGTTATTTCACACCCTATATACTCTTATTAAGACTGCTGTTCATCATGGCACCTCTTGCCCGAGTGATTTGACACTGTATTGTCAATGTCTACTACTACTATTACAGCTCAGTCAAGACACCTGTGTCCCAATTTTTTGGTACACTATTGACTACTATGACCACTACTGATGCTGTAAAGTATTCCCCAAGTGTTTTTATGCTATGTATTACTATTACCACTACTGCTTGTAAATCATGCCTGTGTGATACTTAGTGGGAATGCTTTAATAAGCATTCCTAGTATGGATACCCGTAAATGTATTAATCTTAATTAGTGTGAATGCTTTAATAAACATTTCCAGTATTGATATCCGTAAATTTAGTAATCTTATTATTCCTTACGTTTTTTGGTTCTGCGTAACTTCGGCATACTTTCAGCTATTGAGACCATTCAACTGTAAAAATGTTCGTCTCTTTCAGCAAATGATGGGACTTGTTCAAGTTTTTTCCTACTTTTTACACTTTTATAAATTTTTAGCTTTTAAGACCGTTTTTTTTAACAATGAAGTCAATGAGAACATCCTTTTCCCCTTTGAATTCACATGCCCTGCCAAAAGTTTCAGCTACTTCATACTTTCACTTACAGACACTGAAAAAACTGTAAAGCGGTCACAAAATATTTAGCTATCCGGCTATGACTTTTCAGATCGTTATCGTTTACAATTTTTTGGTGAAAACGCAATTTACGTTTTGCGAATTTTTCACAAAAATGCGATAGGTTATAATGTAATCCTATGGAGGGGATTTAGAGTCTGTCATGTGACCTTAACATTCTAGATCTTTGTAATTAAAAATATCTTTACAAAAAGGGGAAACAAATTGGTCTCACGCCCACAAGATCTACTTTTCATACACAATTTTTATATCAAAACGTAGCTATGCTTGTCTGGTTTATGGCAATGTGATCAAGTCTGCGATACGTATTTTAGTTTTAGTTATTGGAGCAACAGCCAGAAATTATGTCTCATAGACTCTCATGTTAAATTATCTAAAAAATGTTGCTGCAGAACTCACAAAGACGCTCTTTTCTAAATCGCAGACATGGCCACATTTTTAAGTTTATCTACATAAATTTCATATCGATGCGTTTACAAGGGCCGTGTATTTCAAACGGTGTAGTCGTTGTATCAATTGCATGTACGTTTGAGGATTTATTAAGCTTTGTTTGGAGGCTTAAATCATGTATTAGATCTGTGAATTAAAAGCGTTTGTAATGTTATTTCTTTCTATAAATCACTTTCCTGACCTCAGTGCAATATTCCTCCTCACTGACCTGGGGGGGAGGGGAAACCTATTGAGGGGGGAGGGGCGACCAGGAAGTCAGCATACGCTATACTTTGCAGATAGAGAAAGAAGCTGTGTGTCCTAAAGATAGTGTAGTGGTTATGGTGAATGTCTTTGGCAAGGGGCTCACCAATTAAGCTATTCAGCATTCCCACTCGCATTTTCCTCAGGAAATGCATTGTCTAGTTATATTATATTTTAATACTCCTGCTGCTGCCTCCATGCTGAGTAAAGCTTCATGACCTCTCTGGCACAGCGGATCCACCAACAGCCTCCGCTACAAGCTACCAGACCGGATCTAAACAGCAAGTGTAACTATAACAATGAACCTTATGTTAAACACTGTTTTGCGGCATTTATACTGCAACCATTGGGCTGTCTGCAAGAGCTCATCTGCATTCTCTCTCTTTCTTGCTCTCCCTCTCTCTCTCTTTGTATATATATATATATTGTTGCTTTTGTTATGTTCATTTTTCAACTGTTTATTTTGTGTTCGTCGTGTCTGTGTCGTGTGCTTTAGTTTGTCCTAGGTTACTATTAAATAAAATAATAGTATAAAATGTTTTTGCTTATTATGAAGTTAAATGTGTTGATGTTGATTTGTTTGATGTTAAGTTAGATGTGTTGAAAAACCTACAAATCTATCTCAAAAAGAAATGAAACATTTCCAAAAAATAATATTTATTAATAAAAACATAATTTCAGATATAACTCTGATTGAGCTTCTGAAGGCGCTCCAGCTTCTCTATATTTTTTAATTGCTGCTGCTCCAGCAGCACATTTTGCTGAATAAGGTAGCGGATCTGGCGCTGATTTGCCTGGATCCTCTGGTGGGTTGTCTTTATGAGCGCGGTCTGCCTCCTCATCTTTCCTGATACTGTTAGGATATAATAAAAAAAAAATTTGGATTTAAAATAACGTTACCAAATAAATAAAAATTTTTTTTTGCTTATTAATCAATCATTATCATGTGTATACACTTGTTATGTGTCTAACACATCCCGGGAGTGCAGAATTATTAGGCAAATGAGTATTTGGACCACATCATCCTCTTTATGCATGTTGTCTTACTCCAAGTTGTATAGGCTCGAAAGCCTACTACAGATTAGGCATATTAGGTAATGTACAACTCTGTAATGAGAAGGTGTGTGGTCTAATGACATCAACACTCTATATCAGGTGTGCATAATTATTAGTCAATTTCCTTTTCTTTGTCAAAATGGGCCAAAAGAAGGATTTGACAGACTCTGAAAAGTCCAAAATAGAGAGATATCTAGCAGAGGGATGCAGCACTCTTAAAGTTGCAAAGCTTCTGAAGCGTGATCATCAAACAAAAGAAGCGTGTGGAAAAACAAAGGTGCAAAATAACTGCCCATGAACTGAGAAAAGTTAAGCGTGCAGCTGCCAAGATGCCACTTGCCACAAGATTGGCCATATTTCAGAGCTGCAACATCACTGGGGTGCCCAAAAGCACAAGGTGTGCAATACCCAGAGACATGGCCAAGGTAAGAAAGGCTGAAAGACGATGACCACTGAACAAGACACACAAGCTGCAACGTCAAGACTGTGCCAATAAATATCTCAAGAAAGATTTTTCTAAGGTTTTATGGACTGCTGAAATGAGAGTGAGTCTTGATGGGCCAGATGGAAGAGCCCGTGGCTGGATTGGTAAAGTGCAGGGAGCTCCAGTCCGACTCAGACGCCAGCAAGGTGGTGGTGGAGTACTGGTTTGGGCTGGTATCATCAAAGATGAGCTTGTGGGGCCTTTTCGGATTGAGGATGGAGTCAAGCTCAATTCCCAGTCCTACTGCCAGATTATGGAAGAGACCTTCTTCAAGCAGTGGTACAGGAAAAAGTCACCATCCTTCAAGAAAAACATGATTTTCATGCAGGACAATGCTCCATCACACGTGTCAAAGTACTCCACAGCGTGGCTGGCAAGAAAGGGTATTAAATAAAAAAAAGTAATGACATGGCCTCCTTGTTCACCTGATCTGAACCCCATTGAGAACCTGTGGTCCATCATCAAATGTGGGATTTACAAGGAGGGAAAACAGTACACCTCTCTGAACAGTGTCTGGGAGGCTGTGGTTGCTGCTGCACGCAATGTTGATGGTGAACAGATCAAAACACTGACAGAATCCATGGATGTCAGGCTTTCGAGTGTCCTTGCAAAGAAAGGTGGCTATATTGGTCACTGATTTGTTTTAGTTTTGTTTTTAAATGTCAGAAATGTGTATTTGTGAATGTTGAGATGTTATATTGGTTTCACTTTTAAAAATAAATCATTGAAATGGGTATATATTTATTTTTTGGTTAAGTTGCCTAAAAATTCTGCACAGTAATAGTAGTCACCTGCACACACAGATATCCCCCGAAAATAACTAACACTAAAAACAAACTAAAAAATACTTCCAAAAAAATTCAGCTTTGATATTAATGAGTTTTTGGGGTTCATTGAGAACATGGTTGTTGTTCAATAATAAAATGAATCCTCAAAAATACAACTTGCCTAATAATTATGCACTACCTGTATACTTCTAGCATCAATACCATATTATGGTTCTACAATCTGACAGGTGCGCTTTATATGTTGTCCATTTTTATATCTACATTTTATTGTTGAAATGTTATTAATCATTGTGCACATATTTACCTTCCTGAACGAGGCTCACAGGACCGCTCTCTTCCTCCTGCTCTTCTGCTTGAGAAGTTGGGGTGGTGGGGGGGGGGAAGCTCCTCAGCTTGCTCCTCAGCAGGAGCTGGGGTTGGGGAGTGGGAGGGCCCTGGCTGCTCCTCTTCATCCATCTCCTCCTCTGCCGCATCCTCCTCTGCCGCATCCTCCTCCTCCTCCTCATCGGCCTGGCGCCTTCTGCGCTTGGCGCGGATAACTGGCATTGGAGCTCCTATAATAACACAATGTTCATATATTATAAAAATGTTTTCTAATGACGTATGCAAATTCTGTGTACTCTGCTGTATTGTATATGAATACAAATTGATTTATATAGACAGTTAACCAATGGGACAATGTTATATTAAAGGGTCTTGTGGGCACTACAGGGGACTGAGCGTGAGCTGGGATGCAACCATGTTAAAATGAGCTGTTTTTGTCTCCTTTGTTTTGTTCAGACCATCTCATGTTAAAAAAAGGGCCTGATGGAGCACACGGGATTACTATAACAACCCCACTCCTAACACAGGAATTTAGTGGTAATCTATATATATAAAACTCAACGTGTGTGTGTGCATAAATGTATGTATGTATGTATGTATGTATGTATGTTCCAGCATCACGTACAAACGGCTAAAGATATTTATATGAAACTTGGCACACAGGTTACTTATATGTCAGCCACAAACATAGGATAGGTGGTTTAAACCTTACCCACCCCCACTTGCCATGGTCAGGGTTTTTCTTTAAAGTCCCATGCAAAGCAATGGGAAAATTATGTTCCCACATAACTTCTGTGTTCCTGTCTGCTGTCCCATGTCTTTTTTCAACAGTACTATGAATACCTTGGCTGGTGGTGATATATGTTAGCACAACATGGCATCTTGGTTAACAACATCTGACCTTACATGAATTACATATGACCTTACATAACTGTCACCAAAGGAGCTGCGGTGGCTCCACACGATTGCCACTGCACTGACAAGTGATTCACCTCTGCAGCTAGGGGTTCGGATCCCGCTCTCGGCTACCTGTGAATTGAGTTTGGTGGTCTCAGCCCCGCCCCTGGTGGGTGTGCTATGCGAGGTTGGGTTGGGAGGACCCCCTCACACCCGCCATTGCCAACCGGGGCATGGAGAAAGATGGCAGATTGCCTCTGGGGGAGGCCTCCCAACTCCTGCAGGCCGGCTCCTCTCTCTTTCGAGTTCACGCACAAAATACACTTTTTAAAAAAAAAACATAACTGTCAACAATAACTTACCTGGATGATATTTAGCCCGAAGACGTCTGACCTGATCCATTTGGCGCCTCTTCAGGTCAGACCACTTCTTAACAATTGCCTTGTGGTCATGTTGGCCGCCAAAGTCAGCGATTAGGGCGCTGACCACAACCCTTTTCTCTGGCTGCCTCCGCAGCTTATCGTATCCTGTTTCCAGGAACTTCTGCAAGATGAAGAACAAAGTATATTGTAATACTTCTGTTGACAGCCTTATGGATATATGACGTAAATGTATGCTATTCAACAATTGGAAGCATTCTCGCCTTATTAATCAATGACAGGGGTAACATGAAAGATTTTATATCCTGCCATTTCGGTCGCCACCTTTTTTGCATAAATATAGCAGCCATTATCATTTGCATAATTATGAATATATTATTAACAACACAGGATACACGTATAGGGGAGATATGCGTTGCTAACTCTTTTCCCTGTCAGGAGCCTAACGCCCCGGGGGGTCAGAGACGGGACCTTTTTCGGAGGACCACTGACGTATGTACCCGTCGCAGTTTTTTGTGATGTCACTCTTTAGGTGTGTGCACATTTTTCACTGCATCCGGGTGGAGTTTTTGGGTTGTGTTTTGCACGCCACAGGCTTTTCAACAGGAAAAAAACAGCTGGAGGCAGAATGGTTGCAAAACACTACGTGTTTGTTACTTAACTCTGGGTTTCAAGACCAGTCCACCTCCAGCTGTTGCAAAACTACTACTCCCATCAGCCACGGTCTGTCAGTGCATGCTAAGAATTTTACTTTTGCTGCATCTAGGGTGCCACAGTTTAGAGACCCGTGCATAAAGGCCTGAAAAATGGGGGCCTGCAGAACTTACAATACTAGAAGTGCCAGCATTCCCAGGCATGCTGGAAGTTGTAGTTCTGCAACATCTAAAGGGCAATATGTATTCGAACGTCCTTGGGCCTTGAGGACACTGAAGTCAGGACGTTCGCATACGTCCTATGTCCAAAAAATTTTTAAATTCATTATGCTAAATAACAAGGAAAAGTGCCTAAATACACATTTGCCAACCAGGGTGTCTGCAGCTGTCCAGGCATGCTGGGACTTGTAGTTTTGTAAAAGCAGGAGACACATTTTTTGTGAAATACTAATATATGATCATATATACTAACTTTTAAACTAGACTAAAATGCTGGGCTGGGCTGGGACTTGTAGTTTTGTAAAAGCAGGAGACACATTTTTGGTTAAATACTAATATCTGATCATATATACTAACTTTTAAACTAGACTTAAATGCAGTTGAAGATGATGAAATAACAGTGGTCAAAATACTTACACAAATCAGCAACTTTTCCTCAGACTTAGTGAAATTGCTTCCAACCATGTTGCTGTGTGATTGCGCTGCGATCATAAGTTGGAAACTGGCAAGGCTCCAGGAAATGGTCGCGTGTTGTTCGCGTGTTGATTGCGCTGCTTGGACCGAGATGGGTCCATATGGCTTCGGCTGTATGGACCACAGTAACTCTTTTCCCTGTCAGGAGCCTAGGAGCCTAACGCCCCGGGGGGTCAGAGACGGGACCTTTTCGGAGGACCACTGACGTATGCAACCGTCGCAGTTTTTTGTGATGTCACTCTTTAGGTGTGTGCAAATTTTTCCTTGCACCGGGTGGAGTTTTTGGGTTGTGTTTTGCACGCCACAGGCTTTTCAACAGAAAATAACCAGCTGGAGGCAGAATGGTTGCAAAACACTACGGGTTTGTTACCTAACTCTGGGTTTCAAGACCAGTCCACCTCCAGCTGTTGCAAAACTACTACTCCCATCAGCCACGGTCTGTCAGTGCATGCTAAGAATTTTACTTTTGCTGCATCTAGGGTGCCACAGTTTAGAGACCCGTGCATAAAGGCCTGAAAAATGGGGGCCTGCAGAACTTACAATACTAGAAGTGCCAGCATTCCCAGGCATGCTGGAAGTTGTAGTTCTGCAACATCTAAAGGGCAATATGTATTCGAACGTCCTTGGGCCTTGAGGACACTGAAGTCAGGACGTTCGCATACGTCCTATGTCCAAAAAATTTTTAAATTCATTATGCTAAATAACAAGGAAAAGTGCCTAAATACACATTTGCCAACCAGGGTGTCTGCAGCTGTCCAGGCATGCTGGGACTTGTAGTTTTGTAAAAGCAGGAGACACATTTTTTGTGAAATACTAATATATGATCATATATACTAACTTTTAAACTAGACTAAAATGCTGGGCTGGGCTGGGACTTGTAGTTTTGTAAAAGCAGGAGACACATTTTTGGTTAAATACTAATATCTGATCATATATACTAACTTTTAAACTAGACTTAAATGCAGTTGAAGATGATGAAATAACAGTGGTCAAAATACTTACACAAATCAGCAACTTTTCCTCAGACTTAGTGAAATTGCTTCCAACCATGTTGCTGTAATATTGCGCTGCGATCATAAGTTGGAAACTGGCAAGGCTCCAGGAAATGGTCGCGTGTTGTTCGCGCAATTGCGCATGCGCGATCGAAAAATCGCAATCGCAATATGTATTTCGGTTAAAATATCATACATATTCGATTTCAGAGTGCTGCTACAGCAGTTTTCGAAATATCTGCAATCAATTTCGCATTCGCATGTTGCGATATTTCGATAAAATATCAGGAATATTCTGAGCCAATCAGAGCGCTCCTCCAGCATATCTCGAAATTGCGCAATAAATATCGCATTCGCATGTTGCGATATTTCGATAAAATATCACGAATATTCTGAGCCAATCAGAGAACTCCTCAAGCATATCTCGAAATTCCGCAATAAATATCGCATTCGCATGTTGCGATATTTCGATAAAATATCACGAATATTCTGAGCCAATCAGAGCGCTCCTCCAGCATATCTCGAAATTCCGCAATAAATATCGCATTCGCATGTTGCGATATTTCGATAAAATATCACGAATATTCTGAGCCAATCAGAGCGCTCCTCCAGCATATCTCGAAATTCCGCAATTAATATCGCATTCGCATGTTGCGATATTTCGATAAAATATCACGAATATTCTAAGCCAATCAGAGCGCTCCTACCGCAGTTATTAAAAAAATCGCAATTATTTTCGCATTCGCAATAGCGAAAAATCGCAATCAATTAATTTCGATAAAATATCACGAATATTCGAATTTAGCGAATATATCTCGAATATTCGAATATATATTCGAGATATATCGCGAAATCGAATATGGCATATTCTGCTCAACACTACCAACCAGGAGGGTAGGAGAGCAGGATATCCCACAGGGATGGATGAGCGGAGGGATGGGTGGAAAAGTGAGTCAGAGCCTACATTGCAGTGCAGCAGTGTTCGTCAGATCTGGGAAGATTCTTGTGGGAATGCAGAAAACATGAAAGTGGCCACAGTGCACATGTTAATAAAAGAACATATCCATTATCAACATATCAATAAATGGATACATGCTTTTATTAACATGTGCACTGTGGCAACTTTCATATTTTCATCAAAAACTGTCAGTATGTGCTATATTACATTGTATTCATACTCATCCAGAGCAGGGGTCTCCAAACTTTTCATTTACATTGTAAATTGGACACAAATTTGCGGGTCGAAAAAAAATCTGTTATTTAGAAACAAATAATTTATCCCCCCCCTCAGAGCCCCCCCCATGCGAATTTGTGTCTCCATCACAGCCCCCTCACACACATTTATGTCCCCTCAGAGCCCCCCATGCACATTTATGTCCTCGTCACAGCCCCCATTGTACATTTGTGTCCCCCTCAGAGCCTCCCCCAGGCACATTTATGTCCCCATCACAGCCCCCTCACACACATTTTTGTCCCTCTCAGAGCCCCCCCCATGCACATTTCTGTCTCCCTCAGAGCCCCCCCATGTACTTTTATATCCCCCTCAGAGCCCCCATGTACTTTTATGTCCCCATCACAGCCCACCCAGGCACATTTATGTAATCATCATAGCCCCCATGTACATTTGTGTCCCCCTCAGAGCCCCCATGTAATTTTTCTGTCCCCCCTCAGAGCCCCCTTACACACATTTATGTCCCTTTCAAAGCCCCCCATGCACATTTCTGTCCCCCATGACAGCCCCCTAAAAGACGTTGTAACAGGAGGACTCTAATGAAGTTCTTCATTGGTTGCTAGGCGGTCCTAGCAACCAATAGCACAGTACGGCGCCGGGAGGGGCGGGCTGTGTCGGGTTGCAGTACCTACTCTGTACAGTGCGAGGGGAGTGGAGTATGCAGCGAAAGTCCTGCAACCCTGCAGTGAGTGTGAGCACTCAACCTGCGGGCCGGAAAACATGTCCCAGCGGGCGGGATTCTGATGTTGGAGACCCCTGCACTAGAGCATTTGTTTTCTGCATTCTGGTGTTCACTGTCCCTTCCTTCTTGTCTGTGTCCCTGCTCCAGCCTGAGATTGTGCAAACCAGCTGTTGCCACATCTACTGAGCATGCTCCAGTTTCAGTTCCCTTCTAAGCTGTTAATTTCCTCCCTTTTATTATCTGTGTAGCCTAAGTGACTATAAAGTCACGCATGTGGGTCACACAGCTAGCAGCCTGGAGTCAACCCTCCCAGACCCAGTGAGACCCACACCCAAGATACACCCCCATTATCGGTGCATATAAATGCACGCATCCAGCTTTCTCTTAAGTGGACACAGTACACCTACAGTACATCTAAATACATTACACCAATAGCAGATTCCCTATTTGGACTCCATCATGGGATTTTTCCATTACTTATTTTTGTGCTCATTTAATGAGATTTCTGACATCTTGATCCTTGGTGTGGGTCCACCTGCTGGGTCAGGTCTCCCTTTCTTGCCCCCCCCCCCCTTTGGTGGTCATCAGGGAGGCCGTTCTCATCTGCAGCCCTCCTGGACAGTGCAGGGGCCAGTACAGCCATATTTCCTAGTTTTAAAGTCTTGATGGTAGACACCAAGTCACCTGCTTCTACATGATATCATTGATACCACCACTTTCTCCTGATGAAAACGAATAAACGTATGACCTCAAAACGCATTGGGTATCACTCTATACACTAATATAAGAGTGATTGGGATTTCATGATGAACAATATGTCACACATTTTATATCTATTTTTGTACCCTGTCTGACACAACTAATGCTGTGTCTTTTACATGTTTGCGATACAAAAAATAACAAAAAACGTTTAAATTAATCTCTATACGTCCTCTTGGAGTAATTGCCCTTTAAAGTCCCACCAGAGGGTTATTTTCCTGTTTACTGAGGAAAGGAAAGACCTGGGAAATGTCATGTGACCTCTGCGATAATTAAATAAGGTACTGATTTTTTTTAAAATAAATTAAATACAGTGCTATAGTATAGTATCACTTTAAAGGAGAGTGCAGTTCATTTTGGACTCCGAGACTCGTTCTCTGCTGACGTCACAGAAATCAGTCCAGGCATCACGTCAAAGTCTGGATTCGCCAGGTGCCTGGACTGATACCCATCTCAGCCTCTCAGCGAACCGCTGAGAGCCGGAAACAGCCACTCCCGCCTATTCTACAGCTCAACAATCCAATGAGCGAGGAGGAGCAGAGCAGAGAGCTGCTGATTAACAGTCTACAGCTCTCTGCTTGGGGAGCTGACAGAACCGAGCAATCGGCAATGTGTTTGATCGCTCGGTTCTCAGAGTAGAGGTGCCGGGGCACAGATGCAGCATCCACCTAGGTAAGTATAAAACAAAAAAAAAAAAAAAAAGCTCAAATCTTAACTTCTCTTTTAAAGGAGAACTAAAGTCCTGCTGTAAAAAACTGTAAGCAGTCAGCCTTTTTTTTGTAATTCCTTTAGGGAAGCTTTTTATTGCAGAAGAGATGTGTACTGCCTATTCTGCAATAAATTCTCTCTACCTACCTGCTCACCGTCTCCTCTGGCACTGCAAAACTGAGATGCCCAGCTCAGTTTACAGTGCTGAGCCGGTTTCCGAGTGCTGGAACAACGGCCTCCTGCGCATGCGAAGGACTGGTGTCTTCCTCCGCCAACTAATGAAGAGGCCCGAAGACAGGAACTCAGACGAATATTCCGGCTCAGGACCGTTGCACAGGTAAGTATGGAAGCTTTAGTTCCAATTTAAATAATGTGCACAAGTTGTCATTTTAATACACTTATCTTATACTTGTTTGAAAATAAGGTTTGCAATTCGTCTCGTTGAACGACCATTTCAGTTGACAACTTTGCCCCTAGCAATTCTGTCGTTGACAATTTTTGAACTCTTCAGCAGCAAGATGACTGAAGCCTCCTACACACAATCGGATTTCCATTGGACAAAGCTGTGAAAGTTTGTCCGAAGGGCATTGGTCGTGAACTTCTGCATTCAAATGGCAACATTTTTGTTGGCTAACAAACAGAAACTATGTGGTTTTTCTGCTCTTAAGGCCCCTTTCACAGGGCAGGGGAGGTGCAGTGGCGGCAGGGGAGGGCTGGCAGGGGAGGCAGGGTGGAAATCTCCCCCCGGGCTGGTGACCCGGGGGGAGCCTGTCTGCGCCTCAGCCTCCATCCTCATAAGCTCTCTAGTCTCCCCTGCCTCCCAGTGTATAAAAAGGGGTGCTCTGTAGACTTTATTAAAGGGGAGGGGGGCAGGCTTTGGTGAGCAGAGACCCTCTTTACACAATAGTCCACAGCATGCACCTTTAAATCAAGTTTCCCAGAACCACCCTTACATCAGATCTGATGTATATGGGCTCTGTGCGGACTCTGATGTAAGGGGAGGCCTCTGTGTGGACTCTGATGTAAGCGGAGGCCTCTGTGCGGACTCTGATGTAAGGGGAGGCCTCTGTGTGGACTCTGATGTAAGGGGAGGCCTCTGTGCGGACTCTTGTGATCATGAAAAATCTTAGACTGTTTTCCTTGATCCATCACTTTTCCACACTCTATGGGCCACTTGACTGGACTTGCCCCCCAGGCCTAAGGCTGCCAGCCCTCCCCTGAGTGGCGGTATAGTGCGGCGTGATTTATAGCGCCGCTATACAGTCGTATTTACAGCGATATTCGGCCGCTAGCGGTGCGGTTTTAACCCCCGCTAGCGGCCGAAATAGGGTTAATGCCACCCGCAATGCGCCTCTGCAGAGGCTTATTACCGCGGTTTCCCATTGATTTCAATGGGAAGGAGCGGTATAGGAGCGGTAAACAGCCCGCTTCTATACCGCTCCAAAGATGCGGCTAGCAGGACTTTTGGAGCGGTCCGGCTAGCGCACCGCTTTAGTGTGAAAGCCTTCGGGCTTTCACACTGAAGACTGCAGGGCACAATTTTTTCAGGCGGTATAGCAGCGCTATTTTTAGTGCTAAACTGCCTAAAAAACATGTCAGTGTGAAAAGGGGCCTTAGCGCCACACTTTTGGTAACTTCTGCTAATGTTGTGCTATGGTTAGCATTGCTTCTGAGCATGCGTGTTTGTATTTTTGTATTTTTTCCGAGGGACTTGTGTACACACGATCGGATAATCACACATTTGTTGTCGGACAATTTTAAAGCATGCTATCCCACATTTGTTGTTGGAAAATCTGACAATTGTCCGATGGAGCGTACAAACGGTCGGATTTTCTGACAAAACCCTGCCATCACACATTTGTTGTCGGAAAATCCAATCGTTTGTATGAGGCTTTAGGCTGGATTCACACCTATGCATTTTTAGTGCTTTTTGCATTTTGCAGATTTTCACTACTGAACGTGATCCATAGGAAACCGTGTAAAATGGAATGTAGTGCAAATCTGCAAAATGCAAAAAGCACAAAAACTGCATAGGTGTAAATCCAGCCTCAGGCCCCATACACACGATAGAATCCATCCGCTGAAAAATCCCAGCAAATGGGTTTCAGCGGATAGATCCTATGGTGTGTACACTCCAGCGGATCTGTTTCCGCAGATATTTCTCCCCTGGGATGGATTCCAGCAGATCGAATATTTGCTGACATGCCAAACAAATCCATCTGCTGGAATCCATCCCAACGGATGGATCCGCTGGTCTGTACAGACTCACAGGATCCATCCGTCCGAAGGGATCCCCCGCATGCGTCGTAATGATTAGACGCATGCGTGGAATTCCTTATATGACAGCGTCGCGCACGTCGCCGCGTCATAATCGCGGCGACGGCACGACACGTCATCGCCAGCAGGGCCGGATTAACAATGGGGCTGATGGAGCTGCAGCTCCAGGCCCCTTTCTCAAGATAGGCCCATTTGCCCAAAAAAAAAAAAAAAAAAAATTTTTTTTTTTTTTTTTTTATTTTTTTTTTTTAAGATCGAATTTGGGGGGTTGTAGCTCGATGACCAGAGGTCACAGAAACCCCACATTTGGGGGTAGGCATGGGAAGAGCTACCCCACAATTGGTTAAAATATGGGATGGCTATCATTTATGGTTCCGGAGATACGGGCCTGCTTGCACAGCCTGTCAGAAGCTACATTCAGAGCGGCCAATATAAATACAAGCTGACACACTACAGCAGACTGATAGGATCACAGTGCTTATAATAATTATTTGTATATTACTCATGGTAATTAACCCCTTGCCACCCAGGCCAATTCTGACACTTCTCTACTACATGTGAAAATCATCATTTGTTTTTTGCTAGAAAATTACTCTATGGTGGTCTTTGCACTTTTTATGTTGCAGGGTACAGAGCTGCACGATTCTGGCTAAAATGAGAATTGCAATTTTTTTGCTTAGAAGATAGATCACGATTCTCGCACGATTGTTGCGGCGTAACATCATCTTTCACATTAAAACAAAAAAAAAAAAAAATGGGCTAACTTCACTGTTTTGTTTTTATGGTTTTTATTATTCATTGAAGTGGGGAAATGCAGTGTGAAATAACATATTGCAGCAATAGCCATTGTATTCCCTAGAGTCTCTGCTAAAATATATATAATGTTTGGCAGTTCCAAGTAATTTTCTAGCAAATAATATTGCTTTTTAACTTAAGAAACAAGTGTTGGACTTTAAGTGGTTAAATTTAGTTACAATGTTAGTTAGTTACAATGTTTCATTTTGTTTACAAACTTTGCAGACTGCCCAGATTTGTTCTTTACACACAGAAGTGTATCCCTTTGATCTAAGAAGGAAGTGTCAGTTACAATGTTTCCTGTTAAAAACTTGGCAGACTGCCCAGATATTTTCTTTTGACAGCTGAAAGTCTCTCCACTTGTTATATGAAAGAATCAGCAAACTCTGCATTGAAGATTGTCAGGGGGGTTGAATCGAGATCACGATTTTTTTAACGATTAATTGTGCAGCTCTAGCACGGTATTTGCGCAGCAATTTTTCAAACATGTTTTTTTGGAAAAAAATGTTTCATTCATTAAAAAAACAGTTAGTTAGTTAAGTTAGCTCAATTTTTTTTGGTATCCTAAGCGATGCTTTACATTTTTTTAGGTTACATGTTTAGAGTTACAGAGGAGGTCTAGTACTAGAATTATTGTTCTCGCTCTAACGATCGTGGCATATGTAACCTGTGTGTATCTGGCTCTGATACTACCAGTGCCTACCCAGCCACTGACTAGTATCTCTCCCCAGCCTGTCCCCACACACCCTCTCACCTGCTGACCTGTGGATGGGGGAATAACTCCTGCAGTGTTATTGTGTTCTGCCAGTGCGTACAATGATCAGTGTTGCTAACTTTAGCTGGCAGCACTGATTGTTTTAAGAAAAAAAAAACAGGCTGGTTGTACTCAAGTTGATTAATAGATTGACTTGTGTAAAACCAGCTAGCCCATACATAGATTGACTATGGCTGGTCTCTGCATAATTGGCGTAATTTCAATCCATGTATGACCCGCTTATCCACTACTCAGTCCCTAAATATCCTTCCACTCCTGTACATAGTGCTCACTGTCATACTCTCCACACTCCTCTCCTGTACATAGTGCCCACTGTCATACTCTCCACACTTCTCTCCTATACATAGTACCCACTGTCATACCCTACACACTCCTCTCCTGTACATAGTGCCCACTGTCATACCCTCCACACTCCTCTCCTATACATAGCGCCCACTGTCATACCCTTCACACTCCTCTCCTGTACATAGTGCCTGCTGTCATACAATTCTCTCCTGTACTTAGTGCCCACTGTCGCACCCTCCACACTCCTCTCCTGTACATACTGCTCACTGTCATACCCTCCACACTCCTCTCCTATACATAGTGCCCACTGTCATACCCTCCACACTCCTCTCCTATACATAGAGCCCACTATCATACCGTCTACATTCCTCTCCTGTACATACTGCCCACTGTCATACCCTCCACACTCCTCTCCTGTACATACTGCCCCATCATACCCTCCACACTTCTCTCTGGTACGTACTACCCTCTTTCATACCCCCTCACTCTTCCTGTACATACTGCCCATTGTCATACCCTTCACACTCCTCTCCTGTACATAGTGCTTTTTTCCGTACCCTTTGTACTCCTCTCCTGTACATAGTGCCCACTGTTAGACCCTCCACATTCCTCTCCCTCACCTGCACATACTTCCCACTTATATACCGTCCATACTCCTCAACTATGTTGGTTAGCCACAAAAACAGTTCTTTAAAATTATACTGAATATCCTCAATGTTACCAGCTCTAGAATGGACACACTTTTGTTAGTTCAACTAAAGGAAATATCAGTTCTCATATTTGTTCTGCCCCATTATTAGTACTCATTTAATTTTGTGATTACTACTATGATGTATAGAGGAACATCGGGGATCTCAGCTACTCTAAATATAGCACTTATATAAAAAAGTGGCCCTGAAAATATTTTTTAAATGTTGGCAACTGTGCACTTAGGCACTGCCCAAGGGCCACCGTCCACCGGGTCAGTAGGGGGCCCCATGAGAGGCTCCTGGGATCCTGTGATAATAAAGCGGTAGTAAACTTTCCTGACATTACTACTTTTTAGAGGCCCTGGGGTAGGTTATGCCACAACGTACAAGTATGCACAGCATATTAGCACATTAGTGTACACTTACATTTTCAGACTGAGCCCTCCAGTGCTGCGATGAATCAGGCGGGGCCTGGACACTTCCATCTTCACCCGGTCTTCCTTCTGGGTTCTGTGCCTTTGGTCACTTGCCTTGGCTGGGCTGCGTTCATGTCATTCCCACGCATTTATTTATTATTTATTACACCCCATTCACACCTCCGCGACAAAACGCCCGACGCCGGCCGCTCGTGCCGCTGGAGGGGAGAATTCCCATTGCTGTCTATGAGATGGTACACCTGCGGCATGAAAAAAAGTCCCGGACCCTTTTTTTCAGGCGGCATTGGCGTTCGGCCATACAAAGCAATAGAAAGGATTTGTAAAAAAAAAGTTACACTATTTGCGGCAAAATACGCCGCGTACGCGGCGTTACTTTTCGCGGAGGTGTGAATGCAGCCTAAAAGGCCCCATCAAAATCCTCAGCACCAGGCCCATGATGTTCTTAATCTGGCCCTGATCGCCAGAGGATTTCGGCGCGGATTTCAATGCGATGGTGTGTACACTCCATCGCATGAAAATCCGCCGAAATCCTCGAGAGGATTTATCCGCGGAAACGGTGCGCTGGACTGTATTCGCGGATAAATTCTCTTGTGTGTATGGGGCCTTAGAGGCTGCATGTTTTGTCCCTATGGAATCCCTCCCTCTGTAGCTGAGGCAGTCAGATGTCGCTCCCATCACTAATGATCAAGATTTAGCAGTCATTGGGCCAGGGACAGAGTCACAGAGCGACATTACTGCATGTGACTACAGAGGGAGTGATTCCATAACGTCAAACAGGCAGCCTTTTTGGAAATCCCGCCTCTGATTTGTTATCAGCATTACTTTTACATATTTTTAAAGAGGTGTCAATATAACATAGTTTCCAAATGTACCGGATCTCCAGGGATCATCCTAGCTTTCAGATGAGATATCCTTTCCTGGAAATGTATCTGATTTGTTTCTTTGCTCAAATTATGTTGGCTGTTTATACACATCTATAGTGATTGCTTTTATAAAGCAAAAGATTGTAATCAAGCGTTTTACATTTTCCATAATTACATTGTAATCTGGAGCAATCCCAATAGGCTGTATCAGCAATCACCTTGCACAGGGGTGAATTGATGTCATGTCCCCAGATGTGTAAGTACACAAGTTACTTCCTTCCTTTACAACAAAAGAAAATGCAACTTAGAATGTGATGTAAAGCTTAATGCACATAGACATAATTAGGCATTAAATACGACTTGCATAAAAAACGTGATTGCCAAGGCTTCTCTGCTTTATGGTTTACCTGTGTATGCGCATATGATGCAAGTTCCTGAATGTGGAAGTGTTGCATTTGGGAACTTACGTGGTACGCGCATGAATAAGTAAATGACAATGCAGAGAAGCATTGGTGCCTATACAGGTACAGGAGTGCCTAACCATTCACTTCTCTGGCTGGCTGTTTGCCCCACCTGTGGCCCCCTGGTAGTGAGAAAAAAACATGCTTTTTTATGCCTAATTACCTCCACATGCATGCATTCACATGGCCGAAGAGGGGCAGCCGCTGGCGAGAATCACTTGATTCCCAACAGCAGCTGTCTTTTGTAGCTGTCAGATCTGTATTCTGTACAAATCAGTATAACTGTTCGCATGTAACTGCTCATCTGAGCATTTATACACAAATAGAACCTCCCACTGACCCTGGACGCAGTCAGTGTGCATCTTATGAGTTTTGTCCACAAAATGGTCACAGATAATGGATAAGTTTGTATGCGGCCATAGTAGAGAGTGTTGCTGCGCCCAGTAGCAGCATTTAGAGGCCGCTGAACACAGAAAACTATTTGAAATCATGCCGCCATGTGAGTGTAGCCTAAGGGCCAGTTCACACTGGTCTTGCATGCGCTACCGACTTCCAGAGAGCCGTTTTAACTGGTCCGACATGTGTTTGAAAATGCTCCCTGCACTTCTTTGGTCCAGCTTGGGCACTGATTTCAGCCCATTGATTTGAATGTAAGTCGCATCCAAGTCAGATCATTGTCTTCACCGATTGTGACATGCAACTTGTGCTTTGAGGATCTTGAAGTGGAACCCCCCCCCCCTCATGAGACCATAACAGACCCTTCGGATCTGGTATGGATTTTACGAGGAACCCCACACCAAAATAATAATAAAAAAGGTGTAAGTATCCCAATAAAAATCCGTACCAGACCCTTTTTCGAGCATGGTCAGGAAAGGGGGAAGGACGAGCGAGCGCCACCTCCTCTGCCTTGGGCCATAGCAGGCCATATGCCCTCAACATGGGGTATGGGTGCTTTGGGGCAGGGGGGACAAGGGACTCTTCCCGACAACACTGGGCATTGGTTGTGGGGGTCTACGGGCAGATGCCTACAAAAAGGGGGCCCCCAGATCCCATCCCACCCATGTAAATGAGTATGGGGTACATTAGACCCCTACCGATTCAACAAAAAAGTGTCAAAAATAAATAAAAACAGTACACAAGTTTTTGACAAAGTCATGTATTAAAAATGAAGAAAGTCCCCCGTCGTAGCTCCAACGTGTCTTCTTTCTCAAGTTCTTCTCCCTCCTTTGCCGATGTCTCCCTCCTCCGATTCTTCTCTCTTTGCTGCTGATGTCTTCTTCCTCTGGTTCTTCTGCTGATGTCTTTTTCCTCTGGTTCTTCTGACATCATAGGGGGCGGGGTCTCCAGATGACATCACCGTATTGCCACGCCCATGTCTTTATAAGAACCGGCAGACAGAGGGAGCCGACACAATAGCGGGAGCTAGTGTTGGGAGAAGAACCAGAGAAAAAAGACATTAGCAGCGGAGGGAGATGAACCGGAGGAAGAAGACATTAGCAGTGGAGGGAGAAGAACCAGAAGAGACAAGAGAATCAGGGGAGGGAGAAGAACCGGAGGAGGGAAACATCGGCAAGGGAGGAAAAAGAACCGGAGAAGGGAGAAGACCTGGAGGAAGAAGACATTTTGGAGCTACAACGGGAGACAGGACTTTGTCAAAAACTTGTGTGCTGTTTTTATTTTTGATACATTTTTGGTGAATGGGTAGGGGTACAATAGTCATTTACATGGGGGGGATCTGGAGGCCCCCCTTGTTAAAGGGGGCTTCCAGATTCTGATAAGCCCCTGCCCGCAGACCCCAGAAGAGGACCTTGTCCCCATCAACATGGGAGAAGGTGCTTTGGGGGGGCACAGAGGGCATGTAGCTTGGTATGGCCCGGGAGGCTCACCCCCCCCCCCCCGTTCCTGACCTCCCAGGCTGCATGCTCCAAAAAAGGGTCTGGTATGGATTTGGGGGGGGGGGGTCGACCTCCCAACTTTTCTTTTTTTCCTTTTGGTGTAGGGTTCCCCCTTAAGATCCATACCAAACTCAAATTTGGATCTTGTTCATTGAAGTCACATAGAAGTCAGATAAGAAGTCTTGCAACTTCCGTGTCGGGCTAGTGTGAACATAGATATTTGTGTACATGTTCTCTTAAAGCGGGGGTTCACCCTAAAAACAATTTTCTAACATTACATTGAGCTCACTCTCGACATTGACAGTATGCCGATTTTTTTTTTTGCTGTACATACCTCGTATAGCTATTTTCTTACCCGGCTTCCGGGTAGTGCCTCCCGCGGGAGTGGGCGTTCCTATGCAGCAGTTAGTGATTGACGTGATGACAAAAACTACCCACCCCGTCGCATAAGGAGCGTCACGAGTTGCCGAAAGAAGCCGAACGTTGGTGCGCAGGCGCTGTATAGCGCCGACTGGACGTTCGGCTTCTTTCGGCAACTCGTGACGCTCCTTATGCGACGGGGGGGGGGGGTAGTTTTTGTCATTAAGGCAATCACTAACTGCTGCATAGGAACGCCCACTCCCGCGGGATTCACTACCCAGAAGCCGGGTAAGAAAATAGCTATACGAGGTATGTACAGCAAAAAAAAAAAAAAATTGGCATACTGTCAATGTCGAGAGTGAGCTCAATGTAATGTTAGAAAATTGTTTTTAGGGTGAACCCCTGCTTTAAGTTCACTTAAGATCAGCTCTTCATGAGGAAAAGTTAATGGAGATTTACTAAAACTGGTGCACTCAGAATATAAGGCAGCTGTGCATGGTAGCCAATCAGCTTCTAACTTCAGCTTGTTCAATTAAGGTTTGACGAAAAAAAAAAACAACTGAAAGCTGATTGGTTTCTGTGCAGAGCTGCACCAAAATGTTGCACTCTGCAGTTTTAGTAAATCCCTCCATATGTATTTCTTTATATACTGTGGCTACTTTGCAATTGATGATATTTAGCTTATAGCAACACGTTAAAGTGATTGTGGACCTTTTAAAAAAAAACAAAAACAACAAACATGTTTTACCTGCTCGGTGTAATTATTTTGCAAAGAGTAGCCCCAATCCTCCTCTTCTGCAGTCTCCCGCTGAAGCTCCTGGCTTCCCTCCATCCCCCAGTGCCCACCATATCAAGCAGCTTGCAATAGGGGGGGCACTTGTGCGGGCTCAATCCTGAGCCAGCTTTGTGTGTTCATAGACACACAGAGCGTGGCTTCGCCCTGCCCCAACTGCTGTCTCTAAGCCTATGAGGAGGGAGAGAGCCAACGGAGATGCTGCTCTTGTGTACATTGCTGAATCAAGATCGGGCTCAGGTAAGTATAAGGGGGGTGATGCACCCAAAAGCTTTTTTACCTTAATGCAGAGGATGCTGTGGGTGTCCCTGTTCTTGCTGCTGCAAAACTGTCCTGCCACTTGCTGATTTTTATCAAGCTCTCATTAAAGTGGATGTAAACCCCAAAATGTTTTTTTTTGTTTTTGATGTCACAATGTAGAGTATAAGATTTCCTATCATCTGTGCCCAGTCTTGCCACACAGAGTTAATCCAGCGCTGAGCAATCCTCTTTTATTGTTTAGTGAAAATTAACAGAATTCCAGATAAAAACTTGCCAAATTATAAAGTCCGTTTCTCGGTTCTTGCTTTGTGTTACAGGTTATTTACATATCCTGGTAATATACAATGAACTTTGGATCACCTCATATTATGATAAACATAACATAACATATGATAAACATGTCCAAGCTCTAGATATGTAAATAACCTGTAACACAAAGCAAGAACAGAGAAACAGACTTTATAATTTGGCAAGTTTTTATCTGGAATTCTGTTAATTTTCACTGAACATTAAAAGAGGATTGCTCAGAGCTGGATTAACTCTGTGTGGCAAGACTGGGCACAGATGATAGGGAATCTTATACTCTACATTGTGACATCAAAAACAAAAAAAAAATGTTTTGGGTTTACATCCACTTTAAGAATGAAGTGCCTGCAGATGATACAGCAGTGTAAAATTGGCAAGTAGCAGGACATTTTTATTAGCGGAGAATTGTCTGATATGTATCAGAGACAAAGAGTACAGGCAGGTGTTTTATTAGAATAATCAAGAGACCACTGATGACACAGACGTGTAAGGGCCCTTTCACACCAGCGGACGAATGGTCCGCTTTTCATAAGTCCGTTTACGGACTTACAATGGTTCCCTATGGGATCACGGCCGTTAGCGGATGGAGCATCCGCTAACGTCCGTAATCACCCGCCTCCGTCAGGATCCGGTTTTTCAGACGGAAGAAAACCCTATTTTTCTTCCGTCTGGCGGAACGGATCGGATGAATACGGACAGACGGTCTGTATTTATCCGATTCCCCATAGGGGAGAGCGGAGGAGAGACAGGGCGGTCTCTGCACTGTGTGCGGGGACCGCCCTGTCAGCCAACAGCTCAGCGGGGATTAATCCCCGCTGAGCCAAACGGGCTAACGGAGCGGATCAATACGGATCCGCTTTGTGTGAAAGAGCCCTAAGGCTGGCCATAAATTATACAGTTTTCTTATTTAATTTCCTTTATATTTACCTTCAAATATGTAGTTCAAGGGCCCGCCTGGTAAATCTAAAGGAAAGTTGAACAAGAAAATTGTATAATGTATGGCCAGCCTAAAGCCTTGTACACACAATTGGACTTTCTGATAGGAATTGTGTGTTGACAGACTGTTGGCGGAAAATCCAACCGTTTGTACTCTCCATCGGACAAAAGTCCAAAGTACAAACACGCATTCTCAGAAGCAATGCTCACCAAACACAACATTAGCAGAAGGTGCCCAAAGGGTGGTGCTAAAGAGATGAAAAAACACGAAGTACGTAACTACGTTTGTGTTTGCTGGCCGACAATTGTGTGCCGTTTGTAT
The DNA here is from genome assembly GCF_905171775.1 of Rana temporaria. Lineage (NCBI taxonomy): Eukaryota > Metazoa > Chordata > Amphibia > Anura > Ranidae > Rana > Rana temporaria. The sequence continues at coordinate 277,924,245 of NC_053493.1, forward strand.
GCAAGACAAGTTCATGGCCAACGCCCTTCCGACAAAAGTCGGAGGCTTTGTCCGTGGAAAATCTGATGAGGCTTAAAGGAACACTAAAGGTTCGTTTTTTATTAGATCAATTGATTTCTGTAAGCTAGAGCATTTAAATATCACTTACCTTGTTTTTCCTTTTGACCTCCAAAATACAGTAATCCAGGTTTGAAAATGCCATTTCCTGTCTCTCCTCTTCTTGCTTTCCACCAGCATCTGAGCTGTTTTGCATGGTGGAAAGCAGAATGTGCTCAGCCCCTCCCTATGACTACAGCCCTGCGTGAAGATGCTCTCTTATCCCTCACAGGCATGAAGGCTAAGCCTAATGGGAACTGTAGGCTGTGATGTAGCAAGAATGAATGCGCACCGCAAACCAGGAAGTCAGTGAGAATAATGATTCAGGAGTGACGGAGGTGAATTAAACAACTCGATTTCAACAGGTATCAAACTAGTTATAATGCAAAACATTACTTTTTACTTTATCAGCTACTGTCAGACTTTAATTTAAGAGGAAAATATTTTTGTCTTTACAACCCCTTTAAGGATACATTTGCATGGGCGAGTGACAGTGGCAGAAATAAGCTAACTGGTGCTGTTTTTTGCCACCTGTGAGCGGCTAGCTGCAGCCTCTGAGTCCGTACCCTTCAATGACCGGTCAGTGGAGGCCACAGCTATCTGTGGCTGTTTGCACAGTGAACAATTACCTGCAATGATTGCTGCTGGACACAGATGGGGGATGGGGGGGGGGGGGGGGGGGAAGGATTATTTTCTTAAGGCAAAACCAGAGCTTTTTGGCTGAATTCGGACCTGAAACGGACCAGAAGATGCGCAGGACCCCTGTGCAATTCGCACTAGACCCACCCAGGGATGTGTGAACAGACTCCATAGAGTGCCGGTCACAATCTGGGCGAAACCCACATCCAATTCGCAGTAGTGTGAACCCAGCCTTAGACAGGAGCCTATTAAAGCGGACCTTCACCCTCCCTTGGTACTCTTCTCCTCTCCATCCTGCTCCCCCTCCACAGTGCCAATATCATTTTTTTTTTTGTTTTGTTTACCCGCGTTTTTTTTTTTCCCATCAAAAGCTTGGCCCGTCCCCCGGCTTCCGAAATTTGCAGAGGTGAGTGACGTGGTGAATATACGTGATATAATGAGAGAGTTCAGGGCCCTTTCAGACGTGCGGACCGTATGTCCGCTTTTTCATCCATCCGTTTGCGGGTGAAAACGGGACATACATTGGTCCCTATGTGATTGCGGGTGTCAGCGGATAAACATCCGCTGACACCCGTAATCACCCGCCTCCGCAAAGATACGATTTTGCAGACGGAAGAAAACCCTATTTTTTCTTCCGTCTGCGGATCGGATGAGCATGGACACACGGTCAGTGTTCATCCGATCCCCCCATAGGGGAGAGCGGGGAAAAGACAGGGCGGTCCCTGCACAGTGTGCGGGGACCGCCCTGTCAGCCGCCGGCTCAGTGGGGATATACGGAGGATCCCCGCTAAGCTTACGGACACACAGGGGCGGATAATTACTGATCCGCCCCATATGAAAGGGTCCTTAGGTGCACAGTATTTTTGCACTTCATTTTTGTCCTCCCAAATAATATTACATATTGCAGGTGCATTTTGCATTTTTTAATACACATTATTACTCCATTGAAGTCTATGCAACCAAAAACCAGAAAAAAAGTCCCTGGGCCTTTCCATAAAATGCACAGATGTGAACTACATCCATAGGAAACCATGTTAAATGGATGTAGTGTGTTTCTACATTTTTGTTGCCACCACTGATGACCACTAGGTATGCCACATATGGCCATCAGGGATGCCAATCTGTGCCAAAAATCAATGTCAATCAGTGCCCACAAATGGTGCAGTCAGTGCCCAGTAATAATGCCTGCCAATGCCATCTATCAGTGCTCATTAGTGCCACCTATCAGTGCTGCCTATGAGTACCCATCAGTGCTGCCTATGAATGCCCATCAGTGCTGCCTATGAGTGCCCATCAGTGCTGCCTATCAATGCCCATCAGTGCTGCATACCAGTGCCACCTATCAGTGCTGCATATTAGTGCCCCTGTAGTGTCACAGTTTGCTGCCTATCCTAGAATGCTGCGGAAGTCACGTGGCGGCCAACTGCGCATGCGCGGTGCGTTCCAAACGCAAGTGCGATGCGTTCCAATGGATTTTCGACAGTACACACCAGCGAACCCGGCATTCAGGGCGACGTGGATTTAGAGGAAAGTGGCCAGTGGGCCTCACGTCCTCGCTTCGCTCGGACGGCTCGCTCCGCTCGCTCGGCCTCTTGGCTCTTTTTTTAACATCCTCCAATCCACGGGGATGTTAAGGAAAGAGCCTGGATGCGGACCGAGGTTTCACTGGTGTGCACTGTCGTGAATGCATTGGAACGCATCGCATTTGCGTTTGGAACGCATCGCGCATGCGCAGTTGGCCGCCACGTGACTTCCGGAGCATTCTAGGATAGGCAGCAAACTGTGACAATACACCCATAAACAATTCCCATCAGTGCCACCTCATTGGTACCACCTTATCAGTGCCCATCCGCGCCGCCTCCTCGGTGAAGGCAATAACTTACTTATTACTTAACAGAAACAAAGAAAAACTTTCCAGTATTTATTATTTTTTGCGCACAAAATAAAAACCGCAGCAGTGATCAAATACCACCAAAAGAAGGCTTTATTTGTGGGAACAAAATGATGAAAAATGTGTTTGAGCACAGTGTAGCATGACCGCGCAATTGTCATTCAAAGTGTGACAGCGCTGAAAGCTAAAAATTGGTTTGGGAAGGGGGGAAAGTGTCTGGTATTGAAGTGGCTAAAGGAAAGGCTTGTAACAAAAAAAAGATTGCTATGGAGGGGACATCAGTTAAAAGTGATTGTTGACCTCAAATAAACAGCAACCAAAAAAAAAATAGACAAGAAAGAATAAACAGAAAAAAGGCAGAATGGTAGTAGATTGTCCAAAGAGCTAAGTGACAGCAGGGGCTTCGCTCTCTCATGGTGTTACAGCGTGCGGCCACCAAGCGGCAGCAAAGAGTCAGGAGAGATAGAGGCGCTCCTCCCCCTTCAGTCCTGGTCTCCAGTGGTTACCGGGGAACAGAGAGCGGTACACACTCAGGTGAGGGAAGCCGGGACGAATGCGGGCGCCGGGTTTGTGATTCTGATTCTTAAATTGTTCAGAACTTTTCCTGTTGTCATGGCCGGTTGTCCAAAGTTTGTCTGAGTTTTGTTTTTAATGCAATTATCCCGCGTGTGGCCCGTTCATGAGGCTCATCGGACTGACCACTAGGTGGCGGTGTGATCAGAGCTCATGTGATGGGGAACCTGTGAGGGCTCTTCCGGGTTTACAGGAGAGGAGGATGGTGTGTATGTATGCATTGATGGCCGTGTGTATATAGAGAGGCTTCTGTTTAATTTGTACATTTCTCATGTGTATGGGGAGGTTTTTTTTTTAAATCAGAAGGAAGTTTTATTTGAACATTAAATCATGTTTTTTTTTTATCAGGAGTTTTATTAGAACACATTAAAGCATGTGCTTTTTTTTTTAATATTGCATACAAAGCCATGATGTCATTAATATCATGAATGGATAATGTAATTCTAAATGGGGAAGTTTGTACTGCTGATGTAATTCTACTTCTTTAGGCCGCTTGCAAGTGAGGGGTGGTAAAACCCTGTGGTTAAGCCATGTTTTTATTGCCCCTCAACCGATCCAAAGCAGCGGCACACACATCATGGCCTGTGATGCTTTCACAGCCGCAGCAGGATTTGTACCCCCCATAAAGTAATTGGGGCTGCCCTGCATCTGAACACAATGTGTGTGCTTGTCTGGTATTTAAGGGGCTAAAACGGGCAGTGAGGAGGTGATACAATCCCTCTTCCATGCCTGTCTGTTGCTTTCTAAAGAGTGAGCCAAACTTGCTTCAAACAGCAAGTGTAAATCAGCCCTTATGGTGTGGTTGAAGGGGAGATGGAGTGTCGGGGTTCGTTCACACCTGAGCTGGGTTGTTCTCCATAGATCAGCGCAGGCTCAGAGTGACCATTGTCCTCTTACCAACATAGTGCTGCTTTAAAAGGATAGCATGTCTGCATTTTTATGCAGTGTAATGCGTGGCACCTCACCAAACCATGTCACAGCGTATCGTGGTGCATAGAGTTGAATGAATTGGTATTTTGTGACACTTTAGACTGGGTTCACACTATCGCAAATTGGATGTGGCTTTACCTGCATCCAATTCACATGTCAGGAGACTGTGACTCTCCCACCTCCGGGATGGCTTTGAAGCGAATTGTCCAGGAGTCCTGTGCGTCTTCTGGCCAGTATTTGGACCAAAATTGTACCTGAAACGGTGAACAGGGACGCACTGGCCTTCTGCTGTGAGCCGCTTTGTACGGCAGTGTGCGCCCAGCCTCAAAGTTATGGAAAAAAGTAAATCACAATGCATCTCACGTCGCACCACACCAGCACATACATGTTTTAGCCTCTTCCAGACCGCCACACACCGATATGGCGGCTGTTTGAAAAGGATATCTTTGTTATGGCAGCAGCTAGCTGCCGTAACACCGTTAAGCTCTTCTTCAGCCGGCGGTCCGGTTTCCGATAATAGTGGCTTCCACCTGTCTCCATACCATCGCAGGGCGGAAGCAGCATCAAAACGTCACTTTCTCCCATAGCTCCTAAAGTGGTTGTAAACCCTTACAGACCACTTTTTGCTACAGGTAAGCTTGCCTGTAGCTACCCTGGATATCTCCTAAACCTGCATGGTTTAGGAGATATCCCCCTGTATCTGCATGTGCCAAAGTCATCGGCACATGTGCACTGAAGCAATGGGACGTCGTGCTGTTGCTTCAGTTAGACTGTGCTGTTACCGGCGGCTCCTGCGTGCATGCACGTGGGAATGACGTCACGCAGTTCCAGCCAATCACAGAGCTGGAGTCCACGGCCCTGGAAGGAAGAGGGGCGAGAAGTTGGACGCAGCCTGCACAGGGGACAGTGCTGATTTCTTTTGCAGGTAAGTGCCACATAATGGGCTAGTATCCGATGCATTATTATTATGCTTTTAATTTGCAGGGTTTGCATTGAAATAAAACCCATCAGGGTTTACTTCCTCTTTAAAGGGCCATTTTGTTTTTGCAATTTTGTGTAAATATGAGATCTGGGGTCTTTTTGACTATACTTTGGAAGCTGTGCAAAGGGACTAATCGCCAGTATTACCTGTAGGCTCCCTGCAGCTGATTCTTCCCCAGTACTGACTTGCCATGATTATTCTGCATGGTGTGACTGTACAGTATAGAGGTGGCTGTCTTGGTAGAAGCAGGGTTTTACTTCCTCATGTAAGATCCTCTGGAAAGGAGAATGTTAAGTAGCACAGTAGTGGCATCACTAAGTCTCAGTCCAAATCTCCTGAGGTCAGAGGCAGCAGTTACTTGGATATCATATTTCAGCTATAGTTGGAAAACCGATCACAAACAGTGAAACTGGGGTCTTTCTCTTCTGAAAAACGTACTGTATCATGCGGAGTCCCTCAGGGATCCCCCTTGTCACCCGTATTGTTCAATATCTATCTCCGCCCTCTCTTTGAAATCATCAGTAACCAGAAGTTACTTTACCACTCCTATGCAGACGACATGCAACTGTATTTCCGCATCTGCAACAAAAAGGATCATTCTCTTGGACTAGAGAAATGCCTCACTCTAATAGATAACTGGATGACAAACAGTTATCTTAAACTCAACGGTTCGAAAACAGAACTTCTTCTGTTTCACGCTAACCGGAAAAATCACTCCGCGTCAACATGGACCCCTCCGCCCATTCTGGGTAAAACTATCACCCCTAGCACCAAAGTCAAAAGTCTCGGAGTCATATTCGATACCTACATGACCATGGATGCACAAATAGGGTCAGTAGTCAGCGGATCCCAATATCTGCTACGCCTACTACGCAGATTCACGCCCTTTATCCCAAAAAAACACATAGCAGTCGTGGTGGGGACACTTATCAACTCCAGACTTGACTATGCAAATGCCCTCTATCTAGGACTCCCCAAATACCAAATCACTCGTCTGCAAGTCGTTCACAATACGGCCGTTCGACTGGTGACCGGAAAAAAACCATGGGAATCAATCTCACCTTCACTGAGATCCCTTCATTGGTTGCCAGTAAAAGACAGAATCACTTTCAAGGCACTCTGCCTATTACATAAGTGTATTCAAGGCAACGCCCCCCAATATCTATGCGATAAAATAAAAGCCCATAACCCCAATCCCATTTGGCGATCCTCCAATCAAAACCTCCTCCAGATACCCAAGGCCAGATACAAGTCCAAAGGAGATCGAAGATTTGCAGTCCAGGGACCTTGCCTGTGGAATGCACTACCAGCCACCATCCGACTGGAGTCGGACCACTTGGCCTTCAGGAGAAAGATTAAAACCCATCTCTTCTGAGGTCAAGGGGTTCCTTACCCATGAAATGGATACAGCGCCCAGAGGCGATTCAGTTCGCATGTGTTGCGCTTTACAAGTTTCTCACTCACTCACTCAGCTATACAGGTATGAGGCTGTAAGCACACATGTGATTAGGCACCCCACGTACCAGGAAGTACACTGGTACCCCACGTACCAGGAAGTAAGCTGGTATGTGGGGTGCCTAGTTTTGACAGATACCTGCTCCTACTTGGGTGGTGCCCCACCCCGCTCACCTTAAAACTCTTGGTGCCATTCACAAAGTGCAATGTGTCTTGTGTACAGTATGCACAGTGAGAAGCCAGCTGAGAGCCATCAGGAAGTCCCAGCCGGCTTCCCACAGTCAGTGTGGCTTCTCTGGGAACCTAAAGACTGGCGAGGAATCAGCCCGGATGATGACTGTACTGGTTCCCTGGTGTTCCAAGTGTTTTTTTTTTTTTATTTTTATTAAAAGTCAGCAGCTACAGTATTTGTAACTGCTGACTTTTTTTCAAAAACCTGTCTTTCTCCTGCCAGGAGAAAAGGTGCTCGGAGGTGCCCAGAGTGCATGAGACCTTAGAATTAATTTTGTAGATTGTAAATTCTTAGTGAACGCAGGTTTCATTTAGCTCTTCTGCTTTAATCCGAGATTCCCGAGGTGCTGTGGCTCACTGTTCACTATACTGTCTTGAATACATTTTAAAAAGTGAATGTATAGAGGTCAGAGGTCATATATTAACAGACCTGCAAGTGGCTTCTCAAACATATCTAATAAAAAGGTTGACCTCTTCAGGGAGATTTGTGCCTAATAAATCTGTCAGGATGTGAACTTCTGACCCTTGTATTTTACTTATGGCCACATAGTCAATCCATGTAGATGAAGGTCACTCTATACCCCTCAAATAGTGGGAACATTATATTAATGCACCTAATGTCTTTCATAAATCATTTTGAAACCTTCTGCTTAATGTCAGCATGGGATATACTATGTCTACTATTACAACAAAGTAGTATTGGGTCCCAAAGCAAGATAAGGCAAACAGCCTTGTTTTCTATCTGGCCAGTTCACACAAAAAAAAAAATATGGCATGCAATAGTTTCTTCGAGAGCAGCATGGTGTGATGCAATCCACCACATAGCACTGCAGCTAATGTAACTTAAAGTGGAGTTCCACCCATTTTTTTATGTTTGTCTGTGCTGCATGCTCTAATCTCATAGTGTTCAGAATGGACAATTTTTATTTAATTTTTTGCTTGTAAATACCTTTATTTTGTAGTCCTTCATTACTTCCTCCTCCTTATTTGCCTAGGCTATTTGCAAGGGTTTCTGGGATAGGCATCATGTTTCCCAGTAGTCCTTGCAAACCTGACTGAAACCTATTACATTGCTTGTGCACTGAGCATGTGCGAGATATGCAAAGCTGAAATCCAGGAAGTCATACAGTCTGGCTTCATGATGCCCACACTTAAGATGGCCACGGTCTATTTCTAGATTATAAACTATTTAAATGCTGTAACAACCTAACAAAACAGACCTTAGTTTACAGACTAACTTTACTAGAATACATTAAGCTTGTGTATTACAGGGGTATTTATATTTAAAAAGTGATATTGTGGGTGGAACTCCCCTTTAAAGTGATTGTAAAGTCTTGGTGTTTGTTATTTTAATAGGAAAAAAAAATGTTGTACTTGCCTGCCCTGTGTAGTGGTTTTGCACAAGGCAGTCCAGATGCTCTTCTTCTTCTTCTCGGGTCCCTGGCTTGAGCCCCTTTACCCTCTCTCCCGTTGAGTGCCCCCACAGCAAACCGCTTGCTATGGGGCCATCCGAGCTGAGCTGCAGCTCCCTGTATCCATTCAGACACGGAATCTGCTTTTCGGTCCCACCCCCTTTCTCTCCTGATTGGCTAACTGAGTTTGATGGACAGCAGCGGGAGTCAATGGCACTACTGCTTTGTCTCAGCCAATCAGAAGGGAGAGTCCTGGATGGCCGAGGCACTAGTGGACATTGCTGGATAGAGAGGTGGATCAGGTAAGTATTGGGGGGGGGGGGGGGCTGAGGGGAGCTGCTGCACACTGAAGGCATTTGCATTAGGATAAAAATCTTCTGCCTTTATATTTTTGCAAGGACATTTTTGAAATGTCACATTTCATTAAAATGGTTGTAAACAGTACAAAGTCTTGGATATATATATAAAACCACATGTAGATGCTTTATGTAACAGTTTTTCAATTCAATTGGTATAATTTCATGAAATGCTTTGTGGCCTTGACAATCCAAACTAGATCTGCAGTGGGAGTTCTTGCTTTTTACAGATGCAAATTGAAATCAGATTTTCAGTGTGATTACCTGTTCCAAATGCTTATGGGCTGTCAGGGAAGGTACTCAGATGGCTTTATAGAGCTAAGTGAACTTCTATTGGTGTCATAGGTGCCATCAGGCTCGGTTCCCACCATTGTGTTACGGTAGCATGTACATTAGCGCAGCATAAACACACACTCTTTGCATTCCATTCAATTTTAAAGTGCTTGTAAAGCCTCAAGGTGTTTCACCTTAATGCATTAAGGTGAAACACCTTCTGTGCTGCAGCTCCCCCCCTTTTCTTACCTAAGCCTGATCTGATCCAGTGATGTGCATGAACCCAGCGACTCCAGCCACTGTCTCTCTCCTCATTGAACCGATGATAGCAGCAGGAGTCATTGGCTCCTGTTGCTGTCGATCAAATTCAGTGGCATGGGAGCAGGGGTGGGGCTGAGTCGCGCTGTCTGTGTCAATAGACAGAGCAGCGGAATGAGACTGCATGGGTCCCCCCAGGGAATAAGGCTGTTTGGAGACCCCTGGTCTGAAGAGTGAAGAGAAGGATGGGCAGTAGCACAAGGACTTTATTATGGTTGTAAACCTTTACCTATACCCAGTGAAGTGGCTGGCCTCAGGTGATACACAGAGATGAATAAAATAAGTTGTAAGTCAAGAATTTATAAAGCATGTCTGAGCGGTCAGAAAACAGGGGGTGGAGGGCTGAAATTGCACAGTGAGGAAAGCTGTGAGAGCTGATAGGAGGGAATAAACACACATCCTTCACACAGAACACGAGACAAGAGCTGAGGCTGACAGTCACAGGCTGTGTGCTGAAGCCCCCTCCCCTGTCACCTTTTTTTCTCTTGATGTCAGAAAAACTTGTCAGAAGTGACTTATACAGATAGAGTAATGGGGCAGCAGACAGAAATTACACTGGGGAGGGGGGGGGGGGGGGGGGTTACTAAAGCTTGAGAGGGAAACATTTGTCACAATTCTGCATAGAAACCAATCCGCTTCTAACCTCAGCTTGTTCAATTAAGCTTTGGCAATACAACCTGGAACTTGGTTAGTTTATATGCCAAATTATAACTCATTTTCTCTCTCTAGCTTTAGTAAATAAACCCCTTAGAGCCGGTTCACACTGGGGCGGCACGACTTCGGGGGCGACTCGGCCAGGTGACCTGAAGACGACTTCTAAGGCGACTTGCAAAATGACTTCTGTATAGAAGTCAATGCAAATCGCCCCGAGTCGCCCCCAAAGTCATACAAGAACCTTTTTCTAAGTCGGATCGACTTGCATCGCTCCTATTAGAACAGTTCTATTGACTACAATGGGACGCGACTTGTCAGGCGGCTGTGTCGCCTGAAGAGTCGCCCCAGTGTGAACCGGGTCTTAGTGCTCTGGGTTGAGATGAGACAAGTACACATCATAGAGGGATATGCTTTGTTGATATTTAAAGCTCCCAATCTCCTCCGCCCAGAGTAACCCACACAGTATATACCGTATTTATCAGCGTATAAGTGCTCCGGCGTATAACGCGCACCCCAATTTTAAGAGGGAATTTTCTGGAAAAATTAATTTTTTTGTGAACCTTTTGGGATCAGCTACAAAGCAGATTACAGGCTCTTCCCTCTCAACTGGTCAGCTCCAAAATGATACATCCAGCCATATAAAAGAATACAAAGAACAAAAGATAGTGCTCCCCTTATACAAAGGAATAATCCCTTTATTAAATATTAAAACCACACTTACAAAATTAAAATGAAAGAGGCAAAAACCACTAACACCAAGTGAGATGTCTCCCACAGTTCACCACTTCCAGCTGGGTCTGACTGACAACTGCAGCAAATTTGTGCATCAGGCTGTTACTTAGGACACACCATCCACTCTGCTAGCTGAATGCTTCAGTGCACCTGTGCGGTCTCCCTCCTATTTAAATCTCTGCTATTTAAAACTGTGCAGCATACCTCGGAGGGGAATGAGCGCCCGCCAGAAATCGCAGCGGGAAATCACCGAGCCGTCATCTCCACTCGGCTCTACGTCACACACGCACAGTCCCGCCTCCGCCATCGGCATTGGACCATCTCCTGTGACAGACAGAACACTGGTCCAATGCTGGTGGCGGAGGCAGGACTGTGCGTGTGAGACGTGAGAGCCAAGAGGAGATAACAGCTCGGTGATTTCCCGTGGGTGCTCGTCCCCCTCCTTCCCCTCCGAGGTATGCTATCGGCGTATAGCGCGCACCTGTGATTTCCCTCCTATTTTCAGGGGAAAAAAGTGCGCGGTATACGCTGATAAATACGGTAATACTTAAAGTTGTAAAGACAAAGAAATATTACTGCGAGCCCCATCAATCTATTCTACTCTGTGTACATGGTTTTTATAAAACGATGCCTGTAAGTACGTCATCGCAGATCGTTTATGGCCATCACATAACCTCCGGGCTGCTCTTCTCTGATCGAAGGGATACAGTGGGAGGGGCCGAGATCCCCCTCTGATGGGGAAGTCATGTGACCGATGTGCTGGCCACTCAGCCCTTCCCGCTGTAGCCTTTAGATGGGGGAGGAGACCGGTCAGAGGTCACATGACCGGCCAGAAGAGCTCTGAGATTAAGGCTCCATTCACACCTAGGCGTAGGGCGTACAGGCGATTTTTACCGACGTTTTTGTCGCGCGTATATGCGCGTATGCGCGCGTTTTCGCACAGTGGCGTTCGACGTTTTTGTACTTTGTCTTTTTCCATATTAGCCAATAAGAAAAATGATCATCCCTGACATCACTTGTTGCTCTCCTAGGAATTTTTTATTCCTCTTTCTGGGTGAATATACCTCTTCCGGATTTCAGCAACACAGGCGTCAAAACGCTTGTACAAGAGCGTGTTTGCGCGCAATACGCGCGTATCAGGCGTTTTACATTGACTTCAATGTAAAAAAAAAAACGCTCAAATACGCGCATATCGCGCGCTAGGAGTGACAAAAAAGGGTCCGGAACTTTTTTGAGCTACAGGCTACAGGCGTTTAGGCGTTCAGATGTGAACCATCCCCATTGCCTTTCATTACTTTTCGTCCCTCTGGCGTTTGTGCGCGTCGCGCTACAGGCGTAAAAACGCCTAGGTGTGAATGGAGCCTAAGGTATTTACAGGCATCAATTTACTTGTACACAGAGTGCAGGATAGATTGATAAAAACAGAGGGGCTGGCAGTAATATTTCTTTGCCTTTACTGCCAGCTACTAATTGAAGGAGGGGAGCGGAGGGGGCTCACACAGAGGAGCTGACAGGCAGGACGGGGGAGGAGAGAGGAGAGCAGCGGGTTGACTGAGGCATGTAAACTGACCACGGTAATCATGGATCAGCAGCCATGATAAACATGGTCAGTTTACAGAGGGGAGGGCAGCACCAGGCAGGATCGGCAAGGTATTTTGCAGTTTAGAGAGGCACAGATTAGATAGCACAAGCACTGTACTGTCTAATCTGCTATAAGGGAACAGGATCTCTTTTTACAACCACTTTAACTTCAGCTACATTCAAGATCTTCACTGTGCTGCCCTGGCCAGTGCCAGACAGCCTTTACATGAAAAACAATTCTGTGCAAATTCATGTGGTACAATTCCATCCTATATCCAAGTCTGTACTCATGATAGCTCCAGCCATCCAGAGGAGCATGGAAAGGAATACATTCGGGTGAGTGCCGTAAAAGTTACACAGGTGGGGGGCCTTAAAAAACACAACTTTACTAAAAGTGAAGTCTTTTAAATGTTGATGTTCTTTTATCTGTTTAAATAATTTAAACCTGTTTCTATTTTAGCTGGAAGTTGTTGGAAACATATTTGTAATGGCGACAGGACGGGGTTGGATTCTCCAGCAACACAATGAACATAAGCATGACCCAAAACGCAGACCTAGACCAGCATCCTCAAAGTCATCTGAAGCTCAGGCTTGGGAAAGACAGCCAATCCAGTGAGTTTAAATATGAAGTACTTGTGCGCTGCTATGGACCTCACAACCAATCAAAACTACTGTACACAATAAATACCAGTGTATAAATCGCCCTAAAAATAGACGAAAAAAAGCTGTAACCTCCACACTCTAACACAAATAATAATAAAAATGGTGCTCTAATTCAAGAAGCTATGCAGCAAAAATAGACAAATATGCATGAGCCTAACCATAATTTCAAACAAACCCAAAACAAAAATTGCAGTAATATGCGATAATATGTGAAACCGTGATAAAATTTACTAATTAAAGAAGCTAAACAGAAAAAATAGACAAATACGCATAAATGACTAATCCTAATTTAAAAAAATACAGTAATATGCAATAAACGTGATACAGTGCTTGATTCAAAAGCAAATATTTATCTGATTTTACATAAAAAAAATTAAATGAAGTCCCAAATAATAAAGTGCTTGTGCATCAAAAAGTGATGAGATGTGAAGATCACATGCTCAAAAAAAAACCGTTCTTGAAAGATGTGAACGCAATTGCTCCCACCATCCAGGTATACACCAGGGATGTGCCCTAGCGGCTCATCTTAACCACTTTAATACCAGTCACTTTCCTCCCTAAGCCAATTTTCACTGTCACTGTTTAAATGGCAATTGCGCGGTCATGCTACACTGTGTCCAGATAAAATTTGTATAATTTTGTTCCCACAAATTGAGCTTTCTTTTGATGGCATTTGATCAACTCTGTGGTTTTTATGTTTTGCTAAATAATTTTAAAAATGTCCAAAAATTTTGAAAAAATAAAAAGTTTTTCTTGGTTTCTATTATAAAATGTTGTAAATGAGTAAGTTTTCTCCTTCCCTGATGGGCATGGATGGACACTGGGTGGCACTGATGGGCATCACTGCTATGCAGGCAATGCTGATGGGCACTGATTGGCATTATATGTGGGCACCTCTGGTGGCCATGGGTGGCATACCTCGTGGCCACGAAAACAAAGAAAAATATAACAGCTGTATCCCATAAGTAGGTAGTAGGATCCTAACCACCTAACATAGCAGCAGGAGAGGACCATCCACCACGACACCCCCCACTTTCTACCCCCAGCACCAATCACAATACATTACCCACCCTGCAAGCTCTCGTAGGGAACATATCGCATCTGCAGTAGTCTGTCTCCTAGTAACTGTAGAGGACCTAGTCCCGGGGTGTCTAACCATGGTTGCCACATTGAGTAAAATTTCTTCAGAACGTTACGGTATGTAAGCTTTTCACGTATTAGCAGACTATTAACCTGAGTCACCCATTGTCCGCCCATCGGTACTCTCAGAGTAATCCAGAGCTTTGCAATTGCCTTAAGGGCAACGTAAAGTAAACGTAGTATCGCAATATGACCATTCGGTGATAGTGAGGGTAACTCCAAGGCACCAAGTAGGCACACAACCGGATCCTGCAGGACTGGTAACTGGAATACTTGTGAGATAGTGTTGAGGACATATTGCCAATACCTGAAAAGTTTTGGACACTTCCACATCATATGCAAGAGATCTCCAGTGTGAGCATTACATTTTGGGCATAGCGGTGAGTCTCTAAGTCCCCATTTGTGTAGGCGGGCTGGGGTTCTATACACTCTATGTAGAAGATAAAGATGAGACAACTTCTGTGATGCGGACACTGACACTAGAGAAGCAGATGTCAGACATAACTCCCAAGTGTCACCGTCTATGGGCCCCAGGTCACGTTCCCAACCCCTCCTACAGGGGAGCTTACTTGCGTCATGCATGGAATTAGGTAGTCTAGCATATACCCTTGAGATCATGCCCTTCCTATCATCCGTTGATAATACATCCTTCATCAAAGGGTGCACAATCTGCGCAAAACGAGGACACTTTGCCCTCACATTGTATTGCATGGCTTAATTGGAGATATTTATAAAATTGGGAATTATGTAGGGAAAATTCCTCTTTAATGTCCGCAAAAGATTTAAACACTGTACCAGAGTATAATTGTGCAATGTAATGAACTCCTGCGTCCTCCCAGGGGCCGAAACCCTTACGTTTTTAAAGCTCCTTAAAGTATTTATTCCTCCATATAGGAGTAAATGGACATACCCCTTTAATGTTAAGGAGGGATCTGGGGTATTTCCATACGGTGTTCAATAGGCCAATAGTAGGGAGGGTATTCGGAAAATGCGTAAAGCCTGCTTCCAAATGTGTCAAGACTGGAAGATCAGAGTTTGCAGGGACTCGTCCACCATCCCCCAGTTACCTAATTGTTGAAGCTGTGAGGCTACAAAATAATATCTGGCGTGAGGCACCACCATACCACCCTGGTCCTTCGCCATTTGCAAAGAACGCAGACTGATACGTGCCGGTTTGTTACCCCAGATTAATTCCCTGAACTGGGCATCAATTCGGTAGAACCATCTGTGCATTATCCAAATTGGAGCATTGTGAAAAATGTAAACAAGTTGAGGGGCCCAGATCATCTTAATTAAGTTCACCCTCACAGTAATTGAAAGTGGAAGTTTTCTCCAGGCAGAGCATTTCAACCTATATTTCTAAAGTAGCGGAGCCATGTTCCGATCAAGGTATTGAGTAGGATCCGGGGTCACCTGTTTGCCTAAGTAACGGAATTCATCAACCACAGCAATATCTTTCGCGCAGTCAGGCAATGGTCCCGGCAAAGGGTCCAAAGGCATAAGCACCGACTTGTTCCAATTTAATACTAAAACCCGACAGCTGACCGAAGTCAGCTATCGGGCTCATCACATTTTGCAGGGACCCAACCGTGTCTCCCAGGTAAATCAATGTGTCATCCGCGCATAGGGAAACAACATCCTTCCGCGATCCCCTTTGAAATCCCGTAATGGCTTGTGACGCTCTAATATGTACAGCCAAGGGCTCCAATGCGAGGACAAACGGGTGACAACGGGCACCCCTGGCGTGTGCCCCTAGCGAGTCGGAAGGATTCCGACACGTCACTGTTAATGCGTAGTCTCGCCGACGGGGAATTATATAGCAGCAGAACCCATTTTAAAAAGGAGGGACCCACCCCAAATCTAGTTAGTACTTCCCATAGATGGGGCCATTACACGCTATCAAATGATTTGGCTGCGTCCAAAAAGAGGACCGCCCTATTACCCGAATTGTCAGTCGGGACCTGCAGATTTAGAAATAGCCTGCGTAGGTTTTGGGACGTAGATCTCGTGGGAATAAACCCGGATTGATCCTTATGTATCACTTTTTGGATATAACCGGCCAATCTATTCGCCAGTAACCTGGCCAGCAACTTAACACCAAATGTGAGTAGCGAAATTGGTCTGTACAAGTCTGGCGACAGAGCATCCTTACCGGGTTTCAACAGTACCACTATAAGGGCCTCATTCATAGAGGAAGGGAGAGTCCCAGTCTCAAAAGCTTGATTGTAAACTTTTAGGAGGATCAGGATAAGTTGTGTTGCATAACGCTTGTACACCTCTGATGGTAACCCATCAGCCCCCGGAGCCCGACCATTTTTTGCATGAGCCAATGCCTCCATCAATTCTTCCTCCGTCGGGGGAGCATTAAGCAGGGCAGAGTCCGAGGTGGACAAGCATGACATAGGGTATCTATCCAAAAACGTACAAATGTCGTCTCGGGTAGGCCTGGCCTTGGATGAGTCAACATCCTGAAAAAACTGTTTAAATACATCAGTGATGGCATGAGTAGAGTAACATGTTGCCCCACGGGCATCAGTTATGGACACTATATGTGAAGATGACTGCTGTAATCTAGCTAGTAATGCTAACATATGTAATGCTAACATATGACCCGTGTTTTCCCCTTCCTCAAAGTAACTTTGTTGTAGAAAAAAGCGCTTGTTCTCAGCCAATTGTAGAGATAGGTCTCTGAGCATGGATTGAGCCACCAGCCACGACCGTTTTGTGTCATCAGAGGGGTCGGCGACATATCTGGCCTCTGAAGAACGTGCCTGCTCCAAAACTGACATCTCCCATTCTTTAGTAGAAGTTTTAATCTGGGAAATCACTCTAATAAACGGTCCCCACAGGTACGCCTTAGCAGTCTCCCAAACCACATCTATAGTCGCGGAATCTATATTATGTCTGAAAAAAGTCGTAAGGAGTTCCGGTATTGGGTCAGGGTTCGGGATAAGTGACAGCCAAAAAGGATTACGTTTCCAAAGTGCATTGCCCCTGGAAGCCCCTAAACGAATATCTATCGATAATGGGGAGTGATCCGAGACCTGTCGGGGATGATGGTAGGAGAAGGTCATTCCCCAACCCAAAATCGATTCTGGACAAACCCCCCATCAAAGCAGACTGACATGAATACATCTTAGCATCCGGGTTACGTATCCTCCAAACATCTGTAAGGCTCATTTCTACTAATAAGCGGTCAAGGTAATTGTTGATATCCCCAAACACCAAGACCGGTAAGCCCGGGAACCGGGCAATAACGTCTGCTAATATTTTCAGGAGACTAGCCGAGAAGGGTGGAGTATTGTAAGGGTGGAGGATTGTACAGCCCTGCCAGAATATTTAGTCCCGTAAAGGCAACACAAAATAAAAACATAGCGACCATCTTGATCAATTTTCACTTCTATTGCAGAAAACTGCACACCATGTCTAACCAGAAGGCTCACCCCCTCGAGTATACCGAGAAAGTAGCATGGTATTGATGACAAAACGGTCTCACAGCAAATTGAGGAGTAGAAGTCGGGGGGAGGTGAGTCTCCTGCAGACATATGACATCTGCGTTCATCTGCTTGATCGTGCGGAGCACCGCCAATCATTTGACAGGATTGTTTAAACCCTGGACATTCCAGGACATAATTCTGGTTATCTTAGGCATTTTATCACATGGGAAACCAAAGCAAGCATAACCATAATATACCCATAGTACTGTGACTCATAGGAACAGAACAGGCCTAGAGAAAAACATTGCATCAGTTCTCTAGAAATAAATAAATAAAAGCAGAACAAGATAAAGTGACGAAGTAGCGGCGGCAGTCCCAAGGAAAGGCATGACATGAAATAGGCAGGTAGAGCAGTCACGAGAGAGCCAATGGCTCTAAGCAGCATTTAGGGCATAAATAGTGGTGATCCCATGGTGGAGTATTCAGAAAGGTAAAAAAACAAAAATAAAAACAAAGAGAAACAGGCCAACATGGCCAAACTTGTATGCCACAAGGCAATGGGAGGTCTGGACCAGACCTTCTTGGGGGCAACAGTGGAAGCGCACATAAGCGTCTTAACGTCTCAACAGCTAGAACATGTAGCCCCGGTGTGAGATAGAGGGCCATACATGAACAGCTTGTCTGCCTTGGCAAGTAGGAATAAAGGATCCATAGTATAGCAAATGTAGCAGTACATTACCCATCAGGAGGAGCACAGCGCCGGTTGCGAGATTCCCGGGTTGACTGTTCCTCCCGATCCAGCCACTGTGCGGCCGCAGAAGGTAAATCATAAAAGTGAACTGAGCCCAGCGCTTCCACCCTGAGGCGGGATGGGTATAGCATGGCGTATTTCAGATCCAGAGCTCTAAGACATTGTTTAACATCTAGGAATTTTGCACGTTGTTTCTGCAGCTCAGCAGAGAAGTCAGGGAAGAAAGATATCTTAGTATTATCAACCTTCAAGGCCTCTGGCTTGATCCTGGCATTATGTAGTATAGCATCCCTGTCCTTATAATGAAGAAGCTTGAAAAGAAAGGGTCTTGGAGGAGCCCCCGGCAATGGAAGCCTAGCAGGGACTCTGTGTGCCCTCTCCAGAGAGAACATTGGGGTGAACGTCTCCTTGCCAAATGCAGCCACCAGCCAATTCTCAATGTATTCCGCAGGATTCTTCCCCTCTGCCCTCTCAGGCAACCCAACCAGTCTGATATTGTTCCTTCTCATTCTATTCTCTAATTCCTCTAAACGAGAGGAATGCTGTGTGAGGAGATGGTTATTGTATGTGAGATCCCTCTGCATGGGCGCCATGTCATCTTCTAGAGAGCTCACTCTCCCTTCCACTGCAGAGGTTCTCTCCCTCAGCTTCTGGGCATCCTGCCTCATAAAGGAGATTTCTGCTTTTACTCCTTTAATGTCAGCAGTGAGGCCTGTTAGGGAAGCATTGCACGTGGATATTGCCGCAAAAATGTCTGAGTGAGGGTTCACTATCCGCGTTAGGACTGGAGGGGGCATGAGGCCTAGTGGAGCTACCTTCAGGAGTACTCCCTGCGCTTCATGGGAACCCTGATCCGCCTGCATCCTCCAGTGGGACCGTGTCATCTGCATCAGACGTGCCTCCGGGTGGGTCTCCAGGCACTCCAGGCTGAGCATTGAGATCCGCGGCCAGCAACATGGAGAAAAGTTTCTCCGCTCCCTCCCTGTGTTTCTCCTTAGCCTTGCGTTGGGCCAGGGTGCCATCTTGGGCCATGCTGTCTGCGGTCCGGGCCACAGATTGCTTCTTTGCGGTGGACATCTGGTGAGAATCGGGCCGTGGGAGGTAGCAGGACACTTCCAGCAGCCAGCGGGGCAGTAAGAGCAGGGCAACTGGGCTGTAGATCAGGATGATTTAGCGGAGATTCGGCGGGGAGAGCTGAAGGTGCGTCCGGCTACATCCGCTGCCTGGCCACGCCCCCCCGTATAGCTTTTTTAATCAGTGCGCTTTATCACTGTTTTGCATATTACTGCAATTTTTGTTTTGTGTTTATTTGAAATTATGGATAGACATTCATGCAAATTTGTCTATTTTTGCTGCATAGCTTCTTAAAATAGAGCACCATTTTTATTATTATTACAATCCAGCAAATTCCTTGCATTATTTTTTCCAGTAATTATTATTATTCTGCAGGATTTATATAGCGCCAACAGTTTGCACAGCACATGACATCAGGGTAGACAGTACAGTCACAATACAATTCAATACAGGAGGGATCAGAGGGCCCTGCTCGTTATGCCGCGTACACACAATCATTTTCCGGGATGAAAAAAACGGTTTTAAAAAATGTCATTTAAAATGATCGTGTGTGTGCTTCACATCATTTTTCGGGTTCTGAAAAACTAAATTTTTTTTTTCAAACATGCTGCATTTTTTAACAACGTGCCGTTTTTCGGGTTGTAAAAAATGATCGTGTGTGGGCTAAAACGACGTTAAAAACCCGCGCATGCGCAGAAGCAAGTTATGAGACGGGAGCACTCGTTCTGGTAAAACTACTATTCGTAATGGAGTAAGCACATTCATCACGCTGTAACAGACAGAAAAGCTGGACTCGTCTTTTACTAACTAATCAGCTAAAGCAGCCCAAGGGTGGCGTCATCCGCATGGAACTTCCCCTTTATAGTGCTGTTGTACGTCACTGTGCTTTGCTAGAGCATTTTTTTAAAAACGATCGTGTGTGGGCAACGTCGTTTTAATGATGAAGTTGGAAAAAATGTTGTTTTTTTCTACATGCCAAAAAACTTAGTTTTTTTTCATGCCGGAAAATGATCGTGTGTACGGGGCATTAGAGCTAGTTTTTGTTGCTTAAAGTACTGAGGGAAATAGTTGACATCCTTAAAATGCTGGTTGGCCATCCACAATGCTGATCCAATGGTTTCGAAGCTTTCTGAGTCATTTAATTAGACCAAGAATAGGAATTCAGACTTGCTTGTTCCCAGACCAAAAATGCTGAAGCCAAAGATAGCCTTATCTTTAAAAGGTGCCCAACAGTGGCAGCTTCTGTATTTTTCTCAGTTCAGTCCAACCCAAAGTTTTTTTTTTTTTTTTTTTTTTTTTTTTCATTTTGAGTAGCATGGGGCAGGTGTCTCTCCCTTCCCAGATCTTGAGGTTTATCTTGTACCTCAGTGGGAAAGGATTCCTTGTTCTCTCTGTGGCAGGCAAACCTCAGTTTTTAGGCTGTTTTCAAAGGCATTTGGGAATCATCCAGTTATGCTCTGGAGAAAGTAGGACAGTTTTATTGATATTACCACACTCCAAAGACATGCTGGTAGGTTAACTTATCCCGTCTAAATTATCCTTAGTATCCTTAGTATGTGTATGTATGAATGTGAGTTCAGCCTGGTACAAACCATTTTTTTTTTTTTTAACCTAGCGGGTACAACTATCCAATGTTAGTACAGCGTTCTCCCCCGCTGAGCTATTGTGTTTTGACAGGGGGTGGCCCCCCGCTAGAAAACACTGGATGTTGATCCGCAGACCTTTTTCGCTCATACTCCTTCGATAGAAGCCAGACATTTGGCTGGCTTCTGTTGGACTGGTTGCCAGTTTCTTTCTTTTGAACCGGCCCATACCACCTGATATTGGCCCATGTGTATGGCCCTTAAGCTGGGTTCACACATGCAAATTGGATGCGGCTTACACCTTGCGTTGCATCTGCATTACACAAAAAACGTGTGCGTTTTCTAGGCAGTGCGGTGCGAATTGCAGGCACATGGGGCCAGATTGTGGTAGATTCGGCGTATCTCTGCGGTGGCGTAACGTATGTCATTTACGTTACGCTGGCGCAAGTTTTACAGGCAAGTGCTTTATTCACAAAGCACTTGCCTGTAAAGTTGCGGCGGCGTAGCGTAAATGACCCGGCGCAAGCCCGCCTAATTCAAATTAGGCGGGTAGGGGGCGTATAGCATTTAAATTAAGCGCGTTCCCGCGCCGAACGTAATGCGCATGCGCCGTCCCTAAAATTTCCCGACGTGCATTGCGCTAAATGACGTTGCAAGGACGTCATTGGTTTCGACGTGAACGTAAATTGCGTCCAGCCCCCTTCACGGACGACTTGCGCAAACAACGTAAATTTTTGCATTTCGACGCGGGAACGACGGCCATACTTAACATTGATCGCGCCTCATATAGCAGGGGCAACTTTACGCCGGGACAAGCCTAACGTAAACGTCTTAACTTCACTGCGTCGGCCGCGCGTACGTTCAGGAATTTGCGTATCTAGCTAATTTGCATACTCGACGGGGAAAACGACGGCGGCGACACCTAGCGGACAAAAAAAAAATGCAGTTTAGATCCAACGGCGTAAGAGCCTTACGCCTGTCGGATCTAATGGTTATCTATGCGTAACTGATTCTAAGAATCAGTCGCATAGATACGACGGCTCGGATTAGGACTTACGACCGCGTACATGGCGATGCGCCGTCGTAAGTCCTCTGAGAATCCGAGCCACAATCTTCAATGGGAAGGCATCTGATTCACAGGTGTGTTCCGTTGTGAACAAGAATTCTCACTACACCTCAACCTCTCCCTGGTCAGCTGATCCGCACATTGGAGAGGAACTGCTCAATGAATCATTTTTATCTTCACAGGTAAAATCCGGAGCTACAATTCACACCAGGCTAGTGAACCCAGCCTTAAAGGGGTTGTAAAGATTTGTCCTATGCATTAAGGTGAAAAAACACCTTGCTGTCATGGCTCCCCAGCCCCCCGTTTTACTTACCTGAGCCCGTTCACCTGCTGTGTGCGTCCCCCGGCATCCTCTACTCCACGGAGTCTGGCCATTCATTGGATAGATTGATAGCAGTGCAGCCATTGGCTCCTGCTGCTGTCAATCACATCCAATGACGCGGGGGGTGGGACTGAGTCATACACTTGGCTTCTATGGACGCCAACTGTATGAAACGAGATTGCGCCTGCAAACTAACCCCCCCCCCCCCCCGGGATAGCTTCCCAGAGGGGTTAGCTTTAGTGGGGCGGAGCCGAGACAGTCGCTGTGGGACCCCATAACAGCAGGATCGGGCCCCAGTGTGCAAAACTAACTGCACAGTGGAGGCAAGTACCTGTCGCCAGGTCATGGTTGCGCTTTGGCAGCGGTGCCCATTGATTCCAATGGCAGGGGCGGTGGAGAAATGGTGTATTCACCACTCCCGCCCTGCCCAAAGATGCTGCTTGCAGGACTTTTTCTAACGTCCTGCAAGCACACTGCTCCAGTGTGAAAGCACTCGGGCTCTCACACTGGGGCTGCAGGGGAGGTGTTTTTCAGGCACTTTACAGGTGCTATTTTTATCCCAAAATCACCTGAAAAACGCCTCCAGTATGAAAGGGGTCTAAAGACTGTGGGCTGCCTGTTTTAGATGTCGATCACGCACAACCATGACCTGGCGATAATTTTTCTTGAAAAAGGATGCTATGCTTGCACAAATCGCGGCTTGGTTAGGGAGCCCATAAGGTGAGGTCCTTGTTGTAGATGAGTTACACTGCAAATTCTTTTTACTGAACCAACAGGACAATGACATTATACCCTCATTTTGGTGGCAATTCAGGAGTTGCGGAAACGACCGGAAAAACGCCAACAAGGCCTGGCCACTATGGGCACTCAAGTGATGCAGGATCAGTTTATTTTGGGGATTTAAGCTGTCCCTATAAATAGGCTTTGCAGGACGGCATGATGGCTAATGTGGGGGTGAAGCTCAATGCTATCTTAAACTTCTTCTCATCTGCCCCCCTTCCCTCTTACACAATTACTAAGAGAATATGTCATTTTTATTTTTTAGGGACGTATTGGTTTTTTAAACTTTATGCAAGTATGATCACAACTTCTGTATTCCTCAGCTAGGCGCAGGTACAATATAGGCACTGGGAGCCTCCTTGGACATCTATGTCACACATCCCAGTGTCTAAGTTGTTTTGCTCCTGCATGCCATTCAAGACCATGTTTTTGACACCCGGAAGCAATCTGTGTATTTTCCTAGGGAGTTTAATTTGTACACGCTGTGTTTTTATATTTATATATTATTTTTATATTTATATATATATATATATATATATATATATATATATTCGGTACCAAGCATTTGCCCGAGTACTTGTACTCGGGCAAATGCTCCCGATGCTTCACCCGATACTTGTACTGTCAGCGGTGATCAGTGCGTGGGAAAGTTACAAGCACCGATCACCGCTGTATATATTTAAAAGTAATTTCTCTGCTTCTCTCTCTTTCTCCCCCTCCCCCCCTCGCACGGCTTTCAGCTGCTTTAAAATCAGCGGTGATCGGTGCTTGTAACTCCCCCACACACGATCACCGCTGACTGTCCCGTGTCCTCCTCCAGCCCTCCTCCGTTTTGCTGCAGTCTCCCTCCCTCCATGTCCCCCTCCGTTCTGCCATCTCCTGGTATCGGCGAGTACTTGGGAAAAAAAGTATCGGTACTTGTACTCGGTCTTAAAAAAGTGGTATCGGGACAACCCTAATATACAGTGTGTGTGTGTGTGTGTGTATATATATATATATGTATGTATGTATGTGTGTATGTGTGTATGTGTGTGTATATATATGTATATATATATATATACAGGGCTCGACAAATCCCGGGCGCCAGGTCGCCATGGCGACTAGAAATAGGGTCCTTGCGACTTGGCTTTTGTGAGCTGGTGCCATCTGGTGGTGGCCGTTGGTATTACAAGTTAAACAGGAATCCTAATGTAATTTTTCACCATTTTCGCTGCCATCTTCTTCCCTCTAATTAGAACCCCCAAACATTATATATATTTTTTATCCTAACACCATGGAGAATAAAATGGCGATCATTGCAATACTTTCTGTTATGCCGTATTTGCGCAGCGGTCTTACAAGCGCACTTTTTTGGGAAAAAATTACACTTTTTTTAATAAAAAAATAAGACAACAGTAAAGTTATTCCCATTTTTTTTTTTTTTTTATATTATGAAAGATAATGTTACGCCGAGTAAATTCATACCCAACATGTCGCGCTTCAAAATTGCGTCCGCTCGTGGAATGCCGACAAATCTTCATAGGCGACATTTAAAAAAATCTACAGGTTGCATGTTTTGAGTTACAGAGGAGGTCTAGGGCTAGAATTATTGCTCTCGCTCTACCAATCGCGGTGATACCTCACATGTGTGGTTTGAACACCATTTACATATGCGGGCGCTGCTCACGTATGTGTTCGCTTCTGCGCGCAAGCTCGTCGGGACGGGGCGTGTTTTCTGGCTCCTAACTTTTTTAGCTGGCTCCTAGATTCCAAGCAAATTTGTCAACCCCTGTGTGTGTGTGTGTGTGTGTGTGTGTGTGTGTATATATGTGTCTGTGTATATATATATATAATATATATAGCAGCGCTTTACATATACATTTACATCAGTCTTTACCCTCAAGGGGCTTACAATCTAAGGTCCCTAACTCACATTCATATACTAGGGCCAATTTAGACGGAAGCCAATTAACCTACCAGCATGTCTTTGTTGTGTTTTTTTTTTTTTTTATTAAATGTTTGTTACCATTGATATTAAACTATCTGGAGCATTTTAATTTTCCCATATGCATTCCCCTGCAGTGGCTGCCGAGTTTTATGGTAACGCCATGTAGCCAGGATTTGAGTTAATCATTTTCAAGCACTATATGACTTCTCATTTGGAGGGTCCTACTGTTCTGGTAAGCCCATGATTTGTGTACTTGGTGTGTTTTTTTTTCCACCTGTAGGAGTTTTTAACATTATCCTTTCTCAGATTTATATCTAGAATTTACAGTGGAGTTCTTTTGTTTGCATGGATATTTTATGATGGATACACACTGCTATTAGTTTTGCTTAAGTTTTGTTTTATGAGCACTGCTCTTCAATTTGTTTTATGCTTTTGAATGCGCAAGATCAAGAGTGTCATCTATGGGATAATGGGATGGCTGTAACAATGGGCAAAAGAGACTCACCAATATGAAAGATTCAAGATGGTGTGGGATGGAATGTGTGGCGGAAGAGTGGCATGGGAGCAGTATGTTTTTTTTCTTTATAAATGAACATCAAAGAAAAATAGAATAGTGGTAATGATTTTCATGACCCCCCCCATTAATATGGACATATTATTTTACCGAAGAGAATTATTTTCTTGCAATAAGAACACCTTAGTAATAGCACATGCTAAGATAATTAAAGCTAATGGTGAGTAATGTGGTCCAGCTATGTCTTATAACACATGGCCAAATGAAAATGATGAGTTTTTACAAAGAACAGTAGAAGGATAACATTCAAGTGTTACTCTTGCAGCATGTAGAATCTCATTTAAGTTGCTGCATCATTAAAGTAACCTTTTGTCCTTAGAAATTCAATTAATGTAATTGTTTGTATAAGTGCTTGTGTTTATGATCGCTTCAGGGTTTAGTACACACATGCCAAGACTGGAAGTGTCAGCATCCAATTTCAGTAATGGCCTTGTTTTGTTTCAGTGGTCAATGGGCCAATTTTATAACTGTTTTATACACGGGTGACACTTCCCTTTGCTAACAAATAGTATTATAAGCTATCGCAGTATTAGCCATTTTGCAATATTGGACACATTTGTGTCATTTGTTATATGGCATGCATTAAAAATGTAAACAAGGAAAAATGACTGCACCCAAACTACAAATACTGGACAAGCAGTTTAATGGGAGAGACGCATCGAATTTCAATGGAATTAGGATAGATTAGCTAATACTAGGACTCTGACAAAGGACAGCATAATATAATTTCCCATATTTTATCATAATTAATTATTGTAAGATTTTGCATCTCACTCACTAATGATAAATAAGAATTTGTGCTTGTTGCCATGTGGGATCTGCAGTCATAATGAAATGTTGTGTCTCTGTAATAATCCTTAATTAACTGTAGATTACTGTAAATCCCTTTAGGCAGCTATTGCGCCAACCTAAAATTTCCACATTTTGAAACTGAAAAAGCTTAATGGTAATAATGGAACAAAATATATATTTTATACCATTACAGGCTTTGTTTTTTAAAGTTTGAATTGGGCAATATTCCACAAGCTAGACCATTCGCTGTATTCAGACAGGAGGGGGGTCAAAAACATCACAAGCATCTATCCACGCAGACCATATCTTGTCGAACTTCCCTGGACATTGTCTACTCTCGTAAGTCAGCCGGTATAGAGGCAAGACTGAGGTCACGACCGCCGCCAGGAGTTGTGCGTGGGGGAATCCTCCGACTTCCATTTCGGCAGTATCTCGCATCTAGCATAGTATATCGTGAAAGTCCAGCATAACTTACAGTACCTATCCCCTTCTATATTCTCCAGATGGCTCAATAAGAGGAGTTTCGAGTCCACCTGTACTCTGGTCTTGCAGATATCACTATGTGTGGAGGCCACAGCTGTCCAATAGGGTTGGAGTTTGGGACAGGACCAGACCATGTGCCAGAAAGTGCCTACCTCCTGCTTGCATCTCTGACAGTTGGGTTCCCTCTGAGGATAGCTACACGCCAGTCTCTGCGGGGTATAGTAAGCCCTATGTAAGAATTTAAGTTGAGAAAATCTGTCCCTAGCAGCAATCAGAGAGGGGATAAATGCGGAGATGCATTCCTCCCACTTTTCCTCCCCCAGGGATGGTATATCCGTCCTCCACTTATCCCAGGATTTTGTGAGCTTAGTATCGCGCTTCACTGTGAGATATAGGTACAGGGAAGAGCGAGGCCTCCCCATCGCATTAGAGATCAAAAGTCGCTCAATGGAGTCCGACTTCAGGGTCAGGGGCTCAGGAAACTTGGCTCCAAAGGCATGCTTCAGCTGCCAGTACCTAAACTGAAAGGAGACTGTCAGATAGTAGGCTCTGCGCAGTTCTCGGAAAGTCTTGAGCCTATCATCCTGGACTATGTGTTTCACACTGGTGATCCCCTTTTTTGCCCACAGGGATAGATCTGGAATACTGCCGAAATGGTGGAGCATAGGATTACCCCACAAGGGGGTATGCGGAGAGACATGATTAGGCTGCCTAAAAATTGCCCTAGGATTTCTAAGGGCACAAATTTTTGATTTCACTCCTCACTACCTATGACAGTTTTGAAGGCCATAAAATGCCCAAATAGCACAACCCCCTGACATTCATAGTCTAAGTAGCGCGGGGGGGAGGCGGCTAACTACCTTCGCATCCCTCTAGGCGTGCAAGCCACTGATTCACATCATATTAAATAAAAAAAAAATTGTTAACATTATATTTTTATATATATATATATATATATTTTTTAACAATTATTAATAAAGGTATATAAAGGTCTCTAGATTTTATAGATAAACAATATGTTATTAGGGGTAGTCACGGTGTGAACCTAACGAAACGTACGTCGGAGGCGGACCCGATCACGTAATGTGCCCCCCTGCTCGTGGAGCTGTCAGCTGGGACGCCAGGCTGTGCTACGGTGTTAGCACCGCATCAGACGACCCACACACTTACCGCACCGCAAGGCAGCGGTGATACGCTTGCAGTGCCGGGTAGGCACTTATAAAGTAAGAGGCCAATTCGCCCGTTTGTTTGTTTTTTCTACTTTTGTTTTTTATGAATACATTTTACCTATCAGTATTACACTATTGGCATCTCCATTGCCTTTTTTTGTTGCATATCCTAAACTGGAATCACTGGTGACGAGGCTAAGATCTTTTTTTCTTGTCCGATGTGTATGCAGGCACAATCCTGCATAGGCTCATTTGACTATCTTTTAAATAAAATAGTCCATTCTTTCTGGTAAGCGCATCCTTTTGCTTCAACACAATATTGTGTGTTAAAGAAGACTGGATTGTGGTGGTGGCTTTTTCCTTTTCTCATTTAAAGCAAGATTAAACCAACCAAGAAGAATTGTTTTACATATGTGTGACACACTGTTTAACACACTATTGGGACTTGATGTCATGGATCTATGACACAGAGACACTTTTTGATGTTTTGTCAATAATTGTATTATTATTTTGTAATTGCTTATAGTGATACATTTATTGTTTTCCCAGGATCACTTCAAGGATCATTTCACCTAATATTAATTAGTAATTGCTATCACTGAGTGGTCTAGCGCCCTCTATTTATGTTTTCCATTCATTACAATCAGTATTGTTTATGAGGTGCAGCTTTTGTATTTAGTTTTTATATTTTAATTATCGTTTGGCGCTGAATTTCACCTTTTTCACCCCAAGCTATTTGCTGAGAGGCATGTTGAGTCCATAGAATATTTTATTTTTTGCCACAAGTTGCGGGAATTCGAATTTTTTTTTTTTTTTTTTGCACAAAGTTGTCACTAAATGATATGCCATGGGCATATGTGGAATAACACCCCAAAATACATTCTGCTGCTTCTCCTGAGTACGAGGATACCACATGTGTGAGACTTTGTGGGAGCCTAGCCGTGTACGGGACCCTTGAAAACCAAGCACCGCCTTCAGGCTTTCTAAGGGTGTAACTTTTTGATTTCACTCCTCACTGCCTATCAGTTTCGAAGGCCATGGAATGACCAAATGGTACAAACCCCCCCCCCCCCCCCCCCAAATGACCTCATTTTGGAAAGTAGACACCCCAAGCTATTTGCTGAGAGGCATGGTGAGTATTTTACAGCGCTCATTTATTTTTAGAAATTAAGAAAGAACATTTTTTTTTTTTCAATTTTCAAATCTTTGTGACAAAAAGCAAGATCTGCAAAATACTCACCATACCTCTCAGCAAATAGCTTGGGGTGTCTACTTTCCAAAATGGGGTCATTTGGGGGGTTTTGTGCCACCTGGGCATTCCATGGCCTCCAAAACTGTGATAGGCAGTGAGGAGTGAAATCAAAAATTTACACCCTTAGAAAGCCTGAAGGCGGTGCGGTTTTTGGGGTCCCATACGCGGCTAGGCTCCCAAAAAGTCTCACACATGTGGTATCCCCGTACTCAAGAGAAGCAGCAGAATGTATTTTGGGGTGTAATTCCACATATGCCTATGGCATGTTTGAGCAATATATCATTTAGTGACAAAATTATCTTTCCCGCAACTTGTGTCAAAATATAAAATATTCCATGGACTCGACATGCCTCTCAGCAAATAGCTTGGGGTGTCTACTTTCCAAAATGGGGTCATTTGGGGGGGTTTTGAATTGTCCTGGAATTGTATGCACACCATTTAGAAGCTTATATCACCCATCACCCACTCTTCTAACCACTTGAAGACAAAGCCCTTTCTGACACTTTTTGTTTACATAAAGACATATTTTTTTTCCAAGAAAATTGCGTTGAACCCCCAAACATTATATATTATTTTAAAGCAAAGGTCTTACAGATTGAAATGGTGGGTGTTGCATTTTTTTTCCCACATAGTATTTGTGCAGCGATTTTTCAAACACATTTTTTTGGGCAAACATACATATTTTTTCATTTTAATGCATTAAAATACACTATATTACCCAAATGTTTGATGAAATAAAAAAGATGATCTTAGGCCGAGTACATAGATACCAAACACGACGTGCTTTAAAATTGCGCACAAATCTGCAGTGGCGACAAACTACATACATTTTTAAAAGCCTTTTAAAGCCTCTACATGTTACCACATTAGATTTACAGAGGAGGTCTACTGCTAAAATTACTGCTTTTGTTCTGATCTTTGCGGTGATACCTCACATGCATGGTACAATTGCTGTTTACATATGACGCCAGACTGACGATTGCCTTTGCGCGAGAGCAGGGGGGGACGGGTGTGTGTTTTTTTTTTTTTATCATTATTTATTTTGCTTTTTTAATTTTATTTTAAACTGTTCCTTCCTTTTTATTTTTTGTTGTTATCTTAGGGCATGTAAATATCCCCTATGATGGCAATAGTTAGTGACAGGTACTCTTTGAAAAAAATGGGATCTATTAGACCCTAAATCTCTCCTCTTCCCTTTAAAGCATCTGACCACACCAAGAAAGGTGTGATAAAATGTTTTCCCACTTTCTCAATGGCGCTGTTTATATCCGAGGGGGGGGGGACATTCCCTCCCACTGCTTGTAAAAGCAGTCTAGAGGCTAATTAGCAGCTAGGATTGCTTTTACATGAAAGCCGACCGCTGGCTGAAAATAATGATCCCAAGATGATACCTAAACCCGCAGGCATCATTCTGGTATAACCATTCAAAGTCCAGCAACATTCCATACGTTGATGGTTCTTGTTGGACATGTATTGTAATCTTTTTTTTTTTCATGCAGTCTGTTGGCTGAACAAAAAAAAGAGATTGATTGGTGGGTATGCCCACCATTAGAATACCTCCCTTCATCCACCCACTTCTAATGATGGGCATACATGCACCATTTATATATGCCGAAGCATGGGGGCATCCTCCCGC
The DNA here is from genome assembly GCF_905171775.1 of Rana temporaria. Classification (NCBI taxonomy): domain Eukaryota; kingdom Metazoa; phylum Chordata; class Amphibia; order Anura; family Ranidae; genus Rana; species Rana temporaria. The sequence goes on from NC_053493.1 coordinate 277,955,017, forward strand.
AAAAAAGTTATGCCGCTCACACACGGTCTGACTTTTCCACTGGCAAGCCCCTGTCGGAATTTCGACTGTATGTACACAGCGTTAAAAAGTTATGGCGCATACGCACGGTCTGACTTTTCCACGGGCAAGCTTCCGTCGGAATTTCGACCGTATGTACGTGGCATTAGAAGCAAAATCGCTCCTCCGCCCCTAATGCCCCCATGCTTCGGCATATATGCTCTTCTTTTTTTAACTGTGGTGGTGAAATCACCTCCTACAAGGTTGGAGTCGTGGCTTTATGTATCGTGGGAGCAAACGCTGTTGCTGTCACGCTAAATAAATCCGCGCTGCAACTGAATGGCGTACCTGCTAAGCAAATGATGGTTAATATTAAAACAAAGTAACATTACATTTTAACAGTAAGACCTTACCATACCATACCTGCAAAGCAAATACCAAAAAAAAACCTGTAAAAAATAAAACATTTTTTAACGCAACTTGTGCCTAAAAAATATATATGCCGAAGCATGGGGGCATCCTCCCGCAAAAACAGTTATGCCGCGTACACACGGTCAAACTTTTCCACGGGCAAGCCTCTGTCGGAATTTCGACCGAATGTACGTGGCATTAGGAGCCAAATCGCTCCTCCGCCCCTAATGCCCCCATGCTTCGGCATATATGCTCTTTTTTTTTTAACTGTGGTGGTGAAATCACCTCCTACAGCGATGGAGTAGTGGCTTTATGTCTAATGGGAGCAAACGCTGTTGCTGTCACGCTAAATGAATCCACGCTGCAACTGAATGGTGTGAATGTGGTATGTGAATTGCGCTCCCCTGGTGGTTCATTTATCGCCACCTACTTCTGAATGGTGTACCTGCTAAGCAAATGATGGTTAACAATAAAACAAACATTATAGTATAACATACCATACCTGCAAAGCAAATACAATAAAACATAGAAAAAATAGACAGAACAATAGATATAGAACAATAGTGAGTGGACAGTAGAGAGTGAACATAAGAGAGAACAATAAAGAGCGAGGAGAAAAATACAACCACAACTATTTTTTGATTTTTATTTTTTTCCACTTTTTTCACTTTTATAAAAACTGTAAAAACTGTAAAAACTGTAAACTGAACGTTGCAGATTATGGTCTCTCAAAATGTGATGGCCATCACATCTTCCGAGACCCTGTGTTAGTGTGCCTAGAACTGTGTGGTGCTGTACCCTACACTAAAACTCAACTAGTGTGTGGTAGCGTTTGAAACATACACGGGCTCTGACGATCTCTTCCTGGAATTTTAGGAAGGATCCAGTCTGTCCTGAAGCTCTGTATAGCACATGAGCATTCAGCTAAGCCAATTGAAACAAATAAACAGACACTTTTTTGTACCAGCGTCTGGCCTTATGGGCAATTAGGTACGGCGCCAACAACTGGTCATTGAGGTCCACCCCTTCCATGTTAAGGTTGTACTCGTGGATACAGAGGGATTTCTCCACAAAACCAGTCGCCGTAGGAATTTGGACTGCCGTGTCTGCGTGAAGCGAGGACAGAACGAAAACATTCCGTCAAATCCCTTCACTTCACTGTTAACAAATTATTACACTGTAAGCAAGCTCTCTCCCCCCGACTAAGACGGGATTCTACAAGCCGTTGGGGGAAGCCCCGGCGATTAGGTCGCACGGTGCCACATGCGCCAATTCCATAATCAAAAAGGTGACTAAAAAGTGGCACGCTTGTCATGTTCCCCTCGGCCCCGGACTCCTGCTGGAGGTGCACCACAGCCAAGGGTACGTATAGTCACATTTGGTGGGAATGTGATCAGATACGCCCGTTTTGGTCCCAAATTTTCTTGATTTACTCCGACCTCTATGACAAACCACTCGCCCCCTCCCCATTTGTAGCCCTTCTCTCCATCTTACCCGGAGCCACCAAGTTTCAGAAGAACTCCCTTCTAAAATTTTGTTTGAGTGCTGGGTGGCAGTTGATTTCTAGGCATTGGAAGTCGACCCCCCCCCCCCTCGATTATAGAATGGATAAACGAAATGAATAGCAGTATGCTTATGGAGGAAATGCAAGCCAGATCTCTGGATAGGTATGCTAAATTTTCCTTTACCTGGAGTGTTTGGAGGCATTACTCCAATTTAGACAAACTTAAAGACAGGGTCGCTCCTGCGGTGTCCACTTGAGGGCCGAAGGCTAGCTTCAGTTACAGTCTCAGAAGCTTCTATTTAGTTAATTTTTTTTCCCCCTTTTCCTAGGTGTCACTCGGCTGAGTCCGTCTGGGACAATATGATGCGCCCCTGATGGGGATTGAGCGCACCGCTTCCCGTGCCCTATCCCCAACCCCTTACCTTCTCCTTCCCCTTTTCCCTTCCCCCTTTTTTCCATCTCGGACCCCCTCCTCTCTCTACTTCCTTTTTCCCGTTTCCTTTTCTGGCTGACTCTTCGGCCGCATCATGGTTTCATTATTACACAATCCGATTGCTGCATGTGGTCGCTTGCTTGCACATTTCACTTTAGCATTCTAAAACTAATTGCATATTGTACTATTGAGTAAGGGTGTCCTGGTCAATTGCCTTCATCGGACAATTCGACCCTTCCCACTCCCCTGGGCCATGGACGCAGATGGATCCCATAGGGGCGTCCGGGCCGGGGGAGGCCATTGCAGGCCAAGGATGTGCCCTGTGTGAAGTGAAGTTTTCCGTGTCTTTATCTTGCTGCAATGACTTCTTTTTATGATTTTGTGTCCGAGTCACCCTGTGTCGGGCTCTCGGTCACGCCATGTTATCCTTCTGTTTATACTGTCTTAAAAACTCAATAAACCTTTATTGAACCTAAAAAGTGGCACGCTTGTGTAATAATTGTCCATGTACAAGTGATACCCCTTTCCGAATAAGGGTGAAACCAATTCCCACACTATCTTACCAGCGCTCCCTATGTAATCTGGGCAGTTCTCCGGCTCTACGTGGCTATCTTTTCCCTCGTAAACCATAAAGCTAGATGTATAGCCTGTTGCCCTCTCACAGAGCTTATACATTTTGACCCTGTATCTGGCACGCTTGCTGGGAAGGTACTGCTTGAAAGACAAGCGGCCAGAAAATTTATTCAGGGACTTATCAACGTAAACAACTTGATGGGGATTATACAAGGCTGCAAAACGTTCATTGAAGTGGTTTTCGAGGGGCCGAATTTTGTAGAGCCGATCGAATCCAGGGTCTCCCCGAGGACGACAGAGTTCATTGTCACTGAAATGCATGAACCGCAAGATCTGCTCGTATCGTGTCCTGGCCATGGAGGCAGAGAAAATGGGCATATAGTGAACTGGGTGCGTGGACCAATAAAACCGCAGTTCACTCTTTTTAGTCATGCCCATGATAAGGGAAAGGCCCAGAAAGATCTTAAATTCAGAAACCATAATTGGTTTCCAATCTCTGGCAAGGGACAGCTGGGGATTAGCGGCGATGTATTGACCAGCATAAAAATTGCTTTGGTCCACAATAGATCTATAGAGATCTTCGGTGAAAAACAGCGAATAAAAATCAAGTGACGTAAAATCAACTGTTTCCACCTGAATTCCGGGTTGGCCAGTGAATTAGGAATTACAGGTACTGCAGAAGTGGTGGGTACCCAATCAGGATTGGTGAATGCAGCAGGAAGGGCACGATGGGAAAGACGGGCCTGTCTTTATCGTTGTCTTCTTGGTGGCAGTGGGATTCTACTTGTGCTTGAACTGCACTTATGGGACTCGCCACGTCACCACGTGATACTGCAGTGCTGGATTTACTAGGTCGCTGGTGCTTGCCAGTTCACCAGAAGCGATAGCAGCGCTAGTACTTCTCTGCTCCATACGAAAGCCCTGTGGTTCTTGCACCTCAGCGACAGCAGAAGATCGGGGTCTGGTACACCTAACCTTAGCAGGGACCACTCCGTTGTCAGAGCTATCTGTCAGGGAGCCACTGTCGTCTACATGATCGTATTCTGAGCTAGAATTTGACAGATGTGTGACCTCCTCCTCACTATCTGTCAGGCTCAAACGTGTAGGCCTCTTCACTACTGTACCTTCAATTTGCCATTTTGGGCTCTAAATTTAGGGGTAGTAAGATTCACAGGTAAAAAAGCACCTGACCTGTCAGCAACTGAGTCAAACGCTAGTTAAGAGCACAAGCAACAGTGACAATTATTCACAGTATGCCTTAACCCTTGGTTCACACCCATACATTTTTTAGCGTGTTTTGCAGAAACGCAGTACATTCCATTTAACATGGTTTCCACATCTGTGCATTTTGAGTTGGTGCGCTTTTTTGGAAAGGGTCAGGGTCTTTTTTTCCTGCAGCAGATTGTGTTTTAAGTGTAATGGACTTCAATCGACCCGCAGTAAAAATGCAAGAGTGTCAGGAACCATGAATCCGATTGAGACAGAAGTGCAGCAAAAATCACACTATTTAGTAAAATGGTATACAAGAAAGGGTAAAAAAAAGGAAGCGCCACCTAAGTGCAGTATTAAGAGGTTCCTTTAATGGCAAAGTATACAAATCACACTTGCAGGAGAAGATAAAAGAAAAGGCTCAACTATAAAATCCTGGAGACCTCATCCCAGATCCTGTGGGCTGGAGAGATGTGAAGATTTGCAGAGTGTAAAGCCTGTCATGTGGCTGTCAGGAAGAGGCTTGGTCTGGCGTGGAGCGCACGTGATTGCTTCCAGAGACACTTCCGGGAGTGTTTCCATAGAAGGCAAGGTGCTGATTGGGCTAGGCGCTCGGAGCCACTGCTCCTTCTATTGGCCAGATATGTTGACCAAGGAGAAGGCACAGAACATCTGCTCTATTTAAGTTTAAATTGCTAGCTCATGGTGTAGGAAATGAAGACCAGATGAGTCACTGTGGAATGAAGTGCTGGCAATTAACCACTTAAGGTCCTTGGCTGTTTTTCAGATTTGGCGTATATATATATATATATATATATATATATATATATATATATATATATATATATATATATATATATATATATATATATATATATATATATATATATATATATATATATATATATATATATATACATTTTTTTTTTTCTAACACCTTAGAAAATAAAATGGCGGTCATTGCAATACTTTTTGTCACACTTTTTTGAATAAAAAAAAATAAGACAACCGTAAAGTTAGCCCAATTTTTTAATATATTGTGAAAGATGTTGCGCCGAGTAAAATGATACCCAACATGTCACGCTTCAAAATTGTGCCCGCTCGTGGAATGGCGTCAAACTTTTACCCTTAAAAATCTCCATAGGCGACGTTTAAAAAATGGCATAGGTTGCATCTTTTGAGCTACACAGGCGGTCTAGGGCTAGAATTATTGCTCTCGCTCTTACGATCGCGGTGATACCTCACTTGTGTGGTTTAAACACCGTTTTCATATGCGGGCGCTACTCACGTATGCATTCGCTTCTGCGCGCGAGCTCGACAGGGCGCTTTAAAAAAAAGTTTTTGTTTTTATTTTTATTTATTTTTTTATTCATTTTTACACTAGAAAAAAAATGGATCACTTTTATTCCTATTACAAGGAATGTAAACATACCTTGTAATAGAAAAAAGCATGACAGGCCCTCTTAAATATGAGATCTGGGGTCAAAAAGATCTCAGATCTCATATTTAGACTCTCATATTTCGAATGCAAAAAAAATAAAAAAATTGGTAATTTGAAAAAAATGACAAGAAAATATTGCTTTAAGAAGCATGGGCGGAAGTGACGTTTTGACGTCACTTCCGCCCTGCTATGCTATGAGGATAGGTGGGGGCCATCTTGCCCTCACTCGTATCCCAGTAGAGCAGGGGACAGGACCCGATACCAGAGCCGTCGGTAGCGGCGGAGGCTAAGTGGCGGAGGGCGCGGGAGAGCGGCGGGAGGGGAGGCCCCCTCTCCCGCTGCCGATAATGGTGATCTCGCGACGAATCTGCCGTGGAGACCACCGTTATCGTTTACAGGACCGCTCAAGGAAAAGATGGATATCTCGGTTGTGTCAGCAGCTGCTGCCGTTACCGAGATATCCATCTTTAAAAACACTACGTATATAGTCATGAGCGGGTCCTTAAGTGGTTAACGGACAGCTGAGCACAGAGCTCTGAGAAAGAAAGGCTGAGCCCAGCCCTGACAGTGTTGCATTTTTGATGCGTTTTTGCCTTTTTTTTTTTTTTTTTAACTATTAGGAAAATATCACAGTTCTGTTCATGGAGTGCAATTTTTGTTTAACCAGTTAGCAACCGCCCTATAGACGAAATACGTCAACAAGGCGGTTGCTTAACTCTGGGAGGGCGTCAATGTACGTCCTCCCAGAATCGCGCGCGCACACGGGAATCTCCGTGAACGCGGATCACGGTAAATCGCCGCTGATAGCAGCGGTTTACCACGTGATCGCTCCGTCCAATGACGGAGCGATCACTAGTAAACAAACCGGCGTCATGTGATGACACCGGTTCCTCCCTCTCCTCTCTGTACCGAACGGTACAGTGCGAGAGAGGAGAGGGGAGAGAGCGCATGCAGCAGCAGCTGCTGCGGGCTGGATCTGTGACACATGCAGTCACAGATCCAGCCAGCCATCCATCCCTCCCTGTGCAATACTCTGCAATGCCCCAGCAATACTCTGCAATGCCCCAGCAATACTCTGCAATGCCCCAGCAATACTCTGCAATGCCCCAGCAATACTCTGCAATGCCCCAGCAATACTCTGCAATGCCCAAGCAATACTCTGCAATGCCCAAGCAATACTCTGCAATGCCCAAGCAATACTCTGCAATGCCCAAGCAATACTCTGCAATGCCCAAGCAATACTCTGCAATGCCCAAGCAATACTCTGCAATGCCCCGGCAATACTCTGCAATGCCCCGGCAATACTCGGCAATACACTACAATGCCCCGTCAATACTCTGCAATGCCCCGGCAATACTCTGCAATGCCCCGGCAATACTCTGCAATGCCCCGGCAATACTCTGCAATGCCCCGGCAATACTCTGCAATGCCCCGGCAATACTCTGCAATGCCCCGGCAATACTCTGCAATGCCCCGGCAATACTCTGCAATGCCCCGGCAATACTCTGCAATGCCCCGGCAATACTCTGCAATGCCCCGGCAATACTCTGCAATGCCCCGGCAATACTCTGCAATGCCCCGGCAATACTCTGCAATGCCCCGGCAATACTCTGCAATGCCCCGGCAATACTCTGCAATGCCCCGGCAATACTCTGCAATGCCCCGGCAATACTCTGCAATGCCCCGGCAATACTCTGCAATGCCCCGGCAATACTCTGCAATGCCCCGGCAATACTCTGCAATACTCTGCAATGCCCCTGCAATACTCTGCAATGCCCCAGCAATACTCTGCAATACCCCGCAATACCCCACAATACTCCGCAATACCCCACAATACTCCGCAATACCCCACAATACTCCGCAATACCCCACAATACCCTGCAACGTTGCCTATGGGGATTCTTAGGTAGCGAAGTTTGGCGCCATTCCACGAGCGTGTGCAATTTTGAAGGATGACATGTTGGGTATCTATTTACTTGGCGTAACTTCATCTTCCACATTTATGCAAAAGAATGAAGAAAAAATACAAAATGTACTAAATTTTATAACAGAAACAAAGAAAAATTATTTTTTTTTACAGAATTTTCAGTATTTTTTCTCTTATAGCGCAAAAAATAAAAAACCCAACGGTGATTAAATACCACCAAAAGAAAGCTCTATTTGTGTGAAAAAAAGGATGAAAATTTAATTTGGGTACAATGTTGTATGACTGAGTAATTGTCATTCAAATTGTGAGAACACCGAAAGCTGAAAATTGGTCTGGTTATTAAGTGGGTTTACGTGCCCAGTGGTCAAGTGGTTAATCCAAACTTTTTATTTACCCGAATAAAAAGGGACTACACCAGGGGTGTCCAAACTTTTTTCAAAGAGGGCCAGATTTGATTAAGTGAACATGCGTGAGGGCCGACTATTTTGCCTGAACCATTAAAATTCTGCCTAAGTGTGTTCGTCTGAGCACTAATACACGGCCCAACAAGAATTCTCTTGCCTTTTGTGGCTGTGTGTGGTGAAGAGATGAGCTCGGGCGTGTTATTTGGATATACTGTATTTATTTTATTTGTGGCCCCAACGAATCCCAGAGCGCTGCTTAGGACTAAGGATGAGCTTGGGCGTGTTATTTGGATATATCGTATTTATCGGCGTATAGCACACATAGGCTTACTATTGCCATGAATGCAGCCTTACAATTGCCATGAATGCAGCCTTACCATTGCAACCTCACCATTGCAACCAATGCAGCCTCACATGTGCCATAAATGCAGCCTCACATGTGCCATAAATGCAGCCTCACATGTGCCATAAATGCAGCCTTACCATTGCCATCAGTGCAGCCTGAACGATGCCCATCTGCAGCCTCGGAGGGCAGAGGGAGGGGGCGGGACGAGTGCCAACAGATTACAAACGGGAGAATGCCTTGTTTACCCTATGGCCTCTTTAATACAAAGCCCTGCCTCCTATGATAGACAGAACAGTCGTCCAATGGCATCCCAGGAGACGGGACTTCCAATAGAGACGCTGCTGAGTAAACAGGAGATTCTCTTCATGTAATCTGACGGCGCTCGTGCTGCCCCCTCTCTGTCCCCTCCAAGGCAGCGCCAACAAATACAGTATATATCGTTTGTGGCCCTGGGGGCCACAAACAACTATATATATCCAAATTCCCAGGGGGGCCATATTAAATAGGGGGGCCGCATTTGGCCCCCAGGCCTGACTTTGGACATGCCTGGACTACACGTTGTAGGAAAAAAGGGTATACATGACAACCAATAGCTCAAGCATTGTACATAAGGTCTACAGCGAAAAAAAGACTGTTGCACCATATTTGGAGCATATAGAAGGCTTTATATGGAAATAATAATAAAAAAACGGGAAAAAACAAAACAACCAGTGCTTATTGAGGGACAATTGCTCACTATGGCATCTTTTTGTTCTACTCTATAAAACTCAGAAATACCCAAGCTCAGTCCAAAACCATTGTAACTCTTGGTGGATTTAAAATTGTTACAGCCTATCAATCACTGCTTGTGGTGAGCAAAGACTTGGGTTATCAAGCCAATTCTGCCAAATGAGATTACATTTTTTAACCGCTTTTCAATGGCGATTTTGATGCGACTTTACACTCTCTGGCACTCAAGTAGCCTCAAAGTAGTGCAGGAACCTTTATGTCCAAACTCGCATGTTGGGGTTAAGGGCTAGGGTAAATGTTGGGGTTAAGGGTTATCAGTTATTGTTAGGGTTAGATCAATAACCCTAACCTCAACACTTAAAGCGGGGGTTCACCCTATCGACGGGAATTTTTATTTTTTATTTTTTATTTTACCTTAAAATCAGGCATTGTAGCGCGAGCTACAGTATGCCTGTCCCGAATTTTTTACCGCCGTACTCACCTTGTAGTCGTCCATCGAAGATTTCGGGGAATGGGCGTGCCTATGGAGACGGAGGATGATTGACGGCCGGCTCTGGCGCGTCACGCTTCTCCGGAAATAGCCGAAATAGGCTTGGTCTTCACGACGCGTGCGCATAGCCTGTGCGCAGGCGCCGTGAAGAGCCGAGACCTACTCCGGCTGTCTTCGGGGAGAGTGACGTGCCAGGGCCGGCCGTCAATCATCCTCCCTCTCCATAGGCACGCCCATTCCCCGCGGGAGCCGGAATCTACGATGGACTGCCTACAAGGTGAGTACGGGGTTAAAAAAATCGGGACAGGCATACTGTAGCTCGCGCTACAATGCCTGTCTCGATGGTAAAATGTGTCGGGGGGGGGGGGGGGGGGTGAACTACCGCTTTAACTCTAACATGCAATTTGACACACAGGTTTTGCTCTACTTTGATGCCGCCTAAATGCCAGTGTAAAGTCCCATCAAAGTCCTGCAACATGAATAGAACTGTCATACTTTTCTGCTGGCCAGAAAAACAATGCATCAAAACGCAATGCAAATGAAAAAATGCATAAACCATAACCTGCATAGATGTGTACCTAGCCTAAATGTACCTGTTTTGGAAACATTTTAATTGATGGGTTTTATTTTGCCGGAATGCTTCTCTCCATGTTCTGTCCTCCTCTGTTAGAATGCGTCTCTCCTGGCTGTGTTCCCCAAAGTCAAATCTCCAGTCCTGGTCGTGCCTGTCCCTTTAATACTCCTGGCTGTGTTCATTGCACTCAGTATTCCTCTCCTGGTTTGGTCCCCTGGTGTTATAACCATCCTCTGTTAATAGGTTACACATACATCATCTGCCTTTCTTTTTTTTATCTTTTTTTGCGGACCCATTCGTAATTAATGAGTGGGGTTGAATGGTGACTCGTCATTGAACTCAATTCCTGTTCATTATTATGCCATGTGTGGCCAGTCACTGTACCTGTCACAAAATTACAACACATTCATTCTGAAGGGGATTAATGTACACAAATAACACTCGATTAATAACTCTGTTGGAATTTTTGATAAATTTGTGAGTTACAAAAGATTAATGGTGGCAATTAATGTGGCTGCTATGATAAATGCCCCCCTTGGAGTAGTACACCATACCATAATCTGCTGCATGAGAGGCAAAAATTCACTTTACAAATTACTGAATGAAAGAAATTGAAACATACTGTATATACTTCTATACAACAAAAATGATCGAAGCCTGTTTGAAGGGGTGGTATAATGCAAACATAGCAGTAGCCCAAGTGTTTTGTTTCTGTACTACTTGCAGTACATTGGGTCTGTAGGCTGTTCAGCTTTATCATCCAATAGCTGATGATTATTGAAATGCATATGAATTTGGTGTTCTGTTTTTCCTTATCACGTGAATACTTTTATTTAAAAAATGTCAATATTATAACCGGAGTATATGATATGCCATGTATTTGTTTGCTTAAGACCCATGGTTAATAATACATATATGCCCTGTATTGCAAATACAGATGTGTTTTTTCCTGAGTAAGCTTCTGGTTTTTACGAACTCTTTTTTAAGCTCTGTTCACTCTGATGCTCTGAAAATTTACATCAAGACTAATCCATGGCTTTTACTGTACTCATTATACAGTAAAACAGATCCATCTGGGGACTTTCCCCCCCATTTCTACTATGGGAAATGCAGGAATATTGCTTTGCAAAGCACTTCTGAAGCACAGTGGCAAAGACTCGGTCAGGCCACAAGATTTTAAGTGCAGTAAATATGAAAGTAGTGAACACACCTGATGAAATGGTAAATATGCATTAGCTGCAGTTATATGGCTGAATAATTGTGTCCAAGAGACATAGGGGTTTACTAAAGTTAGAGAGGGCAAAATTAGTCACAGTTCTGCAGAGCAACCAATCAGCTTCCAGGTTTTATTGGATGAATTGAGAAAAAAGTCCTAATCTCCTCAAAACTGACAAGCGCTCTTGGTGCAATAAAACAGATCAGAAAAAATGTATACATATAAAAAAATTATTGCCTGGATTCAGAAAGCCCGGCGTTACTTTGTGCGGGCGTAGGGTATCTCAGATACGCTACGCCGCCGTAACCTAGTGAGGCAGGCAGGAAAGAACCTGCGCCCTAAGTTACGGCGGCATAGAGTATGAGGGCCGGCGTAAGCCCGCCTAATTCAAAATTGGAAGATGTGGGCGTGTTTTATGTTAATTCAGTGTGAACCCGCGTAAATTACGCTTTTAACGAACGGCGCATGCGCCGTCCGTGGACGTATCCCAGTGCGCATGCTCCAAATTACGTCGCAAAGCCTCATGGGTTTCGACGTGAACGTAACTTACGCAAAACCCTATTCGTGAACGACTTACGTAAACGATGCAAAATTCGACGCTGGCCCGACGTCCATACTTAAAGCGGTGGTTCACCCTAATAAAACATTTATTAGGCATAGTAGCGCGAGCTACAGTATGCCTGTATTTATTTTTTTAGTCCGGTACTCACTGTGCAATCCTAGCGAGACGATTCCGACTCCTGGGCGTTCCTATCCAGAGGCAGCATGTTTGACGGCCGGCTATGGCGCGTCACGCTTCTCCGGAAATAGCCGAAATAAGACTTGGCGCTTCACGGCGCCTGCGCATAGTCTGTGCGCAGGCGCCGTGAAGAGCCGAGGCCTACTCCGGCTATCTTCGGGGAGCGTGACGTGCCATAGCCGGCCGTCAATCATGAACGCCCATTCCCCGCGGGGAGTCGGAATCGTCTCGCTAGGATTGCACAGTGAGTACCGGACTAAAAAAATAAATACAGGCATACTGTAGCTCGCGCTATTATGCCTAATTTAATGATGGAAAGTTGTCAATAAGGGTGAACCACCGCTTTAACATTGTCTACGCCTCATATAGCAGGGGTAACTTTACACCGGAAAAAGCCTTACGTAAACGACGTAAAAAAATGCGCCGGACGGACGTACGTTTCTGAATCGGCATATCTACCTAATTTGCATATTCGACGCGGAAGTCTTGGGAAGCGCCCCTAGCGGTCAGCGTAAATATTGCACCCTAAGATACGACGGCGTAGGAGACTTACGCCGCTCGTATCTAGGCAACATTGAGGCGTATTTGATTCTATGAATCAGACGCCGAGATGCGATGGCCCGCATTCGGAGTTACGACGGAGTATCTGGAGATACACCGACGTAACTCCTTTCTGAATCCGAGCCTCAATATAAAAATTGCCAACCCTAATGGTGTGAGCTGCTACCTAAAATAATTTTTATGCAAAACAAAAAACAATGGTATATAGAATAAGTCACATATGACCCAGGCAGCGCTTGTACATATAAAAGTTCTTCACAGAACGTATGTAGTATGATCAATAAATGTCCGTCCTGTGAGGTCCGTGAACAGAAATGTAGAGGTGCGTTTATGTACAAGAAAAAACAATAGTCCTTAAATCCCTTAGATATCCTGCTGACGCCAGAAAATGGCACCTCCCCACGTGCACTTAAATGATAAGGAGGCGGGGGGGGGTGTGGATAGGAATCCCCTCTTGGTTCAACTCTTACCAGAGAAAGCTATGATAACAGCATGTGTGTGACTGGTTAGAAAGGCAATGCACCTGGGTATCTCCAATCCCTGCTCGATCCCGGCCAGCCACTCTGATCCCTCAGTGATTTAAAAGGAAAAAAGGGGGACAGACATAGTGTAATCTCGTTTATCAAACTTTAAATTAAACAACCCCTTCTGGATGTACACTCACATTTGAACAATATAATAAAAGCCTTATATCACAGAGTCAGCTTCAGGGTAACATACGGCGTCTCCTACCGCTCACTGTTTATCAGTGCCTCAGGGATTACAGCCTAAGTTCCTGATGGTCGCTGACGTCACCACTTTCATCGTTTGGCTCCAACTGACGCGTTTCATCATTCGACCCTCAGATGACGTTGAATGACGAAACGCATCAGGGTAGAGCCAAACGACGAACGTGGTGACGTCGGCGAGCATCAGGAACTTAGGCTGTAATCCGATCAGTGGGTGCTGGCCAATGGATGTCGGCCAGCACACGCTAATCAGCGAGGAGAGATACAGAGCTCTGCCTATGTAAACAAGGCAGAGCTCAAAACCGCTATCCTCCCTATACTTATACTTGTACCTGTCTGTGGCATATGATACTAAGCCAACCCACTCGTTGGATAAGTGGAGGGCGGATATCCCTTCCTTGGGGCAGAGGAATCAGAAGACTGTCTCCTCAAAAAAAAAATGCAGCGCACTGTTCTGTCAGCAGGCATGTGGTGATTTTGTTTAACTGAAAGGCAGGGAAAAACAGCATATACAGTGAGGAAAATAAGTATTTGAACACCCTGCTATTTTGCAAGTTCTCCCACTTGGAAATCATGGAGGGGTCTGAAATTGTCATCGTAGGTGCATGTCCACTGTGAGGCCTTGTACTCACGGCCAGACATGTCCGATGAAAACGGTCTGCAGACCGTTTCCATCGGACATGTCTGCCCGGGGACTGCCCGGGGACTTCTGTTCGATGGCCGTACACACCATCGAACAGAGGTCCGCGCGTAAACAATACGCGGGCGGCGTGTCCGCGGTGTCGCCGCGTCGATGACGCGGTGTCGCCGCGACAATGATGTGGCGACGTGGGCGGCCTGCCTTTAAAAGGCTTCCACGCATGCGTCGAAGTCATTCGACGCATGCGAGGGATGGCGGGCGGCAGGACATGTACGGTAGGTCTGTACAGACGACCGTACATGTCCGGGCGGACAGGTTTCCAGCGGACTGTTTTAAAGCAAGTCCAGGAAACGGTTGTCCGCTGGAAACCTGTCCGATCCGCCCGAAAAAGGTCCGCTCGGGCCTACACACGGCCAAACATGTCTGCTGAAACTGGTCCGCGGACCAGTTTCAGCAGACATGTTTGGTCGTGAGTACGGGGCCTGAGAGACATAATCAAAAAAAAATAATCCAGAAATCACAATTTATGATTTTTTAACTATTTATTTGTATGATACAGCTGCAAATAAGTATTTGAACACCTGTCTATCAGCTAGAATTCTGACCCTCAAAGACCTGTTAGTCTGCCTTTAAAATGTCCACCTCCACTCCATTTATTATCCTAAATTAGATGCACCTGTTTGAGGTCATTAGCTGCATAAAGACACCTGTCCACCCCATACAATCAGTAAGAATCCAACTACTAACATGGCCAAGACCAAAGAGCTGTCCAAAGACACTAGAGACAAAATTGTACACCTCCACAAGGCTGGAAAGGGCTACGGGGAAATTGCCAAGCAGCTTGGTGAAAAAAGGTCCACTGTTGGAGCAATCATTAGAAAATGGAAGAAGCTAAACATGACTGTCAATCTCCCTCGGACTGGGGCTCCATGCAAAATCTCACCTCGTGGGGTCTCAATGATCCTAAGAAAGGTGAGAAATCAGCCCAGGACTACACGGGAGGAGCTGGTCAATGACCTGAAAAGAGCTGGGACCACCGTTTCCAAGGTTACTGTTGGTAATACACTAAGACGTCATGGTTTGAAATCATGCATGGCACGGAAGGTCCCCTGCTTAAACCAGCACATGTCAAGGCCCGTCTTAAGTTTGCCAATGACCATTTGGATGATCCAGAGGAGTCATGGGAGAAAGTCATGTGGTCAGATGAGACCAAAATAGAACTTTTTGGTCATAATTCCACTAACCGTGTTTGGAGGAAGAAGAATAATGAGTACCATCCCTACTGTGAAGCATGGGGGTGGTAGCATCATGCTTTGGGGGTGTTTTTCTGCACATGGGACAGGGCGACTGCACTGTATTAAGGAGAGGATGACCGGGGCCATGTATTGCGAGATTTTGGGCAACAACCTCCTTCCCTCAGTTAGAGCTTTGAAGATGGGTCGAGGCTGGGTCTTCCAACATGACAATGACCCGAAGCACACAGCCAGGATAACCAAGGAGTGGCTTTGTAAGAAGCATATCAAGGTTCTGGCGTGGCCTAGCCAGTCTCCAGACCTAAACCCAATAGAGAATCTTTGGAGGGAGCTCAAACTCCGTGTTTCTCAGCGAAAGCCCAGAAACCTGACTGATCTAGAGAAGATCTGTGTGGAGGAGTGGGCCAAAATCCCTCCTCCAGTGTGTGCAAACCTGGTGAAAAACTACAAGAAACGTTTGACCTCTGTAATTGCAAACAAAGGCTACTGTACCAAATATTAACATTGATTTTCTCAGGTGTTCAAATACTTATTTGCAGCTGTATCATACAAATAAATAGTTAAAAAAATCATACATTGTGATTTCTGGATTTTTTTTTTTGATTATGTCTCTCACAGTGGACATGCACCTACGATAACAATTTCAGACCCCTCCATGATTTCCAAGTGGGAGAACTTGCAAAATAGCAGGGTGTTCAAATACTTATTTTCATCACTGTAGTAAACACAAAAACAGTGGTTAGACACACATTTAACCTTTTTGGTTAGGATAGGTTTTATAGCAGAAAGTTAAAAATATTGGTGTTTTAAAAATAAAATAGTCAGTCTTTTTTTGTTTATAGCGCAAAAAATTAAACCCAGAGGTGATCAAATACCACCATTCATTAATGTACAGCATTGCATAAGCGCACAATTGTCAGTTAAACACTTGGAAGAATTTACCCCCTTCCTGAGCACTTTTTGCGACTCTGCACTGCGTCGCTTTAACTGACAATTGATCATCTCTGTGGTTTTTATTTTTTGCGCTATAGACGGAGCGACAATTTTGAAAAAATAAGCAATATTCTTTACTTCTTTGCTATAATAAATATTTTTGGTAAAAAAAAATTGCAGTAGGTGTATATTGATTGGTTTGCGCAAAAATTATAGCGTCTACGAAATAGGGGATAGAATTATAGCATTTTTTTATAATTTTTTTTTATTAGTAATGGCGGCGATCTGCAATTTTTATTGTGACTGCGACATTATAGCGGACACATTGGACACTTTTGACGCTATTTTGAGACCATTGTCATTTATACAGTAATCGGTGCTATAAAAATGCACTGATTACTGTGTAAATGACACTTACAGGGAAGGGGTTAACCAGTAGGGGGCGAGGAAGGGGGTTAGGTGTGTCCTAGGGAGTGATTCTAACTGGGGGGGGATGGGCTACTAGTGACATGACAGTGATCATTGCTCCTGATGACAGGGAGCAGTAGATCGCTGTCCTGTCACAAGGCAGAAAAGGGAAATGCATTGTTTACACAGGCATCCCCCTGTTCTGCAGCTCCGTGACACAATCGCGGGCACCCGGCGGACATTGAGTCCACAGGACCCGCGGTCACGCTAACGGAGCTCACAATCACGTGATTTAAAGGGATCGAACAGGAACATCCATATGCGCAGCCGTGCCATTCTATCGACATAAATAGTCATGCAGCGGTCGGCAAGCGGTTAAACTAACGCAGTGCTGTATCACAAAAAATGGCCTGGTCACGAAAGGGGGGGGGGGGGGGGGCAGGGGGCTTATTAGCACCTATAAAAGTGTTAACCATTAGGCTGCTTTGGTAGCGATTCCACCGATCGTGAAGACTTGACTATAGTACAGGATCAATACTACTCCCGAAAATTATAATCTTCTGAGATACGAACCTTTACCTTAGAAAAAAATCCACTGTAAAATATAGTATGTAGGGGTGTTGATGTTCCCACCGTACTATTGGAATTCAGGCGGAGGATGCTGGAGGATCCAGACATTCTGTTGTTGATATGGATCCATTTGTCATCTTCCCATTTAGGCTGTGGTTGGGGAATTCTTTCTCTCTAAGAGGAGACCTCACCCCATTAGGAATATAATCTTTGCACCGGCAAAACTGATTCTTTTTGGGTAGTTACCTAGCCAGATGTACTTACGCTAAGGTGACCCTACACCTCCTGTATATGAGCTTGGAGATTTTCATTGAAATGAGATGAGGTCAGAACATCGTCCCGCCCGTGCAAAATGCGCAACTTCTTCTTCTAAAGCAGTGGTTCTCAACCTGGGAATCGGGACCCCCTTGGGGGTTGGATGACAATTTACCAGGGGTCCCTGAATCCTTGGCTGTTCCTGAAGCCTGCACCGCTATCGCAGGCTTCTCTCGGCCGCCCAGCAGGGCTGTCCCTGGAGCCCGTGGTCACCCACTCAGCCTCTTCGCAGCCGCCCATTCAGTTCATGGCATGGATGGGGGGCAGAGACTAGAGGTCAGCTGACTGGTGAGGAATGTGAAGTGGGAGGGGCTGGAGGAGACCCTATCTCCTGATTTCGGCATAGGTGTCACTGCTGCGAGAAACCACAAAGTCAGAGACACAGTGAAGCCAGAGACACAGCGAATAACACTACCTGTGATTATAGTTGCCATTAAAAGTCCCCACTACAGTTCTCAGATCAGCAGATGACCTTGATCAAGAGCACCTAAGTTGGCTGATCAGAACTCCCCCCAGGACTGCCACTGATCCCATTCCCCCCACCAGCACTGCCACTGATCCCAACTCCCCACCAGTACTGCCACTCATCCCAGGGATGGGGGGGGGGGGACAAGAAATTAGGATAGAGAGAGATAAAAGGGAAAGAAAGGAGAACAAAGAGAAAAAGTGGTACATAGTAAAATGTACCACAAGGGGTTTTAATACTGTACGGGTAGAAGGGACTCAGGGAGCGCTATATGTCCGTGGGTTAGGGGTGCAAACTACTTGTCTTACCTTGGGTGCTAACAACCCACGCTACGAAAATAATTTTATTGTTGGGGGTCTCCACAACTTGGGAAATTTAATCAAGGGGTCACGGCACTAGAAGGTTGAGAACCACTGTTCTAAAGGCTAAGCAAAACAAAAAATGTACACCTCCGCCGAGGATCCAGGGCGAATGATGTGCACAAAGGTAGGCATTAATATTGTAAATGAGGATCCCTAATGCTAGAAACTTAGAAAGGGGTTGGAGAACAAGATTAATATGCAGGTGGAAACCCTTGAGGTTTATAGCGACCATCTTAACTTTTGTCGAACTGCCATGAGTCCTGTATTTAAGAGGTTCTTTCTTGAGGAGATCCAGCCTGATAAGCTTGCCTTAGATCTAGAGCTGACCTTCAGACACTTAAAAAAAAATATATATTTTTTTTATATAGATTTTTTTTTTTTGGAACAACAAAAAAAGGGTTGGGCAATATGAACCCCCAAACGGCTTCCAAATCTTGGAACTGAGATTCCTAATTTATTAACTTCTGTATGAGCTGAATCAGAATCCAGCGCTTTTATTCCGGTGCCTGTTGCGCTAGGATTTTTTTGGAGTGGCCAATGAGAATTGTGGAAGTGCAAGGTCTTCGTTAAACTAGAGTGGCAGTACTGAACCAGGCCCCCTCTGGCCCAGCTTAGGTGGGCGAGAAGTCAAAAGGACTTCTGATTTCCGGGAGAGCTAGATGTATCCTCCCTTTTCCCTATGTCTAAGAGGGTAGCTTGGGAATCCCTTTGCCTTTTCCTATACTCCCTGGCAGATACTGTATGCAGTAAGGTCCGAGCAGAACATTTTAGTGTATCAGCTGCTGCGTCAGCTATAGAGGCTGAAACAAACTTTAATTCCTCCAGGGCCTTGACAATTTCATCCGGCTTGAGAACCTGTCTCAAGGCTATTTCAAAATTGATAGACCATGCCCTTGTTTCGGAAGCCAAAGCTAAAGCGGCTGCTGGTATTCGTGCCCTCTCATCTGCCAGATAAACACTTTTGAGGCCGCCATCAATCTTGCGATCTAATACATCTTCTGGAGACGCTGTATCCTCAGAGGGAAGTGTCACATTTCTTTCTATTTTACTGGCAGAGGTGCCCACTGATGGTAAGGAAACAGATAGCTGCGCGCTTGTGTCAGCTGGAGAGTATAGCCCGCGAGGGTGGATATAGGCGACCTGGCCTTCTACCATCACTCGCATTAATGTGGCTAGAAATGTATCGGGTATCTCAGAAGCAAAGGTGGATCTTCGTTCTTCGGATGTATCTCTGGTCTCCGGACTGGTCCCTGCGTTTATTTGCTGGACTGGGATTTTAGCGGAAACCTCCTCTGATGAAGGGGCAGCAAGATCTCGAGACAAAGATAACTCATGGATTGAGTCCTTTGACCCAGTATTCTTGCTTTTCCTTTTCCTCACCTCTGCCTGTTTCTAGAAAACAGGATCTGCAGACCAATTTTTTTGTGCTCTTTTTATTTTAAAACTTACCTGGCAGTTGCAGCCACTTACCTAGTGGTATGTGAGGATCTTTTTGTAAAACTGGACTGCGGGGAAAGGCTGTCAGAGAGGAAAACCAACAGGGTTAACCTTCTTAGTTTCTATAGTGTGTTTGCCCTTTTTCTATTTATATATTAAAGCGGGAGTTCACCCATTTCTAAAAAAAAATTTTTCTTCCCCTAGATTCCTGCTCGTTCGGTCTAGGGGAATCGGCTATTTGTATTAAAATATGAGCCGTACTTACCCGTTTTCGAGCTGCATCTTCTTCCGTCGCTTCCGGGTATGGGTCTTCGGGAGCGGGCGTTCCTTCTTGATTGACATTCTTCCGAGAGGCTTCCGACGGTCGCATCCATCGCGTCACTCGTAGCCGAAAGAAGCCGAACGTCGGTGCGACTCTATACTGCGCCTGCGCACCGACGTTCGGCTTCTTTCGGAAAATCGTGACGCGATGGATGCGACCGTCGGAAGCCTCTCGGAAGACTGTCAATCAAGAAGGAACGCCCATTCCCGAAGCCCATACCCGGAAGCGACGGAGAGGATGCATCTCGTAAACGGGTAAGTACTGCACATATTTTAAAATAAATAGCCGATTCCCCTAGTAAAAACGAGCAGGAATCTAAGGGGGAAAAGTGCCCTCTAAGGGTGAACCCCCGCTTTAATATATATATATATATATATATATATATATATATATATATATATATGTGTATATGTATGTATGTATGTATGTGTATATATATATATATATATATAAACATATATATATATATATATATATATATATATATATATATATATATATATATATATATATGAATTCGGAATGACAGACAACTATACATGTGCATACACACATAAACACAAAAACATACTTGAATTTATAAGTCATCAAGGCACACATATATATATATATATATATATATATATATATATATATATATATATATATATATATATATATATATATATATATATATATATATATATATATATATATATATATATATACATATCAACCTATATACATACGCATATACACATACATATGTATGCAGTAAGGTCCGTATATATATATATATATATATATATATATATATATATATATATATATATACACATACATAAACATCCACATATGCCCAAATCCATCCCCGATCAATTATCAACATTGGATAATTTACCTTGGGCTGGGTTCATAATGGGAGTATGTGTGAAAAGCTCTGAGGAAAAAAGTTTTCCCTAGGATATAGGAGGTGTTCCTCTAATGAACGCTGCTGCCATAATGAAGGCACTCGGCTTCATTTATACAGAAGGCTCTCCCGGAGAGAGAAAGGCAGTGAGTCTCAGCCATACGTGTTTGTTTGTTTGATACACAAAAGTTCTTGCAGAGTACATCCATAAACTGGTAGAAAGCAGACATAGTAACCCCCCTAAGGCTAGTGCAAACTCTCCACATTGTACACGGCTGTAGGAGGTGGTAAGCAGGCATAGTTATACCCTATTGTATAAATGCTAGACTCCCCAGCCATCAGAAAACTACAAGCATGTAAACTGTAATAGGCAGTCTTTACCTTGGAGCAGTTTTTTTCTCAGTCAAAATATGGAGGAAATACCTGAACTCCAGACCCAGAAAGGATCCACAGAAAAATGGGTTCCCAAACTTTTTGGAGCCTTTAGCAGCCTAAGTCATGGGACTCCATATACAGGAGAGCATGAACCTGTAATGGTTGTGCCATATAACGGCATAGTAAGGGCTGATCCATGATCCTGCAGGTTTGAGGACAGAATACAGAATGGTGTATGGGGGGGTTGACACTCTTTTAAAGAGTTATAATTGGTCCTGTGGGTTGGTTAAGGGCGGAGTAACCAACCATATGTATGCTGCCATGGAAGGCACCAGGAAAACATCTTATGGGCTCTTCTGGTGTTTCTTGGAACTTTCCTTTGGATTTTACAGCTGACTTTTATATTTTAAGTTGTTGTGATTATTGTCATCATACCTGAAACCCTACTCTAGATATATATGTGTGTGTGTATTTATATATTTCCATCTATTTAGCATGTACAAAATACATATATGCTGTATATATTTTAATAATTAGGATATTAAAACATTTGCAGACAGACGTTCTAACTATAAATAACTGTCTTTAAAAAAAAAAAAAACAACAATAAAGGAATTCAAAGTTATCCACTGGAAATGTGAAGGGGGTGCAAAACTGACTTTTTAATTAGAACCTTTTTTTTTTGTCCGAAAGCATTATAAGAAAATGTACTTTTAATGAGTATCCTCTTAACGGGGCATGCCAAACCAGAAAACGAAGAACCATACAGAACAGAAACTGACATGACTGCTTTTGTGGGTTTTATTTGCAAATCAAATCTAATTAAGTCCTCCAGTGCAATGAAAATGGCATCATGCATCTTGCCAGAAAGAAGGGTAATTAGACGGAGCAGTCCAATAAAGAGTTGATGTCCATAATGTTACACCATGCTTCCCAGGGAGGGGGAAGAGTCTTCACCTGGGGAGCTCTGAATCAACATTATTGCACTTTAGCACTTTATTCAGCTGATCTCACTAATGAGCTTTCTTACTATTTAGATGCATGATTTGCCATGCTTCAAGCCTTTGCTGGATTTGTTTACAAATAGATTAACATCAACAGCAGAATTTTAAACTGGTTTGAACTGTAAAATGCAATCTTATTAATAAATGGATCTGATCTGGTTGCAGGAAGAGTGTGCGTTGTCCCACATGTATTCTTGAAGGCCGATTATTCATCATATGTCATTTGCAGGAAATGAAGCTCTTTGAAAATCCTAATTAGATTATTTGACAAACCCAGTCAGAAGACAGGGATCTAATTTTTACAGATCTCATGTTTGGCTGGAAATATGACAACAGGCACCCACAAATGAAAATGAGTGCCCCATTGACAATATTTTTAAAGTACCTGAATTAAAGCTGGACTCAAGCCACCAAGAATTGTAATATGTTAAGACATGGTAGTATGCCTATACCTCTACAATGTGTTTTTTGTTTTTTTCTTATAGATTACTGATTTACCTAAATCAGTAAAAAAAAAAAGTTAATAGTAATACTTTTTTAGTTATTAGTTTTTTGAAATTATCGATTCCCCTCCGCTGATACCACTGCTTGCGGAAGAGAATTCCTCATCCTTGCTGCTCTGACGGTAAAGAACCCTCCAAGCAGTTTAAGGTTAAACCGCTTCTTTTCTAATTTAAGTGAATGGCCACATGTCTTTTTAAATTATTTTTCACTGAAAAGTTTTTTCCCAGTGCTAGGGTCACCTCACCAGTACAGTATTTGTACATCGATATAATATATCGCCTATCAAGCATCTCTCCTCTCTAGAGAGAATAAGTTCAATGCTTGTTGTCTTTCCCCATAACTGAGATCCTCCAGTCCATTAATTAGCTTTGTTTCCCTTCTCTGGACTCTCTCCAGTTTCAGCACATCCCTCCTGAGGACTGGTGCCCAGAACTGGACGGCATACTCCAGGTGTGGACTGAGTCTTGTAGAGTGGGAGAATTATCATTTTATCTCTGGAGTGAATCTCATTTTTAATGCATGCCAATATTCTGTTTGCTTTGCTTGCAGCAGCTTGGCATTGCATGCCATTGCTCAGCCTGTCATCTACTAGGATTCCCCAGAGGTACTCCCCCTTGCGAGTAAATTACATTCACATTTTTGACACCCAAATGCATGTAAATACATTTTTCAACATTAAACCTCATTTGCCATGTAGTTGCCCATCCCATTCATTTGTTTAAGCCTTCTTGTAAGGTTTCCACATCCTACGTAGAAATTATTGCCCTGCTTAACTTTGTATCATCCACAAATACTGAGATTGAGCCGTTTATCCCATCCTCCAGATTGTTTATGAATAAATTAAAAAAAGATTGGTCCCAGCACAGAAGGCTGGGGGACCCCACTTTCCACACCAGACCATTCCGAGTACTCCCCATTTATCACCACACTTTGGACTCACCTCTGTAGCCAGTTTTCAATCCAGTTACTCACCCTATGGTCCATGCCGACAGGCCTTAGTTTGTGCAGTAAACGTTTGTGGGGAGCTGTAATAAAATGCCTTTGCAAAATCCAGATACACCACATCCAAAGTCCTTCTTTTATCTAGATGGCAGCTCACTTCATAGAAGGTTAATAGATTGGTCTGGCAAGAACGATTCTTCATGAATCCATGTTGATTACTACCAATGATAACATTTTCATTACTAAAATCTTGTTCCCTTATCATCCCCTCCAATAGCTTGCAGATTATTGATGTTAGGCTAGCTGGTCTGTAGTTCCCCGGGCTATATCTTGGCCCTTTTTTAAATATTGATGCCATGTTGGCTTTTCTCCAATCATCTGGTACCATTTCAGTCAGTAAACTGTCAACAAAAATTAGGAACAATGGTCTGGCTATCACCTGACCTGAATTCCTTAAAGCGGAGTTCCACCCAAAAGTGGAACTTCTGCTTAAACCACTCCTCGCCCCCTTACATGCCACATTTGGCATGTAATTTTTTTCTTCTGCCCAGGGACCGCTTAGGCAATACGTCATATCGCCTTTTGGCGGCCCCTCCCTGTAGGCGAATACCTGGGACATGTGACAGGTCCCAGGTGATCGCCTGTCCACTCAGGGAGCGATGCGCCGTTCGCGCATACGCAGTGAGTGCCCGGCTGTGAAGCCGAAAGCTGTCACAGCCGAGTGCCCACAGTTACAATGGAGGCGCCGGCGGGGGAGAGGAGCGAAGCTCTGGGTGGCGCGTCGCTGGACCGTGGAACAGGTAAGTGTATGTTTATTAAAAAATCCAGCAGCTACACTTTTTGTAGCTGCTGACTTTAAACCACTTCGGCCCCGGACCATTTTGCTGGTCAATGACCGGGCCACTTTTTGCGATTCGGCACTGCGTCGCTTTAACTAACAATTGCGCAGTCGTGCGACGTGGCTCCCAAACAAAATTGGCATCCTTTTTTCCCCCACAAATAGAGCTTTCTTTTGGTGGTTTTTGATCACCTCTGCGGTTTTTATTTTTTGCGATATAAACAAAAATAGAGCGACAATTTAAAAAAAACATATTTTTTACTTTTTGCTGTAATAAATATAAAAAAAACATTTTTTTTCCTCAGTTTAGGCCGATACGTATTCTTCTTCATATTTTTCGTAAAAAAATTGCAATAAGCGTTTATTGATTGGTTTGCGCAAAAGTTATAGCATCTACAAAATAGGGGATAGTTTTATGGCATTTTTATTAATATTTTTTTTTTACTAGTAATGGCGGCGATCAGCAATTTTTATCGGTACTGCAACCTTATGGTGGACACTTTTGACACATTTTTGGGACCGTTGGCATTTTTATAGCGATCAGTGCTATAAAAATGCATTGATTACTGTAAAAATGCCACTGGCAGGGAAGGGGGCGAGGAAGGGGTTAATTATGTTCCCTAGGTGTATTCTAACTGAAGGGGGGGTGGGACTGACTAGGGGAAATGACAGATCGCTGTTCATACATTGTATGAACAGACAAACACATTTCTCCCCCTGACAGGACCGGGAGCTGTGTGTTTACACACACCAGGGGGGAGCAGAGGGAGCACGTGCCCCTAATGGCTGAAATGCGAAATGACGTATACCTACGTGATTTTGCGCTTTAACTGATAATTGTGCGGTCGTGCGACGTGGCTCCCAAACAAAATTGCCGCCCTTTTTTTCCCCACAAATAGAACTTTCTTTTGGTGGTATTTAATCACCTCTGCGGTTTTAATTTTTTGCGCTATAAACAAAAATAGAGCAACAATTTTGAAAAAACTTCAATATTTTTTACTTTTTGCTATAATAAATATCCCCAAAAAATATATATAAAAAAACGTTTTTTTTTCCCTCAGTTTAGGCCGATACGTATTCTTCTACTTATTTTTGGTAAAAAAAACAACGCAATAAGCGTTTGGTTTGCGCAAAAGTTATAGCGATTACAAAATAGGGGATAGTTTTATGATTTTTTTTTTTTTACTAGTAATGGCGGCGATCAGCGATTTTTTTCGTGACTGCGACATTATGGCGGACACATCGGACACTTTTGACACATTTTTGGGACCATTGTCATTTTCACAGCGAAAAGTGCTATAAAAATGCACGGATTACTGTGAAAATGACAATGGCAGTGAAGGGGTTAACCGCTAGGGGGCGTTATGGGGTTAAGTGTGCCCTAAGGGAGTAATTTTTACTGTAGGGGGCCGTGGCTGAACGTGTGATGTCACTGATCATCGTTCCCTATAACAGGAAACAGACGATCAGTGACACTGCCACAGAGAAGAACGGGGAAGGTGTGTTTACACTCACCTCTCCCCGTTCGTCAGCTCCTGTGACCCGATCGCAGGACACCGGTGGCGATTGGGTCCGCAGGTCCCACGGGCACAGTCACGGAGCTTCGAACCGGGTCGCACGACCCCCGGCTGGGCTCTTAAATATACGTGCCATTCTGCGGACGTATATTGGCGTTAGGCAGTCCTTAAGTGGTTAAAGCGGGGGTTCCGCGGGAATTTTTTTTTTTTTTTTTTAGGTGCATCTACCGCTCTTCATATAATTAAGATAGTACTCACATGTCTTGTTTTTTTACCCCTCCGCATCGACATTCGGCCTTAGAATGATTTATAAAAAAATTGTCCTGTATGGATCCATCTTGCTTGTGGGCACTGTGAAGCCCACAAGCAAATACTTCCGGGATACGGTCACCGCTCTATCCCGCGCAGGTGCAGTGTTGACGGCGAGCGGGGCCGTCAACACTACAAGGTTGCCATCCGCCGTGTATGATGCCTGTTTGCCATCGAGTGAAATGGTGGAATTAGATCCGCCCTCGTCACATGACCTGGTTCCCTAGTCATGTGACGAGTAAAATCTTGCGATATCTCGTCGGGCTGTGTTTGGAATCCTCTCGAGGGAAGCGTCAGACTCTGCTCCCAGGAGACACTGCGATGTTGTGGAGAAGGGAGACACGCCCACTCCCGCGGGAGAGATAGCAGGAAATGGCTGCTTATAACAGCAGAATCAAGGTACAGAAATAATTTTAGAAATTGCGGATAATGGATATTCCAGTTAGTACATATGGAGCTCGTCTGAATAAGGTCACGGTCCCATAAGGTTGCAGTACCGATAAAAATTGCTGATCGCCGCCATTAGTAGTAAAAAAAAAAATATTAATAAAAATGCCATAAAACTATCCCCTATTTTGTAGACGCTATAACTTTTGCGCAAACCAATCAATAAACGCCCACTCCCGCGGGAGAGATAGCAGGAAATGGCTGCTTATAACAGCAGAATCAAGGTACAGAAATAATTTTAGAAATTGCGGATAATGGATATTCCAGTTAGTACATATGGAGCTCGTCTGAATAAGGTCACGGTCCCATAAGGTTGCAGTACCGATAAAAATTGCTGATCGCCGCCATTAGTAGTAAAAAAAAAAATATTAATAAAAATGCCATAAAACTATCCCCTATTTTGTAGACGCTATAACTTTTGCGCAAACCAATCAATAAACGCTTATTGCAATTTTTTTACGAAAAATATGTAGAAGAATACGTATCGGCCTAAACTGAGGAAAACAATTGTTTGTTTTATATTTTTTGGGGGGATATTTATTACAGCAAAAAGTAAAAAATATGTTTTTTTTTTTAAATTGTCGCTCTATTTTTGTTTATAGCGCAAAAAATAAAAACCGCAGAGGTGATCAAAAACCACCAAAAGAAAGCTCTATTTGTGGGGAAAAAAAAGGATGCCAATTTTGTTTGGGAGCCACGTCGCACGACTGCGCAATTGTTAGTTAAAGCGACGCAGTGCCGAATCGCAAAAAGTGGCCCGGTCATTGACCAGCAAAATGGTCCGGGGCTGAAGTGGTTAAAAGTCAGCAGCTACAAAAAGTGTAGCTGCTGGCTTTTTTAATAAACATACACTTACCTGTTCCACGGTCCAGCGACGCGCCACCCGGAGCTTCGCTCCTCTCCCCCGCCGGTGCCTCCATTGTAACTGTGGGCACTCGGCTGTGACAGCTTTCGGCTTCACAGCCGGGCACTCACAGCCGTTTACACACACCTCTCCCCGTTCTTCAGCTCCTGTGACCGATCGCGGGACACCGGCGGCGATCGGGTCTATGGGTCCCGGGCGCGCGCCCCACGGCTGGGGATGTACAGGTACGTGCCTGTGCCCAGGCCGTGCCATTCTGCCGACGTAAATGTGCAGGAGGTGGTCCTTAAGTGGTTAACCACTTCCCTACCGGCCCATAGTAAAATGACGTCCACAAAGAACCTCTGCCGTTCAGAGTGGACGTCATATGACGTCCTGGGCTTTCCGGGTGGATATCTGAATGATGCCTGCAGCTAGAGGCATCATTCAGATATCCTTCTCTTGTGCCGGCGATTCTGCACAACGTAAGAACGATCATAGCGGCGGTTCCGCCGCTAGGTCGTTCTTACAGGCGGCGGGAGGGGACATCCCCCCCTCCTGCCGCCATCCGGTGCTTCTCCGGGCTCTCCCGTGCCATCGGGGGCCCGGAGAACGAATCGTCCGGCGCTCGCAGGAAGCATAGAGATGACTGGTGACCAGATGGTCACCAGTCATCTCTATGACCGTCGGAGGACCCGGGCGCGATGTGATGACGTCACGCCCGGGTCCCCGTAAGTAAACAAAGCCGCGATTGCGGCTGCTAAGCAACCACAAGCATGAGATCGGTGAATTTTTTTTCACCGATTTCATGCTTTCCAGCCTGGAGGAGAGATGTGGGGTCTTATTGACCTCGCATCTCTCCATAAAGAGTACCTGTTGCACACATTCTTATTACAAGGGATGTTTACATTCCTTGTAATAGGAATAAAAGTGATCAAAAAAATAAAAAAAAAAAAATAAAAGTGTAAAAAAAGAAATAAATATATGTAAAAAAAAAAAGAAATAAAATTTATTTTTTTAACGCTCCTGTCCCCGGTAGCTTGCACGCAGAAGCGAACGCACACGCAAGTCCCGCCGACATATGTAAACGCCGTTTAAACCACATATGTGAGGTATCGCCGCGTGCGTTAGAGTGCCAGCAACAATTCTAGCACTAGATCTCCTCTGTAAATCTAAACTGGTAACCTGTAAAAAATTTCAAATCGTTGCCTATGGAGATTTTTAAGTACCGAAGTTTGGCGCCATTCCATGAGTGTGCGCAATTTTAAAGCGTGACATGTTAGGTATCTATTTACTCGGTGTAACATCATATTTCATATTTTACAAAAAAATTGGGCTAACTTTACTGTTTTTTAATTTTTTTAATTCATGAAACAATTTTTTTCCCAAAAAAAGGCGTTTGAAAAATTATTGCGCAAATACCGTGCAAGATAAAAGGTTTCAATGACCGTCGTCTTATTCCCTAGGGTGTCTGCTAAAAAAACATATATAATGTTTGGGGGTTCTGCGTAATTTTCTAGCAAAAAAATTATGATTTGTACATGTAGGAGAGAAGTGCCAGAATAGGCCTGGTATGGAAGTGTGTATAACTGCCCTGTATGGAAGTGGTTAATGAGGTAAAATTCTATTCATCGTATAGATTAGAAGAATTTTGTGTGTATTATTTGTATAAGCACCCAAATGAAATTTTTAGATATTACTGGCAAGTACAAGATGGATATTGACTACATAGGAAATTGGATGTCTTGGATAGGTTTAACCGTAAAAGAGGCAAAGAAAGCCATTATATTTTATAGCTTTGACCCAAAAAGCATGCCTTTGGAGTTAAATTTATTTTAAGTGGCTCTGGAAAGCACTCTGTCATTGGATTTGACCTAGTTCCCCCTAGGATATGAAAAATAAGTATAAGAAGTAAATGTCATGAGTATCATTAAAGTGCACTGAAGACAAATCATCATAGGAAACTCCTATAACATGCTTTGGAAGATCTATAAAACATACCCTAGGTACAATTGTAGAATAACTATAGGGAATATCTGTGCTCAGGTTGGAAGCTGTGTATAAAACCAAAATGGGAAAGAAAGTATGCATGAAGAGACAAATGGCTCCTCATAAGTCAATTCTTAAGGAAACTTGGCGGAGGAATGCAAACTTTCCTTCATACATCTGAAGACAGGGGCATGTGAATTAGAACAGGTAAAATCTTCATATCTGCTGACTTGCAAGAAGACAATTGGGGCCGATGGAGAAAATGCAGTACATATACAGTAAGTCATAGCCCACCAGTCCAGCCGACTAGAACAAGAGCAGGACGCAGATGACAAAATTCGCAGTCGGGGGGGGGGGGGGGGCGTGTATGGCGATTGGGATGGCGAGTGGGGGCAGATGACCTTATATCTGGTAAAAATAAAACTGTTTTAAATTTTAAATCTGTTTGGCTTTATGCATACTGGGCTTAAAAAAACGCCATTTGAATGGAATGCGAAATTAGTGCTTGCACTACTTTTAAAAACATACTGTGCCAAATGGTTTAGTTCTGCAGTATGAAGCAATTTGATGCCAGCAAACGCATTGCATTCGGCATTTGGGGTGGCGTTTATGTATTGGAACCTGTATGCAGAATGCAAAGGCAGTGCTTCACCTGTGGTGTAGGAAGTGCGCACGGAACATGCCTTTTCCACACTGAGTTCTGGAGTGAACCAGCCCTGAAACGCAAGCAATTCAGGTCCCATAGCAAAAATTGTGAGGAACATTCCCTGAAATTCATAAAGACTGGCGCAGGCAGATTTTGCAAAAGTGTGTCTCATGCATTCCAATAGTGGTGAAGAATTCACCAAATTCATATACCTGTACTTTAATTTGGCTCACGCTGCTCCACTTTTAGAATGCAAAAGAGACACTTTTGTAAAATCTGGCTGAGCCAGTTTTCCTCTCTGTACACCAAAAGAAAGTTAGTCTTAATTTAGCTCCACTTTTACATTTGGCACCTTCACTGCGACACAATGTAAAAACTGTCACATTCAATGCTACAAAATGTAAAGGTTTAGGGGGGCGGAGTAACATCATGGCGCCGTAAGGACTCAGGGCGCCAGCAGCAGCTCCATGTCTCTCTCCAGGCGGCCCAGATAAGGAGGTTTAGGAAACTAAAATTGCCCTGAAACACCGCTAATCTCCACTGAAATTGTCCCACTGAGATTACCTGGTCCGACGGGTGGCGTGGGTGGCTGTGTGCGGTGGAGACCGGCCAGGGGAGATCCCGGTGCTCTCTGTGCAGATCGGAGGATGGGTCTGCATGCCTCCATCCAGTGAGCCTTACGTGACTGGATATCAGACGGAGTGACGCAGGAGAGCGAGGAGGTGAGAGCAGAGGGAGCGTGAGCACCGTGAGCACTGTAAGAGGATTCGACGTGTGCCGCTCCGTGCCGCTCCAGAAGCCAGCTCCAGACGCCAGCGTGGATGCCAAGCCCTGCACTGCTGTGAGTGGGTCGGAAAGGAAACTGGGGCTATAGGAGCCCGATAGACACTCGCAGACGGCCAGCTGAGCGGTCAGCTCTCGTTTTAGGTCAGCCCCCCTGCATGCCTCCATCAGAACGGATGAAGGGCTCTCCCCCAACTGTCGGCTTGTGGAATCTCTAGGAATAAGAGGGGAGGTGAGTGAAAAGCCTAGACGCTGTGAAGCTGAGAAGGCAGTGATGGTAAATTGAACAAGATGGCTCTGGGGCTCAAACTGACTTGAACTGACTTGAATCAATATCCGGGTGATACTTTGCTGCCCTGCTAAAGGGGGTCTATTGGGCTGATACTCTGCTGTCATGCTAAAGGGAGTGTGCTGATATAGGCTGGCTACAATTTTCATACAATTTTATATAAATGTATATTTAAGAATGCCCAGATATATATAGAGTGCTGGAAAAAAAAAAAAAAGGGGAGAGAAGAGATCTGGTCCAAGGGGCCACAGGACTGTTATAATTAAATTAAACAAAGGCTTCAATATATGAGAGACAAAGTGAGAGAAACAGCAGCCCCACAGATACTGGCTCAACCTGAATTCCTTTGGGTGGTTTGGACTCAAGCCCTCGGAGGTCCCAGTCTCGGCCCCAGTTGTAATTGATAAGGAACTAATTTTTAGCACACACTGAGGCAGTGTATCAGCCGGGGAGGGGCAGTGAGCCTATCATTGAACACTATTAAAACTCCCATAAATAGGCTTTGGACAAAAGGGTAAAGATGGTGCGAAAGGCCCCAAAAAATGCGCAGGGGGGGGTGTTCTGGCCGCAGCACAATGAGGTCATACCTTGTGACTGAAGGACTAGATCGGGCACCGGTCAGCCCCAAAGGAGATGGTGACAATGGCATACCCAGGACCCCCGAGACACCAGTTAAAAATAAAGGACAAACCGAGGGGGGGACTCCAGGGAGAGAGAAGGAGAAAAACAAGGATCAATCCCCTGCTGTAAAAAGCCAAAGTAAAGTAGTAAAAACCCCGGAGTATCAACAAATACAATCTAGCTGGCCCCCTGACACTTCCCTTGGAGACACCCAAGTTCCACCAACTAGGCAGGATATGATGGACATGTCAGAAATGATACTACGCCTAGAAAGAACTATCAAAGGTGAAATGGGTGCAACGAGAAGAGACATCCAGAGTGTGTTACAGAGAGTTGAAGGGATAGAGGAACAATTAGAGGAACATAGAAATGCAATAACGGAATTAAGAGATAGAGCTGACATGGACTGGATAGAAATAAGAAATGCTCGCTATAAATTAGAGGATCAAGAGAATCGCAGCAGACGAAAAAACCTGCGCATAAAAGGCCTCCCAGAAGAAGTTAAAGACATAGAACTGGGGGAGGTGCTTAGAGGGATATTCAACACAGCTCTAAAAAGGGAGGCGACAGCCCCTATGCATTTTGAACGGGTCCACAGAATACAAAAATCTTATAACACACAAAGAGACCTACCAAGGGACACTATAGTCAGATTCCTAGAATATAATCAAAAAGAACTGGTATCTCAAACTACAAGGAATTCGGCTACTATGGAGTACAAAGGGGTCAAGCTACTCTTTTTTTCAGATCTCTCGGCAGAGACACTAGCACGAAAGAGGGCGCTGAAGCCACTAACCAGTCATCTACAATCAAAGGACATACCGTATAGATGGGGCTTCCCAGCCTGCCTGTCGGTTAAGAATATGGGGATTTCAGCAGTTATCCGTTTCCCTGAAGATGTAAAAGAATTTTGCAAAAAGCTGAATATTCAGCCAATGCAAATAGACAACTGGGAAAAGAGGCCTCCAGCTTGGAGAAGATGGAGGGAACAGGAATGGAATAGGGCATAGACTACTTAGGCCTATGTGGGCCAAAGAGAGATCTCTCTAGAGTTCTGGGATGGGGGGAGGAGGGGGGGGAATGGGAGGGTGGGGGACAGGGATGGCTGGTTATCAGGTATCTGGGAGGACTGCCCCCTACTATCTGATCTTCCGCTTTATCCTCTCCCTTTGTAACATTAGTTAGCAGTAAGGCCAACACCTAGAGGGAGAATAGGAGATGTCGCCTGGGGAGGGGGTAAATAGGAGCTGCTATGCTGTCTGGGACCAGGAGCCGTTCCGATTCTGTGGACGGGGCCTGGAAATTGGGGGGTCATAGTAGACGTCCCGAGGAAAGGCTCTCTCGGCAAGCGGCCTGGATGGGCACTGACCGAGTGAGTCTTAGCATTGAGGTTCAATGCGTTGGGGGGGGGGGGGGGGGGGGGGGGGGGGGGGGGTATATGTTTTTTATGTGGTCTCGAGGTACCCTGATTAAGATTTTTTTGTCAACAAATATGAGTTTGAAGTTGAACCAGGAATGTGGTTTGGTTGTTTTACAGTTGGAGAAAAGGCCCGGAGTCTCTCATGTCCTGTGGGGATATGATTTCCGAACCTCATTAAGGGGTAAAAAAGTGAAGTATAATAAATGGGTGCTTTAAAAATGGTTACGTACAATGTACGAGGGTTAAATAACCCCAGTAAGTGGTATCAGGTACTACAGGAGATGAAGAGATTCTCGGCCAACATAGTGTTCCTCCAGGAAACTCGCCTAAAAATAACATCAAAAACTAGATTAAATTCAAAGGAATTCCCTACATGGATTCATAGCTATTCCCCTAATAAAAGAGCAAAGGGAGTTGCAATAGGGTTTGATAGAAACACACGGTTCTCCCTAGAAGCTACAGAAATAGACCCCGATGGAAGATACTCGTTTGTCAAGGGTACTATTTTGAACATGAGATACACATTGGTAAATGTGTATTGTCCTAATGTAAGGCCGGCTGTCTACCTGAGAAAAATTCTGAATAGATTAGAATGTTTTAGAGAAGGTATGGTGATCCTGGCAGGCGACCTAAACTTTGTATTTGATTCACTATTAGATACCCAACCCATCTCATTGAGATCGGAGGGGAAATATCTTAAAAAGGTTAAACATAAATTACATCAAATGCAAATGGTGGAAGCCTGGAGAATCCTCCATCCAAAAGTTAAGGACTACACATATTTCTCAGTAGTCCATGGGTCATATTCAAGAATCGACCATGTCTTACTAGATCATCGGCTGCTTGAAGGACTGATAAGGATGGAAATAAAATCTATAACACTGTCTGACCATGCCCCAGTGGTAATGTCTTTAGATTCAGGGGAGATCCCGGCTGGATATCCAGTGTGGAGATTAGACGAGTCCCTAATAAATATCAAGATAGCCGATGATCTAGAAAAGGACATGAGTATATTCTTCAAAGAAAATGATATTGAAAACATCGCACCAGCCACGCTCTGGGAAACGCACAAGGCATTTGTAAGAGGGAGGTTGATTGCAGAAAAGGTCAAGAGGAGGAAGATTAGGCAGATACGGAAACAAACACTACTAGAAGAAATCCAGGCTCTTGAACGGGAGCATAAAGTAGTACAGGAAGAGCAGGTCCTAAGGGTTCTAACTAGTAAGAGAGAAGAGCTCCGTGACCTCCTTGAGCAGGAAACGAAATGGATTTTCAATGATGTGAACAACAAATTTTATGTCCTTGGTAATAAACCGGGGAGACTGTTAGCAAGGACCATAAAACCAAGAAACACACAGAACTCTATCCTGAAAATAAAAGATAGAAATGGAGAAATGAGACATTCTACTAGTGAGATAACTAAAATATTCTATGAATATTACCAAAACCTATACAATGTTAACAAGGGGCAAGGGGATACAGAAGTCCAGAATAGAAGAGAAAAAATTAAACAATATCTAGAAAAGGTTAAGACCCCTGGCCTAGCAGAGGAAGTAATAAGTGATCTAGAAAAAGAAATAACAAAAGAGGAAATAAGTCAAGTGATCAGGAGTATCAAAATGGGGAAGAGCCCCGGCCCTGACGGGTTTACATCATTATATTATAAAAGGTTTGGGGGGATACTAGTGCCATTTTTCCAGAAGTACATGAACTCAATAGGGGGGGGCATGGTAATGCGTAAGGAGGCCCTGAATGCTCACATAACTCTGATAGGGAAGGAAGATAAGGACCCCGCCTTGTGTGCCAGTTATAGGCCGATATCTTTAATAAACGTGGACATAAAAATGTATTCAAAAATTCTCGCTGAGAGAATAAGACCGCTCTTGATAGGCCTTATAGATAATGACCAAGCGGGGTTTGTGCCTGGGAGAGAAACGAGAGAAAACATTCTAAGAGTTATATTTCTGTTACAGAAAGCCAAAAAGAACAAAGAACCAGTAGTATTCCTGTCATTAGATGCCGAAAAGGCGTTTGACAGGCTGGAATGGGAATTTATGCTAGCAAACTTATCCCATATAGGATTTGGCCCAAGTATGCTCAGGTGGATAGGGGCTCTTTATTCTGGCCCCTCTGCTCAGGTGAGGGTGAATGGCACCCTCTCGGACAGCTTTTCACTTGGTAATGGGACCCGGCAGGGGTGTCCGCTTTCGCCTCTCCTATTCGTCCTATCATTGGAGCCTTTATTGGAAACAATACGGATGAACCAGGAAATAGAAGGGATAAAATTGGAGAGAAGGGAGCATAAGATATCCACATTCGTGGATGACATGATGTTATTCGTATCTAACCCCAGGGAGACACTGCCCAAAATAATGTGGGAATATGAACAGTACGGTGAGATTTCTAACCTTAAAATTAATAAAGATAAAACGGAGATACTAAGTATGTCATTAAGCCCACAGGATCGCAGGGAACTTGAGGGGCTCTATCCATTCAAATGGAAGCAGAGGAGGATGAAATATTTAGGTATATACTTGTCCAGCATGGAAAGATATTTCTATGAAGACAATTATATACTATTATTGAACAAAGTAAAATCAGATTTAAAAGGATATAGTATAGACAGAGTATCATGGTGGGGAAGGGTGAGTACTATAAAAATGATGATTTTGCCGAAAGTTCTTTATATTTTTCAAACACTTCCGATAAAAATTCCAGAAATATATTTTAAAATCCTGGATAAGATAATAGGAGGTTTCATATGGAGGGGGAAAAAGCCGCGTATAGCAGTGGAGACTCTGATTAGATCTAAAGAGGAAGGAGGAATACAGCTGCCGGACTTCAGAAGGTACTATGAGGTGGCAGTACTGAGGAGGATTACAGATTGGGCGCAGGGTGAGGGTGGAAGCAAAAAAAAGTGGGTAGAAGTCGAAGAAAGTTTAAGTAAAAAAGAGCTGGGAAATATAATATGGGTACCGAGGCAATATAGAGGATTACCCCTGGATATTCCTGTAATAACAAAAGAAACTTTTAGAATATGGGATAAGGTCTAAGAAAAATAAATTGCCCTATAATAGTCCGCTGCTGCCACTTACAGGTACGGATTTCTTTCCGCCTGGCAAGGAGGGGGGATTATACCGGAGGTGGGCAACTTCAGACACTTTAAGATTGAAGGATATAATAAAAGGAAATGAAGTGTGTCCGGTGGGAGAACTTCAAGAGAAATATGGACAGTACCCAGGAGATAGGTGGAGACACAGACAAGTCCAACATTTTGTTGGCACTTTGTCGAAGCCCTTGCGAGCTATGAATGAACTAAATCAATGGGAAAAACTTATGACCCAAGGAGAACCTGGGAAAGGGGGAATATCAAGTCTTTACAAGATGTTGACAACCAAGATAGAGTTGGGGAAATTGAAAATGATAGAAAGCTGGGAAATAGAACTTAATCAAACTATATCCAATAAGAAGAAGAGACAGGTGCTAGAATACGTCCAGGCTACAACGATGGATGCAAAAGTAAAAGAAACCAATTATAAGCTACTTACTAAATGGTACTACGTACCAATTAAACTGCACAGAATGAATAGTGAGGCGTCCCCCTTATGCTGGAGGGAGTGCGGGATGGAGGGAACTCATGCCCACATATGGTGGCAATGCCCCCTCATACAGGTATACTGGCGGGAGATACTAGGTCTGATAAAAAAAATCAGTGGATATGAGATAAGATATGATCCATGGGAATGTTTGTTCCACACTACGAGTATGTCCAGGAAAAAGTATAGAGGTTCCTTGGTCCCGTTCCTACTGAACGGAGCCAAGGCACTAATACCTTGGAACTGGAGGGAAAAAAGAGTACCCTCGATAGGGGAATGGCTCCAAGAAATTGATAAAATGAGAGTGATGGAGGAGCTGTGGTCCTTTCAGGTAGAGTCTGGGCCAAGATATGAAACGACCTGGAGGGGATGGAGGGATTTCAGAGCTAGGGGGAGGGAGGGGGGAGATGAGGAGGGAGAGAATGGAGGGGAATAGAGGAGACCGTTGGTGGGAATCCTTCTAGAGTCCCCTACTCTCCTCGCGTTTGTTTGTTTTTTTTCTTCTCTCTTTATCGGTGGTGGGGGTCTATATTTCAAACGTGGGTAATATGCACAATAGGGGGAAATTATAGCCCCTATAACAGAATGTTCTTTTTGCCTCTATTTTTTTTTTTTTGTTGTTTTCCTCACAACATAGGGGTAATTGTTTTATTCCCCTTCTGACTATGGGTTTTTTTGGTTTTTTTTTTCTCTCTCTTTTCTTCCTTCCTTCTTATTTTTTGTACACTTAAGTAAATACACAATAAGGGGAATTAACCCCTACACTTTTCACTATATTCAAGATGGACTCAGTGTCTTCCTTCTTTTTTTTTTTTTTTTTTCACAACTCCTTCTTGTTTTCGTATACTTAAGTAAATACACAATAAGGGGAATTAACCCCTATATTTTTCACTATATTTTAGAGGGACTCTGTCTTTCTTCTCTTTTTTTTACAACTCCCCTCCTGGTTTTGTACACTCATGTAAATACACAATAAGGGGAATTAACCCCTATATTTCTCACTATATTCTAGTAGGACTTAGTGTCTTTTTTTTTCTCACAACTCCTTCTTGTTTTTGTATACTTAAGTAAATACACAATTAGGGGAAATAACCCCTATATCTTTCACTATATTTTAGAGGGACTTAGTGTCTTTCTTCTTTTTTTTTTTTTACAACCCCTTCCTGGTTTTGTACACACAAGTAAATACACAATAAGGGGAATTAACCCCTACACTTCTCACTATATTCTAGTAGGACTTAGTGTTTTTCTTGTTCTTTTTTTTCTTCACAACACAGGGGAAAGTGTCGTCTTTTTCTTAGTTTTATTCTCCTTTCTAAGGGGTAGTTCAATTTTTCTTTTCTTTTTTTTTTTTTTTCCTCTCTCTCTCTTCTCTCTCTCTCTCTCTCTCTCTCTCTCTCTCTCTCTCTCTCTCTCTCTCTCTCTCTCTCTTTTACATGTCCTCCCCCCCTCCATTCACTGTAGGTATAGGTAGTGCGGCCCTATCTCTGGGTATCTCCCATGGAGAGTGGAAAGGGAAGGATTGGCCCTGGAGTGGAATGATGGAGAAATCCAGGAGTAGTACGTAGTATTGGTAGAAGAAGATACAGTTTTTAATATCTTTTTCAATGAAAAGGGTACATTTTGAGACCATATATGTCAGTCTGTATATTGATTTTATGTTGTATTAATTGTACTGTTTTGTAAAAAAATGAATAAAAGATTTTGGAAAAAAAAAAAAAAAATGTAAAGGTTTATTAAGGCTTGGTTCACACCTAAACTGCCCATGAATCGCACAGGAACGCTTTGCATCTCTGTTCTCCATTTCAGGGACAGATCTTTGCCTGGATTTGGCCCTGGCACAAAGCCAAAGATGCACAGCGTTTCAGTGCAGTGCTCTCCGCAGCCACCCCGGAGATATGTGAACTGGCTTCATAGAAAGCTGGTCACATTGTCCAATTCACATAGGTGTGAACCCAGTCTAAATGTGACACAATGCAAAAGTGTGCATTTTAGAGCTACCTACATTTTGTGCACAAGTTGCTGTCAGAACCAGAAGTGTCGCAAATGCTTTATGAATTTGATGCAATACATTACCAAGAAGGATTAACGCCAGAAAAGTGGCGCAGCACTTTATTAAATTATGTTTAATATTGTCTTTTGAAACTCCCCGCTCTTATTCTTTTGGCAAAAGATTACTTGGTCACGCATTTAGAATTTCCATGGTCGATCTGTATTTTCTCATATTTATTTCATTTATTTTAAAGCAGTATTAAACCCAAAAGCAAACATTCATTATACTGTAGCTTAACAATTCATAGATGTGATGGCTGTATTAGGCTTTTAGGCTTTCTTCTATTTTCATCTGGTGATCCAGTCAGCAAGTCTGTTTTTTTTTTTCAATCTTTGCAGCAGAATGTATCAGTTTACATGGCTGAGACAAACCATCTAACACCAGCAGGGGTGATTAAAATGAAAATACATTTTGGTAAATTTTATTTATTCATGCAAAACCTTTGTCCCAAAAGATTTTAATTTTTTTTTGCTGTAACTGATTAGAGTGTAAGCTGGAGTTTGGCTTCAATTTGTTAGTGCATCTAATACTATCAATACATGTAACACACACACACACACACACACACACACACACACACACACACACACACACACACACACACACTCTCACTCTCTCTCTCTCTCTCTCTCTCTCTCTCTCTCTCTCTCTCTCTCTCTCTCTCACAGACAGTGCTGCTGTCTGCTATGCCTCCTGCAGAGTTGTGTCTCACTAATATAAGAGGTGTGTTACTTGCCAGACTATCAGGGGAAATCAGAAGGAAAATGGCCACAGAATGAAAAAAGGGGTCACATTATGGGGCTACTTTCCTGAGATTGCGGCCTCCCTAGCCCAAATCATAATACGGTTAGTAAGGTAGCATGGTTTAGCTTAGGCGGTGCCTGCCCCTTTTAAGGGGCTAGAATAGAGCTAGGCAGGAAGAGCCAATAGGGGTCCAGGAAAAATTCAGGAAGTGTTGGGATGGGCTATAAAAGGGCCAGCAGGTGCGGGGGTTCTTCCTCTTTCCCGGTGGACAGCAAGAAGAAATTGTGAGATCTGGGAATTGCAGTTCTTTCCTACCTGATGGAAGCCTTAGTGATGCAGCTGTTGGAGAATGCGGGCAGCTCAGGAGGAAAGGCATGGCTGAGGCACTGCTTAGCGTCAGCTCCGAAAGGAAGAGGCATGGCTTATGGAGAAAGAGGGTGGCGACCAGACTGATGACATTGGTACAGGGCGGAGAGTATCTGAACCCGCCCTGTGTGTTAGAGCAAGGAGGAGCGTGCCTCCCGAGCCTTAAGGTTGGGCTACGGAAGAAGCCGAAGAGGCTCGTATGCCACAGGAGCAGTCAGGGGAAGATGGAGGCGGCGTGACATCACAGGGCCGCCGCGGTGGCCAGAAGAAGCGGACCTGTTCGCAGTCGCCAGCTAGAAGAAGCGGCCGGCGTGGCCAGCCCCAGCAGACCGCACCGGACACAAGGGGAAGACAGACTGTGGTGCAGTCTCCCAGGCAGCAGCTTGCATCATCACAGCAAGGCACCCAGAGAGCAGAGGCGCCACAGCAGGTGCCAGGCTCACAGGCACTACAAGTACAAGACCCTTCTGTGCTGCTGGAGCACGTGGCTGAGCAGCAAGTATTGCAGCCTCCAGCAGGTGGCGAGTTAAACCAGTTGAATGTGTTATCTGGTCTAGTGGGTTTACTGTCCTCTTTGATTAAGTCTCTGTCTAAAGTGTCAGCCCCTGCTGTGTCTACAGCTTCACTGGTCTCTATGCCAGTGAATCCTTCTCTTTCTTCTGCTCTACCTGTCAGTTTTTCCTCTCAGCAAAGTAATATGTTGAATGACGGTTTACAGCTTGACAGGTTAGCTCCTGAGTCATTACATGCCAGAGTCAATGTACCTGAGACATATATGAAAGATGTCATGCCTTGCGAGATGTCCTCTTTAGGATATCATTTTAATGCTGCTATTAAGGAAAAAAATTGGAAAGGGGAATATGTAGACATTCTTTCTCTCCTGCCTGCTCACAAGGACTTTTTGGTTAGAGCAGACACGAGGGGTCATGTGAGAGGTGAGGAGGAGAGACGTAGGTTGATCCCCAGGTCCTTTAATAATTGGCTGCAAGCCTTTTGCATTTATTCTGGCATAATGGCGGAGAAGCACCCTGAAACGTGTGGGGGGCTTTTCCAACATCTGGATCATATCCTAGAGGCATACAAACATTTTGGTGGCCTGGGGTGGTTTTATAATGTCGAATCCTTTCATCAGAAACTGTCTATTCACCCGTCACGTGGGGTATGAAAGACGTGGGCCTGTGGATCAATCTGATATTGCCACAGAAGCCAGTAGCACCTAAGCAGCCTGCGGTTAACCCTTCCACGGCTGCCTTTAGAAAAGGCTGCTGTTTTGCATTTAATGACACTTAATGCCGCTGGAATAATTCATGCAAATACAAGCATGAATTTTCAGTCTGCGCGGGGGCGCACCTGGCGGCAAAATGTTTTAGAAGAAATGCAGCTGCAGGTCCTAGTCAGGCACAGCATATTTTTTCCAAAAGCCTGCACGCCAGTGAGGCTGAAAAGAATGCGCCCGTGGCTGGACATCTACCCAAACAGGGAGAAGGCTTGTTTGCTTAGTGAGGGGTTTGATTGATTTAATGGATTTATAATGCGCCAAATACTGGCCCATCAAGGCAGTGTCTAGAGGGTTTGCTCAAGGTTTTCCGCTACCTTCTTTTTCAGGAGACGGGTGTAAATTGGTGAGGATTTTGAAATCTGTAGGCCAGTTTCCCATGGTGGTAAGGGATAAGTTATGTAAAGAATTAAGGGAAGGAAGGATTGTGGGTCCTTTTGTGTACCCCCATTTTTAGTAGTTTTCGAATTTCCCCTTTAGGAGTAGTGCCCAAACGCGAACCTAATGGATTTCGTATTATACACCATCTATCCTTTCCTAAAGGTGATTCATTGAACGATGATATTGATGGGAATCTGTGCTCGGTGTCCTACGCTACTTTCGAAGAAGCAATTGGTAAGATCAGGTTGTTTGGCTCGGGTGCATTGTTGGCAAAGGCTGACATAAAATCAGCGTTTCGGCTCTTGCCAGTTTCCCCAGCAGCCTTTAATTCATTGGGTTTTTATTTTGAAGGACAGTATTTTTTTATATGTCTCCCAATGGGATATTCTCTGTCTTGCTCGTACTTTGAATCATTTTCCACTTTCCTTCCCTGGGTTCTGGGCATTTGGTCTGGA
The DNA here is from genome assembly GCF_905171775.1 of Rana temporaria. Classification (NCBI taxonomy): domain Eukaryota; kingdom Metazoa; phylum Chordata; class Amphibia; order Anura; family Ranidae; genus Rana; species Rana temporaria. Next base: position 277,997,290 of record NC_053493.1, read on the forward strand.
TCTGATGGTATAGTGCACTATTTAGATGGTTTTTTATTCGTTGGTCCAGCAGATTCTGGACTTTGTTCAGATTTGTTGGCAGCATTTCAAGCGATGTCTGTCTCTTGATTTTGGTGTCCCTTTGGCTGAAGAAAAGACTTGCTTGCCCAGCACGACTTTGGAATTTTTAGGCATCGAGATAGATACCTGTAGGGTGGAATTTCGGTTGCCAGTGGCGAAGTTGAATAAATTGAAGTGGTTAATCATGTCAGTGTTGCAAAAGAAGATGATGTGTCTGAAGGAGATGCAGTCGCTCTTTGGTGTCCTGGCATTTGCGTGTAGAATCATGCCAGTTGGCAGGATTTTTTCACGCCGGCTTTACTTGGCTATATCTGGTTTGAAATCTCCATTGGATCATGTCAAAATAACTACCCCTATTAAAGAGCATTTGAGAGTTTGGTCCAGTTTTCTTGACTGTTTTATAATGGCAAGTCATTTTTTCAGGCTGAATTTGTTGTAGCACAGGATTTTTATTTGTTCACGGATGCGGCTGACTCTAAAGGCGTTGGTGCCATCTCGAGAACGCATTGGTGCTGTGAAGCCTGGGTGTGTTCTGGAGCTACCAAGAACGTGGTAGTGCTTGAACTGTTTTCAATCTTGGTGGCTTTGGAGTTGTGGGGCCCAGAGTTTGCTAATAGGCATATCTTGGTGGAAACTGATAACAAGGGTGTGTTGTATGCAGTGAACTGTCTCTCGTCTAGTTCTGGGTCTTCAGATGCCTTAAATTCAACATCTGGTTAAAGGCCAAGTATGTTCCGAGGATATTGAATAACATAGCTGATTCTCTATCTCGTTTTCAGGTGGAGTGTTTTCAGCTTTTGCTTCCGGAGGCGGACACAGATGGCACACCGTGCCCGGCCCATCTGTGGGAGATGATCTGAGTGCAGTGACGGATGCTATTAGGGGCTCCTTGGCTCCTAAGACTTGGACAAATTACTCCGCAGCTTGGAGCAGTTGGTTAGCCTTTACTATTACTGAAAGTTTTCAGTTTAATAGGCCTTCCGAGGGCGCTATTTGGGCTTTTTTGTCCAGTTTAATGCGGCGGCGTTTTTCAAGTAGCCATGTGACAAAAATGTTGGCCGGCATTTCATTTTTCTTCTGTTTATTGGGTCTGAAGTCTTGTACTTCTTCTTTTTCTGTGAAACAGGTGCTGAAGGGGTACAAGAGATTGACTTTCGTCACAGATGACAGAAGGCCAATTTCTTTTGACATTCTCAGTGGCCTTTGCAGGGTTACAGACAGTTGTGTGCTTTTTGTTCTTATGAAGCCTTATTATTTTGGACAGCTTTTGCGCTTGCCTTTTTTGGGGCGTTCCGCATCTCGGAATTAGTACCGGCTAATAAGCAGGGTGTTTCCAGGATTCATTTCGATCAGGTGTTGGTGGATCAGTCGGGTGTTCATATTTGGTTATGGCATTCTAAAACGGATCAATATGGTAAGGGTAGATGGGTTCATTTACGGGAGCATGATGATGGATACATGTGCCCAGTGGCCTTAGTAAAAGAGTTCCTGGGGCCCCTTACAAAGTATCAATTTGATGCAGTCCTAAAGAATAGCTTGGATAGTATGTGATTAACTTCAGGTTTTCCTCCTACTCCTTTTGTATAGGCGCAGCCTCGGAGGCGGCCCGGTTGGGATTCCTGGAATCTGATATTAAAGCAATGGGGAGGTGGAAGTCTAAATTTTTTAAGTTATATGTTCGTACTAATTTGTTTAAATTTTAGGTACCCAGCGCACAGTTTGGATTCTGGGGCACTCATTTATTTATTGGGCGCAAAAAAGAGCTGCTCAACTCAACTATTCAACAAATTTATCCCTGCACCCGGATTATTTTTGGTTGTTTTGGAAAGGCATAAGAGGCCTTCAGTGGTTTCAACTGAACTTTCATTTAACCAGGTTATGTCACGAATGGCCGTTGCCATCTATCTCGGTAATTCACTTGGGAGGTAATGATGTGGGGAACGTTAAAACATTTAATTTGCTGTTCATGGTCAAGCGAGATTTGCATCGCTTTAGTACAACTTTCCCAGGTACAACGATAGTATTTTCTGAGGTGGTTCCCTTATCTTTCATGGCTCTCCTCTGCACAGAGGAGGGTCATGGAAAAAATGAGGAAAAGAGTCAATAGGGCTCTTGAAAAATTCATGCCACAGGTGGGGGTCCACTTATCGGAAGTGGGTATTGATATATTTAATTTGGGTTACTTAATTTGGGTTTGCAGAACTTTTTTGAGTAGGCCGTGACGCTTGGGGTGGGTGGGGCTTGATGCTCAAGTCTGGAGTGTGGGGACTGTTATTTATATTTGAAGTTGAGCTACTGCTCAAGTTCTGATAACTGAGCAGGTAGAAATATGTTAATTGAATGTTTATGAAGTTTTGAGTGATAATAAAGATTTATGGAAAAATTATTTGTGAAAAACCAAAAGGTGTCGCGGCCAAGTTTTTGCCAAAATAAATTGTTTAAATTATTTATTTAATTATTTGTATCTGGGAAGTTTGGTCGGGGCAGGTGCAGCCTGCAATCTCAAAGAAAACTGATGCAGTCACCACATCTAATAATTGGTAAGCTGCAAAAAAAACATTTTTGGTTTTGGGTTTAAATTCGTTGTAAAGGTAATTGTTTTTTCACCTTAATGCATCCTATGCATTAAGGTGAAAAAAACATCCGACAGTACCGCCCCCCCCCCCTTCCCCCGAGCCCCTGTTTTACTTACCTGACCCCTCGAAAGTCCCGCGCTCGCCCCCGTCATTCTCCTCGGTTCTCAGCCTGGTCGTTGATTGGCTACACTGGATGGATTGAAAGCAGCGCAGCCATTAGCTGGCGCTGCTGTCAATCAAATCCAATGATGCGGCGCACCGGGGGCGGGGCCAAGTGGTACAGATATGGCCACCGCTGTATCACGGGACCGCGCCCGCAAGAGCTTTCTGCCATCCGAGCTCGCTCGCATAAAGGTGGAAAGCTCTTGCGGGGGGAGGGGGGGGTCGAGACAGCCGCCGAGGACACCAGAAGATCAGGTTCGGGGACACGCTGTGCAAAACAAGCTGCACAGTGGAGGTAAGTATAACCTGATAGTTATTTAAAAAAAAATCTTTACTGATCCTTTAATACCGCTTTAATAGTTCTTTCACTGCAGAGTCTTTTCCAGTAATTTGTTGCATGTATTATTATTATTATTATCATTTTTTTTTTTTATCAGCCTGCAAAACGAATGGATTCCCCCATCCACATAGTTGAGGTTGGTGGGGGAATCCTCCCTAGTGGGCTTTTCTACTCTGAAAGAGGGACTCCTCTGCTGTCAGAATACACTGATCAGCACTACTGCCATTTGGCTGGAGCGCTGATCGACCAAAAGTTTTCCTTTTCTATTCAGGAGGAGTCGATCATTGGAGTCAAAACACCTAGTACAGATTCCAATATATAGGTGGATGCTAGGGAGTCAAACCACTATTTTCTTTAATGTTTTGGGGACTCTGTCAGTGAGATCAATGTATAAATGTTTCCGGCTCTTCTCTGTTTGAAAGTCACATTTTTCCTACTGTATTCGAAGTATTGTAATACACCAGGTATATCACACAAAGGAAACAATACAAAGAGAACATGATACTGTTTAACACAAGTATATGGTACAACAGGCACCTATCAGGAATATTAAATGTTGGGGTTGCATATTCTTTTACTTGTAGATGTTGCCTCTGGTGTTGCTGAGACATCTAAGACAATGTTAGACCAATGAGAACTATCTGAAACTGAAATATTCATTTGGGTAGTTCAGATCCGCAGGCTGTTCTTTTATTGTTTTAATAAATATTGTGCTGGGACTGCACAGCAGAATATTCATTAATACAATGACAGGGCCAGGAGAAAGTGATCAGTCACTTTAGCTTATTATGGGATGTCAAAGAGCAAATTAACTCATGGAACATTTGAACCATTGCTTGTAGTAACCAATCACCTGTGAACTCATGGCAAGATGATGTAATACATGTGATTTTTTTTTTTTTTTTTATAGACAGGGTCATGAAATACTTTGCTGTCAGCACATATCTACATTTTTAAACAAATTTGTTTTCCTAAATGATGGAGCTGAAAGTGACACGTAAGACACATAAGAATACTAACCTGAATTAATAATGTCATTATTATGCAGAGACAAGGGAAGCTTGCAAAAGAATGCTGTATGTGTAAAGCTGGTCACACATATTACATTTGATTCCTCTGCCTGTTTAAAGCAGTAGAAAACGACCAAAAAAAGGAAAAAATTGATCCTCTGCAGATTTTTATTATAAATTGCTACTATGCGCTGCATACAGACTTCACAGATTTACTGTACATGCAAATAGAGCCCTCCAGCACATCACTGTCATTGTTCCCCTGCCACTTCCATCTTCACCCGGTCTTTCTTCTAGGTTTGCGGGCTCCAGTTGCTTGAATGGCTGGGGCCGCGGTGCTGTATGCCCTGAATACAGAGCATCACTTTGCATGTGCAGGTGATGTCATTGGCTATTGCCGATGTCAATATCTCTTTAACGGTGCACTGTAGGCTTACCTATAGATACAAGTATAAATACAGACTTTGCTATCGTTTTAAGGTTCAGGCCCCGTTCACACTTAGTGATTTGGAATCCTCTGTCCAGCACTTTTTGGAAAGAGATTCCAATCTGTCCTCTGTTCAAAATTTGCCCCCAGTCTGGCTAACCTCTTCATGGGAAAATGGGAGGAGGACGTCGTCTACGCCAACCGCAGACCCGAATTGGTCTTATGGGTGAAGTATATTGACGACGTCCTCCTCCTATGGAGGGGATCAAAGGAATCCTTGGATGCCTATATGGAGTTTTTAAACGTCAATGATAGGGGGATCAAATTTAAATATGAGGCTGATCAGAACAGTATCAACTTCTTGGACTTACAGATACGTGTGGAGGTGTGACCTCCACATACTTTACATCCACAGACAGAAATGCCTTTATTCCTCGTGACAGCTGCCATCATCAGGCTTGGCTGGATTCAGTCCCTAGGAGTCAGTACATGCGCTTGAGGCGGAATTGTAGTAAGTTGGACTATGGTGAACAGACACTGATTTCTAGAGAAGGGGTATCTTGCTGAGGACCTGCTTCGACAAGCACAGGAAATAGAAAAAATTGATAGAAGCTTGCTATTGATGGATAAACAGAATACAGTGGAAGTTCAAAGTAAATTTGTGTGGCCCTTTGTTACAGGTTATTCTAGCCAGCATTTTGTGATTAAAAAGCTGATTCGTAAGCATTGGCATCTTATCAAGGAAGATACTATATTAGGTCCCGTACTTCCTGAACAGCCCCAGGTAGTCTTTAGAGGGGTTCCCTCATTGAGAGTCTCTTTGGCCCCTGGAGTATGTGAACCTCCATCTAATAAACATGTTTTTTCAGAATTTAGTGGGGTACCACAAATTTAAGAGATGTGCGGTATGTACGATTAACGCAATTGGTGAGCGGAAAACTCTGAGTTTTACATCCAACAGCACTTCTCAGACATTTAATATTAGATCCTTCATCACCTGCTCTACTACACATGTAGTGTATCTTTGTGTATATACTGTAACCCATGTGGGTTACACTATATCTGGCGTACGATGCGATCCTTTCAAATAAGGGTTAACGAGCATATAGGGAATATAAGGAGGGGTTTCAAAAAATATTCAGTGTCTCGTCATTATAGAGAGGTACATGATAGAGATCCCAGTGGCACCTCTTTTTTGTTGCTATAGATACGTTGAAGCCTCACTGGAGAGGGGGGTCTAAAAGAAGAGCCATTTCGAAACTCGAAATGAGCTGGATTTATCGGGTTAAATGCTTCAAACCTCAGGGCCTGAATGTAGATATAAAGGTTAACGCATTTTTGGACAACTCTTGATGTCACTCCTACCTCTACCAATAATAGTATGATGGAATTTTAAATTATGGAATGATCTGTGAGTAAGCAGTTTTGAATTAGCAACTTCAGGTTTTATTTTGTGACTCGAAACAATAGGATTTATAGTAACATCATTTTGATTTTTGAACTTAATATAACCCTATATTTCTATTAAAGGATGTATATATGTGCCTATCCCCCCTTGTCCTGTGGTTGGTACCCTCATGGGGTCCCATCATCACAGCATAACATTGAGCAGTGGGATACCACATATATGATTTTATATTGTGGTTGCCCTTCCCTTCTCTTCTCTCACCACTAGATGGCTTCATAGGGTTTAAGTCCACGGTATTTTTAACTTTTTAATTAAAATTTTCCAATTTTTAAACATATTTTGTTCATATTTATGTTTGATTAATTTAAATATAAATATTTGGTTTATATCTTCAAATCCATTACCGTATCGAACTATGAATACATAGAACTGCGGTACCTGCTTGTGTGTAATGTATTAACTATTTACATACAGTGATGAAAATAAGTATTTGAACACCCTGCTATTTTGCAAGTTCTCCCACTTGGAAATAATGGAGGGGTCTGAAATTGTTATCGTAGGTGCATGTCCACTGTGAGAGACATAATCAAAAAAAAAAAATCCAGAAATCACAATGTATGATTTTTTTTTAACTATTTATTTGTATGATACAGCTGCAAATAAGTATTTGAACACCTGAGAAAAACAATGTTAATATTTGGTACATTAGCCTTTGTTTGCAGTTACAGAGGTCAAACGTTTCTTGTAGTTTTTCACCAGGTTTGCACACACTGGAGGAGGGATTTTGGCCCACTCCTCCACACAGATCTTCTCTAGATCAGTCAGGTTTCTGGGCTGTCGCTGAGAAACACGGAGTTTGAGCTCCCTCCAAAGATTCTCTATTGGGTTTAGGTCTGGAGACTGGCTAGGCCACGCCAGAACCTTGATATGCTTCTTACAGAGCCACTCCTTGGTTATCCTGGCTGTGTGCTTCGGGTCATTGTCATGTTGGAAGACCCAGCCTCGACCCATCTTCAAAGCTCTAACTGAGGGAAGGAGGTTGTTGCCCAAAATCTCGCAATACATGGCCCCGGTCATCCTCTCCTTAATACAGTACAGTCGCCCTGTCCCATGTGCAGAAAAACACCCCCAAAGCATGATGCTACCACCCCCATGCTTCACAGTAGGGGTGGTGTTCTTGGGATGGTACTCATTCTTCTTCCTCCAAACACGGTTAGTGGAATTATGACCAAAAAGTTCTATTTTGGTCTCATCTGACCACATGACTTTCTCCCATGACTCCTCTGGATCATCCAAATGGTCATTGGCAAACTTAAGACGGGCCTTGACATGTGCTGGTTTAAGCAGGGGAACCTTCCGTGCCATGCATGATTTCAAACCATGACGTCTTAGTGTATTACCAACAGTAACCTTGGAAACGGTGGTCCCAGCTCTTTTCAGGTCATTGACCAGCTCCTCCCGTGTAGTCCTGGGCTGATTTCTCACCTTTCTTGGGATCATTGAGACCCCACGAGGTGAGATTTTGCATGGAGCCCCAGTCCGAGGGAGATTGACAGTCATGTTTAGCTTCTTCCATTTTCTAATGATTGCTCCAACAGTGGACCTTTTTTCACCAAGCTGCTTGGCAATTTCCCCGTAGCCCTTTCCAGCCTTGTGGAGGTGTACGATTTTGTCTCTAGTGTCTTTGGACAGCTCTTTGGTCTTGGCCATGTTAGTAGTTGGATTCTTACTGATTGTATGGGGTGGACAGGTGTCTTTATGCAGCTAATGACCTCAAACAGGTGCATCTAATTTAGGATAATAAATGGAGTGGAGGTGGACATTTTAAAGGCAGACTAACAGGTCTTTGAGGGTCAGAATTCTAGCTGATAGACAGGTGTTCAAATACTTATGTGCAGCTGTATCATAGAAATAAATAGTTAAAAAATCATAAATTGTGATTTCTGGAAAAAAAATTTTTGATTATGTCTCTCACAGTGGACATGCACCTACGATGACAATTTCAGACCCCTCCATGATTTCCAAGTGGGAGAGCTTGCAAAATAGCAGGGTGTTCAAATACTTATTTTCCCCACTGTATATGGTGATAGGCAGTTGGATTTTGTTTAGATATTGATTAACCTTCTGGAGATTGGGGATCGGGGAAGGACGATATAGAGAAAGTTGGACTAAGTCTGGTTCAATACAGGATATTCATATATGTGTCACCATGACTAGTCCACGATATGCTGCTTCCGGTGTCTCCATCCCCCGTTCTTAATGTCCAGAGTAAAATGCGGCTGAATATCATTGGTCGCTGCTACACGAGAGCGAGGCTTGGTTGCTCCTCTGTGTGTATATGATTGGTGAACGTTTAGTGCGTCGCACGTGCCCTTTGATAACGTCGTTTATGACGAAACATGTCAGGGCGGAGTCACGCACTGACGTCTCTGCGTTAACGCAACCCCGGAAGCACGGGTGTACGTTTTGTTTTAGCTTTTTCTGCCGGCAATTTTAAATCTGTGTTTTTTTTCGTGTATTGTGGTATACTTTTTAATAAACCCAGCGGTTACGTTACTTCACTATTTTGAGCGTCCCTTCTTTTTTGCGGTTCCCTATGAGACACTGAGTCCACAAGCAGGTTGCTTTTGGAGGGATAGTCACTTTCCTGAGCCTGGTGAGGATCTGCTGAGAGTGAAGCAACGCATAGTCCCTGGGATTTCTCATCATCTTGACAGGGTGGATGTTCAGGCCTTCTTGACCTCATCTAATAGGGGGTCCAAAAATTCTGGTAAGGGCACTTACCTTTCTTCCTGGTGTGACCGTGAGGAACATTTCTTTCAATCAACTTTCAATTGAATTGGTGGTGGACTTTCCTTTTACTTTATCACAGCCTTTAAACCACTATTGAGAATTGGACATTCTTATTTATTTACTGATTTTTGGACACATTTCCTTTATTTATCAGTTGAAATTTTGTATGGTATATAGTCTTTATCCCCTGGAGGGGCATCAACCTTTATTTAATTTATATACACTCATTTTTTTGCACAATGTTCATGTTGTGTTGATTGTTTAGCGCAAACTAATTTCCCCCTTATTTAACCACTTAAGACCCGGACCAAAATGCAGCTAAAAGACCTTGCCCCTTTTTGCGATTCGGCACTGCGTCGCTTTAACTGACAATTGCGCGGTAGTGCAGCGTGGTTCCCAAACAAAATTGGCGTCCTTTTTTCCCCACAAATAAAGCTTTCTTTTGGTGGTATTTGATCACCTCTGTGTTTGTTTGTTTTTGCGCTATAAACAAAAATAGAAGCGACAATTTTGAAAAAAATTCAATATTTTTTACGTTTTGCTATAATATATATCCCCCAAAAATATATAAAAATATATTTTTTTTACTCCGTTTAGGCAGATACGTATTCTTCTACCTATTTTTGGTAAAAAAAATCGCAATAAGCGTTTATCGGTTGGTTTGCGCAAAATTGATAGCGTTTACAAAATAGGGTATAGTTTTATTGCATTATTATAATTTTTTTTTTTTTACTACTAATGGTGGCGATCAGCGATTTTTTTCATGACTGCGACATTATGGCGGACACTTTGGACAATTTTGACACATTTTTGGGACCATTGTCATTTTCACAGCAAAAAATGCATTTAAATGCATTGTTTATTGTGAAAATGACAGTTGCAGTTTGGGAGTTAACCACAAGGGGGCGCTGATGGGGTTATGTGTTCCCTGAAGTGTGTTTACAACTGTAGGGGGGTGTGGCTGTAGGTGTGACGTCATCGATTGTGTCCCCCTATAAAAGGGATGACACGATCGATGCAGCCGCCACAGTGAAGAACGGGGAAGCCGTGTTTACACACGGCTCTCCTCATTCTTCAGCTCCGGGGACCGATCGCGGGTCTCCAGCGGCGATCGGGTCCGCTGGTCCCGCGGTCCCGGAGCTTCGGACCGGGTCACATGATCGTGCCGCTGGGTACTAGTACAGGACGTACCTGTACGTCAATGTGCCCATCCGTGCCATTCTGCCGTAGTATATGTGCAGGAGGCGGTCCTTAAGTGGTTAAGGGCCTGGCAGTCCACTTTTATTAGGGCAAACGGAAAGTTCACATGCACCTGAGCCACCTGGCTCGCTTGTAGCAGCACAGCTGCTTCTCCTAATAGTCGCTCTGACTTTGTTGTCCAGCTCTCTGGGAGTGGTCTCCAACTGGGAGTATATAATGACCCTGCACACCTGTATACTCGTACAGATTGCAGGCAACTGGTAAAATCTGGACACAGGATTGAAAGTTCCAATCCAAAACTACAGAATCTGGAAAAAGACAAATAGTTTCTCTGCCCAGAAACGATAGTCTGGAACTTGGCATTAAATCTTAAAGGGGTTGTAAAGCTTTGTGTGTTTTCACCTTAATGCATCCTATATTAACCACTTGCCGCCCGCCAATGACAGATTGACGGCGGCAAAGTGGTTGTAGAATCCTGACCGGACGTCATATGACGTCCTCAGGATTCTGAGCCACTGCGCGCCCCCGGGGGCGCGCATCGCGGCGATCGTTGTTGCGGGGTGTCAGTCTGACACCCTGCAACACCGATCTCGGTAAAGAGTCTCTCACGGAGACTCTTTACCACGTGATCAGCCGTGTCGAATCACGGCTGATCATGATGTAAACAGGAAGAGACGTTGACGGCTCTTCCTCACTCGCGTCTGACAGACGCGAGTAGAGGAGAGCCGAACGGCTGCTCTCCTGACAGGGGGGGTTCGCGCTGATTGTTTATCAGCGCAGCCCCCCCTCGGATCGCCACATGGACCACCAGGGAAGCCCACCCTGGACCACCAGGGAAGGGAAGAGCAAAAAAAAAAGGCAAAAAAAAAAAAAAAAGCTGATCAAAAAAAAAAAAGGCTGTAAAAAAAAAAAGCATTAAAAAAAAAATGATGCCAATCAGTGCCCACAAATGGGCACTGACTGGCAACATAGGTTAATCAGTGCCGCCCCAGTGTCCATCAGTGCCACCCTACAGTGTCCATCAGTGCCACCCCACAGTGCCCATCCATGCCCAGTGCCCACCTATCAGTGCCCATCTGTGCCACCCATAAGTAGCCATCAGTGCCACCCATAAGTGCCGCCCATGAGTGCCCATCTGTGCCGCCTATGAGTGCCCAGTGCCGCCTGTGTGCCCATCAGTGCCGCCTATGTGTGCCCATCAGTGCCGCCTATGTGTGCCCATCAGTGCCGCCTATGTGTGCCCATCAGTGCCGCCTATGTGTGCCCATCAGTGCCGCCTATGTGTGCCCATCAGTGCCGCATACAAGCGCCGCCAATCAGTGCCACCTCATCTGTGCCCGTCAGTACTACCTCATTGATGTCCATCAGTGCCATCTCATCGGTGCCCATCAGTGCCGCCATATCAGTGCCCGTAATTGAAAGAGAAAACTTACTTATTTACAAAAAAATTAACAGAAAAAAATAAAAACATATTTTTTTTCAAAATTTTCAGTCTTTTTTTAGTTGTTGCGCAAAAAAAAAAAAATCGCAGAGGTGATCAAATACCACCAAAAGAAAGCTCTATTTGTGGGAAAAAAAGGACGCCAATTTTGTTTGGGTACAGTGTAGCATGACCGCGCAATTGCCATTCAAAGTGCGACAGTGCTGAAAGCTGAAAATTGGCTTGGGCGGGAAGGTGTATACGTGCCCTGTATGGAAGTGGTTAAAACACCTTACACTGAGCCCCGAATCTTCATGGGCACGATCTCTCGAATGGCTGATCGGCTCCACATTGGATAGATTGATAGCAGCGCAGCAATTGGCTCCCGCTGCTGTCAATCAAATTCAGGGGGCGGGGCCGAGTCATACAGTCGGTGGCTATGCACGCCGAGTGTATGAAATGGGAGTGCACCCATAAGGTAACCCCTCGGGAGAGAGCTTCCCAGAGGGGGTTAGCTCTTGCGGGGAGGAGCCAAGACGGCCACCATGGGACCCCAGAAAAAGACATTCGGTGCCACTTTGTGAAAACAAATTGCACAGTGGAGGTAAGTATGACATGTTGTTTAAAAAAAAAAAAGAGCTGTACGCACGGACTGAATATCAGGCAGTTTCTATTGAACCGGCCAACATTTGGTCTGTGTGTACGGAACCTGGGGCATGACCGAAAATTGGCACCTGATCAGCGCTCTCAGCTAATGGCCTGTGTGTTATGGTTTGGGGTCGGGGGGGGGGGGGTAGGCATCTTAGAACAAAATGGTTCAGTAGGGGAGATCGCTGTACTAACAACACATAGTACAGCGGCTCCTCCTGAGCTCTTCGGTGCTTTTTTTTCTGTTCAGCCTCCTGGGTTGAACGAAAAAAAACAAAACAATAGTGTGTACTAGGCTTTAGTGCGAATCCTGTGTCACATTCTTTTATATTCCCACAGTGACACGACCTCTCACTGTCACAGTATATACTGGGATTGAAGTCTCCTGTTAGTTATGGTTATTGAGGGTACATTTCTACCTTCTGTATCTAACTAATACTTTTGATACCCATCCTACAGGAAATGTATCCTGTTTTTAAATTGTGTGATATCTACAATCCTATGTCCTTTCTATCACTGTGTAATGGAAACAATTTTGCTTTATCTTTTCTTTCGGTACAAAAAATATAACAATTGATTAAATATTCAGATCTTTAAATGAAATCATTTGTGGCCGTTTCTCGTTAAGAACACAATTGGATGACCTGTGTTTATTTTCAAACTAAACTGCCTAGTGTTTTGTCTCTTTCTATTGATCAACATTTAAAACTATTCTTGTTTCTGTAAATTGATACCACCGCAGAGAAGACAATCCCTCGTACATCCCATTTTAGTTCTTGCACAACAAGTTGCTTACCATGTCCCTGTTTTCTAGCAGTGACCATCAATCAAAATAACATTTTGATCATCTGAATAACCCTTAAAGCTTTATGACCTGTGTCATGGTGTAAGCAACAGAATGTTGTAGAGATACTACTATATCTTTGTCTACAGATTTGCAATCTGAACAAATTCAAATATATTGCTTTGTTATTTGTTGTATTACCCATTTGTCATTCTTCATGTTCTTTAAGTCTGTATTTGTTTATTACAGGTATTTATATAGTGCATTCAGTTTAGGCAGAACTCTACATACAGTAGATTCACATCAGTCCCTCATCTCTAGAAGCCTAAAAATGAAGGTCCCTATCTCTAGCGCACACACACAGGGGCCAGTTTGGACTTCAGCCAATTAACCCTACCAGCATGTCTTTGGATGCATCATAATACTTACATTTGCTTGAAGCATGCACAGTGTTTAAAAGACCTGTGTATTTATCTAAAATGGGCAGATAAAAAACACAGTGCAGTTACACAAAGATTATGATCCATCTGTGACCGTGACGCTATGCGTAGGGACGGGAAGGCAGTCAGGCTGACGTAGGCTAACAAGCTCACTGCTCATGGAGATAAGTCCATTGTATTTTGTTATGCGAGTACCCTCATTGTTTTATTAATAAAAACTACCTATTGTTAAAAAAAAAAATACTACACTATCCGGAAACCCCCCTTCTTTTATCACTCTTCTGAGAGACAAAGACAAGTACAGACCCACATTGGTTCAGGAATACAAGGGATAAGCAGTCATTACAAGTGTAAACATATATGCGGTTGCCTCATTACCGCAAGGTAAGAGGCCACTTTCACTAGTGTGTGTTTTTGCACGAAGAGGAGATATTTATCCCTCTAGCACCTTCTGTTCTTTGCACATTGGAATGCTAGTTTGCACAGAGAAGAAAATAATTCATTGTATTCTGTTCACAGTTTGAATGTATTTTGCACACTTTGGACAAGATTGTATAGTATAATTGCATCCGGCACAACTTTAGATCTGATTCTATTCTGCACATTTTATTGCATTTTGCACAGGCCATTTGCACTTTGCACAGGAAGTTTTTTTGGTGATTTTGCACATTTGATTTTGCAATTTTGCACAGTTTATTTTTGTACACATTGTATACTAAGCAGATTTATCACAGTGTTATTAGCAATTTATTTATGCACTTTGATACCAGTCATCCTATTTATTATTGTTTATGTTACGATTTGCATACCGTACACATAGAAGTCTTATCACGGTGTTATTAGCATTGTATTCATGCACTCTGCACTTTTGATATCAGCCACTTTATAGTTTACATTATTGATTTATTTCCATTGAATTTACATGTTTACGTCTACCTGTAGCAGCACACTTTTCTATTCTGCTGGAAACAGCGCAGCACCAGCCCCCACTTAATTCTATTCTCTTATGGGTATAGTCTGACCCTTATTTGGTGCTTGCAGCAGTTCCACCCTCTTTCTCTCGCACATGGTAGTGCAGGAATAATGATATATTTTATTAGTGATTGGAAATACTTTATATATGTATCAATGTGTGAAATTCGTCTAATTTTAAATTAAAGTGATTGTATAGTCTCGGTTTTTTTTTCCTCTGAAAATAAACATGTTATATTTATCTGCTCTGTGCAGTTGGTTTTGCACAAAATAGCCCAAATCCTCCTCTTCTCAAGTCCCTCTTTGGCTCTCCTGGCCCCTCCCTCCTGGTGAGTCCCCCCACAGCAAGCGGCTTCCTGTGTCCATCCAGACACGCAGAACCCGGTTCAGCCCCACCCCCTCTCTTTCCTGATTGGCTAACCGACTTTGACAGCAGTGGGTGCCAATGACGCCTCTGCTGTGTCTCTGCCAATCAGTAAGAAAGTCCCGGATGGCAGAGGAACTTGTGGACATTGCTGGAGAGGGATGGGCTCAGGTAAGAGGAGGGGGGGGGGCTTCTGCTGCACACAGGTTTCTTATCTCAATGCATTAAGATCTAAAACCTTCTGACTTTACAACCACTTTAACTAGATTTTCTCTTTAACTTGGGTGAGTTTTACATTTAAAGAGTTCCTTTTCATTTTCAAGGCTGCTTAGTTAATGCGATTTAATATTTGGAGAATCCAAGATTTAGTCTTCATTCATTTACTCAGACGGCTACATTAATGGATTTTGTTAAACTGATTATTTCCATATATTTTATTTGGTTTGACATACGAAAATGTGACCTGTTAGTATGATTTGATTATTAATGAAAGCAGGAAATAGATGATTAAAATTAAAACAATATTGTATTTCTTTTACTGATCATTCTGTTATTTGTCTCACTATTTTTAGGTAATGATGTGGTGTATCTCAAACGAAAGAAATTAGATATATATTTTTTTTTAATTATTACAAGGGGCTAAGGGGAATGGCATCAGTGATGTTGGAATTTAGAAAGTAACCATAAAAAGCAGTTGCCATACAAACATTTTAGAATCTGTATTATTGCCATCATCATGATGAGAACCATGATAGATTGGCAAACTATTCAAAGTAAGTGATAGACTTTCCCTAGGCTATAGACTGTGGTGCCGATCAGTGTTTTCTGACAGCAGGGAGTCTCACCGCTGTTAGAATACAATGACTCAAGGGGAGGTTTTCCCTAGCCACCTCGAAAGTGTGGTTGGGGGAAAAAAGAAAAAAAAAATACTAATCTTTGTACCCATGCCTGATGAGAAAGAACTCTGACATGGCAACTGTGGAGTGGGTCGCTTGCCAGGTAAGTCTGCAATAATGTTCTAATATGCTATGCTATGGATAACAGTTTCTGGGGCAGAGGGATTGATCTAGAAACCACTAGATACTTCTAAGGAGTTTAAGGAGAAATTGGACAAACGTTTTTTTTTTAAAGTTAAGCTCTAGCTTCCTCTTACAATAGAGGACTACAGGCCCCCAAGAGTATCATCAATGAGGAATCAACCGGTATAATTGATACACAGCATTATTGAAATACAAAAATGACCTATGTTAAAATTAAAAGTACACATCCAACATGACAAGGAATTAAAATGACGACGTCATACCGGACAGACAGCAGCTGCAGACACTCGTCATCAGGAAGCGTCCTGATGACATGGTAACGAAACGTACGCCGAGCCGGTACCTGGTTACGCACTCCGGTCCCGCTGGTTCTCTGCAACAAGGAGGTGGAATGCACGCCAGATTCCCCAGCGTGGAGCCATCTCTCCATTATCTACACACCAAACAGCCTCAGTGCCGGGTCACAGGCACCAGCAAGAGTAAGGAGCCACTTGGCACTGTGTTTTATACTAATCTTGTAATAATCAAAATTATACTATGGCGGTTTTCTCTTTTCTTTGTTCCGCTACATGATATTGGAGTCAGGCTGAACTAAAGGATTATGAGCCGCGTATGAAGTCCTTCTATTGTGACACAAAGCTACTATTGACCTCTTTTTAATTAAATAGGTCAACATCATCTGGTAAGATGCCACCCTTTGAGCACAGTTTTGGGTTATTTTTCAGCTGGTGGAGGTGGAGATTTTTCACAGTGAATTTGAAGACATCGTCTGAGCACAAGCACTTTATTTATTTATCTATGGACTTTTGCACTCATATTTTTAATAAATTCACCATCTTTGGTGGTGCTTCTGGAGATTGACAATACTAATTGTTGGTTTTGCTATATACTGATGGACTAGGATTTAGTATATATATTACTACTTCTCGCTATATTTGCAGTGCCCCCTTCATCTATATATTCAACATTTAATTCAGTTTACTGATTTTTTTTTTTGGGGAGCAGCTTATTATATATAGTGTGAAGGACTTTTTGCCTATATGCTTCAGTTTAATTCTCCCTGCTAGTAATGCTGTGTGTGTTAGAGGTAAAAGGTGATTTCATGTGTGACTCATTCCTCTGTGTAACAGACTGTTGAAATGTTAATGTCCCTTCCCCAGCCAGCTCCCTATTTTAAAGGGTAATTGATCTATTGTGTGTGTGAAGAAGACCTGTGTTTACCCTTAAGAAATGTGTCTACAGGGTCGGCTCCAAAGTGTCTGTCTTTAATCTGTATGGGAGCCCCCACTGTGTGAGGGGGGGCGGAGATTGTCATTGTAACAGTTTTGTAACTACATATAAGCTAGGTGTTGTACCATTAAAGTGTTTCTTGTTCCAGCAGTAAGCTTGGCTCATGTGTGGCTTATTGGGCGATCCCAGGAATATTCCTCCTCGTGGAATATTGGGTGATTTTCTTTATGGGAAGAAGGGAATGTTTGACGGGGATATCATTCTACTACCGTCACATATAGTATTTATGATTTATTATTATTCACTATTATAATTTTTCACGATATATCATTTTTTACATTTAGTTGGCGCGAGATCTGTACCTTTCCCAGTGTATTAAGAAACCGATAGCTTGTTTGGCTGGACAGGGCCAAGCCTGTAGGTGGATGCAAGCAGGTTCATCTTCCATGTACCCCTCGTTTCTGCTTCTCCACATTTGCAGTATCTCCCAGGTGTAAGGTGGCTTGGATTGAGTGTGTGCAGAGTCTGGTCTAAAGTTAGACGTCACAGATGTGATGACGTTGCGCTTACATGTTTTGTTCATCACGTAAGCTTCTTCTGAGCTCTTCTAACTTCCTCTTAATTTATTCAGACCCTTCTAGGCTAAATTATTATTTTTTTTTTTTATAGGGGCGCTTTTACTCTCTGTCAATATTGATTATTTTGAATCCTAATGCTGCTAGCATTAGTAAATAGATAAGCACACCCTCCTGTCTGCATGCTGGAGATGAGCGCAGACGAATTCCAGGAAGTAAATGCCACATGAATCATCTGCCCTTTCTCAAGATGGCCATGGCCACATATGCTAGGGGGATGTTTTTCTAAGTTAATTCTCAGTAAAATAAAACATGGAGACATGGATGGATGGGGATGTTTGCTTGAATATTAAGAATGAATTAAAAAGTGCTTTTGGTTTGTGGTGCTCAGATACTATGTAGTTCTTCTTTAAGTTTGCATAGAGCAGGAAAGGGTTAGATCCTCTGTCGAGTTTAAATTCTGTCTGTGTATTGCTGAGAATTTTTTCTATATAGGTTTTTCCCATATAGGATATTTCTCACACGTTCCTGTTCTAAATAGACAGGAGAAAAGTGGAAATCTTCTTTCTGAAGACACAGACTGCAGCAGGAGATCGGAGGATCTGCAGTACAAGAATTACCTTCTGCTTCATTGATTCTGTGAATCTATTTTTGCACCTCTTCTGCTGCTTCTTAAATGGTTATCAGTGTTATTCAGTTATTTTGCCTCCTCATCTGTGGACATGAGGAGGCAAAGCCCTACTGGCAAAGCCCTACTGCCTCCACACACAAAAATCCAACTAAAAAGGGACTAGTCGCGTATTTTGATTTATTTTTTTAATGTAGCTTCTCCTAATGCAGATCGTCCTTAGGAGAATATATTGCAGGTAGAAAATTTGCCATATTTTTTAGCTGTTTTTATTTGATATTTTAGTAAATTTTTGTTACATTTTGTGGTCTCATACTTTTTTTTCCTGAAATTGCTGGTTTAAATAAGCTGATGTGTGTGTTTTTTTTTTGGTTTGTTTTTTTTACAACCAATCTATTGTTTTATTTTTTTGCAGCAATAATGCTTTAAAAGGAGTCTCAACAAAAGTAAATTCTGTTCGAAACAGATATGGGAAGAATTTAAACATATTTACAAAATTATGCAGCAATCATACTTCATACATAGAGAAGTAAGTAGCATTACGAGCAGGTAAAGAAGAAAGTGGTCTTTGTGTTATGTCATTATTGAAACACTGTGGGGTTGATGTTCTGTATTTAGCATTTATTTTTTGAACATCAATGTCTGCTCCGAAAGTCGGCTTTAAAGTCTTTGGCCTCTTTTACACGGGCGGACTGTACAGTACATGTTGCCGAGAATGTGTTTCTAGCACGACAGCATTGCGCTGGTTCTCGGCGACATGGTGCCCACATCTCGCACTCGCTGGAATAGACAAAGCACATTCCAGCGAGCGCGTCATAGAAGCGACGGGAGATCTGACTTGGATTCCTGTCAATTCTAGGTGCGGCATTTGGTATGCATTCCTGAGAGGGAGAATCCACGCCAATTTTTAAATAAAAAACCGACCTGGGTTCCAGCCCCCCCACAGGCACTTAAGTCTTGTATGGGTTGTAAGGAGACCCCCCTATGCCGAAAAACCGACGTAGGGGGGTCCCCCTACAATCTATACCAGACCCGTATCCAAAGCACGCTACCCGGCCGGCCAGGAAGGGAGTGGGGACGAGCGAGCGCCCCCCCCCCTCCTGAGCCGTACCAGGCTGCATGCCCTCAACATGGGGGGGTCGGGTGCTCTAGGGCAGGGGGGCGCACTGCGGGCCCCCCCTTACCCCAGAGCACCCTGTCCCCATGTTGATAAGGACAGGGCCTGTTCCCGACAACCCTGGCCGTTGGTTGTCGGGGTCTGCGGGCGGGGGGGCTTATCGGAATCTGGGAGCCCCCTCAAATAAGGGGGCCCCCAGATACCGGCCCCCCACCCTAAGTGAATGGATATGGGGTACATCGTACCCCTACCCATTCACCTGGAGGCAAAGTGTTAAAGTTAATAAAAACACGACACAGGGTTTTTAAAAGAATTTATTAGTCTGCTCCGGAGGCCCCCCCTGTCTTCTTTAGCTCTTTCACCAGGGGGGGCTTCTTCTTTCGCTCTCCGGGGGTCTTCTGCTCTCCGGGGGGGTCTTCTCCGCTCTCCAGGGGGGTTTCTTCTATCTTCTCCGCTCTCCGGTGTTGACTCGGCGCACCCAGGTTCTTCTCCCGATGTCCGGTGCCTTCTCCTTCAGCGCTGGCCGCCCGCTATCTTCGTGTGTTAGCTCAGTTACTAGCAGGCGACCAGCACGCTCTTCTGTGACGTAATCTTTTTCACTTCTCTTCTTCTCCCGATGTTGACCCGACGCCTCCTCTCGCTGCAATGACGGGTGCGCGGCTTGCATCTGATTTATATAGGCCTCACAAGTCCCATCATGCTCCGGTACCTACCCACGTGGGTAGGTACCACGTGGGTAGGTACCGGAGCATGATGGGACTGTGAGGCCTATATAAATCAGATGGAAGCCGCGCACCCGTCATTGCAGCGAGAGGAGGCTAAAAGCCGCTCGGTTGTTATGCCGGAGGAGCAGGAGGGGACATCCCCCCCCTCCCGCCGCCTCTTCCCGCTCTGACCGGGCCTCCCGTCCCACCGGGAGACCCGATCCTCGATCCGGCACCTCCGGTGTCCAGGCGCAGAGTGAAACAAAGCCGTAAACGGCTTCGTTTCAGTCTCCGCAATGTAAACTCGAAAGCGACGTCATGACGTCACTTCCGGGTTTCTCGGCTGCCAATGGCGCCGGATTTAAAAAAATACACAGTAATTAGAATCGCCTTTTTCGGTGATCTGAATACTTTGAAGTGCAAAGGAGGGATCGGGGGTCTTTTAGACCCCCCATCCCTCCATAAAGAGTACCTGTCACCACCTATTACTGTCACAAGGGATGTTTACATTCCTTGTGACAGAAATAAAAGTGATCAAAATGTATAAAAAACAACACAATTTTAAAATTATAAAAATAAGATTTTTTTTTTTAAAGCGCTTCCCTCTCCACGAGCTTGCACAACAAAAAAACACATACGGAAGTCGCGCCCGCATATGAAAACGGTGTTCAAATCACACATGTGAGGTATCGCCGTGATCGTCGGAGCGAGAGCAATAATTTTAGCACTAGACCTCCTCTGTAACTCTAACCTGGTAACCGTAAAAAAAAGTTTAAAGCGTTGCCTATGGAGATTTTTAGGTACCGTAGTTTGTCGCCACTCCACGAGTGCGTGCAATTATAAAGCATGACATGTTTGGTATCTATTTACTCGGCGTAACATTATCTTTAACATTACACAAAAAAATTGGGCTAACTTTACTTTTTCATTTTTTTTTAATTCATGAAAGTTATTTTTTCCCAAAAAGTTGCGTTTAAAATACCGTCCTACATAAAATATTTTGCAACAATCGCCATTTTATTCTGTAGATGCTCTGCTAAAAATATATATATATATATAATGTTTGGGGGTTCTAAGTAATTTTCTAGCAAAAAATATGGATTTTAACTTGTAAACACCAAATGTCAGAAATAGGCTTAGGCATGAATAGGTTAATAACTAATGTGATATGTTTATTTTCTGTCTCCTGAAGGATTCCTGTTGCAATTCTCCTTAAAATGTTCTCATATTTAGACCCTGTATCTCTGATGTCTGCTGGCTGTGTCAGTAAGCAATTCTACGAACTTTCCAATGACAAGTAAGTATAATTTTAAGACATCTTGTGCTTCGTGTGCATTTAAATATATGTTATAGTGTTCTCTTTCTTGTGGCTTTTACAGTATATTTTAAAAGTTTATTTTATTTTGTGAAAAGGAAGTGTTTTAATGAACAGTCATTTCTTCTAGCCTTACCTGTAATATTATGCAGTAGACTAGATAAAATCTAGTAGGAAATGGACCCAAATTATTTACAGTTACGAGGATATTCATGTCATTCATTAAATCTTTTGAATACCTATGTCTCAGTAAGACTAATGGCACTATTCGTAAATACTAATAGTATTTATTTGAGATAGTGAATACAGTAGTATACAATTATTGTAAAAGTATTAAAAGAAAAAAGAAGCAAATGTTTGTGTTTTTTGTAGTTTTGAAACATGGAGAAGAAAAGAAAAATACAGGGGTATAACACAATCACAATCTAGAGGAAAGATGGAAAGTTATGACTGGGAATTGAAGAGTGTGATTATTTGTGTGATCATTGCTCTGTATATGCATATATTTTAATTGGTACAACAGTTGGAGTCATAATAGTCAGATAGGTCTTACAGTCTGTAAAAAGGCTTTTCTCGGTTTGTTTTCTTGAAAAAGACAGAGAACGCTGTGGAAAACGCAATAACCTTATAGCAACCAACAATTTGTTGTTCATAGTCTGACTTCCTAAACCAATCATAGATTAATGTGGTTCCAAACTCAAATGGTTTTTACCTTAATGCATTCTTGACATCAGTAAAAAACCTACTCGTCCCTCCGCCACCCCTAAACACTTACCTGTCTTTTTTCACTATCCAGCGCTGTCCTCGGCTACAGAACCACTCCTCTCTCTTCCTGGATTAACAGGATAAACTGAGATCAGTAGGAGACTGCTGCTGTCAGTCAAATCCTATGAGGAGGGAACAGAGGGTGTGGCCAGCCTGTACTGTGTGTGTCTATAGACCCATGTTACGCACCTTATTTCATTCTGCCGCAATGCAGATATCTGTCAAAGGATATAACTATTTCTCAATAGATAGGGTTGTTCATTGTCACCATTGTTTGCTATTGCAATGGAATTCCTTGCATTTGCCATCTGTTCTAATCCAAATATTAAAGGGATTATTTGTAGTCAACAGAAACATAAATGCACCTGTTTACCGACAATATCTTAATCTAGCTCTTCCCCACACACAACTATACCTTCTACCATCGCCCATGCTTATGCTACTCTGATCTAATTAAAATTTACGATTAAGCTTCCAAATAAGTCCTTTATTTTTAATATGTCTTGGCACCATCATTAGGTAGTTTGTTTAGAGAAAATATCCCAGCTCTTTTTGATACAAATAACAACCATTTTCGATAGATGGTCCACCACGTCCTTGTCGTGTTTTCTCAGGATCCACTTTGGCAAAATAAATGTCCTTCCTAGGATTTTAAACTACCCAAGGACTATCCCCTTTAGCTATCCCAAAAAGGGAGTTAATAATGCAAAAAAAATTTTTTTTTTATTTCGTATGTTATGGGAAATAAATCAAATCAACATTATATACACCTAAAAGTCAGGCAGCCTGGGAATCCTTCACAACTATTGTGGGTATTATTGGAAGTGTTATCTTGTCTTACAAGTTATCTCCAAGCCATGATGTGGATTCCTAGCAGAATATGACCTCCTATACCTTGTCCTACTTTATCAAACAAATTGGCTGTCTGGGACAGACAAAGAGTTAGAAGAAAACCACATACCCCATTTCACTCTATTAATAAATCAAAATCTTTTCTGGGACTGCATCCTCATCTTTTTTTAATGTTGGGAAAGTAAAGGCTTATTAGAGATGGGAGACTTCTGGAAATGTTATTCAAAACCTAGGATAGTATCAGAAAAATGTATAATAAAAATGATGCACTAATTCAAGAAGCTATGCAACAAAAAAAGACAACTATGCATAAACGGCTCTCCCTAATTTAAATGAAAAAAAAAAAAAATATGCAGTAATATGCCATTATGTGAAGTTCTAGCCTTGAAAAAGTCACATGACCAGTGACGTAACGCGTAGGAGCCAGTGACATCACTTCTGTTCACAGCCGAGACCAGGAAGTAGGGATTTTATCGATACTGTTTTCTCTTAACCTAGATGTAAGGTATTGTGTTTTAATAAAACCATTTCTTTTGTGAAATTACTACACTATGGAGTTCTTATTCGTCTTGTATGGCCTGTGAAGTCTGGGTTCACACTTGTGCGAACACAGACATCGCATGTGATTCGCACTCGCACTGTTTTGTCGATCAAATGTGATGTCTGTGCAATGCAAGTTCAGCCATACAGTTGTATTTGCAGGAACTCGCATTGGATTTGCAGGAAAATAGTGCAGGGACTTTTTTTTCCTGCATTGAAATCTGATCGCATGGGTGTTCTCACCCATGTGATCTAATTCCTTTGCGAGTTCACAGTTTGCCTAGAAAGGCATGCCTGTGATGCCATTGCACATACAGCAAAAAGCCAATTTCTCCACTTGATCATAAAAAAATAGGAAGACAAAAAAGGGAAATTACTACACTGTGGATTTCTTACTTGTCTTGTATGGCCTTTGAGCCTGGGTTCACAATTGTGCGCACACTTGTGATTCACACCCGGACTGCGGTGCCGACCGCATGCAATGTCTGTGCAATGCGAGTTTAGCATCTACAGTTGTATGGCTGAACTTGCATTGGATTCGCAGGAAAATAGTGTAGGGACTTTTTTTCCCCGCATTGGAATCGGATCACATTGATACCCGCAGTGGTATGAACTGCCTGCGGGAGAGATGCAATGCCGGAACCGGTGCTATAATCGCAATGGTTCCCTTATCACTACAGTGTGAACCTAGGCTAAATGGAGGAGAGGAGGAGATCCAATACAGCATAGCGGATATTTATCCCTGGGTTTATGCTGAGAGGAGCGTGGAATGTGATTTTCCATAAAGGATCCATATATTTAAAGCCTTGTCGGACCAGCTGTGAATTTCGATGCAGGAGAGGAGATGGGAAAATTGACTGCTGC
Source organism: Rana temporaria (assembly GCF_905171775.1). NCBI lineage: Eukaryota > Metazoa > Chordata > Amphibia > Anura > Ranidae > Rana > Rana temporaria. The sequence continues at coordinate 278,021,524 of NC_053493.1, forward strand.
TAAGGATATGTATACCAAAGCGCCACTAAACCTGTTGTGGTCTTTGTTTAAGGTGAGCTGCTAGGGCACTCTCCTGGTGGATACCTGGATGTGGGGAGCAATTGTGTTTACAACTTTCAAGAACTGTTTATTGAGCATGTGATCTTCAGATCTCATCACTTTATTATTTGGGACTTATTTTAAAGTTTTTATGTGTAGCGCCCCCTTTACTTTCAGTAAGGACACTACGCTAAAGTTAGTGGGAGAATGAGAGAGGTAAGTTGCTCTCATTCTTAATTATGTTAAATTTGTCTGTCACCAAATTCTGAATTGTCCTGTGGTTCAGTCTGTGTGTCCAGAGATACGGTCTCATCTCTGGACGGCAGATGGCACCAGAGGGGATCCAGGCGGAGCCGCTTCTTCCCAGCAGCCAATGAGGAGTTGAGCCTCTCTGTGCATGCTGGGAGGGGTATTTCTGTGGCGGAGGCCGTTGTTCTGGGTTCTTCGCAGGTTTAGGGTGTGCGCACATTGCGGGCCCCACCACTATGGCCTACCTGGCCTGGGGTCGCGCGCTATGCGGAGTTCCAGACTCTGGGCCCTCCTGGTCTGGAGCAATTGATGCTACCAAGGGGTCCTAGTGACTTACTGGGTCCCCCTTCTACTGTTCTACTGAGGAGATCCCAGGCTGTATGCCGTTCGGTGGGGGATCGGCTTGAGGAGAACCCCGAGGCAGGTTATCCAAAAGGGCTTGAACGAACCATCTGGGATCTGCTGACCGGAACATTGACAGGTACACTTGCACTGTCAACCGCTGTCCCTAATGCTAATTACTGGGAGGATTTGCTCAATCATTTAGCTCATCCAAGTACTAGGCCTGTGGCAGAGGTCTCATCTGAGTCAGGTCTGTGGCAGAGGCCTGTTTCTCCCAGCAACCTTAAAGTGGCACTCTGGCTGCCAGGCCTGTGGCAGGGGTCTGTCCGGGGGCACTTCACCCACTCTGGCTGGAGTAGCGACGAATTGTATTACTGCAGAAAGCAGGATTGCTTTCCTACTATCCAAAGCCTGATACCGCAAAGTTCCTTTACTTCATCAACCTTGTCTGTCTACCTCAAGTTGATGTTGGTCATGTTGGGCCAAGAAATAAAGCATTCAGAAAACCTTATCCACGAATTGGACATTCGCTTATTGCTCTACTCAATACCTTCACCCCTAGACAACACATAGAGGTAACTTAATACGCCGATCCCAAAACAATCATCGGCCACTGAGGGGGTAGCGCAACATATGTAAAATCTGACGTTTATCTGCTTTTGATTCAAGCACTTTATCACTGTTTCACATATCACATAATACTGTATTTGTCTGAAAAATTTGGGTTAGTCATTTATGCGTATCTGTCTAATTAGTGCACTTTACAATGGTTTCACATATTATTGCATATTACTGCAATTTTTGTTTTGTGCTTTGTTTTTGTTTTTATTATGGGTAGGCATTTATGGATATTTGATTAACAATAGGGAAAAAGTTGGGGAAAGACAAGAAGTTGAAAATGGAGGACCAAGCCATGGTATTCATGTGTCATACAAACTTTATTAGAGCAAAAAATATAATATAGTGAAAAAAATGATGGAAAAATACCCTCTAAGCACTGTAAAAAATATATTAACTAGTTGCCGACCAGCCGCCGTCGTTTTACCCGTAGCTATACGTCGGCTCTCACGCAGGCACTGATCGCTATAAAAATGCCAATGGTCCCAAAAATGTGTCCAAAGTGTCCGCCATAATGTCGCAGTACCGAAAAAAATCACTGATTTGCCGCCATTACTAGTAAAAAAATATATATTTCACAAAGCACTTGCGATGAAAACTACGCCGGCGGCCTCCGGCGTAAGCCCGCGTAATTTAAATAGGCGTGTGCCATTTAAATTAGGCGCGCTCCCGCGCCGGACCTACTGCGCATGCTCCGTTTCGTAACTCCCGTCTTGCTTTGCACGAAGTGACGTAATTTTTTCGAACGGCGACGCGCGTAACGTAATTCCGGATTCCCGGACGTGTTACGCAAACGACGTGAAATTTTAAATTTCGACGCGGGAACGACGGCCATACTTTAGACAGCAATACGTTTGCTGACTAAAGTTAAGGCACCAAAAACGACGACTAACTTTGCAACGGGAAACTAGACTAGCGGCGACGTAGCGAACAACCGTCGTGGATCGCCGTAACTCCTAATACACGACTCTGGTTTACAACGCAAACTCCCCCCAGCGGCGGCCGCGGTACTGCATCCTAAGATCCGACAGTGTAAAACAATTACACATGTCGGATCTTAGGGATATCTATGCGTAACTGATTCTATGAATCAGTCGCATAGATACTCTGAGAGATACGACCTTTGTGAATCTGGGCCTATAACTTTTGCGCAAACCAATCAATAAACGCTTATTGCAATTTTTTTTTTTTTACGAAAAATATGTAGAATACGTATCGGCCTAAACTGAGGAAAATTTTTTTTTTTTTTTTATATATTCTTGGGGGATATTTATTATAGCAAAAAGTAAAGAATATTCATTTTTTTTTTCAAAATTGTTGCTGTATTATTGTTTATAGCGCAAAAAACTAAAAAACACAGAGGTGATCAAATACCACCAAAAGAAAGCTCAATTTTGAGGAAAAAAGAACACCAATTTTTTTTGGGAGTTGCGTTGCACGCCTGCGCAATTATCAGTTAAAGCGACACAGTGCCGAATCGCAAAAAGTGCTCTGGTCTTTGACCAGCAATATGGTCCGGGGGTTAACTGGTTAAAGGGACAAAGTTGTCATTTATGCATATTTACCTATTTTTGCTGCACAGCTTCTTGAATTAGCGCACGTCATCGCTGTTTCACATATTATCGCATATTACTGATTTTTATTCTGCATAGTTTCTTTAATTAGCGCACCATTTTTATTATAATTATTATTTGTGTTCGAGTGTTGAGGTCACTTGCTAATGGTTGCAGCTTTTTCATGTCTATTTTTAGTGTAATTTATTATTCTTTGGTATCGATGTACATTAGTTTTGGTTGTGAGGTCCATAGCAGCGTACAAGTACTTCATATTTACTATCAGAAAAATGTACAATTGCTCTCCTCCTGAAGTATTTTGATATAGCCAAATTGTATTGTATTTAACAACCAAACTGAAGCAAGACACTCAGCCATTGTCATTGACATTATTTAAAGTATCTTGCCAAACTAAAGACTTTGTGAAAGGTCATATATCTATCTTATACAATCTTTTATTGGATCCAAATCATACATTTTCCTTTTATGAAACAATGAGAATGACATCTGAATATAATGTTGGTCTTATTCGACTAGCAGGATCTAGCTAATAACTTATCTCTGAAATATATAGCAAAATGACCTTAGTTAAATTCAATTACAAAACATTAGTAAGGTGGTACACGGTTCCCTGTAGGGTAGCTAGCTTCACCCCATTGTTTTAGGCAACGTAGCCAGATTTGTACCATACTTCATATTTGGTGGCAATGTCCCAATTGACAAGGCTCTGGATCAGAATCTTCAACTTAATTTATTCTATACCTAATACTAGCATACAGAATTGCTGTTGCGTGGAGCTGAAATCAGTCAGTTGGTGTTGTTTAAATAAACAATGAACAGGATTATGATCGATGGTAAACTTTCATGTATTCTTAAAAGAGATGTTTTGTTTTTCTTTTTTGCTAATCATACTTACCTCAGTGGATGCAGCATCCGAACACCGCTGATGGCTCGGTTCTCACTCCTCCCTGAGCAGAGCGATGCTGACTATTAGTCGGCATCACTTCTGCTCTACTTCTCCACGCTCATTGGAGCGCTAAGCAGTGGGAGGGCGGGAAGCAGACAACTCAGCGGTTCGCTGAGACTGCCATCAATCAAGGCAGTTGGAGGGATCTAGACTTTGAAGTCGGGATTATGCACTGCCTCGACTGATGGCAGTGATGTCAGCCGAGAGGCGATTTCAGACTGCTCTCCGCTGAAAATGGGTCACAGGAGTGCCAAACGAATGGCACTCCTGTGACCCAGAGGAGAAGCCCGGCCTAAAAATCTCAGGATGGACTTCTTCTTTTAACAACACCCAATCTAAATTTGACAAAACATGGGACCCTTGTATATGATACTTGGTGGTGGACTTGCGTGGTCTCGGAGGTACCATCTGAACTGGAAAAAAAAAAACCACATATGGCCAGTGGATAAATATAAGCATTTTGAGAAATTTCTCTGATACTTTGCTTTATCTAGTCGCCAAATGCGATATTTTTGTACATTCAAGGGGAGCAGGAGAGAGGTTAGGTTTTGTCTGGAAACAAGCTTTAATTGAATTGTTATATTTAATCTGATAAAGGAGTGGTGGGACCACTTGTAGCAACTTGAGTTTATATTTTAGCTGCATAAAATATTTTAATTGTATTAAAATACATTAATTGTAATACAAATGGGGTTTTATGGGTCAGTAAAATTTGGTTAACATATACTGTATTATTTAATACTGTATTTTTTAGTTACATAAAATAAATAAATCTTATATATAGAAAGACTGAGCTTGGGAAAACTAGAAAAAAAATTGAAAAGCTGGCAGCACTAAAAGTTTGTGATACCAAAACTCACAAAGTATATATAAGTTAAAAGGTGCAGCGCTTGAGCATCTGCTTTTTTGGACCTCATTTCAGGCATTTGTTTTTAGCGTATTGATATGTATTTATGCGCATTTGCACGCACAATACATTTCTAGGGAAAATGAATAATTATGCTCATATGCGTGTATTTGCGTGCGATTTTTCTAGAATTCTTTTTAGTCAAGAATACGCAGCGCTTGTTTACATCTATTTTTTGATCAGTAACAAAAAAAATATGTTGTACTGAGCTTTTTCAAGCTGCAATGTGCAAGAGGCCTGATACATTCAGTAGATACCATAAAAAATGTGCAAATGAATAAACCAAAACATCAAAATAAAAATGGCAGTCCATTGTGATAGCGCATAATTTAGTCCCCATATGAGTCCATTAAGTTATGTGATTAAAAGTGATCTTCACCCCAAGCAATAAACACCCATGTGCTCAGAAGATCTCTGTATGACAGCTAATTCTGTGCATAGTGCACCTAATTCATAAAAGCTTACAGTCCAGCCACTTACCAGATCATCAAGACCACTGTAGTAATCAATGGTCATTTAGTGCATCAAATGTAAAGCCTCCAGCGGGTCAGTGCGTCTTCTCAACTAAACCAATGGCCACAATTCAACATCAGTGATGCGGGACCAGGTAACTCCAACACTGGTCCAGCTGGAACTCTGATGGTGAACAAGGACAGTCCGATCTGCAGTAGATGTTGATCAGAAGACAGGTCTTCTCAGCACATGGGTGTTTATTGCTTAAAGGAGTAGGGCTGCATTCACACCTAGGCGACAAGTAACGCCGCGTACGCGGCGTATTTTGCCGCGATTCGTTTAACTTTTTTTTTTAACAAATCATTTCCATTGCTGTCTATGGCCGAACGCCAATGCCGCCTGGAAAAAAAGGGTCCGGGACTTGTTTTCAGGCGGCAGGCGTACGGCGTTTCGGCGTGAGATGTGAACCATCTCATAGACAGCAATGGAAATTCGCCCCTCCAGCGTGTCGGGCGTTTTGTCGCCAAGGTGTGAATGGAGCCTAAAGATCGCTTTTAATCACATCACTTTATGGACTCCTATGGAGACTAATTTGTGTGATATTACAATGGACTCATTTTTGGTAATTAATTTGCAAATTGTTTTATGGTATTCACTGAATGTATTATAGTGCTACACGTGTATATACTTAAAATAAATAATCGGTTATAACTAATTTAATTGTGTTTTTTTTTTTGTTTTTTTTTTTCAGTGTTTTGTGGTATAAAGTTTACAGTTTACATATGAAAAAAAATATGCGTTGGAAATCTGATTCTATAAATTCAGCTGGGAAAAGATTACATTTCACTACAATTGCAGACAAAGAGCCTGGCTATTGGAAGAAGACTTATATCAGTGAATTAATAACTGGAACAGAGAAAAGAATGAATCAGATTTTGAAATGTGCAAAAAAGTACAATGCATTTGGTGCGCCAGCTAATATGGAAAAGGCAGTAAAGTAAGTGTAAGAGATTTTGAAGAACACTCCACTGACATCTTTTTCACAGGCATAAAATGACATTTGGCAAGTAGGTAATAATTTAACTTTGAACCCCTGTTTCTTCAAAACATTGAAGTCCTGCACAGATTGCTTGAATCTCCCTTTACAGACTTGCGTGTGCCATACTGTATGTCAGGCTTCTTCAACCAGGCTTGCCAGGTTCATGTTTCTTCAGGGGTGCCTGGGCCAAATGCCTATAAATTGCCCCAAAATGATTTGCAAACCAACGGGTGGAGAAAGCCTGCCTTTTAGTTACACAAAGCCACACATTTTAATTTCACCATTAAAACCTTCTAGCCACCAGCATCCTAACATCCAGTGACATCATTGAATGATAAGGAGGACTTGCACAGCATGTTTGTTTGCTCCTCCCTTGCCCCTCTGTGTCAGCACTGGGGTCAAATTAGCTGAGTAAGGGAGCAAAACTGAAGGAGAAGTAAAATATTGGAATACTAGTCAGTACCAGTATGCAAGGTTTTAATTGCTTTGGAAAAATAAATAAATCTATAAATATATACCATTGGGTGTCCTGCGTTTGTTTGTAGGCTATATTTTGTAAAAAAAAGGGCCCCTCAAAATTGTACATAACTTTTTAAGAATACTTTGACTGATACAGCAAATTTTCTCAAATGTTTATGTGACACTTGGAGTTATATGAGGATCTTACAAAAGCAAGGCCTAATGCCGCGTACACACGACCGTTTTTCGCGATGTGAAAAATTTCATTTTTTTTAATGTCATTAAAAACGATTGTGTGTGGGCTCCAGAGCATTTTTTGCGACGTTAAAAATGGGCATTAAAAATGTAGAACATGCTCTAAATTTTTGCTTCGTTTTTAACGTCGTAAAAATTGGTCATGTGTGGGCTTTAACGACGTAAAAATAATGCGCATGCTCGGAAGCAAGTTATGAGGCGGGAGTGCTCGTTCTGGTAAAACTAGCATTTGTAATGGAGATGGCACATTCATCACGCTGTAACAGACTGAAAAGCGCAAATCGTCTCTCACCAAACTTTTACTAACACAAAATCGGCAAAAGCAGCCCCAAGGGTGGCGCCATCCGAATGGTACTTCCCTTTTATAGTGCCGTTGTACGTCACCGTGCTTTGCTGGAGAATTTTTTTTTCACGATCGTGTGTAGGCAAGGCTACAATAATCGGGTTGAAAAAAACGTTGTTTTTTCTAGACCATTAAAAATGGTCGTGTGTACACAGCATTACTCCTTTTCACTACTCAAAATGTTGAGGTAATGCCTCTTACAAAAACGAAGATCCATGGGGCATTTTTCTTAGATCCCTTTCACAATGGGAGGATTCCGTTCTGATCAGCAGGTGATCAGCTTACAGATCCCCTGCTGATCAGAGCAGAGCACATCCGTGTCTGCTCAGTTTCTGCAGAGCACATACCTGCCTGTTGAGTTTTTGCAGAGGGAGCATGGACATAGCCCGCTCTGCTCTATGAGCAGCCAGGAGTAAGGAGACTCTGCTGTCCATTTACACCTGACTACCCCCAATCGGTTCTACCCAAAATGAAAGAGGACGGAGTCCCCGTCCATTTTCTTTTAGCAGACTTGATCGTACGCGGAGGTCCATAGGGATGAATGGATCTTCCAATCAGGTCAGCCTAAAATAATGGACAGGCAGACTTGATCGGAACGCCCGTGTAAGAGTGGCCTTAAGGTGCTCCCTGACATCCAGGACAGAAAAAATATTTTAAGTCAAACCACAGTTTTAGCTTTACATAAATTTTACCCCTTCGGCCCAGAATTTGTGTATTAACATGTTTCTACACCTTTACATATACCCAGCGAAGTGACAAGCCTCATATCATACACAGAGCTGAAACAAATCCTCCTACATAAGTTGTATTTATTTATCTGCAGCCATATGTCCTGTACTTTATACAACATACAGGTGAAAAGATTTTTTTTAACAGCAGAAAGCAAGGGGCGGGGATCTGATGTCACATGTTGCAGAGTGCAGAGCACAGAGATCGATTTAATCTGAGAGGCGATGGGAGGAAAGTGACACCCCTTCCTCTTCACAGGTTCAGATAAACATAGAGCTAAAGGTGTCTTCTTTGTGCTGGAGGTGGGGGCAGGCATCTCGCATCTTCCTAGAGGTTGATGTGTTGACTTAATCTATTAGGAGTGAGTCATGCAAATAGCAAAGGAGAGAACAGAGAGTAATCAGTATCGGTGCTTTGGATATTCAGGTTAGTACACACTATAGTGGGATGTGCTTTGTTCATTTTTCATGTTTGAGGTTTATGACCACTTTACTTGTTTCCTAGCACAATGCTCTGTACTACATTAATAAACATTCTCCCCTTGAGAGCTACAAGATGATATTTTATAGCGCTGGTTGCTCTCAGTCCTGGCTCTCCTTGATTGCCTCAGTTGGCAGATGATTAGTACCCAATAAGATTGCTTCCCAGTCGTGTGATCACTATGTCAGCTATTTCACTGTCAAAATAAGCCTTCAGCCGACAGATGAACACTGCCACCAATAATGTCTACTATTCTGAAATATCCAAACGCATAGGAATCAAGAATTAAGTCCTACCTTCAACATGAACTCCTTGATAGAATTACACACTTTTGTGAACTGTTGCACCCTTTGTGGATATCCTACCACATGGGCCTCACAGGGGACTCACCCCTGGTGTTATACACAAGCAGCATACTATGTTTCCCTTCTGTCTCCCACCATACTTGCTGTCAAAGCCCTCACCCCTACCCCCACAAAAACCCTAAATGCCCATATCAACTCACCAGAGGCACCGATGACTTTAGATTCTGTATAATATATATATATTTTTAAATTATACAGCCCTACGCTATAAGACTGCTACATAATTGAAACTTTCCTGTACTTTATTTTCTTACTTACTTACTGCTGCCCTTAAACATGCTACTAATAAAAATAATGTAATCATTTTTGCTCATAACTAAATATTTTCAATTATACCACATATTTCTATTTCCCTTGGTACAGTTCGTCTATCATCTACAGTAACATGCTGAAGCTTATATGAGAAGTTTTTTTTTGTTTTTTTAAATTTGAAAGTATATGCAAATCCAACGTCAATGTAAATTATTTTCCCCTGCATGTGTTCTCACTGTTTTACCCATAAGTCAGCTCTAAAGCTCACCATATGTGTTAAAATCTGATTGTTTCCTTTAGATCTATTAACAAGTATTTAAAGAGTATGTTCACCCTTGGGAACATGTTACAGTTCCACCCATTTTTTGGGTGGAACACGTAACTCGTTCCTGCTGCTGCAGCCGTTCTCCAATGCCTTCTCTCCTTATGATAGCAGGAAATTCCCCGTACCTGCTGTAAATTTTTGAAAACAGTGGGTTGTGTGGGGTTTCGTCAACATGGTAGCATCATTCATACACAGAGTCCTGTGTATGAAGGAACAACAAATCCTGACATTCTTTGCGGCTGTCAGCTTGTAGTTTTCAATAAACTACCATGGCGCTATTGAGTGCTGTGGTAGGTTAAGTGTAAGTGTCAAGCTATAATGTAAGGCTAGATAGCTCAAACTTACAGTCTGCAGAAGACCTGCTTGACATTGGCGATCTGCTGATTGCTGGTGCAGTGCTTTCAGACTCCTACAAAAAAAATAGTAAATGCACATTTTATTTTTCTTTGCCGGTAAAAAAATGTGCATTTACTTTTTTTTATTTTTAAAGTGAACGTATCCTTTAACCAGTTTCGGACCAGCCACCGCAGTTATACTGCGGCAGGTTGGCCCGGCTGGGCAAAGCGTCGTAGCTGTACAGCGGCCACAACGATCGTATTCGCTTCGGAAGTGATCAGTTTCCAGGCCTAGGCCAATGATTTCTGGCCTGGACCTGGTGATCAGTCCTGGTGAATGAAATTTTCCCCTGCCTGTGTGGCAGGGATGTGATGTCGCCTCTCCTTGTGGAACTCTTTTCCGTTCCAGAGAGAGGAGAGAAGACATCTCAGAGTAAGTGCACCAACACTACACTGAAACCAGTAAACATAGGTACACTTAGCCCCCCCGATCGCCCCCACCCCCAGTTAACCCCTTCACCCCGTCACTGTTTTGCCCAGTGCAGTATTCATAAATTTTTTTGATCACTGTTCTGGTGTCATTATTGACAAAAATCAGTGTTAGGGTACTTAGTGGTAAGCCCATATAGGTGTTGGGACCCCCCCCAAACCCCCTAATAATGATTTAACCCCTTGATCACCCCGAAGTTAATCCTTTCATCCCCTGTCACCAGTGATCACCGTATTAGTGTCTGGGGGTCATGCTGGTTAGTTGGATTTTTTGTAGCGCAAGCTCTTTCCGTGCTGCCCCCTGTAAAGTGCTGCCCTAGGCCTGGGCCTTGTTGGCCTAGGCCAGGATACAGAGTTGGGCTGCATACTAGGGGTGCAACGGATCGTCATTGATCCGTGATCCGAACCGAAAAAGATTGATCCGAACCGCACACACGTGATCCGAGGATTGTTTCTAAAAAAAAATTAATAAATAATAATTTGCGCATGTTCAGTCCACACACAGCGTGGTCATGGTGAACGGAGGAGCTTGAATGCCCCGCGTCATTTAAATCCCCTGTATGGGAGCATTTTGGCTTCCCTGTCAAATATAATGATGAAGGAAAGAGGTTAGTGGATAAAACCGTGACGGTGTGTAGGCACTGTGGCACAAGAATGCCATATGACAGTGGGAACACATCAAGTATTGTCACTAGGGGTGCAACTGATCCATACGGATCAGCACCTTCGGGTCGGGACACACGGCGATCCACGGGCCTCCCGGTCCATAGGAAAGGCCGCGGCTTCGGCCTAGCTATCGAAGCGGCGGCCATCGAGGTCCACCCGGCGCGGGGGATGGAGGCTGCTCCTCGGAAGTTTGTGGACACTTGAGCTCAATATGTCATTGACTCCTAACAGCCCAGCGATGAGCTCCATGCTGCACCTTGAGGAATCCACACGGGGAGCTGCTGCCGCCGCCGCACCGGGCGTCCTGCTGCTTGCCAGAGAAGAGAGAGGAGGCGATCGGGGGGATCTGTATGGACTGAGCACGTAGGGGGGATTTTCACTAGACACTCAGCCCGCCGATCAATGACACTAAAGGGATCCGATGATTGGGATAGTTCAGGTCACAGTAGGGAACTGGTGACACCACTTTCGTACATGGGGCTGCGACTTCCACTTGGCTGCACATATAAGTATTGCGAGATGCAGTTATTTCAACACAAAACAGAGCTTATACGCTTAAATACAGTATTTGTAAATCTGACGGACTGTTTAAATGTGAAAATCAGAGGTGTTCTGTCATATTAGCAATAAACAGTCCGTCAGATTTCCAAACACTGTATTTAAGCACATAAGCTCAGTTTTGTGTTGAGAAGAACTGTGAAATCTAAAACTCTGGTGGGTGTAACAAGATTTGTCTTTTTTTTGCTGATCCGAAAATGATCCGATCCGTGACTCCTGATCCGAGGATCGATCCGATCCGTGAGTTTTTTGATCCGTTGCACCCCTACTGCATACCGTATTTGTCCTCCCTGGTACCCCTGCCCAAAGAACACCCCAAAGAAGATGTTGTGTCTGCAGAAAACACGGATTTAGGCGTTACACCTGCTTTTATTGTCCCTCCTGTCCTGACCACCCTGGTCTCTGCATAAGTGACTGTGTCAAACGCTACCATACACTAGTGGAGTATTAGCTTAGGGTACAGCACTGCACAGTCCTAGAGCACACTAACACAGGGTCTTGAAAGATGAGATCGCCATCACATTATGAGAGACCCTAATCTGGAACGTTTACAGTTTTTCTAAAAGTGCAAAAAAATAAAAAAGCCCAAAATAGTTGTCGTTTTATGTTTTCTATTGTCCGCTCTATTGTTTTATATCTATTCTCTCTCTATTGTTACTGTATTTTAGAACTGTAATGTTTTATTTTCTATGTTTTATTGTATTTGCTTTTCAGGTATGGTATGTCTTACTGTTGTACTGTAATGTTACTTTGTTTTATTGTTAAAGAGGTTGTAAAGGTTTTTTTTTTTTAAATAACAAACATACCATACTTCCCTCCACTGTGCAGTTAGTTTTGCACAGAGTGGTCCCTCGGCGGCTGTCTCGGCTCCTCCCCGTAAAAGCTAACCCTCCTCTGGGAAGCTCTCTTCCAAGGTTAGCTTGCGCGTGCTCCCGTGTGATACAGTCAGCAGCCATAGCTGCCGAGTGTATCACTCGGCCCTGCCCCTGGCGCTAGGCGTCATTGATTTGATTGACAGCAGCGAGAGCCAATGGCTGCACTGCTATCAATCATCCAATGAAGAGCTGGGGATTGCGCCCACAGAGATTCGGGGCTCAGGAAAGTAAAACGGGGGCTCGGGGGGGCTGGAGGCAGCAAGGTGTTTTTTTACCTTAATGCATAGGATGCAATAAGGTGAAAAAACACGAAGCTTTACAACCCCTTTAACCATCATTTACTTAGCAGGTACGCCATTCAGCTGCAGCACTGATTTATTTATTCTGACGGCAACAGCGTTTGCTCCCGCGATATGTAAAGCTGTGACTCCAGCGCTGTAGGAGGTGATTTCACCATCGGGTAAAAAAAAAAATGGTGCATGTATGCCCATCATTAGAAATGGGTGGATGAAGAGTGGTATTCTTATGGTGGGCATACCCACCGATCAATCTTTTTTTCGTTCAGGCTACATGAAAAAAAGAACATTACAATGTATTGCCCAACAAGGACCAGCAACGTACTGGTATTTGAGTGGTTATACCATAATGATGCCTGGAGGTTTAGGTATCATCTTGGTATCATTCTTTTCAGCCAGGGGTTAACTTTCATGTAAAAGCAATCCTAGTGGCCAATTAGCCTCTAGACTGCTTTTACAAGCAGTAGGCAGGAACATCAGAATGAGAATGCAGCAGTTGGTTCCGCCAGCTGACCATAGAGCTGATCAGAGACCAGAATTACACCAATTGCACCAATCATCTCTCTATGGCCTCAGAAACCTGAAGCTACAGTATACGAGTATTTCATGAATTAGGTTTCGCCAGATATAAACGGTGCCAGTGAAATGTGGAAAATATTTTATCACACTAATCTTGGTGTGGTCAGATGCTTTGACGGCAAAAGAGAGATCTAGGGTCTAATGGACCCCAATTTTTTCAAAAAAGAGTACCTTTTACTACCCATTGCTTTCATTGGGGACATTCCATGAGATAACAATAAAAATTATAAAAAAAATAAAAAATTAAAGGAACAGTTTAAAAAAAAATAAAGAAGCAAAATAAATAAATAAAAAAAAGCACCCTTGTTCCCCCTTGCTCACGCGCAAATGCGAACGCAAGCGTCGCCCTATGTAAATCTAAAGTAATAACCTGTAAAGGCTTTTAAAAATTTATGCAGTTTGTCACCGAAGCACGTTTGTGCGCAATTTTAATGTCGTGTTTGGTATCCATGTACTCGGCATAAGATCATCTTTTTTATTTCGTCAAACATTTGGGCAATATAGTGTGTTTTAGTGCGCTAAAATATATTTTTTTAATTTTCACAAAAAATTGCATTTGAAAAAATCACTGCGTTAAATACTGTGTGAAAAAAATTGCAACACCCACCATTTTAATCTGCAGGGCCTTTGCTTTAACCACTAGCCGACCAGCCGCCACAGTTATACGGCGGAAGCTCGGCTGCGCGAGAACACGTAGATATAAGTCATCTCGCATTTTGCGCCTGGTGCCGATGCGCGTGATCACTGCCGAGCACCCACGATTGCTCGTTACAGAGCAATAACCGGAAGCTGTGTGTGTAAACACACAGCTCCCGATCCTGTCAGGGGGAGAAATGACGGATCATCTGTTCATACAATGTATGAACAGCGATCTGTCATTTCCCCTAGTCAGTCCCACCCCCCCTTCAGTTAGAACACACACAGGGAACATAATTAACCCCTTCCTCGCCCCCTAGTGTTAACCCCTTCCCTGCCAGTGACATTTTTATAGTAATTAATGCATTTTTATAGCACTGATCGCTATAAAAATGCCAATGGTCCCAAAAATGTGTCAAAAGTGTCCGAAGTGTCAGCCATAAGGTCGCAGTACTGATAAAAATCGTTGATCGCCGCCATTACTAGTAAAGTAGACGCTATAACTTTTGCGCAAACCAATCAATAAACGCTTATTGCGATTTTTATTTTTTTACGTAAAATATGTAGAATACGCATCGGCCTAAACTGAGGAAAAAAATAGTTTTTTTTTATATATTTTTGGGGATATTTATTACAGCAAAAAGTAAAAAATATTCTGAAATTTGTGCCAAAATATAAAATATTTCATGGACTCAACATGCCTCTCGGCAAATGGGGGGGGGGGGGGGGGGGTTGTGTTATCTTGACATTTCAGGGCCTCCGCAACTGTGGAAGAAATAAAATATTCAACATGCATCTTAGCAATTTCCTTGGGGTGTCTACTTTACAAAATGGGGTCATTTGGGGGGGGGGGGGGGGGTTCTACTGCCCTGCCATTTTAGCACCTCAAGAAATTAGATAGGCAGTCATAAACTAAAAGCTGCGTAAATTCCAAAGACATGTGGCTAAATACATTTTGGCCTAAAATTGTATGACTAAAATTGTAGAAAATATAATTTTTTTTAAAAAAATGTCGTTCTTTTTCCTTTTATATCGCAAAAAAACTAAAATCACATAAGAAATCTAATACCATCAAAAGCAAGCTCCATTTGTGGGGGAAAAGGTCGCAAATTTTGTTTGGGTACAACATTGCATGACCGCGCAGTTACCAGTTAAAGCCAAATTGTAAAAAGTGCTCTGGTCATTGAGTAGCCTAATCTTCCGGGGCTGAAGTGGTTAAGACAAGAGCCTGCCTTATCAGATACCAATTGATTTGTTATTTTAGGTAGGTCCCCATATTACACCGTTTTGGTTAATGTAAAATTGAATGTGCCTTGGATACAAATCCAATTTCTGGAATCCCCTGCAACTTGCAACAGACATCGTAGCCATCTCATTAAAAACCCTGAGATTGCACCAAATGGTTATAAAGAAGGCTAATGCTGCGTACACACGATCGGTCAATCCGATGAGAAGGGTCTGATGGACCGTTTTCATCACATCAAACCGATCGTGTGTGGGCCCCATCGGTTATTTATCCATAGGTTAAAAAATGTTAAACTTGTTTTAAAATTAACTGATGGATACCTAACCGATAGAAAAAAAAACAATCGTTTTTAGGCACGTCCATCGGTTAAAAATCCATGCATGCTCCGAATTAAGTCAACGCATGCTTGGAAGCATTGAACATCATTTCTTTTCAGCACGTCGTTGTGTTTTACGTCACCGCGTTTTGACACGATCGTTTTTTTAACTGATGGTGTGTAGGCACGACTGACCATCAGTCAGCTTCATCGGTTAACTGATGGAAAAATCCATCAGACCGTTCTCATCGGATTGACCGATCGTGTGTACAGGGCATTACTCTCTCGCTCAGAAATCAGTTCAAGAAAGGACATAGTCAAACAAACACTATTTTTTTCAGAAGAGTATGGAATGTATTTGTAGAAAAGTTTACTTAAATCTGTGCACTGTATATGGCGTGCAGAACACTTCCAGGTTGTCACATTGCAAAGAAGCCACATTTAAAAAAATGTTCCCAATTTTTGAAAACAATTGTCTTATGTGGAAATTAAATATGTTGTATCAATTAAACAGAAGTAAGGTTTTCCTTTGCTGATTTTTGGCATTAAGTTCCATTGCTGCCATTAAAGTCTTTTTTCATCTGTTTGCAGAATGTCTGGATTGATTTGGGCCCTTACTTTCAAAGATATTAATGGGAAAGAAACAATAATTGAGCAGTCTGATATTACTTTTAGAGATACCTCCCTTACAATATATTGGAATAGTTACATTTGGCCTGGCTTTCAAAGGCTTATCACACTTCAGCTCCATGGAGTTACACAGATTCAGACTGATTGTTTGCGTACTCCTAAAAATGGGTATGTATTTTTTTTTTCAGTTTGTCCTGTAACTGTTTTAAGTTCACACCGAAAAATTCACGTGTTATCAATATGCCTTTTTCAGAACATTTATATTATCAGATCTATGCTAACCAGATTAAGGAAATGGGATTTTGCCAGAGTTTTAGCCCTTTAATACTATAAAATTAGAAGGGAAAAATTGCTTGCTTGGACTGAGGGCATTGTATATGTGCTTATTATTTTTATTTTTTTGTCTTATTTGCTTGTTCCATTTTGTTGTGAAACAATTTGTATGTAAAGTCTTTCTTTTTTTAGTATTAGAGCTTAAAAATGTTTAACCCTTTAACTGCTAGATCCATTTTTTTTTCTGAAAAAAAAAAAACATGTTAGCAGTGGCAGTTTATTTTTTTTATTCACACAGTAATTGGACTACTGTATATTTTCACTGAAAATGCACTAAAATTTATTTTAGTGCACACACTGACTTAATTTGGGTTTGTTAGGATTCTTCTAAGCCCATGGACATAGTTTACTCTGCTTGCCTATGGGCATTGTTCTCCAGTAGATAGGAGACCCAGAATTTTTACTTTTGAATATTTATTTAACCCTGGCCAATCACTGTAGGGTTTATTCCAGGGATATAGGCTAGGGAAGGGAATAATAATTTGGGGAGACCTTCTACAAAGGTTCTTCCCTACTGGGCTTTGATTGTAGAAGATGTTGGATTGTGGTATTCTTGTCCTTCCCTCTAAAGGCTTTTTCTGAAGCAGATGTTTGTGTAAAGGGTCTAGTCTTGGCCTCCCAGACCTGCTTTTCAAGAGGGCAAGTCTGGTACCTGGGGTGGGTATAGCTGCTGGAAAGTCTAGTTCAGGCTTCTCAGGCCCCTTCCCCTGGGGGAAGGAAGTTGAAATAGGTCTGGCTTAATCAATTGCTAGTATTGCTTAGAGCAGTGTTTCTCAACTCCAGTCCTCAAGGCGTCCCAACAGGTCATGTTTTCAGGATTTCCCTCAGCTGAAACGGCTTTGGTAATTACTAAGGCAGTGAAACTGATCAGATTACCTGTGTAAAATAATGAAAAGCCTGAAAACATGACCTGTTGGTGCACCTTGAGGACTGCAGTTGAGAAACGTTGGCTTAGAGGTCCACAATTAGCCCGTGAGAAGGGCTGAAGATAGTTAAAGGTAGCTGTCCATCTAGCCTACTTAATGTGGTAGTCTGTCAATCTTCATCATCATCAGTGGGTGTTTAGGTGCAGCTTAAGTGGTTCTAAATTCAGAAGGTTTTTTATCTTAATGCATATAGAATGGCCTTGGCTTCAATGGATAAAAGGCCTTCTGTGTGCAGCATCCCCCCTAATACTTACCTGAGCCCCATCTCATAGCGATGTTGCACGAGAGTCTTGGCTGTCCAGGATTCTCTCTCATTGGCTGGTACAGCAGCTGGGTGCCATTGGTTCCCGCTGCTGTCAAAGTCAGTAAGGTGAGAGGGGGCAGGGCCGAGCCTTGACTCTGTGTCTAAATGGACACACAGAGCAGTGGCTCGGCTCGGGTGCCCCCATAGCAAGCTGCCTACTGTGTGGGCACTCAGCAGGAGGGAGGCACCAGGAGTGATGGTGGGGATCCGAGAAGAGGAAGATCTGGGCAGGCAAGTATAACATGTTTGTTATTTTTACACTAAAAAAAACAAAACTTTAGTATCAAAGTACCAGTAGAAAAGCTAGGAGGGCCTTTAAAATCTGGCAGCCTCTTAGGGGGTAAGTGCTACAATAATGGAATTTTTTTTTAAATGTAATGAGGTTATTTGGGGTAAATAGATGCCAAATATAGTCGTGGATAAAAATAACTAAAAATAAGTCTCAAAATTGCATGTGCCTGTAAAAATAGTAAAAAAGAAAAAAAAATCTCCGGTTTAGATCCATCATCGATCACAATGACCACGGATCCAAAAAAAAAGATCCACACCCGACACTGGCTCCCGCCGTCTGACAGCTCCACCGGTGGGGCCACCCGGTGACGAGTACCGTACTCGTTCACATAAAGGGGGCCAGGATCTGGGGGCCCCCTTATTAAAGGGGGGCTTCCAGATACCGATAAGCCCATCACAACCACTGGCCAAGGTTGTCGGGAAGAGGCCCTTGTCACCATCAACCCTTGCCCCAAAGCACTTCCCCCATGTTAAAGGCATATGACCTGCCAGGCCGCATGCTCGGATAAGGGTCTTTTATGGATTTTGGCGTGGGGGCATTTTTTCAGAAAACCTACACTTTTTGTTCTGTGATTTTTTTTTTTCTTTATGTCGACAAAGCATTTATTTTACATTCAGTTGCGGGAACTCAGCTGACAACTGATGACTTATCAGTTGTTAAGGAGGCCCGCTCCTTAACAACCAAGACAATTTACTGGTTGTTAAGGACACCGGCTACCGCTGGATTTAAACTTTCACTACTAAAATACCATATCACTTCATAAAATAGCATTTCTTAAAGTGATAGTTACCGCTTTGTGACTGGAACTCACTATTCGAGAGTGCCCAAATGTCCTTTTATGTACCCCTCCGCCATCCATAGATGCTGTACTATCGCTCATATGAAAAAAAAAACGGTCATTCATACTAGGTGGACCTTTCAATTGTCTGTAACTTACCATTTATAGATTGTTGGGGTGGAGGGGAAGATTTAAAAAAAAAAAATAAAAAAAAAAAAGGAAACGGCACAAGGGACACATCACACTGATATTAATGTAATACTAAAGTCTTGTTATTTTTTTGTTTAAAAAAAAAAAAAAAACCTGTTATACTTGCCTGCTCTATGCAGTGATTTTTGCACAGAGCAACCTAGAACCTCCTCTTCCGGAGTCCCTTGCCTGCGCTCCTGGCCCCTCCCTCCTGGCACGTGCCCCCACAGCAAGCAGCTTGCTTTGAACTACCCGCAGCTCTGTGTGTCCATTCAGACATGGAGCCGCGAATCGGCCCTGCCTCTTCTCTTCTCTGATTGGTTAACTGACTTTAATTGACATCAGCTGGCACCAATGGCGCCCGCTGTGGGTCTCAGCCAATCATGAGGGAGAGTCCCAGAAAGCGGAGTCCCTTGTGCAACATTGCTGGATCGAGATGGGGCTCAGGTAAGTATTAGGAGTACTGAGGGGGGCTGCTGCACACACGTTTTTTTTTTTAATCTTGATGCATAGAATGTATTTAAAGTGATTGTAAAGTCAGAAAGTTTTATATCTTAAAGCCTTCTGTGTGCAGCTTCCCCACTAATACTTACCTGAGCATCATCTCTAGCGATGTTCATGAATGCCTTGTCAGTCCAGGACTCTCCCTCCTGATTGGCTGAGACACAGAAGCGGCACAGCGCCATTGGCTCCCACTGATGTCAATCAAACTCGGTTAGCCAATCCGGAGAGAGAGGGGGCAAGGCCGAACTGAAGCTCTGTGTTTGAATATATACATGGAGATGCAGCTCGGCTCAAGTGCCCTCATGGCAAGCTGCTTGCTGTGGGGGCACTCAGCAGGAGGGAGGGGTCAGAAGCTCTAGCCAGGGGCCCGAGAAGAGGAGGATCTGGGCTGCTTTGTGCAAAACCACTTCATAGAGCAGGTAAGTATAATATGTTGGTTAATTAAAAAAAAAATTAAGCTTAGACTCTATTACAAGCTATTTTTAAATGCTGATGTTCATTGCTGTGGTTGACACTTTTGTGAGTAAGTGCTAACATTAACTTGCATCACTAGCACACCATACGTTTACAAACCTTTACCAACGCCCATAGAACTCGTCACAACAATTGAGCACACTATTTCAGGAACATGCCCACATTGAAGATCGGGTAGCTATAATGTGACTCTTCTAGGCTAAACACCTAAGCTGATTTAAATTGGACAACAAAAATAATTGGCTTATACTGCCTTTCTTTATTGGCAGTGCTGTTGTGAATCAGTAGAAAAAGTGCATCTGTGCAATTATTGGCACCCTGGACAGTCTCAGAGGGAAGTTTAAATTGTTCCACATTATTTTAATATGTTGTGCTAAAGTTGGGACACCATGCACATTGCTATTGATTGATTTTCTTGTGTTGTGTTTATATTATGTGGTCAGTTTTAGATGAAAACTTCTTACGACCGGTTAACAGCAGAAAGCTGTGCAAGATAAGTGCATTCTGTGGGAAACGTGCATAGAAACATGTCTTTTCCTCACCGAGCACAAAAGGCACTGCCTTTGCGATCTGCTGTGGGTGCCAATGTAATGTTAATGGCATCCCAAACGCTGATTGCAAATGCAATAGATGGACTGCAAAATCACACCGCACGTGGACTGCGTTCCTCTGTAGTTCAGGTGTGAACCAGTTCTTGGTGGATGTCTTTTAACTCTCCCAATACAAAGCTGGCCATACACTGTGCAAATTTTGGCCAGATCCTGACAAGCCAGCCAAGAATCACTCCATGGGTGTTCCTGTGGCCACCCTTCACCCAATATTCTTCAATTGAAAGATCAAAGAGAGATGGCAATGTTTTAGCCAATCAGCTGAAACCACAACACATTTTCATCCGTTCAGATGCAGCTATTGTTTGGCGGTGACTGTCAAAATATAACAGGCACAGTGTGAAATTCATCCATGCATGATTTATAGCTTGGACGGAGGAATCTGTTAGATATTCTTCAATCAGCCCACAGGTTGAAAGGAATCGCTGACCCTAAAAAAATTATATCTTGATCATCGCTGCAGCGATGACTGAGATATCTCTCTTCCAATCTAGTGACGTACTGGTACATTGCTGGATGGTGTTAAAGTGTCAATCAACACTCACATTGGGGTCTGTGTTCAATATGTACAAACTGGAGCTGCATGGTACTTTAAAAGCTTTAACAAATCATGCTGAAAGCTCTGCACATACTTTGTCAAAGCTTGCTGTTCACACTTTTCTTTACTAGGCAACTTAAAATCAGCTAGGGTATGATCCTGTTAAAAGATTTTGAAAATGTGGGGCTTTTTATATATGCAATTAGGAAAAACATTAACGTTTTGAAATGACATTAACTATAACCCATCATACAAAGGCACTTTTCATGATTATACAACAGGAAGTATCATATATGGGGTGTCTGTGTTTTCCTCCTAACAACCTAGCTCCATTAAAGTGGTTGTAAACCCTTACACACCACTTTTACCTACATAATAAGGCTTACCTGTAGGTACTGGTAATATCTCCTAAACCTGTTTAGGAGATATTTACCGTATACACTTGCGCCAACGTCATCGGCACATGCGCACTGAAGAAAGGGCATGGTCGTGTTTCTAAAGGGCCCATGCCGTTAACGCCAGTACCCGTACAGATGCGCAGGAGTGATGTTTTATGTGATTCCGGCCAGTCACAGAGCCAGAGTCCACAGCCCCCAGAAGGAAGAGGGTAAAGATGGATGCGATCACCAGCAGGGACATCGCGGGCTTCGGGTTGCAGGTAAGTGCAGCATTATGGGCTAGTATGAAGTTTACTTTGCAGAGAAATAAAGAGGAAGTAAAAGCCATCAGGGTTTACTTCCTCTTTAAATGTACTAGTGTGATGATGACTGGTTTCTAGGAGAGAAATAGACAACGATCTTCAGTCAGACTGTTTATTCATCAGTGTTAAAAAAAAGCAACTCTAAGAAAATAACTTTTTATTTTTTTATATATATAATGATACCAACAAGGCTTCAAAGGCATTCACTCATCGCTGAGTACAACTTGAAGGATTTCAAAAGATCCAGCAGATTCATAGGACATGACTCGCTTATAAAACTCTTTTATCTTGATCCTGGCCTAATAGTTGGCCTATGGAAGGTAACTATTAAATATATTCAAATAGATTTTTGATGATTTTTCTGTTGTGTCTCTTCATGGTAATAGGAACAATTGTTTGGGATAATGGCGGTCAAGAGCAACACGATTTCAAGACATATTCTAAAAAATATTACCTACGTTTATTTGTTGTTTTGTTATTCTTTACTCTCGTACACAGGTAAAAATATCAGTCTATCAAGATTGGTGTATGAGTATTTGCTAATTAAACTTATGTTTAGCTCTCCTCTTTCTTAATATTGTGCCAAAAGTACATATTTGTCTTTAAGTTTTTTTTTTCTCTTAATGAGTTTACACATTTATTTTCTCCTACTTTTATGCACCTAGATTTTTAGGATATGCATTTTTCTTAAAGGGGTGTTCCAGGCATTTTTTGTGTTTATTAAAAGTCAGCAGCTACAAAAAGTGTAGCTGCTGGCTTTTAATAAACACACACTCACCTGCTCCACGTTCCAGCGACGCGCCGACCGGGGCTCCGCTCCTCTCCCTCCCTCCCCGGCCGGCATCTTCATCCTAAGTGTGGGCACCCGGCCGTGACAGCTTTCGGCTTCACGGCCGGGCACCCACTGCGCATGCGCGAGCGCTCTCTCATTGGACAGGCGATCGCATGGGACCTGTCATGTGTCCCAGGCGATCGCCTACTGCAGCCCCTCCCTGTAGGCGATTAAGCTATTCGCCTACGATGCCCCTCGGCAGAAGGAGGAAGTGGGACAGGAAGTCCCACTCCTCCTGAAGCCCCCACTAACTCCCCCAAAAAATTACATGCCAAATGTGGCATGTAAGGGGGCGAGGAGTGGATTAAGCGGAAGTTCCAATTTTGGGTGGAACTCCGCTTTAAGTCTTAACACTAGGGTCTTAAAATAAATTAATACAGTTTAGAAAATATATAGAGTCTTTATAGCATTGTTGCATTTTTTTTTTATTAGTATTTATCAGCACTAGAACGTAACATTTATCTTCATCATACAGTAGGCTTGATATTCATTGACACTGGCTTAAAGAATGAGGCTAGTTTCACCTTTTAAGTTGCATTAGTTTTTCGAGTTTCACCTGTAACTCAAGTTTCACCCCCTTCCAGTCCACTTTCAAAATTGATCAGTCCATGTAGTCTCATTTCTTGAGTCTCTAAAATGCAAGGACAGTACAAATAACCCCTTTTTGGAAAGTAGGCGGTCTAAGGTATTTAGTAAGAGGAGTGATGGGTTTTTGAAGTTGTTTTTTTTTAGAAAATGAAAAATTTAAATATAATTTTTTTTTTTTTTTCACAAAGTTGTTTTAATTTTATTTCTCACACAAAGCATGACTTGGCAAAAGCAAACTTACAATTACAACTCAAAATACATTCTATTATGTTTCTTGAGTATGGGGATACCACGTGTGTGAGTTTTCTTTCACAACCTAGATGCATAGAGGGACCCCAAATCCAAGGAGCACCTTTAGGCATTCCAGGGGCATAAATGACGCATCTCATTTTCTGACTAGCTATCACATTTTTGGAGGCCCTGGAAAACAGGACTGTGAAAACACCCAAAACATGACACCATTTTGGAAAGCAAACACTCCAGGGTATTTTATGAAAGGTATAGTGAGTCTTTTGAAGAGTTCATATTTTGCCAAACGTTTTTTGGAAAATGCAGAAAAATTCTCTCATGTTCATTGACAGACACAGCTGCTTCTTTATCTATGACAAGACAGGCTTTTATAGCCCCATCTATAGAAGTGGCACACCAGGCAGAAAAAAGACTTGACACCGCCTATGGGCAGTCCTCTCTAGGCATAAATACCCCTCTCTGCTATAGGCCTCCTGTCATTCTACCTTTGTGTCTGGACGCGGTGTGGATATTCCTTGGGGTGGTCGGTCCAGCAGGCTCCCCGCCCCAACATCCTTTCTCTTGGTAGCTTACCAGGTTCGGTGCATCGGGTTGCTTGCCACCTGTGCTTGGGGGGTGCAGGTTCGGGTCGGTGAGTCACGCATGCTGCCTATGGGAGTTACCTGGTTCCCCTGCATCTTACTCTCTCTGTGACTGTCCTATGTCCGTCCTGTTGCTTCGGTATCCCCGGCTCCCCTGAACATCCTGAATATAAGGCTTTCCTACTTAGTAGGAACCTGTATGGGTTTAGAAATGCATTTTACATTTTGCTATGCTATAAGAATCTTTTTTGTTAATTTTAGACGACTCCTGATATAGCCTTTGTGAAGGTGACGCTACATTATCACCAGCTGCTTGAAAAGAGTTTTTGGGGAACAGCAAAAAGGTAAAATTTTACCAGGTTGCATTATAAATATATATTTAGTATCCAGCCATGTAATCTAAAAAATAGAGGCATTTTTTGGAAGACGGTACAAGAAACATTGTACTTTGGAGAAAGATGCCCTTCAAAGTAGTCACCTTGGGATCTCACACAGTTCTGCAAGTTTGTGGAAAATGTAATACAGATTATGCAGTGGTATACTAGTTTTTGAAATCGCCATATCAGCTTCTAGTTCTCGCATTGTCATTCCCCGATCTTTGTTGAGTGCAATACAAATTCAGCATTCTCAGGTCTACTTGTTGCAGACCTTCCAAAATGTGGATTACTTTCAACAGATTCTTGACCATCTTTGAAACACTTGTACCCCACATTGTAACTTGGTTTGCACTCATTGATTCATCCCTAAAAGCCTTCTGAATCACCCAAAAAGTTTCCACAAAGGAATATTCAAGCCTTAAGCAAAATTTGATGCAGATTCGTTCTCTACTCGTTTTGAATGCGACAGCCACACAGTACACATTCTCGACAGGGTTTAGATCGCCCACTGACTAATACAGTGAAGTAGTCATTGTTCACGAATGCGCATTCCAGTGCACTCTCCTTGACCCAGGGTTCACACCTCGGCGTACTAAATCGCGGCATTTTGTCCCGCGAATTGCGGCGACAAAAAGCGGCGTTTTGTACCGCGATTCGCGGCGACAAAACGCAGCGATTGTGAATGCAGCCTTCACCCCCTCTATGGAGATGGTTCCCATCTCCTATGCCGAACGCCGAAAGACGCCTGAAAAAAAGGTCCGGGACTTTTTTTCAGGCGGCAGGCGTTCGGCGTGGAGATGTGAACCATCTCCGTAGAGGGCAATGTTACATCATCCCTCTGGCGTGTCGGGGCGGCAGCGGGCGTCACACTACAGGCGACAAAAGGCCTAGGTGTGAATGGGCTCTGCGTGCCAGGTTACATCGATGCCAATCAAGTACTCTTTATATTAACAAAGGCTAGATTTTTTCCTGACAGACCTCATATAAGTATGTTTTGATTAAGCATTACTGACAGCGCAGTAAAAATTCAGTTATTTTAGTACTGTTTTGTAAAGACTGCAAATCTAGCACACTTTTAACTTGCTGGTTTATAAAGGTTTCTGTGTCATTTTTGTAACTGCAGAATTATGTACTTGTAATATAATAAAAAAAAAAAAATTGTAATATAATAACACCAATTTCTCAAGACGTCTTCCAGGACGGCACCCTGAGAGATGACTGGTCCACCTGACAGGAAACGCAATCAGAAAGAGGTTTAAAAACCCTGCCCCTCCCCGTGCTCCTCAGTTCTTGATTGTGTTTCCCCACAGCGAAACAGTTTATTATTTTTCCTGACCTAAAGCCAGGGGCTGGTGGTCCCCCCCCCCCCCCAGGGAGCTGGATGGCAGGCACCTGGTTGCCTTAGGGTCTAGGCGGATTGTCCCTTCCTTCTTACTCAGGGGGGCCTCACTAAGTGAACCGGAAGATCCCCCCTGAGTGCTGGAGTCTCCTTGGGATAAGTGGTTATCCTGGAGCTCCAGGGGGCTGAATTCCTCTCTCTCTCTCCCAAGTTTCCCCCCTACCTTGGAGGTTTGTCGGGCAGGCCCTCTCCAGTGGTTCCTGGCCTCTGTGGTGGTGAGGCAGAGCGAATCCCCATTTGAATTTGGCGCCATTTTCGGCCTCTGGAGGAGTCGGCCGGTGCTTTTCGATGACATCATGCGTGCGCGTGTCATTTCCGGCTCCGCACGCCAGTGGAACATTCACCGGAGACACAGGCACACGCAAGCAGCAGAGAGAGAGAGGCACTCCTATCCTCCCTCGTCATGGAACGGGAGGACCGGCCATTAGGCCCAGCTGCAGAGGATGCCTCTGGGGGTGAGTCTTCCTGTTCTCTATGCAGGGTGTATGGCCTGGGAACCGGGTGTCTTCCTCTGCTGTTTTTAATTGTTAATTTGTGAATTACTGTGTGTTCCTTCTTTTCCCAGGAGTTATCATTGCCCAGGGGGATGTTAGTCGTGCTTCTAAGAGTACTTCTAAATCTAAAAGATGTGGCTATTGTAATGATAAGCTACCTCCAGAACACTCTAAGCCCTTTTGCACCAGGTGCATTCAGAAACTGACAGGGAAAGAAACCTCTCTGATCATGAAAGATTCTTTAGAGGTGCAAACACAGATGCTTTCCACCCTTAAGGATTTTCAGTCATCTCTTAGGGGTAGGGAGCAGGAACCCCCCTCTGAAGGGCCCTCCTCTCAGGATAGTTCCTCTTCTTCTCGGTTTTTTAGGTGCCGCCAGGAATCTCTAGGATCCGTAGTCTCGGATTCAGAGGGCTTAGAGATTCCCCCTCAAGAGGGGCTGGTGAATGACCAGGCAGAGGAGGAAGAGGAGGATACCAGGACAGGCAGATACATCTTTTCTGCCGACGAGATGGAGGGTCTCCTTGAGGCAATTTATGCCTCTGAGGGGATTCCTCTACCAGCGGAACAGGTGTCCACTCAGGATAGGTTGTACCAGGGGTTAATTAAATCTCAGTTTAAAACCATTCCGATACATCAGTCCATTAAGGACATTATCCTTAGGGAGTGGGCCAATCCAGATAAAAGGCTGTTTAGGTATAAAATTTGGAAACGGTGTTGTCCCTTTAGATAGGAAAAGGAGTCTAAGTTCTTTAAAATGCCAAAATTAGACGCCCCCCTTGCACAGGTCTCCAAACAGTCGGACCTCTCCTTTGAGGATGCAGGCAACTTGAAGGATTCTATGGATCGGCGGGCTGAATCTTCCTTGCGTAAGGCCTGGGAGGCTAATGCGGCTGCTTTGAGCCCCGCCTTGGCCTCGGTCTGCATCTCAAGTAACGCAGATTCTTGGATCTCCAAGTTGATGGAACATGTGTCCCAGGTTCCAGGAATTATTGGAATCTCTACAACTTAGAGAGCGCAGTGGCTTATTTAGCCGATGCAGCGATAGAGACGGTCCGTTCTACCGCAAAGACAGGAGCCCTGATCAATTCTGCTCGACAAGCGGTATGGGTCAAGATGTGGAATGGGGATCTTATGTCTAAGAACCGCCTATGTAATCTTCCTTTTGAGGGCTCCCTTCTTTTTGGTACAGGCCTGGACCAACTTTGACTAGGTCCTCTGATAAGGGGATATGGTTTCCCTCCAAGCCTAGGCAGAGGAAGAGACTTTTTCGTGTCCCCCAGGGTGGACCCAGAGGTAGGAGCCGTCCTTTAGAGAGGAGGCCCTCAAACAATAGACGTTGGCGTGTTGGGAAGGACAAGCCAAAAGGGGGTGTCCTTTTTTCCAACACTAAGCCCAACGACAAGGAGTCCAAATGACGTGAAGGTAGGGGGAAGACTCTCCCAGTTCCTTCCCAGGTGGGAGAGTATTTCACAGAGCCCCCATATTCTTCAGATTGTAAGGGGGGGTTACAGGCTAGAGTTCAATCAGCTTCCCCCTCCAAAATTTATTTTGACTAGCTTAACCAGAGACCCCCTCAAGTCGGCAGGCCTTCTGTGAAACATCGCAGAGCTCGCAGAACAGGGGGTTGTAGTTCCAGTCCCTGTGAACCAGAGAGGTTTGGGAGTCTACTCCCATATCTTCGTGGTCCCAAAACCATCAGGAACATTTTGGTTGATTATCAATCTGAGACCCCTGAATACCTCTCTCCTCCACTGAATACCTCTCTCCTCCACAAGAGGTTTCGTATGGAGAATGTTTACAGTCTTAGGAGGCTTCTACTGAGGGATGTATTCATGGTTACCATAGATTTAAGGGACGCGTATCTCCATGTCCCGATATTTTTCGGGCCATCAGAGGTTCCTCAGGTTCGTGATCGCCTCCGCCCAGGGGGTACAGCATTGGCAATTTGCTGCCCTCCCTTTTCGGACTGGCCTCCAGTCCAAGGGTCTTTACCAAGGTCCTAGCGGAGGCGATCGCCTTCCTACACTTGCAAGGGATAGTGATAGTCCCCTATCTCGACGACCTTCTACTGTACAATCAGAGTCGAGATCTCCTCCTTTCCGACCTAACCACAGTCATGACTACCCTGGAGTCCTTGGGCTGGATTAATAACAAGGAAAAGTCCTCGCTCCTTCCGGAGCAGAAGAAGCTTTATCTAGGTTTTCTGATAGACTCCCTGGAGAGGAAGCTTTTTTTGCCCGAAGACAAGATTCAGGGTCTCATGACAGTGGTCTGGTCAACGATGGAGAAAGCAGAGTCCTCCAGGGACATCATGAGGATACTAGGTCTAATGACTTCCTGTATCCTGGCGTTCCCGTGGGCACAGCTCCACTCCAGACCCCTTCAATTCTTCCTTCTTTCCTCCTGGGACGGAAAAAGAGAATCCTTAGATGTCAGGGTCAGCATTCCAGATCCAGTGAAGCTCTCACAAGGCTGGTGGCTACTCCCACAGAACCTACTGTCAGGTCTCCTTTGGAGTCAGACCAATCCAGTCAGGATCACCACAGACGCCAGCGCCTGGGGGTGGGGAGCTCATTTGGATGAGCTCCGTGCCCAGGTTTCCTGGAGCCAACAACAGAGGGAGGCCTCTTCAAACTACCGCGAGCTGTTAGCGCTTGGAGAAGCTCTGAAGGCATTCGAGGAAAGAATTCTGGGCCAGGAGGTCCAGATACTGTCCGACAATGTGACTACGGTAGCCTTCCTCAATCATCAGGGAGGCACCAGATCTCGCACCCTTCTGGAGTTGTCACTAGAGATCCTGGGCTGGGCAGAGCAGAGGATTCCCTCTCTTTTAGCAGTACACCTGAAAGGGACCCTCAATGTGGAGGCAGACTATTTGAGTCGCCATCCCATTCTTCAGGGGGAATGGGAACTGAATACAGTAGTTTTCAATCTGATCTGTCAGCACTTTGGCAGCCCAGAGGTGGATCTCTTCGCCCACAGGGCAAACAGGAAAGTGAAGAGGACGCATTGGCCCAGGTATGGAGGTTTCATCTGGCCTAGGCTTTCCCTCCTCTGAACCTAATTCCGACAGTCCTACAGAGGTTAGACCTAGCAGTAGGAAGGTTTATCCTAGTCGCACCCTGGTGGCCCAAGAGGACCTGGTTTCCTGCTTTAGAGCATGGGTCAGTAGCTCCTCCCCCTCCTTCTCCCTGTTCGGGCGGATCTTCTCCGGCAGGGTCCGTTCCTTCACCCAGACCCCGGTTTCTTCAAGCTGACGGCCTGGTGCTTGAGAGGCGGAGCCTCAGGGAGAAGGGCTGCTCCGAGAAGGTAATTGATACACTTCTGGCTAGTAGGAAGGTAGTCACTAGGCGTATTCATGCCAAGACCTGGGGGGTCTTCTCTCGCTGGTGTTCGGCGAGACAGGTATCCCAACAGGAGACTGCGGCCATCCTAGAGTTCCTCCAGGATGGAGTGGACCAGGGGCTAGCCTCCAGAACTCTAAAAGTCCAAGTGGCAGCCTTATCGTATTTTTTGGATAGACGCCTATCCATGGATCCCCTTGTTAAAAGGTTCCTTACAGCCAGGGATAGGTTGTCCCCAGTTCAGGTATCTAGGGTTCCGCCCTGGGATCTTTCGATTGTTTTGGATCAGTTGACCAAAGCTCCCTTTGAGCCAATTGATAGTATTCCAATTGGATTACTTACCTTTAAGTTCGCCTTCCTCTTGGCAGTCACGACGGCCAAGAGGATAGGTGATATGCAGGCGCTCTCTATTAAAGAGCCATTTTTTCTTTGTTTGAGGACAGGGTTGTCCTAAGTCAGGACCCCCTGTACCTTCCTAAGATAGTGACCAAGTTTCACAGGTCACAGATGATAGTTCTCCCTTCTTTTTGTTCAAATCCCCAGAATGAAAAGGAAGCTTCCTTTCATTGTCTGGATGTTAGACGTTGTCTATTAGTTTATTTAGAGAGGGTTAGTGAATTTAGACACTCTACTCATCTATTAGTTAATTTTTCAGGCCAGAAAAAAAGGCCATCAGGCCTCCAAGGCCTCCATTGCTAGGTGCACTAGGCAGACGATTTTCCTAGCCTATACCCAAGCGGGTAAAGCTGTCCCTAAGATTAAGGCACACTCTACACCCTCACTAGCAACCTCCTGGGCAGAAAGAGCAAGAGCTTCCAAGGAGCAGATCTGCAGAGCAGCGACGTGGTCAAGTCAGAACACGTTCCTAAGACACTATAGTGTTGAACTACTGTCACCTCAGGACTTGGTATTTGGTAGAAAGGTCCTGCAAGCAGTGGTCCCTCCCTAAGGTTGGCCTGAAGCTACTTGCTTCTCTCTCAGGGTGCCGTCCTGGAAGACGTCTTGAGAAATGACCAGTTACACTTACCGGTAGCTGTATTTCTAGTAGTCTTACAGGACGGCAGTCCTACTTCCCACCCTTTTTTAATATATGATTGGTTTGTATTGTCTTGTGGAAATTTTTCCTGTGCACTGGTGGGTCTACTTTATCTATAACTGAGGAGCACGGGGAGGGGCGGGGTTTTTAAACCTCTTTCTGATTGTGTTTCCTGTCAGGTGGACCAGTCATCTCTCAGGGTGCCATCCTGTAAGACTACTAGAAATACAGCTACCGGTAAGTGTAACTGGTCATTTCTCAAAGCATGTACATTGTATTAATTTGTATTATTCAAAAAGAGGTTTTTAATCCACTAATAAAATTGGTCATATGGATCAACAAAAAGAGGAACTTGACTCTGAAAGCTATGCTGAAAAAGGATTGCCTGTGCTCTCCCTGCAACTGATATTTTCTCGTTACCGACTTACCATACTTTTTTATACACAGTTTGTGTAAAGGTAACCATCTTGGTAGATGCAAGATTTTACTTCCTTGATTCAGAGCTTCTAGCAAGAACTGAAAGCAAATGCCATAGTGACATCATTAAATATCACCCCAAATATCCTGGGATTAGCATTTAGAGGCACCAGTGCCTTGGATCTCACACTACATACAGTAAATGTAGTGAATTCCCCCCACTTCACATTTTTTGTAAATATTTTATTATACCTTTTCATGGGACAACACTGAAGAAATTACACTTTGCTACAATGTCAAGTAGTGAGTGTACAGCTTGTATAGCAGTGTAAATTTACTGTCCCCTCCAAAATAACTCAACACGCCATTAATGTCTAAACTGGTGGCAACAAAAGTAAGTACACCCCTAGGTGAATATGTCCAAACTGGGTCGAAAGTGTCAATATTTTGTGTGGCCACCATTATTTTCCAGCACTGCCTTAACCCTCTTGGGCATGGAGTTCACCAGATCTTCACAGGTTACCACTGGAGTCATACAAAACAGAAGGGTGTTATCCAACAGAGGGGTTAAGAATAGTACCTCTGGGGACAACAAAAGGGGGCTACTATGGCAAGGACGGACGCAAGTATTAATATAAAATATTTGTTTATTTGATAAATAGAAATAGTACAAAATATAAATAGACTGGGATATCAAAAGGACATAAATACCAACAGAGCTAATAAGCTCTGTTAAACAACCTACCAATAAGGCCGGTCAATGCCACACTAAAGAACGTGGTTCGTAGAGGTGTGACACAGGTACCACATGTAAACACAGACAATAGACAAACATAAAAACAACAATAAAGGCGATCCGGACGCGTAGTGGAGCATTTCTGCTGAGGATTCTGGCCAAAATCGACCAAATGAATTACCAAGAGATATAGTTATAAGGAATGATCAGCAGAAATGGCCCTGCAAGGAGGAACTGAATGAACCAGGTGATGGCTGCACCGTGTGATAGTCCTGTCATTCAAAAAAAGACCCAATTGTGGTCAAAAAAAGAGAGACATCCAATGAGGATGACAGTTCTTTGTGGGTGTAACAACCTGTGAGGAAAAGAAAAACCCAAAGAAAAAGGAAAAAGAAAAAAAGGGGGCAAAACAAATGTAGTCCCTTTATATTTTCCTATGATTTCCAGTAAGGGGGAATAGGAGGGAACTTAGAATAAGGCACTATAAATCATTCCTGTGATTATGCTAATTAGCATCAGAGTTATTTTTCTTTCTCAAAAACAGGGCATGAGTAGGCCCCCAAGTTCCTATTGAGGATACAATATAAGTAAGAAAGGAACGATCTTACTGGAGTCCTCTTCCACTCCTTCATGATGACATCACGGAGCTGGTGGATATTATAGACCTTGCGCTCCTCCACCTTCCGCTTGAGGATGCCCCACAGATGCTCAATAGGGTTTAAGTCTGGAGACATGCTTGGCCAGTCCATCACCTTTACCTTCAGCTTCTTTAGAAAAGCAGTGGTTGTCTTGAGGTGTGTTTGGGGTCATTATCATATTGGAATACTGTCATGCGGCCCAGTCTCCGAAGGGAGGGGGATCATGTTCTGCTTCAGTATGTCACAGTACATGTTGCCATTCATGGTTTCCTCAATGAACTGTAGCTCCCCAGTGCCGGAAGCACTCGTGCAGCCCTAGACCATGACACTCTCATCACCATGCTTGACTGTAGGAAAGACACACTTGTCTTTGTACTCCTCACCTGGTTGCCATCACACACGCTTGACACCATCTGAACCAAATAAGTTTATCTTGGTCTCATCAGACCACAGCACATGGTTCCAGTAATCCATGTTCTTAGTCTGCTTGTCTTCAGCAAACTGTTTGCAGGCTGTGTTGTGCATCATCTTTAGAAGAGGCTTCCTTCTGAAACGACAGCCCTGCAGACCAATATGATGCATATGGCCTGAGCACTGACAGGCTGACCCCCCCCACCCCTTCAACCTCTGTAGCAATGCTGGCAGCACTCAACTTCTTTGGTCGACCATGGCGAGGCCTGTTCTGAGCGGAACCTGTCCTGTTAAACCTTTGTATGGTCTTGGTCACCGTGCTGCAGCTTAGTTTCAGGGTCTTGGCAATCTTCTTATTCCTTTTTTGTAGAGCAACAATTATTTTTTTTCAGACCCTCAGAGTTTTTTGCCATGAGGTGCCATGTTAAACTTCTAGTGACCAGTATGAGGGAGTGAGAGAAAAAACACCACCAAATTTAACACACCTGCTCCCCATTCACACCTGAGACCTTGTAACACTAATGAGTCACAAAGCCCTGGAAGGGAAAATGGCTAATTGGGCCCAATTTTGGACATTTTTACTAAGGGGTGTACTCACTTTTGTTGCCAGCGGTTAAGACATTAATAGATGTGTGTTATTTTCAGGGACAGCAAATTTACACTGTTGTACAAGTTGTACACTCACAACTTTACATTGCAGCAAAGTGTATTTTCTTCAGTGTTGTCACATAAAAAGATATAATAAAATATTTACAAAAATGTGAGGGTTGTACTCCTTGTGAAATGATAAATTAAGGGAGGGGGGTGACCAGCGGTGCACATCGCAGTTCCCAAGACAGACAGAAAACCCGGATGGGCATAGGTCCGGACCACATGCTGCCTATAAATAACACAGCAGGTAACAATAGCCATATAGTCTGCAAGGCAGGACAGGTTAAAAACATCTCATCTAAAATAGCACCTCAATTACATGTCAGGAAAGAAGGGAGTATAATTTGAAGAAAAATGTAGCCAGTGTGTAGAAGTATCTTTACAATAGAAGATTGTGTTTAACATATTGCATGTGTTACTGATAATTGATGTATAAACATAGCAAAACTGCGTACTCCCATCCCTAAGTTATTGGAAAAGAAAAAATAATTGGGATTTTAAAAGAGGTCATGGCCAATAGGGAACATGTACCTCTGTCCCGGTCTGATGAAAAAATAAATTTAAGTATAAAGGGACAGTGGAAAGGAATGCTTTGAACAAGTTGGGACTTTACATGGAGTGCACAGTTTGGGGAAAAACTAGTGGTAACACCAAACCACGAAACGCGTAGGGCTAATGTTAAGCCGTGGCTGCATCCATATGTTCTTGACAATTTTATGTGACATCTAATTTAATTATGTGGCACCTAGACTGAGATGCTATCACCCTAGGATCTCTTTCAAACTATACAAAAAAATATTCCAATCATAGAGGACTGAAAAACTACTAGGAACACACTGGGGCTGATTTACCAAGCCTTTGCTCCATGACTCATGGAGCAAAGCCAGGAGTAACAGCCGTTTTTACATTTACTAAAGAAATACCCCGGCAGTGCAGTGTATTTCTTTATTTTCTAAAATGCCTAGTGCACTAAGGAGAGGGCGCATGGTGCGCCTGTATAGACCTGGCGCACGGCATTTAAAAATGTAAATAGACAGGGTTTGGGCGGGAGTTTATTAGGGGGGGGATGTAGGGTGATGTTGTGAAGTGTAGTGACATGTGTTTGTTTGAGTGTTGCGGGCCGAATTGAAAGTGAAAGTGATTTTTGGGAACCGTTCGCCGTACGCCTGCACAGTACGCCTGAACCTCGGGAGGTTAATTTGCATACTGGGCATGCGTACACGGCAATTTCGGAGATTCACGCACGCCTTGTCAGTACGCCAGGAAAATCTTGGTAAATTCCAAGTGGCGTAGCTGTAATTACGCGGGTTGACGCGGCGCACGTGAATCCCAAACTGTTTTCAGCTTACGCTGACCATGAAGGGGAACTCTGTGCCAAATTAAAAAAAAAAACGTCTCGAGTTCCCCTCCAGGTGCATACCAGGCTCTTAGGCTTGGTCTGGAACATAAGAGGTTAAACCTACGCCGAAAAACAGTGTGGGGTTTCCCCCAGATCCAGACCAAGCCCTTATCCCAAGCACGCAGTCTGGCCGGACAGGAATGGGGGTGGGGACGAGCGAGCGCCCCCCCCCCTCCTGAGCCGTACCAGACCGCATGCCCTCAACATGCCCCCCCACCCCAAAGCACTCTTGTCCCCATGTCGATAGGGACAAGAGCCTCTTCCCGACAACCCTTGCCATTGGTTGTCGGGGTATGCGGGTGGGGGCTTACCGGATTTTGGGAGCCCCCTTTAATAAGGAGGCCCCCAGATGCTGGCCCCCCACCCTATGTTAATGAGTATGGGGTAGGTTTTTAAAATAATTTATTAGTCAGCTCTGGGGGTCTTCTGCCGGGGCCCCCCTTTCTTCTTTAAGCTCTTTTACAAGGGGGGGTGTAGGCCCGGTCTTCTCTCTTCCGCCGGGGCCCTGGGCTTCGCCTTTTCTGCCGGGGGGGTGCCACACCCCGGTCTTCGGTGCCTTTTGCTGGGGCCCCCCACTCCTTTAAGCTCTTTTACATTGGGGGGGCCCGCGGGCTTTGCCGTTTTCTGCCGGGGTGCGCCAACCCCCCCGGTCTTTTCTCTGCTGTCTTGTCATTGCCTCTTCTGCCTGGCTCCTCCGCGGGGGCCAGGGCTTCTCTCCGGTGTCTTCCTTCTTCTCTTCCATTCGATGTTGACACGATGAGGTCTCCCGCTGTTATGCCGTCTGAGTGGCACGCATCGACTTATATAGGCATAGGGCGTGGTCACTGGCTGATGCCACCCTGCGACCTCAACCTTTGTGACATCACATTCCCATCATGCCCCGGCAGAGCTCGTTGTGTCAACATTGAATGGAAGAGAAGGAGGAAGAAGACAGTGGAGAGAAGCCCTGCCCCCCGGAGGAGACAGGCAGAAGAGGGAACAGAGAAGAAAGCGGAGAGAAGCCCTGCCCCCCCCCCAGAGGAGACAGGCAGAAGAGGGAACAGAGAAGAAAGTGGATAGAAAGCCCTGGGCTCCGTGGAGGAGACAGGCAGAAGAGGGAACAGAAAACACAGTGGAGAGAAGCCCACCCCCCGGCAGAAAACTACGAAGCCCGGTTGCCCCCCCCCTGAATCAAAAAGAGCTTAAAGGGGTGGGGTGCCCCGGTGAAAGGCAGTGAGAAAAGCCCGGTGGGGGTGGCGCCCTCGGCAGAAAACTACGAAGCCCGGGGCCCCGGCGGAAGAGAGAAGACCGGGCCTACACCCCCCCTTTGTAAAAGAGCTTAAAGAAGAAGGGGGGGGCCCCGTCAGAAGACCCCCCAGCTGTCTAATAAATTACTACAAAAATCCGTGTGGTGTTTTTTTTAACTTTACATTTTCCCCCAGGTGAATAGGTAGGGGTACGATGTACCCCATACTCATTCACATAGGGTGGGGGGCCAGCATCTGGGGGCCTCCTTATTGAAGGGGGCTCCCAGATTCCGATAAGCCCCCACCCGCATACCCCGACAACCAACTGCAAGGGTTGTCAGGAAGAGGCCCTTGTCCCTGTCGACATGGGGACAAGAGTGCTTTGGGGTGGGGGGGCAGTGCCCCCCTGCCCCAAAGCACACACTCCCCCATGTTGAGGGCATGCGGTCTGGTACGGCTCAGGAGGGGGGGCGCTCGCTCGTCCCCACCCCCATTCCTGTCCGGCCAGACTGCGTGCTTGGATAAGGGTTTGGTCTGGATCTTGGGGGAACCCCACGCTGTTTTTTTCAGCGTAGATTAACCCCTTATGATCCAGACCAAGCCGAAGGGCCTGATGTGCCACTGCAGGGGAACCCACGCTGTTTATTTATTTAAATTTGGTGTGGAGTTCCCCTTTAGCGTCCCCGCTTGCCCCTGGTCCCAGAGCGAGAATCGGGAGTGGTGTGTGTGTGTGTGTGTAAACACAGCTCCCGGTCCTGTCAGGGGGACAAATGCATGATCGCCATAGCGATCTGTCATTTCCCCTAGTCCCACCCCCCCTTCAGTTAGAACACACACAGGGAACATAATTAACCCCTTTCTCGTCCCCTAGTGTTAACCCCTTCCCTGCCAGTGGCATTTTTATAGTAATCAATGCATTTTTATAGCACTCCTCGCTACAAAAATGCCAATGGTCCCAAAAATGTGTCCGATGTGTCCGCCATAATGTCGCAGTACCGATAAAAATCGCTGATCACCGCCATTACTAGTAAAAAAAAAGTATTAATAAAAATGCATTAAAACTAACCCCTTTTTTGTAGACGCTATAACTTGTGCATTTTGCAATTTTTCAAATACCACCAAAAGAAAGCTCTATTTGTGGTAAAGAAAGGACGCCAATTTTGTTTGGGAGCCACGTCGCACGACCGCGCAATTGTCAGTTAAAACAACGCAGTGCCGAATCGCAAAAAGTTGCCCGGTCATTGACCAGCAAGTGGTTAAAAAATAAAACAGTAAAGTTATATAAATTTTTGGTGATAATGTGAAAGATGATGTTACACCGAGTAAATAGATACCCAACTTGTCACGCTTTAATATTGCACACACTCATGGAATGGCGCCAAACTTCAGGACTTTAAAATCTCCATAGGCAATGCTTGTTTTTTTTTACAGGTTACCAGTTTAGAGTTACAGAGGAGGTCTAAAAGTATTGCTCTCGCTCGAATGCACGCTTCAATACCTCACATGTGTGGTTTGAACGGCGTTTACATATGTGGGCGGGACTTACATGCGTGTTCGCTTCTAAGTGCGAGCTACTAGGGACAGGGGCGTTTTAATTATTATTTATTTTTAATTTTTTTACGTAATAATTCAATAAGACCTCACATCTGTCCTTCAGGCTGGAAGAAAAATGTGTATAATGCGCAACCTAAAGTCGCATGAACTATGCGACTATTAATAATTGGTGTAATATAATTAAACTGTGAACCACAGTGTTGACTATAAGTGAAAATAGTTAACCACAAACACCTTGCATGTGAAATAATCGTGAAGGATCACATAAATCGATACAAATAAAAATCAAAAAAAGGAAAAATAGTCCAAATAAATGAATGTGACAAAAAAAGTGCAAAAAAGCTAGGAGATTAATAGGTAGATTCAGAAAGAGTTTGGCCGGCTTATCAGTAGATAAGCCGACCTAACTCAGAATCTACGCCGACTTATGTTTAAGCGTATGCTCAAACAGAGATACGCTTAAACATATCTAAGATACGACGGCTTGCGCCGTCCTATCTTAGGTTGCAATTTTTCGGATGGCCGCTAGGTGGCGCTTCCATTGCGGTCGGCGTAGAATATGTAAATGAGGAGATACTGGAAAAGAAAAAATTGCGCTAACAAAACAATGAATCAATTAAGTGAATAAATACAGAGGCAGCAATTGCGTGACCTAACGCAAAATACTGAAAAAAAAAAGAAAAAATTGCGCCAACCAAGTAATAAACAATAAAGTCCTTTGTGTATCCACAAATAAATAATCAAATTAAAAAGGAAGAAAAAATCACACCAATATAAGTGCAAATAGGTCCTTAATACATGCACATATGCAATATTAGAGTCCAAAACGGTGAAATCCAGGACAAACAGCACCCAGTGTGTAGATAATAACATAAACGTGATCTGCCACCACATGGACTGAGGCTTACCAAAAGGTAACCAAATAACAGCGTTATTTTAGGTCACAGCAGGATACTCCAGAGTATGGGGACACAGCTTAAGATGAACCAGGAATGTAAACAGACCACAACTCATAGGAAATCCTCGGCGGGATACAGCAAGATCTATTGTGAAGTACTCCTCCTCGAATCGTCTCATACAGCCCAGTCGATATTAGACATGCAGGAAAGGAGACCGCACATAGGGTAGTAGGTACCAACTTTTTTATTAAAAGTTTAAAAAACTACTTACAAACGTAGAGCGAATACGAGCGTAAAAACAAATGCTGGCCGGCATATAGCAGAAGCCCTTCCTGAACGCGGTGACGTCACTGCACGCCGTCCCAGACGCGTTTCGTCATAAATTGACGTTTTCAATGGGAATAGACTCTGCAGTGAACCACCGCTTTAAATAACCAGGCCTCGCTTTGACCGCCAGGAACCGGAAGTAGCAGAAACACCATTTTGAGAATGGGAAACTGTATAATAACTATGTGCGAGACCGAACTGTCCCTAAGGCTAAGACAGGGAGATAATTATACTAACGAGATTTAAAAATATTAAATGCAAGAAATTATATGCATATTAATAAATCTCAGTCTAAATAAAAACGACGAAACCCAAATTGAATATAGAGTGTCCGATACAGACAAAGGCAATCTGTCCCCCTACAGATCGGAGCTGGAACAGCATGCCAATGGAATTAATAATAGGTGAATGAGCATTACCTTATTACCAAATGCCTCAGTGTTAATAACTGATGAATTCGATAATCCAACTCAAATGTGGAGTCCATAATGACCACAAACTACACACTGAGTTGATTTAATTGTGTAAATAAATATATAAATATAAATTATATAAAAATATATATATATATATATAGCAATATATAAAAGTACATAAAAATAAGTATATATGTGAGAATTTATAAATTATTAATAATGGAAACATGCTCAGATCAACCCCCGTTTCCATAAAAATATGAATAATAAAAATTAATGTGAATTAATGTGAAAAAATTTTTTTTCAAAGTGTAAGGAATATATATAAATATCCTAATGTTAGAAAAAACAAAACAAAAATGTGACAAAAAATTGTGACAAAAATTGTTCCCATCCTGGTGAGATCAAAGTGAGGCTGAAACAGCAATATACATAAAATAACATAAAAATGTTATACAAAAGGCACATTTAAACCAATAGTATACACCTTAGACACCAACATAAATGGCATCAAGTGTTATTTATAAACGCATTTACGTCGGTGTCTATATTAAGACCATGGGGTGCATAACATTTGAGACAGTGTATCCAGGCCATTTCCAGCCTGGATATCTCCCTTACCAAAGCACTTCCCCTCCAATTTGGTTTACATTTGTCAATACCTAGGAACAATGTATTTGTTGGGTCTTTTTTGTGCTTTAAAAGATAGTGCTTAGACACCGAATGTTGTTCAAACCCGGTGAGAATATTTGTGATATGTTCATTCAATCGGACACGTAGTGGTCGCTTAGTGCGGCCCACATATTGTAGGCCGCATGGACATTGTATTAAGTAAACCACTCCTGTGGTCTCACAGGTTATAAAGGGCTTGATGGAGTGTTCCTTCCTTGTGACAGTTGACTCAAACATGGTCGTACGTCTACTCCTACATGAATTAGTTGAACAAACTACACCGTCTGCACTGATAAAAACCTGTTAGTTGGTTAAAAAAGGTATTCAAACCATTACGCGGGGGATTTAGAATATTCGGTGCAATCCGATTACGTAAAGAAGGTGCACCTCTAAAAACAACCCTTGGTTTATCTGGCAAAAGACCTTTAAGGACAGGGTCATTTTTTGCCAGATGCCAGTGTTTGCTTAAAAGTTGTTTGATACCTCCATGCTGGATAGAATAATCGGTAATAAAGGGGACACAACCCTGAAATTGGTCACATTCAGCCTGGGGTCGCTCCATCAAAAGCTCCTCCCTGGGGACAAGGCTAACAATCTCCAGAGTCTCCTCCAAAGATTCTATATTGTAACCTTTTTCCAAAAACCGACTAGTCAGCACCTTGGCCTGTTCAGAAAACTCAAGAGGATCAGAACAGTTCCTGCGCAGCCTGAGGTACTGGCTTTTTGGAACTGATTTAAGCCACTGATTGTGATGGCAACTATTTAGAGGGATAAAAGAGTTGCGATCCGTCACTTTAAAAAACGTAGAGGTGCTGAACTCATTATCCTTAACACCCACCTTGAGATCCAAATAATGGACCTCAGATTGGCTGGCTTCAAACTTCAATTGAATCCCCCTCTGGTTGCGGTTCAGATCCAACATGAAGTCCTCCAGCCTGGCGAGTGGGCCGTCCCATAGGAGGAGGATGTCATCAATATACCTTGCCCATAACATGAGCTCCGGTACATTGGTACCGTAGATGACATCCTCCTCCCACTTGGCCATAAACAAATTGGCCAAGCTGGGGGCATATTTAGCCCCCATGGCAACGCCCGTTTCCTGTTTATAGAACTTCTCCTCGAACCAAAAATAGTTCGAGGAGGTGGCGAACCTTAAAAGTGACATAATAAACTCTACCTGTTTAACAGGGAGGCCAGAATCCCGTGATAAATAAAAAAGAACAGCCTGTAAACCCAATTCATGGGGAATAATGCTATACAGAGAAGTCACGTCTATCGTGACCAACCACATGCCATTTTTAGGAGAAAGACTGGCCAAAAGGTTAATAATGTGCCTAGAGTCTTTTACATATGATGGTATCCTCTTGACCAATGGCTGTAGGAAAAATCCACATATCTGCCCACCCGGGACGTCACAGAGTCGATGCCACTGACAATGGGATGCCCCGGGGGGCAGACAGGATCCTTATGTAGCTTAGGCAGATAATAGATGGTTGGCGTGCGTGGTGCCAATGGGATTAAATATAACCTTTCCTTAGGAGTTAAAATCCCCTCATAAAACCCTTTGGATACCAGGGCTTCCAATTCCCTTTTATATTTGGTTTTGGGGTCTGACTGTATTATTGAATAGGTGTTGGAGTCACCCAATATATTATTCATCTCCCTTAAATAATCCAGTCTGTCCAACACCACAATCCCACCCCCCTTATCGGCAGGTCTAACTACCAATTCTTTATTCTGACAAAGTAGGTCTAATCCCTCCTGCATAGTTTTGTTTAGACGAGCTTTCTTAACTTCCATTAGGTCCAGATCTCTCAATAAAACGTCACGAAAGACTTTGAGTGAAGGTGCCAAGATCCCTGGGGGGTTGAATAGGGATGCATTGGACAGGCCTGAATGGGTGTAAATGTTAGACACCGCTGAGTTAGAAAAGGTATTAGTAGCCATATACCTCTTTATACTTAATTTCCTGATGAATTTATGGATATCCATATACGTATGGAATTTATCCAAACCCTTTGGGGGTGCAAACTTAAGCCCCTGGTCCAGAATAAGTTGTTCAGACTCACTCAAAACCTTAGAGCTTAAATTAAAGATGCCCTGTCCTAATTTTACATTTTTGGCCGCTTTGGCAGCTCTAGTCCGCCTCCCCCCTCTGGTTCCTCTCCTCTTTCTCCCTGTCTTTTTGTGCCTTGAGGAGGTTTGTGAAAACCCCAACTCGCTTGATCATTAAATGATCGAGGGATCATGGGGTTGGCTGAACTATTATGATAATTAGTAGTGCTGGGATATTGGGACAAGAGAGGGGCGGGGTCATAAC
Source organism: Rana temporaria (assembly GCF_905171775.1). Lineage (NCBI taxonomy): Eukaryota > Metazoa > Chordata > Amphibia > Anura > Ranidae > Rana > Rana temporaria. The sequence goes on from NC_053493.1 coordinate 278,063,740, forward strand.
CCCAATAATCGTCTGGACCCTCTCCATCCCTAAGTGGAAAAAATTAATTCTGGACTGGAACATTGTAGTCCCAACCTGACGCGCCCAATGATTGGTATGCAGAGGGGGAATGCGGGCCCCAGTCAGCCAATTGATTTGGTCTCCAACTGTCTGAATGATCGACAAAAGACCCTCTACCTCTTGGAGGGTTGTGGCTCCACCCCCTACCACGAGGATTGTGCCCTCTTGGTCTAAACTGGGTACCTTGATAAGCAGGGCCTAAACTCTGATTGTAGGGTGGGCCAGAGGGCATCATAGGGCGGCCTTGATGCTGTTGAGCAGTGCCGCCTCTAGAGGAATTAGGGACTCTCCTAGGGGATTGGTAGAGGGAACTACCTCTCCCTCTATTAATGGTAGAAATTTTCTTATTATTATGGGCGTTATGGGGGATTTGTGAATAACCCACAGCACCCCCAAAAGCCTGTGGGGCGGAAGTGTCCATCTCATTTGATGCTGATTTAGCTGCCTCCTCCAAGAGTTTCTTCTGCCAATTGAAGACTATCTGACTTTGGTAGTCCCCAATGTCCCTATTATATTTTTTCTTTTTCTTAACTCTCTGTTTTTTATCCTCTTTCTCGAGGATCTTGAGGAGAGCCAGGGGCTTCTCCCTATATTCATCATTAGTAGAGAGAGGACCAAGTTTCTCCTTGATACCCTTGACCTCCTCATCTAATACCAATAATTTACTGGTCTTCCTAGTGACCAAAAATTTGAGGAATGATACCCCTTGTGAAGCATGTAATTCTCCCTGCTTGTTTTAGATATATTATGTGTGTTAGAGGTAAAAAGGGTTCATGTGTTACAGGCTGATTGATATGTTAATGACCCTTCCTCAGCCAGCTCCCTAGTTCAAATGGTAATTGATTTATTGTGTGTGGGAAGGAGACCGGCCTTACTGTTTACAATGATTAGATAAGTGGCTCATGTTAATTAGTCTGATTGCTTCATTGTGGTCAGGCTGTTACACCTAGTATTTTTTTTTTTACAGTAAATGTTTTTTATTTTTTGTAACAGACAATAACATACACACAATAATGACAGTACAAAGATCACAAGGATGACACAGAATGCATGAAATCATACATAGATGGCATAAACATAGGGCTACATTGGTGGAGAAATAGTCCAGCAGTATCTGCAATGGGACAGACAACACGGACAAAGACCCGCCACCCAGGGGGGCACCTCCATCTGGGCGCCCCCCAGCCGTCACCCCCGCCCCGTCACCCCCCCGAAGGGGGGGGGGGCAAGGGAGGGGGGAGACGCCACACGCCGAGGCGGGCGGGGAGGGAGGGGGGGGGCAGGGAACCCCGGTCACCCACAGCTCCTCAGCAATCAGGACATATTAGGAGGGGAGTCATCGAGGTCGTCAGAAGATTCAATCCATTTCGACCAGATTTTTTCAAATTTTGCTGGGCAATTCCTGCTCTCGTATGTCAACCTATATAGTGGGAGCACTCTGTTGATCGTGGCCAGCCAGGAGGACACAGTGGGGAGATCAGCACCCCGCCATCTGAGTAGGATCTCCCTTCTAGCATAAAACAGTGCAAAGGTGATGCTCAGTTTGGTATACCTGTCTCCCTCAATCTCACCCAGGTAACTTAGGAGGAACAGTTTTGGGTCCATCACTAGCTCTATCCCACAACGATCCGAGAGGACCCCCGCCACCTCTCTCCAGTACTGGTCCAGCCTAGGGCAGGACCAGACCATGTGGATGAAGGAGCCCGTGTCCCCCAGACACCTAGTGCACTCCGGGGACCTGGAGGGATAAATCTTGGCCAACCTCTGCGGGATATAGTAGGCCCTGTGAAGAAATTTAAGTTGAATGAACCGGTCTCTGGAGGCAATCATAGACGGGAGAAAGGAGGAGACACATTCCTCCCAGATCTCTTCGTCCAGATCCGGGATGTCGGCCGTCCATTTGGTCAGAGTCCCCGCCGTGTTCGTATCATACGCCACCGTGAAGCTCAAATAGAGGGATGAGAGGGGCTTCCCCATGACCCCCGAGATCAGGAGGCGCTCTATCGAGTCCGATTCAAGCGCCACCGGTTCCGGAAACTGGGCCGCCAATGCATGTCGTAGCTGAGTGTATCTAAAGTTAAAAGAGGAAGGGACCTTATAGGTCCGGCTCAGGTCCTGAAAGGGCATCACCACACCATCCGGCATCACTTGCCGGAGGGTAAGGATCCCCCGTCGGGCCCAGACCACCGGGTCTGGGACCGTGTTCAGGTGGGGAAGAAGTGGGTTGCCCCACAGCGGGGTGTGCGGGGACACAGTATTCGGTTTCAGCATTCGAGCCCTGGATGACGCCCACACCCGAACCACCGTCGCCATGGGCCCCGTGACAGAGGGATGTGCCCTGCACCCCCGAAACACGAGGTTGGACAGGGCCGCATAGGAGCCCAGAACCGCCGCCTCTAGATTGACTGCCGGGTTTAGTCGCGGCTGGGAAAACCACCACCGGACCGTCACCAGCACCGCCGCCCAGTAGTAGGCCAAAAAGTTTGGGAGGGCCAGCCCACCCCCCGAGAGGGGAAGATAAAGAGTACGTTTAGCAACCCGGGGAGGGCTCCCAGCCCAGACGAACGCCATCACTATACTGTCAAGCCGTCGAAAAAAGGACTTCGGGATAATGACAGGGGTCTGACGAAAAAAATAAAGCAGTTTGGGGAGTATTATCATCTTAATGAGGTTCCCTCGACCCACCGGTGAAAGGGGAAGGTTACGCCATGTCGCACACCGTTTGGTCAAATGGTCCAGCATCGGAAGGACATTCTTGTCTAGGTATGATCCCGACTCGAGTCCCACCCTCACCCCCAGGTAAGTGAATTCATCCACCCACCGGAGAGGAGTTTGAGAGTCCGCCCGGGACAGCGACTGGTGGAGCGGGAGAAGGACCGATTTGTCCCAATTGATACGCACACCCGAAAACCGGCCGAACGTCTCGAAATGTGACAATGTTTTCCGCAAGGAGGCGGAAGCGTCCGCCAGGTACAGCAGGGCGTCGTCGGCATAGAGGGACAGTTTTTCCTCCAGGTTACCCACCTTAATCCCCCGAACCTCCGGGTCGCGCCGAATGTGCGCGGCCAGAGGCTCCAAGGCCAAGGCAAACAATGCCGGCGATAGCGGACACCCCTGCCTGGTCCCCCGTTCCAAGGGAAAGGAGGCAGACAGGGACCCGTTAGTGCGAATACGCGCCCTAGGGTGAGCATACAACATTTGTATCCAGGACATGAAACGGGGACCAAAACCGAAACGGGTCAAAACCGCCCAGAGGTAGCCCCACTCGACCGAGTCGAAAGCCTTCTCGGCGTGGAGTGAGGCCACCACCCCGAGGTCGCCAGGGCCAGCCAGTGCCAGGTGAGTATGCAATCGACGAAGGTTGATATCAGTACCGCGGCCTGGCATGAAGCCCGTCTGGTCAGGGTGGACCAGGGCTGTAATTACAGTGTTAAGCCTGTTAGCCAGGATCTTCGCAAAAAGTTTTGCGTCGACGTTGAGGAGAGATATCGGACGATACGAGGAACACAGGGTTGGATCCTTACCAGGTTTGGGGATGACCACGATTATTGCCTCGCTCATCGAATCCGGGAGAACTCCCGACTCCGATGCCCCAGCAAAAAGCGACCTTAGCCTGGGGGCCAAGTCTTCCTCATAGAGTTTATAGAATTCAACCGGGAAGCCGTCCGGTCCCGAGGTCTTTCCCCCCTGCATCATTTTTAAAGCTGCCTGTACCTCCTCTAGTTTAAATGGGGCGTCCAGTTTGCGCACGGAAGAGGGAGTGAGAACCGGGACGTCCACCTCCTCCAGGTAACTCAACAGGTCGGCCACATCATATGCCACTCTGGAGCTGTACAGTTGTTGGTAATAATCCGTAAAGCATTGATTGATCTCCTGTGGAGTCGAGTGGAGGTCCCCCTCCCCGTCCCTAATCTGGGCTATAGCAGACGTGCCCGACTGTTCCTTGGACAGCCAGGCCAGAAGCTTCCCCGTCCGCTCCCCCTGCTCGAAAATGCGCTGGGACTGATGAAGAACCTTCTTCTGCGTCAAGGCCATCCGTAGAAGGACAGCCTGTTGCGTCAGGGATTGAAGATGAGAATAGTGGTTAGAGTCACGGGTACGAACATAGAGGGCCTCCTGTCTAACTGCCTCTCCTTCAACTCTAGTGAGCTCAGCCCTGCGCTCCCTCCTCACCCCCGAAATAATGGACTGATAGTGGCCCCGGGAGGAGGCCTTGAAGGCATCCCATACCGTGGTCTCCGCAGCCGTACCCGGATTGTCCGCCCAATAAGACCGCAGGGTGTCCCTAAACTTGGGATCCACCTCCGGGTCCGAGACCCAGAATCTGGAGAGCCTCCACAGGGTGCTATTTGGTTCAGTCGTCAAGGTCAGTGAAAGGAGTAAAGGGGCATGGTCCGAGATCCCACGGGGAAGAATAGTAATGTCCCGTACCCTAGGTAGAACCGACGCCCCCACGTACACCAAGTCAATACGTGAAAAGGATCTATGGGTGGCCGAGTGACAGGTGAAGGCCCGAGTCGTCGGGTATCTCCACCGCCAGACGTCTGTGAGGTTGTATGTTTCCGCCCATTCCGCCAGTCCCTGGCGAGTAGTACCCGACTGGGTGAACCTGTCCATACCAGTGTCCGGGACCAGGTTGAAGTCACCCATCAGGACCACATTGTCACAGGGGAATTGCGCCAATTTGGCCGCCAGAACCCCCAGGACCCCCAAGGAGGCAGGAGGGGGAGATACAACCCCACCAGAACCCACGGGAGGTTGTGAATCAGCGCATGCACCAGCACAAACCTGCCCTCCGGGTCTAGGACCAAATCAAGAAGTTTAAAGGGGAGTGATTTGAGCACCAGGACACTGACCCCTCTAGCATAGTTGGAGTACGTGGAGTGGTAGTGATGACCCACCCACGGTTTCTTAAGACTAAGGGTCTTGCTACCCACCAGATGCGTCTCCTGCAACACACATACATGAGGAGCATGTTTCTTAATAAATTGAAATACAAGGGATCTCTTGATAGGTGAGTTTAAGCCCCGTGTGTTCCAGGAGAGGACTTCAAGGGTCGCCATGGTGACCTGGCGGAAAACTCAGATGAGGATAAAACATACATAGGAACCCCGGACCACCCCCCCAGGCCACACTGCAGCCGGGGGGAGGGCCCAGACCCCCCACCAATGCACATAAATTAACGAAAGCAATTAGTACTGTCATAAAACACATTACATTAAAACATAACCGGGCGCCAACAGGGCTCCCCAACCCCCCCCCACCCCGCCACCCCCCCAAACACGGAGGAGGGCTTGTATCCCATAACAAAACCCAGCCCTCAGGCCGGACATGAGGGCAATGAACAAGCGGCTATCCGCCTCTGTTGATGAAAACAGTCAAGGAACCTGAGAATCCATCTTAGGATAGGAGTGTGTGGATCACCCGGAGCCCCGGGGGCGCAGTTCTTAGGGAGGAAAGCAAAAAGACAAAAAATGGAGAAAAAACAACAGGAAAAAGCGGGGAGAGAACACATAGGGTAACAGCAGGGTGTCTAGGCAGTGCTGCGGTGAGTCAGCTCCTGAAGGAATGAGGGGGGGGGCATCCCCACAGTCAAAATCAGCCGGGGGAGTAGGTTAAAGGGGGATGTGGGGGGGGGGGTCCATCCTCAGCAGCATAGACAGGAGTGGGGGAGACGGAGGGGGGGGGCCGATCGTTGAACGGATCAGTAAAGCAGGGGGGCAGCCCATCCAATCTCCCCAACCAACAATAGGGGAAGGTGTGTATCCCGGACCTCGGATGCTGCGGAGGTGCGCGGCTTCTGACCACAAGGGATCAGGCAATGAGTCCCGCGGCCACCATAGGAGAGAGAGTAGCCCCAAATAACTCTCAGGCAAAGAGAGGGGAGCCCCCCCAGCAGCTTACTCACAGTCAGGCAACAAAGGAACCAAAGGGTAAAAATCCAGGTCATCATCTCGGGAGGGATTCAGCCCAGGCCGCGGCGTCTCTCGGTGAAGTGAAGAACTGCACCCTTTCACCGTCTTGAACCCGGAGCCTAGCGGGGAAAAGCATGCTATACTTGACCCCTCGATCTCTCAGCATGGCGCGGACGTGGTCAAAGGACTTGCGCTGGCGCTGTGTCTCCACGGAGTAGTCATGGAAGATTAGGAGCCTGGCGTTTTGAAATTTGAGTTCTCCCTGCAGACGCGCAGCTCTGAGAACGGTGTCACGGTCCCGGTAATGAAGGAGTTTGAAAATAAAGGTGCGCGGCGGCGAACCTACAGGGCCCCTGGTCGCCGGGATACGATGGGCCCTCTCGATGGAGAAGTAGGGGGAGAACCGGGCTCTGGGGAGGAGAGCTGGAAGGACTTGCTCCATGAAGGACGCCGGATCGGTGCCCTCTGCGCCCTCGGGGAGCCCCAGGACCCGCAGATTGTTGCGGCGGTTCCTATTCTCGGCGTCCTCCGCCCTGTGCTCAAGGACTTTCACTCTTGACTTCAGGGCCTGGATGTCAGAATGGTGGTCTCTCTGAGTGTCCTCCAGGTCCGAGATCCGTCTCTCAGCTTCCGACACGCGGTCCCGGAATGCATCCAGATCGCGGCGTATCAGCACCGTTTCCGCCTGCACATGGTCGATCTTCACCGTGAGGGTGGATTGGCATGTGGAGATCGCCGCCATGAGTGCCTCAAACGCCTCCGATCCAGCTTGGATCCCGCCGTCCCGTGGGGAGTCCACGCGATCCGCCATGCGGTTGGTTGGTGCGGGCGGCTTAGGCCCAGTGTTCGGTGGAGTGCCCGCAACAGCAGTTTTACGGCGAGTCTGACTCCCCTTGTTGTTCCGGCGCATTCCCCAGGAGACAGGGCAAAAAAGGGTGAGGAAGGAGCCCGAATTCCACACAGGATCAAGGTAGGAAGGAGTCTCAGAGCGGGAGCTCGGCAACTACACGTCCGCTCCCATCGCCATCTTGGACACGCCCCAGACACCTAGTATTTAACTCCACTGATGTCCTTATCTAAAGAAAATGTGTTTTCAGGTCGACTCCGAATTGTCTGGCTATATTCTGTATGAGAACTCCAGAGTGGGTGAAAAGGGGGTGGAACTCCCATTGTTCCTTGATTAAGGATTTAGCTTGTAAAACTGTATTTATAACCAGCAGCAAGCTGCCAATAAATCAGTCTTGGTTCCAGCATCCAGTCTTGACTTATGTGTGGGGAATCCTGTGATGTTCTTGTATGGAGAGGAGGGAATGCTTGACGGGGATATCATACCGATACCGTCACACCCCTGCTTGATTAAAATACTTGTACCACTCCTCTAGGTCAATGTCACCCTTTTGAGGGGCCACATCCCATCGGAGGCTACATGGGACCATCTGTAACTTAATATAAGTCTCTAAGTAGGCAATGTCCCATTTGGTGTGGTTTTCAGATATCGGGAGGTTTTTCAATCTGGTAAAAATACCACCAAGGTCACCCTCATCCTCCTTAAATGTCTCAAAAACCCCATCCAGTTTGACCATGTTCTTGGCCCGGAACTCAAAAATATCCATATCAGGGAATATAGTAAGCAGCAATAATGTTAAAGTGAAAATGGAAAAGAAAAAATGAGGAGATACGCCGATTCACGAACGTACGCCCGGCCGACGCAGTACTAGTTTGCGTAAGTCGTCTGTGAATCGGGATTTACGTCCACGTCAAAATCAATAGGCCCGTACGACGTACTTAGCCGCAATGCACACTGGGAAATGTAGGCGCCTGGCGCATGCGCAGTTAAAGAAAACTTAAAAAACGTGAGGTCAAGCGCCATTAACATAAAACACGCCCCCCTCAAACACATTTGAATTAGGCGCCCTTACGCCCGCCGATTCAGGCTACGCCGACGTAATGCGCAACCTAAAGTCGCATAACTATGCGACTATTTATAATTAAACTGTGAACCACAGTGTTTACTACAAGTGAAATAGTTAACCACAAACACCTTGCATGTGAAATAATCCTGAAGGATCACATAAATCAATACAAATAAAAATCAAAAAAAAGGAAGGAAAAATAGTCCAAATAAATGTAACAAAAAAAGGTGCAAAAAAGCTAGGAGATAAAGTCTGTGATGGATGCACCGCTCTGTCAGCTGGATTGCAAATATTTCATTACAAATCTTCAAAAAACTTGACACTTTTCCTATACATGTATAAGGTGGCCGCTTCAGGCTGGAAAGCATGCGATCGGGAAAAAAATAAACACAGATCTCATGCTTTTAGCCACGATTGCAGCTTTGTTTGTTTCTGCCTCTGCATTTCTTGTGAACTGAGCATGCACAGGGACTTAGAATTTTTGATGTTGCTTTTTGTGTCTCATAGAGCGTTTTTTGGGTTAGTAATTTAAGGAGATAGTTAACAGGTTTAACAAGTGCACCCAATGGAGACTGAACTTTGTCCATGTGTTTTCAATTGCGTCATTAACACACAAGCCTATGTTATATAAAGTGTGTTTATAGCATTTGTCAGCTGCCCTGAAAGAGGGCAGGTTGTGTGTGTGGGGGCTGGCAAGAATGTCTTTGCAAAAAGATATGTTTTTGATCAAGGTTTTTTTTTTTTCTATGTATGTTTTTATTTTTATGCTGTTCACTCACTTCGTACTGCATTATTTTGCTGAATATTTCTCAAGATGTTGTGACTAATATTTCAAACCTGTGTATGTGGCTTTATTGTGTTATTTCCAAAGCATAAACCATATGCTGTTTACTGTCTCAAATGAACCTGTTTATTTTGATTTTTTTTTATTGTTTTTTTTTTTTTTTGCTTTCCTTGTTTTGTTGACCAATAAAGTTACTTTCAAATTTTGAAGTTTGTTTTTTGTTACTTTTTCATGCTACAGATTTTGACAGCTGCAGCTGAATTAGGGCTGATTGGTTACAACAATCAGTTGTGATTTTTGTCTGGAAGCTCTTTTGCTGGTGTGTATGCATGAAATGTTTGCTGTCATGTTTATTCACCAGGAAAGGAAATACAGCGCGGTAAGTATTATTTCCTTTTTCCTGCAGTGTACCTCAGTCAAGTACCCCCGACAGGACATGTTTTGTGGATTTATCTCATCAAGAATTGCTGTCCAGACTGTCTTTTAAAGCACATGTGCAAGATGAAGGAAAACCTGCAAACATGGCCTGTTGGGGGGTGGGGGCGTGTGTTGGCGGACAGGCTTAAAGTGCTGATTTACAGCACTGTGCTTAAATCTAGCGCAAGGCAATCCTATTCTAATTGTGGGTGTTTGAGGGAAGCCAAGTGAGTGTTAGAACCCCTGCTTGTGTTTTTTTGGGTTGAGCTTTGTGTCCCTTTTCTTAAAATTGGCTTCACTTCCTGTCACACAGCTGAACAGGAAGTGAGGTTAAAACCCTACCAATGTCTTTTCTTGGGGACACAGGTCAATTTAACTAGTGTCCCCAGTAAGCAAATTGCACTCCAGCACTGCTGTGTACACCCCAAATGATCATTTAGTTTGGGGTTTAGTAAAGGCAAAGCCACTCTGCAGTAGAAGCGTAGTTGCTGAAAATCAGAGGGGAAGCACTGATGGTTTTAACATCCAATCCTGTAGAAGCAAAGTTTTTTGTTTTTTTCTTCCTTGCTTGTCCACTTGTAGTGCAAAGTGGATTTGCCTTTAGGAAATGGACCCCAAAGTCCAAGATCCCTAATAATTTGGGGTGTACACAGCAAAATGCTAGAGTGCAATTTACATAATGGGAAAACTATTCAGATTGATCTCTGTGTTCCCAAGAAAAGATATTAGTAAGGTTTTACCCTCACTTCCTGTTTGGCTATGTGACATGAAGTGAATGAATTTGAATTAGAAAGTGACAACATTTGTGAGGTGTCTTCACCCTATCAGGGGTGCAGATATCCCCAAAAAATGAGCAGATGATACTGATTTGCAAATGAAGAAAATTGTTTAACATTGGGTGGTGTTTGTGGGGGGCCCTAACACACATTGATACATATTAGCAACGCTGTATCCTGGCCTACTGGCATGGTTATATTTTCTTAGTCCTCTCAATAAAATTATCAGAAATTTGTGCTTAAAGTAGAACTATAATCAACAATTTTTTCTTTCATTTTGGATGGAGGGAGAGTTATAGCCCCTGTCAGTTTATTTTGTACCATCCCTGTCCAATTGGGGAGATTTGCCTTCACTTATTGCCCCATAGCCAAACAGGAAGTGAGAGAAAAACTATGCAAATTAAGGGAATCCAGTGCCCCCCCCCAGAACTAGTGTGTGTGTGTGTGTACCCCCCTGAAAATTTCTGGGCGGGTCCTAAAAAAACAGGGTGTGGCCTTGACAGGAAGGGGTGGGTCTTTTTTCTATTTGGAGGTGCAGAAGTTTAGTCAGGCCTAGGGCAGCACAAAACCTAAATATACTACTGCATATTGGGGCTTATTTAGACAGGATCCGATTTGAAGCATGTTTTAGATTGTGGGAGGAAACCCACGCAGGCACAGGGAGAACATGCAAACTCCAGGCAGATGGTGTCACGGGCGGGATTCGAACCAGCGACCCTTTTTGCTGCTAGGTGAACGTACTATTCACTACACCACCGTGCTGAACGAACATGATCGCGGCTGAAAGGATGAGCTCAGTGGTTACTTTTCCGATCTCATGCTTTCCAGCCTGGAGGAGAGATTGACCCCGCCTCTCTCCATATAGTGGACCTGTCGCACACTAGTCCTTTTACAAGGGATGTTTACATTCCTTGGAATAGGAACAAAAGTGATCCAAAAAATAAATAAAAAAAGGGACAAAAAAGTGCAACAATTAAAATATTACGTAAAAAAATAAAAATAAATATAATGCCCCTGTCCCTAGTAGCTCGCATTTAGAAGCAAACACGCATGCAAGTCCCGCCCACATATGTAAACACTGTTCAAACCACACATGTGAGGTATTGACACGTGCGTTAGAGCGAGAGCAATAATTTTAGCACTAGACCTCCTCTGTAACTCTGAACTGGTAACCTGTAAAAAAAAAACAAGTGTCACCTCTGGAGATTAAGTTCCGAAGTTTGGCGCCATTCCATGAGTATGTGCAATATTAAAGTGTGACAAGTTGGGTATCTATTTACTTGGTGTAACATCATCTTTCACATTATCCAAAATTGGGCTAACTTTACTGCCTTGTTGTTTTTTAATTCATGAAAGCGTTTTTTTTTTTGGCCAAAAAAAAGGCGTTTGAAAAATTATTGCGCAAATACCGTTGGAAACAAAATAAAAAATGACCACCACTTTATTCCCTAGGGTGTCTGCTAAAAAAATATATACAATGTTTGGGGGTCCTGAGTAATTTCCCAGGAACAAAATATATTTTTTACATGAAGCAGAGAAGTTCCATAATAGGCGTGGTATGGAAGTGGTTAAAGTGAAACAATAAAAGTGAAATATTCCTTTAAATTTCATACGGGGGGGGGGGGGGTATAACATACCTGTGAAGTAGTGCATGTCTCCCGTGCTTAGAACTGTCCCTGTACAAGATTGTAAAGTGGAAAAAAATAGTAATTTTAAAAGTACTCATGGCTATAAAGAATACAGTCATTGCTCATTAAAACTAAAAGAAAAAGGGGGGGTCCCCTCAAATTCAATTTCCAGGCCCTTCAGGTCTGGTATGGATATTAAGGGGAACCCCGCCGTCCAAAAAGGAAAAAAAATGGCGTGGAGTCCCCCCAAAAATCCACACCAGACCCTTATCCGAGCACGTTAACCTGGCCGGCCGCAGAAAAGAGGGGGGACAGAGTGCGGCCCCCCTCTCCTGAACCGTACCAGGTCACATGCCCTCAACATGGGGAGGATGTCCCCATGTTGATGGGGACAAGGGCCTCATACCCACAACCCTTGCACGGTGGTTGTGGGGGTCTGCGGGCGGGGGGCTTATCGAAATTTGGAAGACCCCTTTAACAATTTTACATTGTACCTCTACCATTTCACCAAAAAAAGTGACAAAAATAAAAAAAATGACAGTAGCCGGTTTTTGACAATTATTTTATTAATATCTTCTTTCCGCGCTTCTTCTTCTTCTTTTCTTTTTTCATTCGGGTTTCTTCCTCCATCTTCCTCTGCTTCTTTCTTGGGACTTCTCGTCCGCATATTGACCGGCGTCATCTTCCATCTTCTTCTCCTTCCGTCGGCCTTCTCGTCCCGCATCTTCTTGTTCTTCTGGACGCTGCGCTTGAAATTGAAGTCCCCGCCGTGTGCCGCTCCTGTGACCCCGCCCCCCTCTGACGCCACAGGTAAACTCATAAGAAAGTCTGCGTGTGGTATATGTGCGTCAGAGGGGGGCGGGGTCACAGAGCGTCACACAGTGGGAACTTCAATTGGAAGCTCGTCCGCATCTTGCACAGCTTCTTCTCCGGACGCTGCGCTTGAAATTGAATTCCCTGCCGTGTGCCGCTCATGTGACCCCGCCCCCCTCTGACGCACATGACTTTCTTATGAGTTTACCTGTGGTGCCAGAGGGGGGCGAGAAGGCCGACGGAAGGAGAAGAAGATGGAAGAAGACGCCGGGCAAGATGCGGACGAGAAGTCCCAAGAAAGAAGCAGAGGAAGAAACTCGAATGAAAGAAGAAACGAGGAAGCGCGGAAAGAAGATATTAATAAAAGAATTGCCAAAAACCAGCTACTGTCATTTTTAACATTTTTGACACTTTTTTGGGGGTGAAATGGTAGAGGTACAATGTACCCCATTACCATTTCACACATGGGGGGGCGGGATCTGGGGGTCCCCTTTGTTAAAGGGGTCTTCCAGATTTCGATAAGCCCCCTGCCCGCAGACCCCCACAACCACCGGCCAAGGTTGTGGGGATGAGGCCCTTGTCTCCGTCAACATGGTTCAGGAGAGGGTGGGCCGCACTCTGTCCCCCCTTCTTTTCTGCGGCCGGCCAGGTTGACGTGCTCGGATAAGGGTCTGGTGTGGATTTTTGGGGGGGACTCCACGCCATTTTTTTATTAAATTTGGGGTGGAGTTCCCCTTAAAATCCACACCAGACCTGAAGGGCCTGGTATGGATATTTGGGGGGAACCCCACGTAATTTTTATTTTTTACGGCGGGGTTCCCTTTAATATCCATACTAGACCTGAACGGCCTGGTAATTGAATTTGCGGGGACCCCCATGCATTTTTTTTTAATGAATCCTTTCAGAATTGCCGGGAGCCGACAATTCATTATAGCCGCGAGTGAATTTTACATGCCTTTTTTTTCTTTCAGAATGTCATTTTGTGCAGGGACAGTTCTAAGTGCGGGAAACATGCGCTATTTCACATGCTGACTTTCCCCCCCCCCCCCCCAGGTACGAAATTTAAAGGAATATTTCACTTTTATTGTTTCACTTTAAGCATTATTAAATTCACTCCTCCCGAAAAAAACGGCCTTTTTTAAAAGAAAAAAGCATTGATACATGTCCCCTGGGGCAGGACTCGGGGCCCCAAACACTTTTTAGGACAAAACTTGCATATTAACATTTAAAATGAACACTTTTGATTTCTCCCATAGACTTCTATAGGGAGTTCGGCGGCAGCTTTACATATTACTTGCATTGTGCCGGCTGCTACGCCGGTTCATGCGCCTAATTAAGGCTTCACCCGGAGTACCAATTAAGCCATGACCCGGCGCAGCGCAGTGATAATAGTAAATCGGCCCCACTGACTATGGAATTAATCAAAAATGTAAATATTTTATTATATGAAACATTAAAAACTATACCTTGCCGCTCAGGGAGGTTGGAGGCTTTTTCCAAATGTGTAGTCGTTTCTATGTGATATCTGTACTTCAATACTATATATGTATGTGTTGATGAATTTAATTCATGGAAATTTTATAAACATCATCAAATATTGTCTTTTTATATATTTATGGTCTATAATATTATCAATCATTAATTTAATGTAATTACTGTTTACCTGTACCTAATTAAAATATTTATATCTACAATTATATTGATGGCTGTTTTTCCCCAAACTGTGCACTCCATGTGAAGTCCCAACTTGTTCATAGCATTCCTTTCCCTTTATACTTTAACCACTTGGTTACTGGCCCATAGTCAAATGACGTCCTGTTTTTAAAGATGGATATCTCAGTAACGGCAGCAGCTGCTGCCACAACTGAGGTATCCATCTTTAGTGCCGACGGTCCTGTACACGATAACGGCGGTCTCCGTGACGAATTCGCCGCGAGATCGCCGTTATCGGTGGCGGGAGAGGGGGCCCCCCCCCCCTCCCGCCACTGTCCCGCGCCCTCCGCCGCTTACCGGAGCCGTCGGTAGCGGCGGAGGGGATCGCGACCATCCGGCAGCTGAGCGGGGACGAGACTGAAGGAAAAATCTCCTTCGCCCGTCCCCCATAGCTCTGCTGGGCGGAAGTGACGTCAAAACGTCAGTCCCGCCCAGCCTCTTAAAGAGACATTTTTTTTTTTTGTCATTTGAAAAAATGACATTTCCAAATTTTTTTTTTTTTTTTGCATTTAAGCCCAAATATGAGATCTGAGGTCTTTTTGACCCCAGATCTCATATTTAAGAGGACCTGTCATGCTTTTTTCTATTACAAGGGATGTTTACATTCCTTGTAATAGGAATAAAAGTGATAATTTTTTTATTTTTTTTTATTTCAGTGTTAAAAATTGTAAAATAATTAAAAATAAATGCGAAAAGCAAAAAAAAATTTTTTTAAAGCGCCCCGTCCCGAAGAGCTCGCGCGTAGAAGCGAACGTATACGCGAGTAGCGCCGACATATGAAAACGGTATTCAAACCACACAAGTGAGGTATCGCCGCGATCGTTAGAGCGAGAGCAATAATTTAAGCCTTAGGCCTACTCTGTAACTCAAAAAATGCAGCCTGTAGAATTTTTTAAACGTCGCCTATCAAGATTTTTAAGGGTAAAAGTTTGACGCCATGCCACGAGCGGGCGCAATTTTTAAGCGTGACATGTTGGGTATCATTTTACTCGGCGTAACATTATCTTTCACAATATATAAAAAAATTGGGCCAAATTTATTGTTGTGTTATTTTTTAATTTAAAAAAGTGAATTTTTTCCAAAAAAAGTGCGCTTGTAAGACCGCTGCGCAAATACGGTGTGACAAAAAGTATTGCAATGACTGCCATTTTATTCTCTAGGGTGTTAGAAAAAAATATATATATAATGTTTGGGGGTTTTAAGTAATATTCTAGCAAAAAAAACTGTTTTAGTCTCGTAAACACTGAATCTGGCTCGGTAACGAAGTGGTTAATTTATTTTTTCAACAGACCAGGACAAAGGTACTTGTTCCCTATTGGCCATGACCTAATTTAAAATCCCAATTGTTTTTTCTTTTTCAATGTACTCACTGTGAGATACTGTATATACAGGTTTAGGGCTGTAGGTCCAGGAGTGTCTTGGCACAGGAAGTGCAATGATATTTTTCAGGAGATATGAAAATAGTAGGTTTTTACGAAATGTTCACTAGAACATTACAAACCTTCCCTTGTTTAAGTTCATGTTCACTTTAAATTTCCATACTCAGTATGTCATCAGTTTTTGTAGTATTTTGTATGTAAATTCAATCCATGTTGAAGCATTAAAGATGTTTTCTATTGCTAAAATACTGCAATCATCTTCCTGGTGTTAATTGTGTGAGGTTCTATGATTTGTAAGGACTTTAAGACCTCTTTCACACTGGGGCGGGAGGTGCGGTAGCGATAAAGCGCTGCTTTTTTTAGAGGTGCTTTACCGTCGGAATTGTGGCGGTATTCGGCTGCCAGCGGTGCTGCTTTACCCCCCCCCCCCCCCCGCTAGCCGCCAAAAAAAGGGTTAATACCCAAGCAATGCGCCTCTGCATTGCTCAATGTGGAGGAGCAGTAAACACACCGCTCTTTCACAGCTCCAAAGATGCGGCTAGCAGGACTTTTGGAGCGCTGTTTCAGGTTGGTTTGCAGGCGCTGGTCTGGATTCAGATACATACAGTAGGCGTATCTGTCTGCCCGGCGTAACGTATCTCAGATATGTTACGCTGCTCTAACTTTGGGCGCGAGTTCTTTATTCAGAAAGAACTTGCACCATTAGTTAGAGCGGCGTAGCGTATGTGTTGCGGCGTAAGGCCACGTAATTCAAATGGGGATGTAGGGGGTGTGTTTTATTTAAATTTCCCTTGACCCTGCGTTTTTTTACGTTTTACTTGAATGGCGCATGCGCCGTCCGTAAAATCTCCCAGTGTGCATTGCTCTAAATGACGTCGCAAGGACGTCATTGCTTTCGACGTGAACGTAAATTACGTCCATCCGTATTCGCGAACTACTTACATAAACAACGTAAACATTTCAAAACTCAGCGTGGGAACAACGGCCATATTTAACATTAGCTACCCCTCATATAGCAGGGGTAACTATACGCCGGGAAAAGCCGAACGCAAACAACATCGTTCGTTTCTGAATCGGCGTAACTCCTCATTTGCATATTCCTTGCGTAAAAATACGGAAGCGCCACCTAGCGGCCAGCCTGGAATTGCAGCCTAAGATCCAACGGTGTAAAACACTTACACCTGGCGGATCTTAGGGATATCTATGCGTAACTGATTCTCTGAATCAGTCGCATAGATACGACCGTCGGAACTCAGAGATACGACGGCGTATCAGGAGATACGCCGTCGTATCTCTTTCTGAATCTGGCCCGCTATTTTTAGCGCAATAGCATCTGCAAATTGCCCCAGTGTGAAAGGGGTCTAAAAGAAAAATGTATGAAATCCCTTTATAGTCATATAACCAGTTGAAGGCCATTTCTTCTGGTTCTTACCCTTTACTCAAATAGCTGAAGCTGTGCTTTAAGTGGTTTGCACGCTCCTATTAATTAGAGAATTTTAATCCTTAAAGTCTGTAGAAATCTAATCGAAGGGCTGAGACTGATGAACTTAAGGCCGGGTACTAACGAGCAAACATGTACGATGAAAGCGGTCCGTCGGACCGTTTTCACCGTACATGCCTGCCAGAGGGCTTCTGTACGATGGTTGTACTAACCATCGTACAGAAGTCCGCGCGTAAACACTACGCGGGGCGTGTCCGCGTCGTCGCCGCGACGATGACGCGGCGACGTGGGCGGGCCTGCCATTTAAAGGCTTCCACGCATGCTTCAAAGTCATTCGACGCATGCGAGGGACGGCGGGCGCTCGGACATGTACGGTAGGTCTGTACTGACGACCGTACATGTCCGAGCGGGCAGGATTCCAGCGGACGGTTTTAAAACACGTCCAGGAATATTTGCCCGCTGGGAAAAGGCCCGGCGGGCAAATGTTTGCTGGAATTCGGCCCGCTCGCGCCTACACACGACTGAACATGTATGCTGAAACTGGCCCGCGGACCAGTTTCAGCATACATGTTTGGTCGTGTGTACGGGGCCTAAGAGTTACCAAGAGTTTGTTATAGAGGCCATGAAGACTTTAGCTGTCAACGCTCAAATTTGTGGGAAATGTAATACAGATTACGCAGTGGTATACTATGCTTATAACGGAAAAAAGGTTGTAATATTTTATGATGGAATTTTAACAAATTTTCTTCATTCTGTCTTTTCCTTAAGCCCTTATTTATTCCCACCTCATGTTCCAGTCCTGGATGATATTGATCCAGAATATGGGCTTCATGGCTACCAACTCCATATTGATATGTATAGTGGGCCAAAAACATACTTTTGTACCACCTTCCGTGGTTTGAGTTCTCGAAAAGGTAAGTCCATGAGTGGAAACTGTGCCAACAATTTTTTTTTAATACTTCTGCTTGCATCGGCTGAAATCGCAATATTTTTACATAACTATATGTACATTGAGCTTATGGATAATTGCTTACTTTTAAAGCTTTTTTTAGTGACTGAAAACCACAGTGTCTGGTGCCAGTGCTGGAATTTACGAGGATTCAGTGACCATACACAATTAAAGTGGTATTAAATCTAAAAGCAAAACTTTTATTATATTACAGCATACTATTTTTTTTTATGTGATTGTTGCATTTGTTATCTTTTTTTTAGGCTTTCTTTCTTCTATTTTCACCTGGTGATCTAGCCAGTAAGTCTGTTTAAAAAAAAAAAGCTCTCCAGCAGAATGTATCAGTTACCGAGCTGAGTCAATCCATTTACCACAGACAGTGGTGCTTACAACGATCAGCTTTTATTTGTGTAAAAACTTTATCCCAAAAGGCAAAAAAATTATTTTCTGTAACTGCTTATATAGTATTAGTTGAAGTTTGGCTTTAATTTATTAGTACAGTGAAACCTTGGATTGCGGTTAACGAGCGTTTCCGCAATACAAGCTTTTCTTTATCGTGGGACACAGAGTCTTTATCTTTACATAATGGGTTAAGGGTCAGTGAATGAACACTGGCACAATCAATTGAAGACAGTTCCCCTCCATATAACCCCTCCCATCAGGGGAGTTCCTCAGTTTTTTCGCCAGTGTCTAAGAGGTGTTGGATGAGCGAGGATGTGCTAAGGATAGCTCTGCTAAGAAGGCCCTCTGGGGGTGAAGGATGATTTAGGGTCTATCCAAGACGCTAATTATAACGCTGAATCTGGATGAGATCCGGGCCTCATGGAGGAGGCGTTGCCTGTAATGTCTCTCTTCGGAGGACTGGGCTCTGGGGTCCAGCACTTTCGCTGAAGGTTGGCACACAAAACCCGCCGAGATGGGTGAAGATTGGTTCTGTCTGCACTTCTCTTCGGTTCATGGACGGACACAGCAGCAATTGACCTTAGGGTATTATCCTTCCTTTTAGGAGATTGACTAGGCAGAAAAAACAGCATGTTAAGCGTTAAACACTCCACACAGTACAGTACCTCCCAGGGGGCGGTTCCCCCGGGTACATCCCTCAGTTTTTTTCTGCCTAGCAAGGAGATGACATGGATCCTCTGGGCCCATGTGCTCTGGGGATTTTTCTTTTGCATTTTTCTTGCTTTTCTTTTTGTTTTCCTGCATTTTTGGATCCTGAGATCTTCAATCAAATGCCGACTGGGTGACAGGCTGGATCCTCGATCCTTGTAGTCCCCCCAAGTTCGGCCATCGAGCGTGTGCCAGGCCTTTTGCTACGCGCTGGGCCGTCCACGACATGCCTCGTTGCTCCAGGGTTGGCCGGTGAGCTAAACGCTCCAGGGCACGCATATGACTGGGTTCTGTCTGTGTCTGTGTGCCGGGCCAACAGCCATGCCGTAAGCGGACGTTGGTCCTGTCCGGGATGCCTCCAGCTGGTGGTCGCAGGACGGGTAAGTAGCAGTCCCCTTGCTTTTGCAGGGTGGTGCGGCTGATGCATTCCTGGGAAGGTCGATTGGGGGTCCGCCCTGCTTTCCTCTCTCCCTTTCTCTCCCTCCTTTCCCCACGTTCTGGGTGGCGGGGTCGGCCGTGAGGTGGGGGGTCCGCCTGGTGGGCTCCATCCAGTGGCTGGGGGCTGTGTCTGCTTGGGGGTGCTGTTTTTCTGGCGTGTGTGAGGCGGGGGCCTGCCAGGTGCCAGGCGCCTTTATTAGAGTTTGGCGGCCATTTTCTTGTAGCCCGCATGCTCTTTTTGCATATCGGCGGCCATTTTGGAAGGGGTTTTTGGCTAAAATAACGGCGCAAACGGCTCCAGCACACTTCCTGAGGGACGGCACAGCACGGAGCAGCGCTCTGGGACAGACCGCAGCATACAGGCCTGGTCGGGTGGTGAGTCCTCTGGGGGGTCCCCTGTTCTCTGCTGCAGCCGGGAGGGTGGCCTGTGGGTCTTGCCTTGCAGTCCAAGGGTGGCATTGGAGTGTGTCAGCATGGCGTCCGATTCAGATGCTTGCCATGCCAGAGTTAACCCTTAGTGCCCCTGTTCCTGCGGCCTCTGTGGATGCTATGACGGCAGTCCTTGAGGCGTTTGTTGCCAGGATTAAAGCGGCGAGTGGCCAGAGGGGGGGTAAAAAGCGCCCCCTCCCCCCGCCTTCTTCTGGGGATGCCTCTGACACGGAATCGGGCCCAGCTACTGCTCCCGGCCCTGGTTCCGAGGAGTCAGAGGATCAGAGGATGCAGGCCTAGTCCACACGGACAGTGAGGATGACTCTGCATCAGGGTCAGCGCACAATAGGGCGCTAGTGGGAGCTCTTATCACTGCGGTGCGGGATACTCAGTAAATTGAGGATTCGGCGGAGACATCAGAGATGTCGGTCCCTTTTGGGTTCCGTAAGCCGGCCCGCGCTGCAAAAGGGTTTCCTTGTGTTCCTTATCTGGAAACGTTTTTGTACAAGGAATTGGATCGGCCGCAAAAGGTTTTTGCTGTTCCAAAATGCTTTGCGGTCCGTTATCCGTTTGAGGAAGATTTCCTGAAAAAATGGACCTCTTCTCTGTCAGTGGACCCCCTGGTGTCCAGACTGAACAAGGCTACCACGTTACCTGTGGAAGGGGCTCCCTCTTTCAAGGACCCTGCAGATAGGAGAGCTGAGGCTGTGGCCCGCTCCATGTTCACGGTGGTGGGGTCAGCGGTGAGACCGGTCTTGGCCGGGGCTCTAGTGTCAGACACTTACTGAACGGGCAAAGTCTTTGCTTCAGGAGTTGGAGGACCATAATGCCCCTCCGGACTGTGTGGTGCTGGCCGACCAGTTGGTGCGGGGCTTAGAATTTGTCTGTGAGTCAGCCCTGGATACGCTTCCCTTGCTCTCCAGGGCCTCCGCCTACGCGGTGGTGTTGCGCCGCCTTGTCTGGCTGAAGTGTTGGTCTGCGGACCAGTCTTCTAAGAAGGCCTTGGTGGACTTACCCGTTAAGGGTGAATGGCTTTTTGGGGCTTCTCTAGATCAGTGGTCATCAACCTTGTCCTGCAGGGCCCACTAACAGGCCAGGTTTGCAAGATAACTGAAATACATCACAGCTGATATAATTTGCTGCTCAGTGATTGCAGTATTCTAGACTGCATCTCCCCAAGGTAATACATAAAACCTGGCCTCTTAGTGGGCCCTGCAGGAAAGGGTTGATGACCACTGCTCTAGATGACATCATAAAAGATGCCACAGGAGGTAAGAGCACTCTGCTCCCACAATCTGGTAAAGGTAAGGAGCCTCGCCGTAGGCAGGGGCCCTCCTTTACCGCCCCCAAGCGTTTTCGTCCGCTTGGTGCGGCAGGTAAGCGTTCCCAGGGCGCCCCCTGAAAGGCAGAAGCGCCCCTGGTTCCGCAAGCCTGCAGAAAAACCCGTCTCTCAGGTGGGGGGCCGGCTTCACAAATTCGCAGCTCAGTGGCTGTCTCTTCTTTCCGACCGGTGGGTTTGCAAAGTAGTTTCCGCGGGGTACAAGATAGAGTTTCTCTCTTGTCCACCAAACAGATTTTTTCCTTCCAAACTCCAGCTTCCTCCGGGTCGTCGGGAGGCCCTGTTCGGGGCTGTTCAGGATCTGCTGGTCAGGGGAGTGATCGTGCCTGTTCCTTTACTGGAACAGTTTCAGGGGTTTTACTCCAATCTGTTTGTAATCCCCAAGAAGGAAGGGGTCCGTCCAATCCTGGATCTCAAGGCCCTCAACTGTTTTGTCAAAGTGCAAAAGTTCAGGATGGAGTCGTTTCGTTCTGTAATAGCGGCACTCCATCAAGGGGACTTCCTGGCGTCCTTGGATATCAAGGACGCGTACTTGCATATCCCAATATGTGTCTATCACCTGCCCAGACCCTCCGGGAATTCGGTTGGCTGCTAAATGTTCAGAAGTCAGTGTTGGTACCGTCTCAGCGTCTGAAATACCTGGGGTTGGTCCTGGATTCCTCGGAGGCAAGAGTTTTTCTTCCCACGGACAAACTACAGACACTGCAAACTGCGGTGAGGCGGTTGGCGACCCAGAAGTGGTCATCTCTTTGCTTTTGCATGCGAGTTCTGGGTCTGATGGTGGCCTCCTTCGAGTCGGTTCCGTATGCTCAATATCACACTTGTGTGTTGGAGAGAAATTCTGTCGCGTTGGGACAAGCTCCCTTCGTCTCTGGATTATCAAGTCTGGGTGAGTCGCCTGGTCAGGTCCTCCCTAGTGTGGTGGCTGACGTCTCTGGTGCTTCGGGCTGGGAAGTCATTCCTGCCGTGCCATTGGACGGTGGTCACGACGGATGCCAGTCTCTCCGGCTGGGGGGGGAGTCTGGGGTGTTCAGTCAGCCCAGGGGTGCTGGACTCGGGAAGAGTGTCGCCTGCCAATCAATGTCCTGGAACTCCGGGCGATCAGGCTGTGCCTCTCCAAGTGGTCTCTAAAACTGCAGGGCCGCCCGGTCAGGATTCAGTCGGACAACACCACGGCTGTGGTGCATGTCAATCATCAAGGGGGCACACGGAGCTCGGCTGCAGCGGCGGAAGTCACTCACATCTTTCAGTGGGCCAAAAAGAATGTTCCGGCTCTTTCGGCTGTTTACATTCCGAGTGTACAGAACTGGCAGGCAGACTACCTAAGTCGCCAAACGCTAGACCAAGGAGAATGGTCGCTGCACCCGGAGGTGTTTCAGAGTCTGTGTCTGAAATGGGGCGCTCCAGACGTGGAGCTTCTGGCGTCCCGACTCAATCGGAAGGTGTCACGGTTCGTGGCCAGGTCAAGAGACCCGTGGGCGGACGCGTTGGTGGCGCCGTGGGGCTTCTTCCTTGTCTGCTACGCAGAGTGGAAGCCGAGGGTTAATCAACAATCCTAATTGCTCCGGATTGGCCTTGCCGTCCCTGGTACGCAGATCTGGTGCGTCTGGTGGCAGATGTTCCGTGGCGCCTGCCACTGCGAGAGGATCTTCTGTCGCAGAGTCCTATCTTTCATCCTGCTTTACAGTCGTTGGCTTTAAGGGCGTGGCTATTGAGAGCCAGGTGCTGAGGGGCCGGGGCCTGTGTGATTCGGTAATCTCTACCATGCTGCGAGCGCGGAAGTCTACTTTCCGAAAGATTTACCATCGTACGTGGAATGCTTACATCTCTGTGTGAGGAGATGAAATGGCACTTGAATTTAGTCCTCTCTGTGCTTCAAAAGCCTCCGTTTGAGGGCATTAGGGAAATCCCTTTATTGACTCTTTCCCAGAAGGTGGTTTTTCTGGTGGCAATTACATCGGTCAGGCGGGTGTCTGAATTGGCGGCCTTGTCTTGCAAGGCTCCATATTTGGTGATCCACAGGGATAAGGTGGTGCTGCCTCTGCAGCCGTCGTTCTTTCCTAAGGTTGTTTCGGCCTTTCACATTAATGAGAACATTGTTCTTCCATCCCTGTGTCCTCGGCCGGCAAACTCAAGAGGCTGCGTTGCATTCCTTGGACGTGGTTCGAGCCCTACGAGTGTACCTTTCTGCTATGGCTCCGTTTTGGAGGTCGGATTCACTGTTCGTGTTGGTGACTGGTCCTAAGAAGGGTCTGGCGGTCTCGTCAGCCACCATTTCTAGGTGGATCAGGCAGGTCGTGCTTCAGGCCTATTCCCTAAAGGGACGGGCGCCCCCCTTCCCGCTTACGGCGCATTCGACCAGGGCAATTGGTGCCTCTTGGGCTTTTCGCCATCAAGCGTCTGTTTTATAGGTGTGTAAGGCAGCGACCTGGTCGTCAGTCCACACTTTCTCAAAGTTTTACAAGGTGGATGTAAGTGCATATTCGGATGCTTCCTTCAGCCCCCCAGGTTTTGCAGGCGGCTGTTTAAGGTTGAGGTTCCTCTGTTGAGGATCTCTGTTTTTTTTTTTCCGGTGAAGTTGGTTTGCTGTGTTTTTCCACCATTTGATTTTTTGACACTGCTTGGGGACGTCCGTAAGGTCAATTGATGCTGAACGGAAGAGAAAATAGGATTTTTGTACTCACCGTAAAATCCATTTCTCTGAGTTCATGGAAAGACACAGCACCCACCCCACAAAAATCTTCTCTACAAGCCTAAAGAAGGGTAGAGTACTTGGGCATGATTATAGACACAGCCCAAAGCCGGGTATTCCTAACAGAGCCAAAGGTCAAGTCACTAAAGGACCTGATCCACAAGGTCAAGGCAAACAAGAGACCATCTATTCGCCTTTGCATGAGGCTATTGGGGAAGATGGTAGCCTCCTTCGAGGCCGTTCCTTATGGCCAATTTCACTCAAGACTACTTCAGGGCAGTATTTTAACTGCCTGGAACAAGAAGATCCAAGCTCTGGATTTACCCATGCGCCTGTCGCCACAGGTGCGCCAAAGCTTCAGTTGGTTGTTAGACCAAGAACTTGCAGAAAGAAAGATCCTTTCCCCCAGTCACTTGGAAGGTGGTGTCTACGGATGCCAGCCTAATAGGCTGAGGTGCAGTATTGGAAGAAGCTTCAACCCAAGGAACCTGGGCCAAGACCAAAAGGAGCCTGCCCATCAACATATTGGAAATTCGGGCAGTATACTTAGCCCTCGAAACCTGGAAGAGCAGGTTATAGGGCCACCCAGTTTGTATTCAATCCGACAATGCTAATGCAGTAGCTTACATCAATCACCAAAAAGGCACCCGCAGTCGGGGTGCTCAGAAGGAGGTGAATCGGATTTTGACATGGGCAGAAGAACATATTCCTTGTCTCTCTGCAATTCTCATTCCCGGGTAGAAAACTGGCAAGCAGACTATCTGAGTCGCCAGCAGCTGTCACCAGGAGAGTGGTCTCTCCACCCCGAGATCTTCAAGACATATGCCAGAGATGGGGGACCCCGGATATAGACCTGTTAGCTTCCAGATTCAACAGGAAATTGGACAACTTTGTGTCAAGGACAAAAGATCCTCTGGCTTACGGATCGGATGCGCTGGTGGTCCCGTGAAATCAGTTCTCACTGATCTATGCATTTCCTCTGATTGCTCTCTTACAAAGGCTACTCTGCAGGATCAAGAAGGAAGGAATTCCTGTAATCTTAGTGGCCCCAAACTGGCCCAGAAGACCTTGGTACACCGAAATCATAAACATGACGGTAGGAATACCTTGGAAACTTCCGCTTCATTACGACCTGTTGTCGCAAGGTCCAGTGTTTTATCCTTCCTTACAAATGCTAAATTTGACGGTTTGGCTGCTGAGACCCACACTTTGAAGAAGAGAGGGATCTCAGGTCCAGTGCTTTCTACAATTTATGAATGCCAGAAAGCCAGCTTCCAGACTTATTCACTACTGAGTCTGAAAGGCATATGTTTCTTGGTGTGAAACCAACAAATGGATTCCTCAAAGATATGACATAATTATGATTCTTGCATTTTGCCAGCTAGGAGTGGATATGAAATTAGCCCTTAGTACCATTAAGGGTCAAATATCAGCTCTATCAGTCTTCCTTTAAAAACCACTGGCATCTCATTCCCTAGTGCAGGCTTTCATTCAGGGTGTACTGTGGATCAATCCGCCAGTCAAGTCTCCCTTGTGCCCATGGGATCTGAATCTAGTATTATCAGTGTTGCAGAAGAAACCCTTTGAACCTATTCGCCACATTTCGCTGATTCTTTTAAGCAGGAAGTTGACCTTTTTGATTGCTATCTCTTCGGCTAGAAGAGTATCTGAATTAGCAGCTCTCTCTTGTAAAGAGCCTTATTTAGTTTGTCATAAAGACAAAACTGTACTACGACCCCAGCCTGCCTTTTTACCTAAGGTGGTGTCAGCTTTTCATTTAAATCAGGACATTGTCCTGCCTTCCTTTTTTCCGGATCCACAGACAGCGGGGGAAAAATTATTACACTCTCTAGATCTTGTGAGAGCAGTAAAGGGGTATCTGCAGGCAACTGCTCAGATACGTAAAACAGATGTTTTGTTTATTTTGCCAGATGGTCCCAAAAAGGGGACAAGCGGCGTCAAGATCCACTATCTCAAGATGGATTCGACAGACAATTATTCAAGCCTATGGTTTAAAGAATAGGACTCCTCCCTTTTCTGTTAGGGCGCACTCTACCAGGGCGATAAGTGCTTCATGGGCAGTTTACCACCAGGCTTCGGTGACTCAGATCTGTAATGCTGCAACTTGGTCCTCAGTCCACACATTTTCACAATTTTATAAGGTGGATGTGAAAGGATAGGAGGATGCCACCTTCAAGCGAAGTGTGCTGCAGGCAGCGGTATAAAGTTCTGGTCCAGGGCGGCCTTCATATGGAGCATTGCTCTGGGACGCCCTATTATGTAAAGATAAACACTCTGTGTCCCGTGGTGTATGATAACGAAAATAGGATTTTTAAAACAGCTTACCTGTAAAATCTTTTTCTTGGAGTACACCACGAGACACAGAGCCCCCCCCCCCCTTCTTATGGGAATCCTTATTGCTTGCTTCAAAACTGAGGAACTCCCCTGATGGGAGGGGTTATATGGAGGGGAACTGTCTTCAATTGGTTGTGCCAGTGTCCAAACACCGCTGGGGACCCTTAACCCATTAAGTAAAGATTAAGACTGTGTCCTGTGGTGTACTCCAAGAAAAGGATTTTACAGGTAAGCTGTTTTAAAAATCCTATTTTCTTTATCGTACACCACGGGACACAGAGTCTTTATCTTTACATAATGGGACGTCCCAGAGCAATGCTCCATATGAAAGGGGGGAGACACAGATCCTATTTTTTTTTTCAAAGTCCTGACTCGGTTTGCGAGTGTTGTCTCGCAAAACGAGCAGGTTTCAAACCTCTACGGTGTGCAGTACCACATTTGGCCTGAGGTGCAGGGGCGCCAGTGACACTCGGAGCTGTTGGGAAATACTCAATTTCTGAGTGTTTCTGACTGCATCTATACGGTCTCTGAGTATTTCCGGGTCTCTCTGGCACTCCCAAACCTCTGGCCACATGCGGTATTGCATGCAATAGAAGTCAATGCTGAAAAAATGATCTTTGTTTCCGTTGACTTCTATGGGGAAACTCGCTTTTGATATGAGAGTGCTTTGGATTACAAGCATTCTCCTGGAACGGATTATGCTTGTTATCCAAGGTTCCACTGTATATCTAAATTTACCACTACCACTTCCCTCCCTCTAGACGGACAGTGCTTCTGTCCAGAGGTGTCCCCTGTGCTCCATCATCCAGAGTGGGGGGCTCTTTAATGTAGGAAATGTGTTGCTAGCCAGATCACCAAGTTAAAACAGAGGGGGAAGAAAACTTGAACCTTTTTGGTTTTGGGTTTATTGCATCCTGTTTAGACAGTCTCTTTGATGTCATTTGGGTTGTAGCACCTGCACGAACAGAGCCGTTGCTCCCATATTAACATCCATGTAGATCCGCATGCATGTCCCTGAGCTCACACTGTCTGAGTTTGGGGTGGTGTACCCACATGGATATCAGATTAGGAACAGCAGCTATGCCTGTGCAGCCGTTGCATCCCAATTGACATAAATGGGTCTCCCTGTACAGGGATGCACGGAACACACTTTAGTATGCCACATGTAAACGATGCTTTGGTACTAATTTAGCAGGAATTTTGTAAGTTACGTTGTGTTTATGTGCAATATTAATGATTTTAGTGTAAATAGCGATATGATGAACATTTGCTCAGTTATTGCAGGGCCCAATAAATCAGTAGCACTTTTTTTTTTTATTCTACAGGTCATGTTCTTTTTTTAAAATGTCTAGTTTGAGGGGTCTTTTCAAATTCTGAAAGCTCTAAGTGAAAAATTAAAACCTGAACATTTTTGGAGAATTTTTTGGGTACGTTCGATTTTCACCATTTTGCAAAAAGGCACAATTTAAAATTTACAAATATTTGGTATTTATTAACTTCATACAGGTTAAGCTTTTATATTTAGTCGGAATTTTGTAAAATTAGCTGTGTAGTGCATCCCCTTATCACAACAAGGGGTAAAATATTTGGACTTTCCTAGTTTCTATTGTCCAGTACTAATCCATGAGTTGACAAAAGGAGAAAGAAAAAGAGTGAGTGAATTATTTGGAAAAGGGAAATTACTCTTTATTTACTTTAGGATGTTAAAAATGAAAATTTCATGTCAATATCACCTTTGGAAATATATTTACTTAGAAAAATGGTGACATGTTCAGTACTTCCTTTACCCGCTGTATACTTTATATTATTATTTTTTTTTTTTAAAGTGGAGTTCCTGCATGGGGAGAATAAATAAATAAGTCAGCAGCTACAAATACTGTAGCTGCCAAGTTTTCATATAAGGACATTTACCTGTCCAGGGATCCCACAATGTTGGCTCCCCAAGCTGATTTGTCTATCGGCTTTGGGTGCAGGCACCAGGATTACAAGTAAGGGAAACCAGCAGGGAAGCCTTAAGGCTTTACAGCCGGTTTCCTACTGCACATGTGCAAGCCAGGCTGCGTTTTCTGAATGGTCCTACCTTTTTCTGGCAGACACACAGGTCCCAGAAGGAGGAGGGGCTGGACATTATGTAGATCACTGTGCGGCAATCTTACCAGGAAGTGGGAGTGGGTACCTGTCAAAAACAGGTAATCGCCCCTTTTGGGTGGAACTCCGCTTTAAGAACATCTAAGGCTGTCAGGCTTTCTTTCCTTTCCTTTTTTTTTTTTTTTAACAAATCCCTTGCTTTTCCTTATTGGCTAAAAAATGTGCCAATTGCAGGCCGAAAGTTTATTTTGTCAATAAAATTTGTAGCCTTCATGTAATTTTTATACATAGCTGACATACTGATCACATTATTGAGATCCACTCTGGTTGTTTTTTTTTTTTTAAGCAGCTGTCAATCATAGCCAGGATTGAGTACCAACAGCTGTGTAAAGTGTCGGCTAGTGTCTCTCAAAAGTAGGACACTTAATAGTGTATTTACAGCACAGGATATCATGCTGGGGAGTGTAATTTTACAGATCCTAGGCATGATAGCTGTACTTTTAGTACAAATAAACCTTCCGTTACTCTCTGCAGACACATGAGATCTACACATGTTATATTCTACACTTTCTATATAAATTAGTATAAAATGTCAAACAAGCAGCACCTGCTGTATTGTGAACTGACGTCAAGTTTAGCATGAATTGCTATGTAGTCTAATAATAATATTTTAAAAGGTCTTACTTCAGTATCAGTGTTTCTGTGCTGCAATCACCTTAGATGGGCACCCCTATTGTGTTAATAAGTATGTGATCTGCAAAAGGGAGCTTCTTTCCTAATCACTGCTGAAAATGCAGCATGTGGGGGATTTGCTCAGAATGCTAATTATTATATACTCTTATTTTCTTTTTCTTTTTTTTTTACTGAGATTGGGTTATGGCATTTTTGTAAAAGGCTAGGGTTTGTAAGAATTTACAGTGGGAAAAATAATAATACTGTACTTTTGCCACATATCATTGCATAAGAACAGCATCATACATTGTGTGCAGCCTTGTAGAACATTTTTGCTTTTCTTTGTTTATTGTTGGCTCTTATAACTGTATTGCAGATGTGTTTTTCTTCAGTCCCTGCATCTCCAGTGTTTATGTATGTGTAATTAAATTATCAGTTTTACTGTCTGTAAATTATTTTTTGCCTTGATGTAACTCTATTTAATTACTGGCTTTATTAACTTGCAATATATTTTGTGTCAGGAAAAAATGTTATGTAAATTACCATTGTGGTCCTGCCATTGGCTGTTTTTTTTTGTCATTGAAGTAAGGTAAGCTTAACCACTTAAGGACCGCCTAATGCCGATATACGTCGGCAGAATGGCACGGCTGGGCACAGGCACGTACCTGTACGTCACCTTTAAGAGCCCAGCCGTGGGTTGTGCGCGCGCTGCCGGCGGCAAGCTCGCCACCCGGTCCGAAGCTCCGTGACCGCGCCCGCGGACCCGATCGCCGTCGGTGTCCCACGATCAGGTCACAGGAGCTGAAGAACAGGGAGAGTTGAGTGTAAACATACCTTCCCTGTTCTTCTCTGTGGCAGTGTCATTGATCGTCTGTTCCCTGTTATAGGGAACGACGATCAGTGATGTCGCACCTACAGCCATGCCCCCCTACAGTAAGAATCACTCCCTTAGGGCACACTTAACGCCCCCTAGTGGTTAACACCTTCACTGCCATTGTCATTTTCACAGTAATCAGTGCATTTTTATAGCACTTTTCGCTGTGGAAATGGCAATGGTCCCAAAAATGTGTCAAAAGTGTCCGATGTGTCCGCCATAATGTCGCAGTCACGAAAAAAAAACGCTGATCGCCGCCATTACTAGTAAAAAAATATATTAATAAAAATGCCATAAAACTATCACCTATTTTGTAAACGCTATAACTTTTGCACAAACCAATCAATAAACGCTTGAAGAATACTTATCGGCCTAAACTGAGGGAATTTTTTTATTTTCTGGGGATATTTATTATAGCAAAAAGTAAAAAAAAAATTTTTTCAAAATTGACGCTCTTTTTGTTTATAGCGCAAAAAATAAAAACCGCAGAGGTGATCAAATACCACCAAAAGAAAGCTCTATTTGTGGGAAAAAAAGGACGCCAATTTTGTTTGGGAGCCACATCGCACGACCGCGCAATTGTCAGTTAAAGCGACGCAGTGCAGAATCGCAAAAAGGGGCAAGGTCCTTAACCTGCATAATGGTCTGGGTCTTAAGTGGTTAATGTGCACCTCTCATTTATAATGGTGACTGAGGAGCAAGTGAAGTGGACTGTTTTCTTAAGTTTTTCAGTCATTAAGATTTTAGGGGGAATTTATTATGATTTGGTTTCTGTCTGCACTAGAAATTAAAATTTCTGTACTGAGGTGTCACAGACCCAAGTGTTATCCTGTGCAGAGAGATGGTTTTGCAGAGAGGATAGTGCAGAGATAAACATACATCAATTTTTACAGGGACCACCCAGACGGCATATACTGTATGCTGTTGCACAAGATATTCAGGCTAGTTGGGTGTCCTCACAAAATGTTTGCAGGAACCACCAAGACAACATATGCATGTCTTAGATGTCTACAGGATTCACTGAGACTATACGTGTATGGCTTGGATATCTAAGTGCTTAATAGTTTGTTTGTTTTTTGGTGTTTTTTTTTTATAATCTATCCTTTTGTGGTGTGGGCTTTTGAGGTCTACTATTTTGATTGCTTGTCATTAGCAGTAACCAGCATGGATTTATAAAAATCTGTTCTTGCCGACCAACCTTTAAAAAATTCTATGAAGAGGTGAGCTTTCATTTGGATATAGAAGACCTGTGGATGTAGTGTACCTAAATTTCACTAGGGCATTTTACACAGTACACCATAAACACTTAATTTACAAAGTTAGGTGTTTGGCACTGATGAGACTGTATGTACCTGAATAGAAAACTGGATGTAGGAGCACGTACAGAGGGTAGTGATTAATGGCATAATTTCTGAATGGTCTGTTGTGACTGGGTTGCATAATGGATCTGTCCTAGGACCAATTCTGTTTACCTTGTTCATAAACGTTCTAAAGGTTGGAATAGAGAGTTGAATCTCAATGTTTGCTGATGATATAAAGCTAAGCAGGGCAATAACTTCACGACAGGATATACAGTGGGGAAAATTACATTTTTTAATCCTCTGCAGATTTTGTAAGTTTGCCCATTAAAGGTTTGTGTTTTTTTCACCTTAATGCATCCTATACATTAAGGTGAAAAAACACCTGGCATTCACCCCCACCCCCCCCCCCCCCCATTTTACTTATCTGAGCCCTGGAGCGCAGCCATTGACTCCCACTGCTGTCAATCAAATCCAATGACGCAGCCGCCAAGGGGTGGGGCCGAGTCCGTCATTCGTGTCTATGGACGCAAATGCTGGACTCAGGAGCACGCCCGCACGATAATTCCTCAGGAGAACGCTTTTCTTAGGGGGTTATCTGATGCGGGGAGGAACCGCGAGAGCTGCCGAGGGACCCCAGAAGACGGTATTTGGGGCCACTCTGTGCAAAATTAACTGCACAGTGGAGGTAAGTATGATATGTTTGTTATTTAAAAAAACTAATACTCAAACCTTTACAACCCCTTTTTAAGGGTCTATAATTTTTTATCATAGGTGTATTTTAAATTATAGAGATGGAATATCAACCAAACATCCATAAAAAACACATGATACAAATTTTGTTGCAGTTCAGTCAGTAAAAAAAAGTACTGTATTTGATCCCCAATACAACATGTCTTATTACTTGGTGAAGAAACCCTTGTTGGCAAGCACAGAGGTATGAAGTTTATTGTAGTTACTTAGCAGGTTTGCACACACCTCAGCAGGGACTTTGGTCAACTCTCTTCTTTACAGATCTCCTCTAAATTGAAGCCCCTTTGGCACCACTTAAAGCCTCAAGTTGTTTTGCATATGATGCTACAAGCTTGGCAAACCTATTTTTGGGCAGTTTCTCCCATTTTTCTTTGCAGGACCTCTCAAGCTCCATCAGGTTGGATGAGGAGCGTCGGTGAAAAGCCATTTTCAGATCTCTCCAAAGATATTCAATCTGGTTCAAGTCTGGGCTCTGGCAATGCTGCTCAAGGACATTCACAGAGTTGTCACAACTTTGTTGTCGTATGCTTAGTGTCATTGTCCTGGTGAAAGATGAACCTTCGCCCCAGTCTGAGGTCCATGGAGCAGATTCTCATCAAGGATGCCTCTGTATATTGTTGCATTCATTTTTTCCTCGATCCCGGTTGGTCTTCCAGTTCCTGCCACAGCATGATGCTGCCACCACCATGCTTCACTGTAGGGATGGTGATGGCCAGGTGATGAGGCATGCCTGGTTTCCTCCAGACATGACTCTTGCCATTCAAGCCAATGAGTTAATTCTTCCAGAGCGTTTTGTTTCTCATGGTCTGAGAGCCCTTCAGGTGCCTTTTGGCAAACTCCAGATGGGCTGTCGTGTGCTTTTTACTGAGAAGTGGCTTCGGTCTGGCCATGTATATACATATACCATACAGGCCTGATTGGTAGAGTGCTGCCAATATGGCTGTTCTTCTGGAAGGTTCTCCTCTCTCCACAGAGATGTTTGGCCACCTCCCTGAATAAGACCCTTTTCCCCGGATTGCTCAGTTTGGCCGGGCGACCCGCTCTAGGAAGAGTCCTGATGGTTCTAAACTTCTTCCTGTTCTGTGCTTTGGTACAATCCTGTCTCGTAGGTCTATAGACAATTCCTTGCACTTCATGGCTTGGTTTTTGCTTTAACTGTGGGACCTTTATATAGACAGGTGTGTGCCTTTTTTAAATCCATGTCCAATTAACTGAATATACCACAGGTGGACTGCAATAAAGTTGTAGAAACATCTCAAGGATGATCAGTGGAAACGGACCTGAGCTCAATTATGAGTGGCATGCCAAAGGCTGTGAATACTTATGTACATGTGTGTTTTAGTTTTTACGTTTTTTTTTTAATGAATTCGCAAACATTTCCAACTTTTTTCACATTGTTATTATGGGATATTGTATGTAGAATTGTGAGGAAAATAATGAATTTATTCCATTTTGGAATATGGCTGTAACATAAAATGTAGAAAAAGTGAAGCACTGTGAATACTTTCCGGATGCACTGTATGTTTTGGGTCATTGTTGTACTGGAAGACCCATACCACAACCCATCTTCAGTGTTCTGGCAGAGGGATGAAGGTTCTCATCTAAGATTTTGCAATACATGGCCCTGTACATTGGCCCCTCAATGTGGCAAAGTCGGCCTGTACCTTTTAGCAGAGAAACAGCCCCAAAGCATAATGTTTCCACCTCCGTGCTTGGCTGTAGGGATGGTAGTCAGCATTTTTCTTCAGTCCCTGCATCTCCAGTGTTTATGTGTAATTAAAATAAATTTGCCGAGTCGATTTAATGCCAAAGAGCTCAATTTTGGTCTCATCTGACCACAGCACCTTCTCCCAATCCTTCCATGAATCATTTAGATATTCATTGGCAAACTTGACACAGGCCTGTACATGTGTCTTCTTGAGAAGGGGGAGCTTGCAGGTGCTGCAAGATTTCAATCCATGGTAGCGTATTGTTACCAATGGTTTGTTTGGTGACTGTGGTCCCAACTGCTTTGAGATCATTCACAAACTCCTCCCATGTAGGTTTAGGCTGATCTTACTTTTCTCATGATCATCCTTACCCCGTAAGGCAAAATCTTGCATGGAGCTCCAGACTCGGGCGATTTGGTTATTTTTTTTTTCCATCTGCAAATAATCACCCCAACAGTTTCCCCTTTCATCAGGCTTCTTGCTGATGGTCTTGTAACCCGTTCCAGCCTTGTGCAGGTCTACAACCTTGTCCTTAAAGTCCTTTGACAGCTGTTTGGTCTTGTTCATGATGGTGAGGTTTGAATGGAAGAAAGAGATTCTATGGACAGGTGTCTTTTATACACATAATGAGTTGTCGTTAGGAGCACCTTCTTAAATTTACAGGACTAATACAGGGAGTGCAGAATTATTAGGCAAGTTGTATTTTTGAGGATTAATTTTATTATTGAACAACAACCATGTTCTCAATGAACCCAAAAAACTCATTAATATCAAAGCTGAATATTTTTGGAAGTAGTTTTTAGTTTGTTTTTAGTTTTAGCTATTTTAGGGGGATATCTGTGTGTGCAGGTGACTATTACTGTGCATAATTATTAGGCAACTTAACAAAAAAAATATATATACCCATTTCAATTATTTATTTTTACCAGTGAAACCAATATAACATCTCAACATTCACAAATATACATTTCTGACATTCAAAAACAAAAACAAATCAGTGACCAATATAGCCACCTTTCTTTGCAAGGACACTCAAAAGCCTGCCATCCATGGATTATGTCAGTGTTTTGATCTGTTCACCATCAACATTGCGTGCAGCAGCAACCACAGCCTCCCAGACACTGTTCCAGAGAGGTGTACTGTTTTCCATCCTTGTAAATCTCACATTTGATGATGGACCACAGGTTCTCAATGGGGTTCAGATCAG
Organism: Rana temporaria; assembly: GCF_905171775.1. Taxonomy (NCBI): domain Eukaryota; kingdom Metazoa; phylum Chordata; class Amphibia; order Anura; family Ranidae; genus Rana; species Rana temporaria. The sequence continues at coordinate 278,098,492 of NC_053493.1, forward strand.
GTGAACAAGGAGGCCATGTCATTAGTTTTTCTTCTTTTATACCCTTTCTTGCCAGCCACGCTGTGGAGTACTTGGACACGTGTGATGGAGCATTGTCCTGCATGAAAATCATGTTTTTCTTGAAGGATGCAGACTTCTTCCTGTACCACTGCTTGAAGAAGGTGTCTTCCAGAAACTGGCAGTAGGACTGGGAGTTGAGCTTGACTCCATCCTCAACCCGAAAAGGCCCCACAAGCTCATCTTTGATGATACCAGCCCAAACCTGTACTCCACCTCCACCTTGCTGGCGTCTGAGTCGGACTGGAGCTCTCTGCCCTTTACCAATCCAGCCACGGGTCCATCCATTTGGCCGATCAAGACTCACTCTCATTTCATCAGTCCATAAAACCTTAGAAAAATCAGTCTTGAGATATTTCTTGGCCCAGTCTTGACGTTTCAGCTTGTGTGTCTTGTTCAGTGGTGGTCATCTTTCAGCCTTTCTTACCTTGGCCATGTCTCTGAGTATTGCACACCTTGTGCTTTTGGGCACTCCAGTGATGTTGCAGCTCTGAAATATGGCCAAACTGGTGGCAAGTGGCATCTTGGCAGCTGCACGCTTGACTTTTCTCAGTTCATGGGCAGTTATTTTGCGCTTGGTTTTTCCACACGCTTCTTGCGACCCTGTTGACTATTTTGAATGAAACGCTTGATTGTTCGATGATCACGCTTCAGAAGCTTTGCAATTTTAAGAGTGCTGCATCCCTCTGCAAGATATCTCACTATTTTTGACTTTTCTGAGCCTGTCAAGTCCTTCTTTTGACCCATTTTGCCAAAGGAAAGGAAGTTGACTAATAATTATGCACACCTGATATAGGGTGTTGATGTCATTAGACCACACACCTTCTCATTACAGAGATGCACATCACCTAATATGCTTAATTGGTAGTAGGCTTTCGAGCCTATACAGCTTGGAGTAAGACAACATGCATAAAGAGGATGATGTGGTCAAAATACTCATTTGCCTAATAATTCTGCACTCCCTGTATGTGTACTACATGAGCACATACTATAGCCAGTCTGTGGAAGCCAGAATTATTGTTGGTTGGTAGGGGATAAAATACCTATTTTGCTGAACCGAAACTCAATTTATAACATTTGTATTGTGTGTTTTTTTCTGGAATTTTGATTGATATCTTGTCTCTATCATTTAAATACACCTATGATAACAATTATAGACCCTTAATTTCTTAGTAAGTGGGCAAACTTACAAAATAATTATTTTCCCCACTGTAGCGACTTTATGAAAAGACTGAAGTAAAATAAAGGAGTGGGCAGCTAGATGTCAGATGAGGTTTAATATTGAATAATGTAAAGTAATGCTCTTGGGAGATAAAAATATGAATGCATGCTACTCGCTGAAGGGGAGGGTGGAAGCTCTGGAGGAATCGAGAATGGGAAAAGATCTGGGAGTTGAAGCACACAGTCAGCAATAGAATGCAATGCCAAGCTGCAACAAACAAGGCTAGCAGACTACTAGTATGCATTAAAATGGTATTTATGCAGGAGATAAATCTAGAATTTTACCACTTTACAAAACTCTGGTTTATCTGCATCTTGAGAATGCCACCCAGTTTCAGTCACCAATCCTCCAGAAGGATTTGCTTGAACTGGTGAATGAAAGTGTTATCTCAGTTTTGCTGCAAAAATAAAAATGCACTTTAAATTGAAAATTCAATTGGTCTTTAAGAAACTGGAAAATTATGAACACCCAGGAGGTATGATTAGGTAAGATTAGTTGCTGCCTAAGTTAAAACTCTTATTTTTTTCCTTGCACAGCTGGTTGAATTCTAGTAGGGAAACACACATTTATGTTTACTTGTGAGTCAGGAATGTCCAGAAAAGTAAGGGATTATTTAGGCATGGTCAAAACTAATAGAGGGGTATTATTCCTTTATTATTAATAGTGTTATTTAGTACTTGTTGACCCTACCTATCCAAATCAATTTAAATGTGCTGCTTCCACTCTAAAGGCCCGTACACACACTCAGAAACTCTGAAGATAAATGTTGTCCGATGAACGATCTGCCGATTTTCTGATCGTTGGTATGCTGCTTTTGACAGCCGATTACGAATTTTCAGCAGACAAAAACTTGATGTGCAGGCTTCAAAATTTTTGTCTGATGTGACCACAACATCCAATTTTCTAACCATTCGTATGGTTTTCTGACAAAAAAAAAAGAATCTGAAGAGCACATACAAAACAATTCAACACATTACGTCACTTCTGACGTTGAATTCTGTCATCTGCAAATTTTCTGATGGTTAGTACCCTCTTCACTTTTGATTTCAGACTAGCATCAAACAAAAAAATTACAGAAATTCGTCCAGTTATCTGAGCGTGTGTACAAGGCATTAGAGCAAGGGTTTCACTTAGCAGCTGCTGGCACAAGTTACATTTTTCTATCCATGCTGTGGCTAATATTTAAAGAAAACAAACTATCATGCCCTGCACACGACCGGATTTCCAACGGCAAAAGGTCTGTCCGAAATCCCGAGGGGAAAACCGAGAACCTACTCTCTACTTTCCCCCGTTCTATTTTCCCGTTGGGAAAACTCAAATGAGAGCTTTTCCTCGGGAATCCCGACCGTGTGTATGCTCCATCGTGCTTTTTCCCCACAGGAAAACTTTCTTGGCTGGCAGAATACAATGATTACTGCTAGGGGCTATAGTCGCTGGCAGTAATCAGATGTAGGTAAATCCAACAGGTTGGTTGTACGCAAGTCATTTAATGGATTGACTTTTGTACATTTAGCATGCCCATACGTGGATCGAAATTTGGCTAGTCCCTTCCATGTAGGGCCGGCTTTAGACTTGGTACCTTTTTATTTTGACTTACCTGGATTTTAATAACTGATTTATGCTAAAAGTTCAGTTGGCTCCTAATTGTACATGTTGCACCACAAGGGACTGTTGTGTGGAATAGCCATGTCTTCTTTTTTTTTTTTTATGGTCTATGGGTTTGTTCTTCATGAGCATTTCATAAAGAACACAGCTCATGCAATCCAAATGAATAAATGTAGTTCCTTTTACAAGTCACAAAACTCAACACTGGAACAGAGGGACTTTCACCAGGGTGATATATCAAATGAGCTTGGAATAGAAAAGCTATGAATGAGTATAGGGTCTTTCATTTAATTCCACAAAGTGCTATATAATATGTTTATGGCAAAAAATCCAAGGCAGAACATTAATGATACTTTATTGATCCAGTTTTAATAGACAAACATATTTTTTGCTGCAAAACACTTGAATAAACCCATGAGATTTCTGAGCATGGTCTCTAGCTTTTAAAGCTATTGGTCCATTAATAGCTATCACCAATTACAACCATCCTAATTTTCTACAAACCAATACAAAAACCACTATAGCAATCAAAGCCTTAGCAGCACTGCATGATGAAAAGCAGCATGAGAGGGGATATTTTTTTTCCGCCAGCTATCGAATACATATATATATATAGATTGTTATTATTATTGTTCATATAGTCACAATAACTATTTATAACTAAAATATACTGTATGTGTGTGTGTATGTATATATATATATATATATATATATATATATATATATATATATATATATATATATATACATACATACATATATACTGTGTGTGTATATGACTAATATATACTGTGTGTGTGTGTGTGTGTGTGACAGACCAAAAGTTTGGACACACCTTCTCATTCAAAGAGTTTTCTTTATTTTCATGACTATGAAAATTGTAGATTCACACCGAAGGCATCAAAACTATGAATTAACACATGTGGAATTATACATAACAAATAAGTGTGAAACTACTGAAAATATATTTCATATTCTAGGTTCTTCAAAGTAGCCACCTTTTGCTTTGATTACTGCTTGGCACACTCTTGGCATTCTCTTGATGAGCTTCAAGAGGTAGTCACCTGGCGCAGTACCCCATCACTCTCCTTCTTGGTCAAATAGCCCTTACACAGCCTGGAGGTGTGTTTGGGGTCATTGTCCTGTTGAAAAATAAATGATGGTCCAACTAAACGCAAACCGGATGGAATAGCATGCCGCTGCAAGATGCTGTGGTAGCCATGCTGGTTCAGTATGCCTTCAATTTTGATTAAATCCCCAACAGTGTCACCAGCAAAGCACCCCCACACCATCACACCTCCTCCTCCATGCTTCACGGTGGGAACCAGGCATGTAGAGTCCATCCGTTCACCTTTTCTGCTTCGCACAAAGACACGGGGGTTGGAACAAAAGATCTCAAGTTTGGACTCATGAGACCAAAGCACAGGTTTCCACTGGTCTAATGTCCATTCCTTGTGTTCTTTAGCCCAAACAAGTCTCTTCTGCTTGTTGCCTTTCTTTAGCAGTGGTTTCCTAGCAGATATTCTACCATGAAGGCCTGATTCACACAGTCTCCTCTTAACAGTCCTAGAGATGTGTCTGCTGCAAAAGGTGGCTACTTTGAAGAACCTTGAATATGAAATATATTTTCAGTTGTACACTTTTTTGTTATGTATAATTCCACATGTGTTGATTCATAGTTTTGATGCCTTCGGTGTGAATCTACAATTTTCATAGTCACGAAAATAAAGAAAACTCTTTGAATGAGAAGGTGTGTCCAAACTTTTGGTCTGTACTATATATATATATATATATATATATATAACAGTATCTCACAAAAGTGAGTACACCCCTCACATCTTTGTAAATATTTTATTACATCTTTATATTATTGTAAAGAAAAGGGAGACTATACACAGGTGTCCCTTAATGCAGCACACATCTGTGTGCTGCATTAAGGAGACGCCTTTGTATCTCCCCTGTCACTAATGATTCCTCACTTTTATCTGATTGAAATAATGGGAGATCTGGCTGGAGCATATACAATTTTACCCTTCACACCAACACAATTTCCGTTAAGACCTCCCTGTACCCAGAGGGGCTATCTATGTACATTATACCAAGGTGACACTGTGGGGATAGAACAGACGTCTCTTTATAATCAGGTTGTACCAATTTATGTGGGTCATCCTGCATTTTTGTGTCCCCCCGGGGTGCGTTGCTTCCCTGGACCAGGTTCTTGGTCACCTACCTGACACAGCATCCACGTTTTGTGACATATCCCATATACATAGTATAATAAATTATGTGCCTATGTATGGCTCCTGGGGAAGCGAACATCAAGTAACCGCAAAACATGCAACATGTAGAGTTTATATACACTGCACAATATTTGATGTTTTGTATACATCATTGTTAATACAATGTTAATGATAAGCTGATCTATGGTTGTCGCAATCAATTTCTTTTTGTAAATGTTTAGAAACTTCTTTTACTTTGTAATAAAAATATTTTTACATTATAATTTTAAATGTCTATCAGTTACTCATACGATGCCATTAAAGTCCAATACAGCCTCCCTTTTCTTTACAATAATTTAATGGGATGAAGGCATCATTTTGTAACATTAATATATTCTAGCACTTTAATATATATATTTATATTATATCTTTACTATACTTTGTGACAACACTGAAGAAATTACACTTTGCTACAATGTAAAATAGTGAGTGTACAGCTTGTTTGGACATTTTCATTTAGGGGTGTACTCGCTTTTGTTGCCAGTGGATTAGACAATAACCGCTTAACGACCGGCTCACGTGTAATATATATATATATATATATATATATATATATATATATATATATATATATATATATATATATATATATATATAATGCGTTGACACAATGCCTCCTGTGGTCAGATCAACGTATATATACACGTCCCCTTTAAGATGTAGCATTGTGGGCATGCGCGTGCCGCGGCTGGCGAAAGCGCGAGCTCCGTGAGTCCGACCGCAGGTCCCACGGACTCGATGTCAGCGGGGATACCCATGATCGTCTCATGGAGAGGAAGAATGGGGAAATGCTGATGTAAACAAGCATTTCCCCATTCTTCCTAGTGACAGGACACTGATCAGAGCTTCCTGTAATCAGGAGCAGTGATCAGTGTCATGACACACACAGCCCATCCCCCCTACAATTAGAATCACTCCCTAGGACAAATTTAACCCCTTCAGCGCCCCCTACTGGTTAACCTCTTCACTGCCAGTGTTTTTTTTACATTAATCGGTGCATTTTTATAGCACTGATCGCTGTATCAATGACAATGGTCCCAAAATGGCGTCAAGTGCCCGATGTGTCCGCCATAATGTCGCAGTCACGATAAAATTGCTGATCACCACCATTACTAGTAAAAAAATAAATTATTAATAAAAAATGCCATAAAACTATCCCCTATTTTGTAGATGCTATAACTTCTGCGCAAACCATTCAAACGCTTAATGAGATTTTTTTTTTACCAAAAATATGTAGAAGAATACATATCAGCCTAAACTGAGGGGGGAAAAAATGTACCGTATATGTTTTTGGGGGATATTTATTATAGCAAAAAGTAAAAAATATTGCTTTTTTTTCAAAATTGTTGCTTTATTTTTGTTAATAGCGCAAAAAATAAAAACCACAGTTGATTAAATACCACCAAAAGAAAGCTCTATTTGTGGGGAAAAAAGGACGTCAATTTTGTTTGGGAGCCACGTCACACTACCGCGCAATAGTCAGTTAAAGCGCTGCAGTGCCGAATCGCAAAAAGTGCTCTGGTCTTTGGCCAGCCAAATGGTCTGGGGCTTAAGTGGTTAATGGCAGTGTTGAGTTATTTTCAGGGGACAACAAATTGACACTGTTATACAAGCTGTACACCTACTACTTTCTTTAGTGTTGTCACATGAAAAGCCATAATACATTTTTTTGTTATGTGAGCGGTGTACTCACTTATGTGAGATACTGTATGTGTGTGTGATATACATATATATATATATATATACGCAGTATGTGTATATATATACAGTGTGTGTGTGTGTATGTATGTGTGTGTGTGTGTGTGTATATATATATAAAATGGTTGCCACAAAAAGTATGTGAACCCTTTTGGAATGATATGGATTTCTGCACAAATTGCACAAATTGGTCATAAAATGTGACAATAGACAATCTCAGTCTGCTTAAACTAATAACACACAAATAATTAAATGTTACCATGTTTTTATTGAACACACCATGTAAACATTCACAGTGCAGGTGGAAAAAGTATGTGAACCCTTGGATTTAATAACTGGTTGAACCTCCTTTGGCAGCAATAACTTCAACCAACATTTCCTGTAGTTGGAGATGCACAATGGTCAGGAGTAATTCTTGACCATTCATCTTTACAGAACTGTTTCAGTTCAGCAATATTCTTGGGATGTCTGGTGTGAATCGCTTTCTTGAGGTCATGCCACAGCATCTCAATCGGGTTGAGGTCAGGACTCTGACTGGGCCACTCCAGAAGCCATATTTTCTTCTGTTTAAGCCATTTTGTTGTTGATTTACTTCTATGCTTCGGGTCGTTGTCCTGTTGCAACACCCATCTTCAGCTGGTGGACAGATGGCCTTAAGTTCTTCTGCAAAATGTCTTGATAAACTTGGGAATTTATTTTTTCTTCGATGATAGCAATCTGTCCAGGCCCTGACGCAGCAAAGCAGCCCCAAACCATGATGCCCCCACCACCATACTTCACAGTTGGAATGATGTTTTGATGTTGGTGTGCTGTGCCTCTTTTTCTCCACACATAGTGTTGTGTGTTTCTTCCAAACAACTCAACTTTGGTTTCATCTGTCCACAGAATATTTTGCCAGTACTGCTGTGGAACATCCAGGTGCTCTTTTTCAAACTGTAAACATGCAGCAATGTTTGTTTTTTTGGACATATATCATAGATTCACTAACAGGGATGTTGGCATATGCTGTGCTCTTGTAGTCATCTTTACAGGACGGCCACTCCTAGGGAGAGTAGCAGCAGTGCTGAACTATCTCCATTCATAGACAATTTGTCTTACCGTGGACTGTTGAACAGCAAGGCTTTTGGAGATACTTTTATAACCCTTTCCAGCTTTATGCAAGTCAACAATTCTTAATCGTAGGTCTTCTGAGAGCTCTTTTGTGCGAGGCATCATTCACATCAGGCAATACTTCTTGTGAAAAGCAAACCCAGAACTGGTGTGTGTTTTTTATAGGGCAAGGCAGCTGTAACCAACATCTCCAATCTCATCTCATTGATTGGACTCCAGTTGGCTGACACCTCACTCCAATTAGCTCTTGGAGATATCATTAGTCTAGAGGTTCATATGCTTTTTCCACCTGCACTGTGAATGTTTACATGGTGTGTTCAATAAAAAAATAAAAACATGGTAGCATTTAATTCTCTGTGTGTTATTAGTTTAAGCAGACTGTGATTGTCTATTGTTGTGACTTGGATGAAGATGAGATCACATTTTATGACCAATTTGTGCAGAAATCCATATCATTCTAAAAGGGTTCACATACTTATTGTGGCAACTGTGTGTATATATGTGTGTATATATATATATATATATATATATATATATATATATATATATATATATATATATATATATATATATATATATATATATATATATATTGCAATATGTGTGTGTACATTTATATATATATTTTTTTGATAATTGATTAAAGCTTTTTAATAGTGTACATTAGGAATCTGTTGAAATGGAAGTCAACTGTTGAAATGGTTAATCATACATTAATCATTTAGGCTACTTTCACACTGGGTCAGGGGGGGGGGGTGTATAGATATATACACACACTAAACATGGTTTGTTGCAGTAAAGACTAATCTAGGACATTTTTCACAAAAACTTTGTTTTTCTGATTTTAACCCATACAAAGCTGCATTTTAAAGCAAGATTATTTTTAAACAGTATTTAAAGTATACAAATGGTTTCGGCATCAATATAGTAATTTTTTTTTTTTTTTTTTTACTTTCATTTGCTTTTCCCTTGTCACTTTTCACTTGAAAACAACAAAATGCTCATTTCAGGTTAGATGTCTGTCTTTGTTTTTCTGAATGACACTCAAAAAACTTGTCTATCTCTAGCTTTTTTTCTGTGTTCTGTGAACCATGTTACCTCACACCCATCTTTCCTTTCTCCAGAATAACAGCATTTATTTTATTATTATTATTATTTAACTGTAATCAGGGTTGGCCATTAAATAAAACAAGTCATTATTGGATTATTGCAGTAATCTGAATTTTAGGTCCGTAAATTATACAATTAAAATATTTTTTACTTTTTGTCTGAGTCTGACTATTCAGCTTAAAGCATTTATAAAGCTTTTTTTTTTTTTTTTTATGAAAATAAAAAACATACCTGCTCTATGCAATGGTACTGCAAATAGCGGCCTTAAACCTCCTCTTCTCGGGTCCCCTGCCAGCACTCTGGGCTCTTCTTCTTCTTGGTGCACCACCATAGGAAGCCGCTTTCTATGGAGGAGCACCGGCAGGCTCATTTCGGAGTCGGGCTGTGTGTTATTGACATACACACAGCACTGCTCAGACTCGACCATGCTCAAAGCTGGCTTGATTGACAGCAGCAGGAGCCAATATCTTCAAATGCTGCCACTGTGAACAAAGAGGGAGAGAGAGGAGAGAGCCGCTGCAGATGAACACAGCACTAAATTGAGATGGGGCCAGTGGAGGAAGAATCGGGGCTGCTCTGTGCAAAATCATTGCACAGAGCAGGTAGGTATAACATGTTTATTTTTTAATAATCTTTACAATCACTTTAAACTTTCTGTGACCGCAGTCTTGTATGTGGGCTAGAACTTAAAGTAGCAGTAAAGTTGCAAGGGTTTCTTCTTACTTTCACTGAAAATACAATTCTATTTTTAAGCTGCAAAATTACCCTTGCAGTCATTTTGTAATACTCAATATTTGACTTTATTCTTGCGACTTACTGCCAACAGAGCTTTGACTGAATATCAAGCAAGAGATTGTATTTCTCTTTCCTAGATTGCTGGTGTCTGCCTTTTGGTTAACCTTGACAGCTGCCCTACAAATCCTCCAAGTCTCTCAGCCTTGAGATTTACGCATTTTCAGACTATGCACTGTGCTGAAACCTTTTTAAATGTTTCACAGTTATAGATTTTAAAGCTATTAAAGCTACATTATAGGGTTCCCTTTTATTTTGCACACACACTATAATATTTGTCATATCCATCTTAAAACCCATTTTATAATACCTAGGATCTAAGTTTACTCAAATTACACCTGTCTAAGGGAAAACTGTTACTGCATGTTTGAACAGAGGTTTTGGGGTGCTTGCACAAATTAAGTGCAAACATTGAGACATGCTTGCATGTACCTTTAGAAGTTTTATATAGATAGCAACAGGACCCCCAGAATATTATTATTAAACATTGACAATACCTGGTAGCATTGAAGCCTGGCTGGCATGCCTTCTGCACGTTCTTGTCAGCAAGTGAAGCTGCCCATTATAGTGGTGTGCCAATAAGAATGTGCTAGTGAGCATTTGACACTATTGAAAATTAGATTTCTGGGATCTTGGGGCTTAGTTTTATACCTCTGATTGATTGTACCTCTATATCAGTGTACTTTACCAATTCACCCCCCGGAAGGTTTTACCCCCCCTTCCTGACCAGAGCACTTTTTAAAATTTAACAATTGCGTCGCTTTAACTGGTAATTACACAGTCATGCAATGTTGTATCCAAACAAACTTTACGTGCTTTTTTTCCTACAAATAGAGCTTTTTTTTGTTGGTGGTATTTGATCACCTCTGTGGTTTTTATTTTATTTTTCGCGATAGAGTGCCAATTTTGAAAAAAACAATTTTTTTTACTTTTTGCTATAATAAATATCCCCAAAAATGTTTTTAAAAAAAAAACGAATTTCTTCATCAGTTTAGGCCAATATATTCTTCTATAAACTAGCGTATATTGATTGGTTTGCATAAAACTTATAGCGTCTACAAACTATGGGAAAGATTTATGGTATTTTTATGGCATTTTTCTCTTTTTTTTTTTTGGCGGTGATCTGCGATTTTTAGCAGTATTACGACGGACAAATCGAACACTTTTGACACATTTTTGGGACCATTGACAGCGATCGGTGCTGTAATTACTGTGTAAACTTGTACTGCCCACCAGTAGGGAAGGGGTTTAAACTAGGGAGCGATCAAGGGGTTAAATGTGTGTTCCCATTAGTGTGTTCATTGCTAGGGCAATGAACAACCAACATGACACGGTTTTCCAGGATCATGCCTTAACAGAGTAATTACAGCAACTACCTTTCACTATCCTCTTTTGTGTGGATGCCCTAGAACATGTCACGAGACAGATTTCCAAAATGGCTCTAATCTCAAATCATATGCCAGAATTTTGTGGCAAAAAGCCTGGACAGCTGGAGCTGCCTGTAGAAAGCACCACAACACATGCTTTTTCAAGGAAGACCTCTTGGAGAGGCACTTGACCAATTCATCAAAGATGTTATTGGTGGGACGTTTTACTCCGACAGCATAAGATCCCAAAATCACTTTCCTCTGGAGCCTCTACCTCCTCATAACCTAAAACATCCAACGCTCTACCCAGGCTTCAACTTCAAAATCTAAATTGAGCCCTTCCATTCAGTGCAAGATTAAAAGACTTCATCTAAAAAATGTATAATCCACGCTGGAATCTGGAATGTATGACTATAGTCAAAGTCAGGTCAATTTTCTTTCCACGAGCATCAGAATTGAGGGTAGGATTGAAACGGCAGCATACCAGAAAGAGACCGTAATGGATTTGTCCCAGTAGATAGTTGCCATCATTGCCCCTGGATTGAGGAAATCCCTAAAGGACTATTTCTGAGGTATAGGAGGAGCTGCTGAAATGTGATCACTTAACAACAGTCATAATTGTTAAAATGTAAATTTTCTGGAAAAAAATTATAAACCCGAGATTGTGGAAAAAGCATATAGACACTTTGGGATTAGACAGAAAAAAACTTTTATGTGACAAAAGGAAGAGAATTGAGGATGAAACCCCTGCTTGCATTCCACCCTATTGTGAAAGCAAGGGGAAAAGTTGTGAAGATTTTTAAGCAATATTGGCCCCTGCTTAGGAAGGATTCAGTACTCCGAAGCATATTACCTCCAATACCCAAAGTGGTCTTTACCAATGCCCCCACCTTGAAGGATCTGTTAGTGAAGAGTTATATTTGGGATAAAAAGCCCCCTTTGATAACATTTTTGACTGGTGATAAGGGCTTTAGAAGGTACCTGCAGACACTAGGGGTTACAGGAGGCTCATCAAAACCATCCAGTCCAATTATACGGGAAACGAATACAAGTTAAAGTGGATGTAAACCCAATTTTTTTTTTTATGCCACAATGTAGAGTATAAGATTTCCTATCGTCTGTGCCCAGTCTTGCCACACAGAGTTAATCCAGCTCTAAGCAATCCTCTTTTATTGTTCAGTGAAAATTAACAGACTTTCAGATAAAACCCTGTCTAAATACAAAGTCTGTTCCTCTCGTCTTGCTTTGAGTGACAGGTTATTTACATATCTAGCTTGGACATGTTTATCATATGTTATGTTATGTTCATCATAATATGAGGTGATCCACAGTATAACAAGTGACAAATCCACCCCTCCCCCACATAACACATCCTGGTAATATACAATGACCTGTGGACCATCTCATATTATGATAAACGTAACATATGATAAACATGTCCAAGCTAGATATGTAAATAACCCGTCACTCAAAGCAAGGAGAGAGGAAAGGACTTTGTATTTAGACAGGGTTTTATCTGGAAGTCTGTTAATTTTCACTGGACAATAAAAGAGGATTGCTCAGAGCTGGATTAACTCTGTGTGGCAAGACTGGGCACAGATGATAGGAAATCTTATACTCTACATTGTGACATCCACTTTTAAGGGCCTTCCTTACATGCGATAGCACCCAGGTAGTCTATCTGCTTGAGTGTGGTTGTGGTATGCAGTATGTGGGTAGAACTAAAAGAACACTAGCAAAACGCATTGGATTACTGGTGAAATGTATGGAAGTGCATACTAGAAATATTTTAAATTGCAAAACAGACCACAGCGTACCACGACATTGCAAAGTCTGCCAAGGTGCTAACCCAATGAGATTGAAGTTTTGGCAATACTTGGCGTGACACTGAAATGGAGAGGCGGAGATTTGATTTACACCTCAACACTCTAGCCCTAAGGGGTTTAAATGCATATTTTGATTTGAACTTTTTTTATAAGTAATCTTTTAAAAATAGAAGTGAGGTAAAAAGTATTTGTTCCAGAACAACCTAATAAGGGAAGTTGTATGTGAGAGATGTGTATTTTTGGGAATTCTATTGGGATTATTCAGATTTTTTTTATTATTGTGAATTTATGTTTATGATATGTCTTTTAGTCCAACCCAAGCAACAAAAAAAACATCTGTAACCAAATTTTGGTGGACTACTAGCATTCAAGGTATTTCATTAGGTATTAAAACACTGTGCAGCTTTGTAAAATATGTTTTCATTTTATTATCATACCTGTAGGCAATTTGGGTCCCCTGGGAGGCTGGCTGAAAAATTCCCGGTTAGCAGTCTCCGTGTCCTGCTTCCATGGTGGGTTGTGGAAACTATAGGTTGCTCACCCCCCCCCCCCCCCCCCCCGCAGCATTTAAGGAGCAAAAAAACAATGGATTTCTCTAGATAACGACAGGGCAGGCATGAGGATTGCTACCCGGGAGTATTTTGGTCAGGCTTCCAGAGGGACTCAAATAGCCTGCAGGTATGACAATAAAATGATTGTATATTGTACATGGTTTCACAATTTTTAAAAACCTACTTGGGACCCTTGACTTCATAGGCTTCTTTTCTGGAAAAGGTGAGAAGTAAGGTATTTACCTGCAGGTTAACACCCCAGCTTCTACTCTGATGTATAGGGGATATTCTGAGGATCTGTTTGCTCTACAGTTTCCAGGCAGTGTCCAAACTGGAGGAGGTGGTGCTTCCATGCTTGGAGTAATTCATGTTATTTCTCTACAGTCGATGCTGTGTGGGCACTTTAGGTTTGCAGACCACAAGGCGGGTGATGTCTCCTCAGGGAAGGGGCAGGACTTTCTCCAGGCATTGCGACTTCCAATTTCCAGCCGCTGGGATGCATAGAGGGCAGATCAGGCACTAGGCTTGTGCATGATTTCTGGGCTCACCAGAGGCATGGAGTGGCTGTATCTTTGATACATAGGATCACTGATACTTGCCTTTCTCCCAATCCGGTGATCTGCCAACATGTCAGAGGCTCTGGTTTCTGCATCAGCAAATGTGTCTGGCACCAGCCATTTTCAGATGCGGGCCATTAGGATGACTTCTTTCTGGTCTAGTATTACTGGAGTGCTTGCCACAAATGGTGGTCCTTTTTCTTCTTGGTCAGAGGCCTGTGTGGGACATTGGGGTTTTTCAGATCAGTAAACTCCTGCACGTTGGATAGCTGCTTGAACACTGTAGTGGATATGGAGGTGTCTGGCTGAGATTCGTGAGGCCCTCCTGGTATGTGTTTCTCTTGCAGGGTAGAGCCTCAGGAAAAGTTAAACCTCATCCTCCAGGGTCTAAAAGAAAGTGCCCCTTTTGCAAGACTACATTGAAATCCTGGACTAAGGTATTCTGCAAAACATGTATTGCTGGTCGATGATTTAGTGTCATGAACTTGTCACTGTCCTTATTCTGACATTCAGATCTCTGATTGCCAGTATGGTGATGCAACACTTACTATTTAGGCTACGGCAAAATGGCGTCGGGTCCACTTGCGTGATTGGAGTTATACCATACATATGGAAGATAGATTGGAAGGAGATCCTTGAAGGGGCTATGGCTATGGAATGAGAAGCCCTTAATCTTTATACTTTATGGTCACTTGCTGGCCAAAGCCATCTGGTGAGCGCATTTTGTTGTCACTTTGGGTGAAAAGTCACTAATTGCCATTTGGAGCATGTTTATCATCTCATGTACGGTGTTGGAGTGAAAATATCAAACATTATTTGTTTAATTTTATTTGGACTTCCATTCATGAATTTTCACAGATTTTATAGATGTTGTGTATATACATGAAATGTAGTGATTATTACACATTTATTGCACGTTAATATTTATATGGGTATTAACTGCACATAATTTTTGCTGACTAGGTAGCTCCCTTTACATCTATTTCACAGTGCTGATTATTGGGTTATTCGCCTCTAAAAAGAGCTACACGTTGCAGTTTATATTTAATGTTTTTAACTTTTGCAGTTGTTTTCTCTGAATCAAAATGTATAATAAACTGTTCCCATCATGTATCTGTAATTCAGCCATTTGTCTGGAGTTCTACTTTAAAATCATTCATGACCTCATCGTCGATCTGATATCCAGGGTTTACAGTTGTTACTGCTACACTGTAAGTGTATCAAAGACTAAAATGATTGTAAAGGTTTGCTTTAAAAATAAAAATAAAATAATAACAAACATGTCATACTTTCCCTCTGTGCAAGGGTTTTACACAGAGCGGCCCCCGATCCTCCTTTTTTGGGTTTCCCCCGCTGGCGCTTCTGGCTCTGCCTCCTCATCGAGTCTCCCACGGAGAGCCGCTTTCCACGGGGGCACTCCCGAGTCCTGCCGCTGTGTCTATTGACAGACAGCAGGACCCCTCCCCCCGGCTCCTGTGTCACTGGATTTGATTGACAGCAGCGGGAGCCAATGGCTCCTGCTTCTATTAATCTATTCAATGAGGACCTGAGACAGCGGTTGGAGCTGTTGGGCTCGTTCTAGTCCTTGGAATGATCGGTTCAGGTAAATAAAAGGGGAGCTCTGGGGGGCAGCTGCACCAGAGAAGGTCTTTGACCTTAATGCATAAAATGACTTTACAACTACTTTAAGAAGACATCCTAGTTCTCTGACATTTAAATTCTTATTTTTATTTACAGTCTGTATTACTGTGCTTTTTCACATAAGGTTACACAGAGTTAAGTGGTATGTGAAATAAAATGCGATTCTGTTTAAATTGCATTGTACTGGGAATATAATGCTGAACTTGATATTAATTAACTATTAATAACAGATGGTCAGGGCATTGTTTCAGCTGGAGCCATTTTGGCATCAATCCAAGAAGTAAATTAAAGGACATAATTATATATACATAGCCATATTATGGACATTTCTTCACAGGTGTAGTTTTCTATCAGAAATTATAAACATTTTAAATGTTAATAAATGTGCAGTACTATTCAGTAAGTTGTTACTTTTTGTAAATACAGTCAACACAGCGTTTTGAATTAATTAAGGCATTGTTACCAATTTTTCGAATTTCTTCAGGACAGTCTCTTGATTTCAACATTTGTCCGACCCCTTTTCCCCAACAGAATCACCTATAAAACAGGATCCTGTTGTGTGGGAGACAATTGTATGCATTAAGTGTATGTAAACCCTAAGAATTGATGTCTCTAGTTTGTTCTCTTTTGGTCTTCTAAATATACCATTTAAAAGTTTTTTGTTATCTGTTTGATAAGTGCAAAAAATACCTGTTGTACAGAGCGCTTTGGCTATGTCCTGGATGGCAGGTATATTTCCCTGCTGTTTGAGTTGTGGCCCTTTTAAGGGGGATGAATTGTATGCAGTTTGAGTACTCAGAGGTTCTCAGCCATGCAGGGTGAGGGATCCTGGTGTAGTCTGAGTGGAGAGGACTGATATACAGGGCAGATTTGGCAAGTCCTTGTTTGGTACCTGGAATTCAGACCTGCTGGCTGCTGACGCCAAGGATTATAAAAAAAATCAAGAGAGATGTTGGCTCACCTTGGGGTTATTGTGACCTTGCACACTGGATATATTGCTGGGGATACCATGCTAGCCAGTCACCGCGGTCCCAAATGCATGAACGGTTGCATCTGGCAAGGATGTGGCTACAGAAACGGGTCACTATGGGCCACTACCTACAAGTGCTTCTAAATTAGCTGCAGCATTGGATCAGGCATGGGGAACCCCAGATATTGGACTGGCTGGTCAAGAATAGAATCTAAGAATCAATTCCCTTTTCCTGTACTGTACAATTTAAAGTGATATTATAGGTTCACATTTAAAAAAATTAAAATAAACATGTCATACTTGCCTCCACTGTGCAGTTCGTTTTGCACAGTGTGGCCCCGATCGTCCTCTTCTGGGGTCCCACAGTGGCTCTCGCGGCTCCTCCCCGCAATAGATAACCCCCTCTGGGAAGTTCTCTCCAGAGGGGGTTACCTTGCGGGCATGCTCCTGTGTCATACACTCGGCGTACATAGCCACCGAGTGTATGACTTGTCCCCTCTCACCAGCGGCCACGTCATTGGATTTGATTCACAGCAGCGGGAGCCAATGGCTGTGCTGCTATCAATCTATCCAATGAAGAGCCGAGAACCTGTGGGGAGAACGACGTGACATTGCGCCCACGGAAGTTCGGGACTCAGGTAAGTAAAACAGGGGGGCGGGATGCATTAAGGTGAAAAAACACGAGGCTTTACAATCCCTTTAAGATATAACAAAAAAAATGTTTCTGTAAATTTTTAGGAGTACAGTACAGGACACTGGTCCATCGCCTCTTTTCTCTCCTTATTGCTATTGCTAAAAAATGGAGTCTCATGGAGTGGGCAGGGTTATAGGAATTCACCGGGGGATAGTTCCAGCAAAGTTTTTGACAATTACGTAAGGGGAGCAGCATATAACATATGGTCTAAGAATTTATTTCTGTGTCCTGCACTGTTTGGATATGGCATTTACTGTACAGGTACATCAAAATTCGTATTTTTTTTTACTTTTGCTTTTTTTTTTTTTTTTTTTTGAAAGTGATTTGGCATTTTTTGCGTGAGTTTTCACGGCATTCACTAAGCTAAGGAAAAAACAGCCAATATGAGTTTTTAGTAAATCAACCCCTATATTTCTGACACATTGATATTTGATATATGTGCAGTGGGTTTGACGGCTTCATTACCACCATACGCATATATACAACCTCGTATTGAAGCAGTTATACTGGGATCAAGACTGCAGCTACAATCCTTATCCTGGCATTGTTTTTTTAGATCTGGCGATTTATGCACCGTGTGAAAGTAATCCTAGTGGCTATACAGCTGCTGGATTGCTTTCACAGGTGGTGGAAGGGGGTACCGCCTAGAGGTGCGGCCGGTGGTATCGGCATCCCCAGACACAGTGAAAGGAACTGATTTTCCTCCCACTGTGACATCAGGATGTCACTTCCGGTTTTGGTTTCTTTGTTTTATAAGCCGTTACCAACTTGTGAAGGCCAGAGTTAAGATCTGGGGTCTATTAGACCCCATATTTCTCCATAAACAGTACCTGTAATGGCCCATGCTACCACAAGGGATCCCCTGAGAGACCCCCTTTAGAGGAAGTCCGACGGGGACGAAACGTCAGGGCGTGGTCTCATCGCCCTAAACAGACAGTGACGGTTGTGTGTTTCACGGAGCCATTCCCGGAAGTGTTCGGCGTTCACAGCTGACTGTACCGGTAACTACCACTCTGTTGAGCATCCATGCACCCGCATTTCTGCCGTTTTTAACTGATATTGTGTACGTATATATGGAGAAGGGGCTACTTTTGGGAAAGCAATAAAAGTTCAAGAGTATTATGCTATGTGGTTTATTCTATCATTGCTTACATGAGCTGAAGTGGATCCCATCCCTATACAACGTAAGGAGATTCTATTAAGGTGAGAAGGTTATGTGCTGTGCAATTAAAGGCTGTTTTTGACTTATCTTTGTGGTAAGTGTGAAGAGGATTCATCTCACCGCTGTCATCTCCAGATCATTCTACTCTGAGCACCTCTCTTCCTTTTACCTATCATTTACCTTTATGATGCTCACTGCATAAAGAAGTTGTTCATTGCAATGTGAACAAAGAGCGCTGCTGCAATTTCTATTGGACTGATGTTCTATATTGATTGTTTGATTTTATATACTATTCCAATTTAGGTGGCTGCTTTCTTATTATGTGATTTTGAGGTGATTACCCACTATACACTTATTATTTTTTTTATTATTTTTTTTCTGTCACTGTTACCCCAACCCCCTAAAGCGCTGAGCTGCGTTAGGAGAAGAGGGCAGTCTTAACATTTGATAAATTAAAACAAGTAAAAAAAAAATTAAAGCACCCTTGTCCCTCATGCTCATGCGCAAAGGTGAATGCACGCATCAGTTCTGCCTGCATATGTAAACGGTGATCATACCACACATGGGAGGTATCGCCGCAAATGTCAGAGTGAGAGCAATAATTCTAGCACCAGACCTCCAGAGTAACTCCTAACTGGTAACTCGTAAAGACTTTTATAGTGTCGCCAATGTATAACTTAATGTACCTTGGTTTGTCACCCTTCCATGGGCGTGCGCAATTTTAAAGCATGACATGATTGGTATTTACTCAGCATCGCATCATATTTAATATTTTTCCAAAAGATTGGTTATTATATTTTGTGTTCACTAAATTTCATTTAAGTGTATTTCTTAAAAAAAAAAATTGCATTTGAAAAACCACTGCACAAATACCGTGCAACATAAAAAAAAAACGCCCACTATTTTATTCTCTGTTTCTATTTTATGTCCTGTGTCGACAATCCATCGATCATGAGTTACCTGCAGGCAGGTGACCTGTAGATCATTATCCAGTTCCTGCCCACCTGCCAGTGTTTTTCCTCCTTCTCCCCCCACACAGATTGACAGAGCAGAGAAAGAAAGAACTAAGGCGTCTTGCTTAGTGATGGACGAACATCTGACGGGACAGTTCGCGAACTCTAACCGCAAACTTTCGCAAATGTTCGCGAACCGCAAGTTCGTGGTGGGCCCCATTGACTTTAAAGGCAGGCGAACATTAAAAACCTGCAGGTCATATTTGCAGCCACAAAATACTTACTAGCTGTGCACAAATAGTCCCACAACATGGACACTGATCTACCAGAAGTATTACGCGAAAAACTGGATACAGAAGTAAGTGTCGGCCATTACAGGCCCCAAAAATTAGCCCACAGGCGTTCACCCGACCGCAGAAAACTTTGTATTCTGTGGCTGGTGGTACATTAGGCATTCACCGGATGCAGAAGTAAGTGTCGGCCATTACAGGCCCCAAAAATTTGCCCACGGCCACAGGCGTTCACCTGACAGCAAACAACTTTGTATTCTGTGGCTGGTGGTACAATAGGCATTCACCAGATACAGAAGTAAGTGTCGGCCATTGCATTGCACGATGGTCACTTTCACTCTCCCTCATCTTCCATCTCCCCACTCTTTTTATTTACCCCTGTGTTGTCACTTTTATGTATTTTTTTTGTTTGGTGTAGCACGTTTTTCACAGTGTGATTAGTAGGGTGTAGGTCCTCTGGCCTGCCCTGAACGTCTTGGGAGTGGGTGGACATGGCCTTCTGGCTTAGTTCGCCTGCTCTCATGGGGTCTCCCTTTAGCCGCCCATTACAGGCCCCAAAAATTGGCCCACAGGCGTTCGTTCACCTGACAGCAAACAACTTTGTATTCTGTGGCTGGTGGTACATTAGGCATTCACCGGATACAGAAGTAAGTGCCGGCCATTACAGGCCCCAAAAATTAGCCCACAGGCGTTCACCTGAATTTTAATCAAACATGGTCTACTGGTCACATGTGTTCAATTCCTCCGAGATCCATGCCTCATTCATTTTTAGAAATGTAAGGTAGTCAACACTGTTGTGAGCTAGGCGAGTGCGCTTATCGGTCACGACCCCCCCTACTGCGCTGAACGTCCTTTCGGACAGGACACTGGACGAGGGGCAAGCCAACAGTTCCATTGAAAATTGTGCAAGCTCTGGCTGGAGCTCAAGCCTGCCCACCCAAGTAGTCCAGGGATTCTTCACTTCTCAGTGCGTCCACATCGGCCGTTAACCCGATGTAGTCGGACACCTGACGGTCTAGGCATTCCCTAGATGATGCTGGTTCCGGAGGACAGCTGTCGATGGGTCGGCTGAAAGAATGATCTCATATCATTAGTGACAGACACATCTTCAAACCGCCCTCTTCTTGCAGGCGTTGTTGGATTGGTACCCGCAACTGTTTCTCTGTGAGTGGAAATTCCTCTGCCAGTGCAAACAAAAGCAGAATGCAGCATTTCTCGAAGCAAGGCCTGGAAGTGCTGCATTCTGAGCCCTCTGTGATGGTGGTAACATTTCCACCATGTTTTGTTTGTACCGGGGGTCTAAGTATGTTGCCACCCAGTACTGGTCCTTGCCCTTTATGCTTTTTATACGGGGGTCCCTCTTAAAACACTGGAGTATGAAGGCCCCCACCCTGCACTAAACTGGAAGCGGTGTAGTGGCCTGGCTCCTGCTCATCATCCAGGATAATGTCGTCCTCGTTCTCCTCCCCCCATGCACGGACAACATCAGGGATCCCAGAAAGGTTTAAAGCATGCTCTTCTTGCTCCTCCTCATCTGCCCTGGCACCATCCTCCTCTGACTCCTCTTCAGACTCCCGTTGTTGACTTGTCTCAGGTGGAGTAACCCCCCTGGGAATTCATCCAGCATTGCGACTTCATCTTCCTGCTCCTCGACGGCTTGATCAATGACATGATGCAATGCACGCTCCAGAAAGAAGGCGTAAGGTACGATGTCACTGATGGCACCCTGGCTGCGACTGACCAGTTTGGTGATCTCATCAAATGGCCGCAGAAGTCTGCATGAGTCGCGCATGAGCAGCTACTGGTGCGGTGAAAAAAAATCAAGCTCCCAGAACCTGTCCTGCCGCAGAGTTCATACAGGTAGTCGTTAGGCTGCTCCAGCAGAAACGTGCAGTTATCAGGCAAATACAAGGTTGAGTTCCATCGCGTCGGGCAGTCACAAATAAGACGTCTGACGGGCAGGTTGTGTCGCCACTGAATGTCAGCAAGGCGAGCCGTGGCTGTGTAAGATCTTCTGAAATGGCCCAAGATTTCTGGGCCTGCTGCAAGACGTTCTGGACCCCAGGGTATTTGGCAATGAATCGCTGCACGACCAAGTTCAGGACGTGTGCCATGCATGGCACGTGTGTAATTTTTCCCTTTTTCAGCGCGCTCAGCAGATTGGCACCGTTGTCGCACACCACTTTACCCAACTGTCAAATTGAGCGGTGTTAGCCACTGATCTGCCTGTGAATGCAAAGCTGAAAGGAGTGCAGGACCAGTGTGGCTCTTGTCTTCCAGGCACAACAGACACAGCACAGCATGGCAACGTCTCACCTGGCATGTCGAATAGGTTCTGGGGATCTTGGGCAGGGCATCAGAAAAAGGAGTCAGCCGAGGAGGAGAGGGAGGATGGAGGAGGAGGAGGAGAAGAAGAGGCAGGCCTGCATGCAATCCGTGGTGGTAAAACCAAATCTACATTGGTGCCATGGGTTACATGCTTGACGGCTGTCAGAAGGTTCAGCCGGTGGGCAGGAAAAGTTATATACCTTCCCTGCCCGTGTTTGCTAGACCACGTGTCTGTGGTCAGATGTATTTTGGCACGACACTGTGTGCCATGGATACATTCACTTGCCGCATATAGCTCTGGGATGCCCTTCTGTGAAAAATATTTCCTTCCTGGGACCTTCCATTGTGGTGTTCCAATGGCCACAAATTTTCGAAAGGCCTCCGAGTTCACCAGTTTATATGGCAGTAGTTGGCGGGCTATCAGTTCGGACAAGCCAGCGGTCAACCGTTGGGCAAGAGGGTTATCTGGCGTCATCGTTTTTTACGATCGAACATTTGGGCCACGGAAGCCTGCCTTTCTGCAGAAAAACGTGAGGACGGCATGATGGAAGGTTGAAAGGACGACAATTGTGAGCATAGAGGAGGAGAAGAGGCTGGACAGTGAGAGCCTGGAGTGTGGCTTTGTGTGTTCTGATGGTGTTGCTCCCACTGGGCTCGGTGATGGAAGGCCAGGTGCCTTCTTAAGGCGATCGCCTCTAGGTGAGTGTTGGGCTTACTGCAACTTATGCATTGGCTGCAGATGGCAACACTATTGTCTGCAGCGGACAGGTTAAAAAAAGCCTACACTGCGGAGCCATGGGCCGGCGTACTGGGAGCGCCAGTTTTGACCGTTCATGGTTGATGGCTCGCTCCTGATACATTAGGAGTCTGGTTTGTCCCTTCTGTGCGATGTAAGTTCAGCCTGCTTCTCCTCCCTATTTGCTGGTCCATCTCTCCCTCTGAACTCTGTTCCTCTCTTGTGGGCACCCACGTGACGTCTGTAGACACGTCATCATCGACGTCACCTTCCCCATCACTAACAATAGAGATCTCGGAGTAGGTAGCAACAGCGGGCACCAACCTTCTTGGGCTGATCTGGGTACTGTCGTCAGACTGCTGTTGCTACCTCCTCTTCCTGATCCAATGCCAAGAATGGCTGCGCATTGGAAATGTCTTCTGATGTATCAGAAAATATTTCCTGTTACTCAAGCGGAGGGTATTTGGTGGTGTTGGTGGTGAGCCACTCAACCAAGTCTAGTGCGTCCTTTGATGTAATCTAACGAACATTGTGCCACTTCCCACTTTGGCTCCGGCCTGGTGCTCCTGCCCTACCCCTACCACCACTGCGGAAGGGCCTGCCTCTTCCTCTGCCTGTCATTTTTTAAATGACCCTGTGACAAAAAGTCTCTAGAGAAGTGCAGTATATGTGGAAGAAGGTATATAACACCCCGCTTCAATCTGACGTTTTGGGGGCCACTGGTTTTTCGCACCAGTTATGAAACTTTTTTTGCAGGAAATTTTGTCAATGTGTGTAGCAGAGGTAACGCAGCGAAAGAGGCAAAAATTCTGCAGTACCCAAATACCCAAATGGTACCCATCACCAGTCGCAATACTGCACAATACATATCCACTATAATATGCTTTCTATATTCGAAAGTATATTATACGTGTATTACACCCCTATATACTGCACACCAAACAATAGTACACCTATACCAGTCCTTGAAAGGACTTTTGTGGACCTGTTGGGTACCGATTTGTGTCACTACAGTCTGTCCCTGCTCCGTACACAGCAACCTCTCCCTACACTGGCAAAAAGTATATAAGTGTATTACACGCCTATATACTGCACACCAAATAGTACACCTATACCAGTCCTTAAAATAACTTTTGTGGACCTGTTGGCTAACGATTTGTGTCACTATTACTACAGCCTGTCCCTGCTCCACACAGCACAGCAACCTCTCCCTACACTGACGAACAGCAGAATGTAAAATGGCCACCAGATCAGGTCTATTTATAAGGTAGGGGGTATGTCCATGTGCTGAAGTGTCTCAATTGGCTGTCCTGTACCACCTGATGGATGTGTCATGGGTCAAAGTTCTTCTCAATGTAAAATGGCGGACCTGCCGCAAAAGAGCAAAGTTTGCCGCAAAATAGACCGCCGGGCGAACCGCCAGGCCATCTCTAGTCTTGCTGCCTGAGCTCTTAAACCTGGAAGCGCTCTTAAACCTGGAAGCATAGCTAGTTCTAGGCAGAGGCATTCCCTGTTCCCCAAGATGCTCCCTTCATATACAGCTGCGGGACTGTTCTCTGCTGCATAGGATTCATTGTCGGCTAGTTTGGGCTTTTATAGCCCTGAGTGCAGTGCGCTCATCCCTGCAGGCCCTCCTCTGAAGTTCATTCAAGTTGATGACATCATGTGATCAGAGAGGAGGATCAGCGAGGATTAGAGCACCAAAACAGGTAGCTGTGCCACAGTAGCACTCCTGACCCTTCAGTACTGCGCCCTCCACACCCCCTACACCATGCCCTCCTTCTCTGTGTTCTCCAAACCCCCCTGTATCGTACCCGCCCTGTGCCGTGCCCTCCAGACCCCCTTCCCTGTGCCGTGCCTTCCAGATCCCCTCCCCTGTGCCGTGCCCTCCAGACCTCCCCCATGTGCCCAGCCCTCCAGAACCCCCTCCCGTGGCGCGCCCTCCATAACCCTGTCTCCTGCTGTGCCCTGCAGACACCCCCCACCAGACCCCCTCCATGCCATGCCCTCCAGAACCCCCTCCATGCCGTGCCCTTCAGAACCCCCGCGCTGTGCTCTCCAGACCGCCTGCACCATGCCATCCAGACCCCTTTGTACCAGGCTCTCCTAACCCTACTGATTTCTATATGCTGCCTGTTGGAAGGCAGCGGACACCCGAATCGCGATGCATCAATGCATTAATTTCAGCACCCCTACTACTGACCTCTGTACCCTGCCCTACATGCTACTGACCTCTGTACACTGCTTTACATCCTACTGACCTATGTTCACTGCCCTAAATACTACTGACCTCTGTACACTGCTTTACATCCTACTGACCTTTGGGGCTTGATAGTTATATAGTATAGTATGTTTTCATGGTAGATCGCCACCTCCTCAAAGGTTGCCTACCCTTGCGGGATCGTCAAACTACGTGCTCTCCAGACCGCCTGCACCATGCCATCCAGACCCCTTTGTACCAGGCTCTCCTAACCCTACTGATTTCTATATGCTGCCTGTTGGAAGGCAGCGGACACCCGAATCGCGATGCATCAATGCATTAATTTCAGCACCCCTACTACTGACCTCTGTACCCTGCCCTACATGCTACTGACCTCTGTACACTGCTTTACATCCTACTGACCTATGTTCACTGCCCTAAATACTACTGACCTCTGTACACTGCTTTACATCCTACTGACCTTTGGGGCTTGATAGTTATATAGTATAGTATGTTTTCATGGTAGATCGCCACCTCCTCAAAGGTTGCCTACCCTTGCGGGATCCTCAAACTACGGCCCTCCAGCTGTTGCGGAACTACACATCTCATGAGGCATTGTAAAACTCTGACATTCACAGACATGACTAGGCATGATGGGAATTGTAGTTCCTGAACAACTGGAGGGCCATAGTTTGAAGACCCATGCTCTAGAGCAGTGTTTCTCAACTCCAGTCCTCGGGGCGCACCAACAGGTCATGTTTTCAGGATTTCCCTCAGATCAAACTGCTGTGGTAATTAATAAGGCAGTGAAACTGATAAAATCACCTGTGCACAATAATGGAAAGCCTGAAAACAAGACCTGTTGGTGCGCCCCGAGGACCGGAGTTGAGAAACACTGCTCTAGAGCCTCTGCTTAAAAAATATATAATGTTAGGGGGTTCCAAGTAATTTTCTAGCAAAGAAATGCTGATTTTTATATGACATGTGACAATATTGGCCTAGGAGTTAAGTAGCTAAAGGGATAAAACATGGAAAAAATGTATGAATTCTTTTGTTTTTTTTTGTTTTTTGCCTTGACACGCTAAAAGTTAAAAAGTTAAGTTTAAAAACAAATCGATAACCGGATTTATTTTATGTTTTGCAGATTACATAAGAAATGGTAATGTGAGAATTACAGCCATAGGTTTTAAAAACAACAGACAACATGCCCCTCTTGTGGGCAAAGTGGATTTTATGTGGGAGACCATCACATTTAGTGGCAGTATACAGGTAAAAATCCTTTTAAAAAATTTCTCGTCATATCTATCTGTTCAGAGAAATATATTATTTCTTCTAATGCTCTTATTCTAGGTCTTAAAGCACATAGACAGATAATTAATGACTCTAAATTATGAATACTAGTTACAGGTAAAAAAAATAAAACACTTTGCATTTTATAAATTAATAAAAAATACCAATTAAAATTCTATTTTTGAAAGCAAATACAGTAGGATGAATGGGAATTGTCACCCTGGAACAAGAAGTGTATATACTGCAATAACGTTTATATTTTTGTTCTTGGTTTTAGTTATATTTTAATTAATGCTGAATAATCCATATGTTTTATAGGTCTAGGTAATTAATTCAATATCTTTATTTACAGTTATTTGGCTCCAAACTTTAACTTTTTTTCACCCTATTTTTGTTATATATACGAATATATACTTATTACAGAAAGTGATATTCTTCTACAGAACTGTTTCATGATGGATGTCACTGTTTTGGATGACTTAGAAGCTCCATACTGGTGCTTCTGTGCTCCAGTACAGCTACAAGAAAGCAAACACTCAGAGACCCTTTATGACTTCATGGGACAAAGCTTTTACTTGGAATACAAAGACTCAGTAGGAAAGCTGCATGCTGAACTTAACTGGATGAATGAGACAGAGGAGTATGTCATAATAAACTTGGTCTTGCTTTTAAACACAGAAAAGGTGAACAGCTACTTTGGAACACACTACACAGTAAGCTATAAACACTTTGTTTCCTATTTTAGTAGTTAGTGCATTTCTTGGTTAAAGTGGAGGTTCACCCAAAAACATTAGATTGAGGCTCATTTTGTAAATGGGAATCAGGTTTTTTTTGTTTTTAAATCGAAGCAGTACTTACCGTTTTAGAGATAGATCTTCTCTGCCGCTTCCGGGTATGGGCTGCGGGACTAGGCGTTCCTATTTGATTGACGGGCTTCCGACGGTCGCATACAGCGCATCACGATTTTCCGAAAGTAGCCGAACGTCGGTGCACAGGCGCCGTATAGAGCCGCACCGACGTTCGGCTTCTTTCGGCTACTCGTGACGCGATGTATGCGGCCATCGGAAGCCTGTCAATCAAATAGGAACGCCCAGTCCCGAAGACCATACCCGGAAGCGACGGAGAAGATCTATCTCTAAAACGGTATGTACTGCTTCGATTTTAAAAAAAACACCTGATTCCCCTTGACAAAATGAGCCTCAATCTAATGTTAAAAATTGTTTTTCGGGTGAACTCCCACTTTAATTTCACAAAGGAATGCATATTTTGCTTTGCTGATAATTTATATTTGCAAATGACACAACTTTTTAGCTAAATGGCTTCCTTTACCTTACTGCATTCCTGGTTTCATGTCCTCATTGTTCGTTTTTGCTCTGATGTTGCTGTAATTCTTCTCTGTTCTGGACACTTCCTGGTTGTCTGTTTCCTGATGACCACAGTACTGGGAGATTCTAATTTCATTTTCCAAACCATCACTGCTCTATGGCTCTGTACATACACACAGGCAGGATAACATGCAAAAACAAAACTAAATGCAAAAACGAAACTACAGGTACATTATATGATTGATTTTTATCTCTTTTTAATCAATTTTAAAAGGAATCGGTTAACTATTATGTCTCGATACCCTGTGAACATTTCGGCAAAAAAATGTTTTCCTTTACAACTCCTCTAACAATCAATGTTTGCTTGTTGCTCAGTTAGTCTAAAGCAGTGTTTCCCAACTCCAGTCCTCAAGGCACACCAACAGGTCATGTTTTCAGGATTTCCCTCAGATGAAATGGCTGTGGTAATTACTAAGGCAGTGAAACTGATAAAATCACCTGTGCAAAATAATAAAAAGCCTGAAAACATGACCTGTTGGTGTGCCTTGAGGACTTGAGTTGGGAAACACTGGTCTAAAGGAATGTTTAATCCCTGTGGTTCATTTAAATAAAATGTGAATTTTCAATGTATATATAAAGCGCAGCATAAATTGACAGCGCTATATAAGTACCTAAAATAATAATAAAAAGTGGTATTCTCAATGAACACCTGTCCAGTCAATGTTTGGCCTTGACTTGAATTTCGGCATGATGGCCTAACTCTCAATTGTGTCTGACTTCAAACCCCTGCTTGAGTCAGCTGTTGTGATCATAAGCAGCAAAATTATCCTCACAAAAAATAAATATAAAAATTATAACCACATCACACCAAAAATATGACAACATGGCTGCAGTTTTTCAAGAAGTTTAGTATTAGTAAAAGTTCATACCCTTTGATCTGATAATGGCAATCCTGATTTATGAAGACATGAGCAGCAGAGATAGTCAATATAAGATATGCATAAAAACTCTGTCTTTGTTCATAAAAATCTACTAGGCTTCTTAAAATTTTTTTAATGGATAAGCATGTCATATTTACCTGCTCTGTGAAATAGTCTCACCGGTATTCTGGCCACTTGATTTGGGTGTGCTTGTGGGGGCTTAGAGCCAGGATGTGTGTGTGTCTACTGACTCTGACAGCGCAGCTCAGCCCTACCCCTGCTCCCTCCTCACAGGATTTGATTGACAATGGCAGGAGCCAATGACTCCTGCTACTGCTCTAGTCCTGTGAAGAGTAAGACCAAAGCTGCTGCTATCGGGTACAGAGCTGGATCAAGATCGGGCTTAGGTAATATTTAGAGGAGCTAGCTGATCGCAGAATGTTTTTTACCCTAATGCATAGACTGCATTAAGGTTAAAAACCACCTGGCTTTACAATCACTTTAAGGGTAGAGCAGCACAGCTACACTCCAGTTAAATTTCAGATTAAAGAGGATACCCCCTCACAGAAACAGCAATATGTAACAATTTACCTAAACAAGTGTGCCTACATATTCCAAGCTGCATCTCCTTCCCCATTCAATTGTTTTCAGGCTGCCTCTGTCCTTACTCCTGTGCCCCGATTTTGAAAGTACAGTTCCTTGAAAAAGTATTCATTCCCCTTGAAATTTTCCACATTGTCATGTTACAAACAAAAACGTAAATTGTATTGTATTGGGATTTTATGTGATAGACCAACATAAAGTGGCACATAATTGTGAAGTAAAAAGAAAATTATAAATGGTTTTACATTTTTAATTTTTTTTATAAATAGCTGAAAAGTGTGGTGTTCGTTTGTATTCAGCCCCTCTGAATCAATACTTTGCATTTGCAGCTTCAAGTCTTTTTGGGTTTGTCTCTACCAGCTTTGTATGTCTAGTACAAAAAGTGAATGTTTTGCCCATTCTTCTCTACAAAATAGCTCAAGCTCTGTCCGATTGGATGGAGTGCATCTGTGAACAGCAATTTTAAAGTTTTGCCACAGATTCTCAATTGAAATCAGGTCTGAACTTTGACTGGGCTTTTTTAACACATAAATATGCTTTGATCTAAACCATTCCATTGTAGCTCTGGCTGTATGTTTAGGACCATTGTCCTGCTGGAAGGTAAACCTCTGCCCTCTTTTGCAGACTCTAAGTTTTCTTCTAAGATTGCCCTGTATTTGGCTTTATCAATCTTCCCATCAACTCTGACCTGCTTCCCTGTCTCTGTTAAAGAAAAGCATTCCCTAAACATGATGCTGCCACCACCATGTTTCACGTTAGAGATATTGTGTTAAGGGCAGTGGCGGTGCGTCCATAGAGGGCGCCGGAGCGCCGCCCCCTCTCGCACCGCCACTGTATACAATACATAGATTCATGTATTGCATGAATTTATGTATTGCCGCCGACTATTCAGATGGCCCGCCCCCTGGCGAGCGCCGGCCATCTGAATAACGGCAGCTGGTTGGCTGTGGAAGTTCCTATCAGAGCCAGCGGCTTTCCGATTACAGCCCTCCGGCTTCCAGATGCTTATCCAAGGGATGCAGGGGGGGTTGCGTTCCTTGCACAAGACTGATTGGCTGAAGCGTCATCAAGGGCAGGAGAAGACATCGAGGGACGGTAGAAGCAGGATAGCTGACCCCAGAAAGGTAAGTGCCAGGCGGGGGGAGGGGGCATTTTACAGGGCACAGTGGGGGCATTTTACAGGGAACAGTGGCGACAATTGCTGGGCACAGTGGCGACAATTGCTGGGCACCGTGGCGACAATTGCTGGGCACCGTGGCGACAATTGCTGGGCACAGTGACTGTGTTTAATGGCATGGCACAGTGGTGACAATTGCTGGGCACAGTGGTGACAATTGATGGCACAGTGGTAACAATTGATGGCACAGTGGCTGCGTTTGATGGCATGGCATAGTGGTGACAATTGCTGGGGCACAGTGGCGACAATTGCTGGGCACAGTGGCTACGTTTAATGGCATGGCATAGTGGTGACAATTGCTGGGCACAGTGGTGACAATTGATGGCAGAGTGGCTGCGTTTAATGGCATGGCATAGTGGTGACAATTGCTGGGCACAGTGGCGACAATTGCTGGGCACAGTGGCGACAATTGCTGGGCACAGTGGCTGGGTTTAATGTTATGGCATAGTGGTGACAATTGCTGGGCACAGTGGTGACAATTGATGGCACAGTGGTGACAATTGATGGCACAGTGGCTGCGTTTGGCATGGCATAGTGGTGACAATTGCTGGGCATAGTGGCTGCGTTTAATGGCATGGCACAGTGGTGACAATTGCTGGGCACAGTGGTGACAATTGCTGGGCACAGTGGTGACAATTACTGGGCACAGTGGTGACAATTGCTGGGCACAGTGGCTGCGTTTAATGGCATGGCATAGTGGTGACAATTGCTGGGCACAGTGGTGACAATTGCTGGGCACAGTGGTGACAATTGCTGGGCACAGTGGTGACAATTGCTGGGCACAGTGGCGACAATTGCTGGGCACAGTGGCTGCGTTTAATGGCATGGCACAGTGGTGACAATTGCTGGTCACAGTGGTGACAATTGATGGCACAGTGGTGACAATTGATGGCACAGTGGCTGCGTTTGATGGCATGGCACAGTGCCGAAAATTGATGGCACAGTGGTGACAATTGATGGCACAGTGGGGCTGCATTTGATGGGCACAGTGGCTGTGTTTGATGGCATGGCATAGTGGTGACAATTGCTGGGGCACAGTGGCGACAACTGCTGGGCACAGTGGTGACAATTGCTGGGCACAGTGGCTACGTTTAATGGCATAGTGGTGACAATTGCTGGGCACAGTGGTGACAATTGATGGAAGAGTGGCTGCATTTAATGGCATGGCACAGTGGCGACAATTGCTGGGCACAGTGGCGACAATTGCTGGGCACAGTGGCGACAATTGCTGGGCACAGTGGCGACAATTGCTGGGCACAGTGGCTGGGTTTAATGTTATGGCATAGTGGTGACAATTGCTGGGCACAGTGGTGACAATTGATGGCACAGTGGTGACAGTTGATGGCACAGTGGCTGCGTTTGGCATGGCATAGTGGTGACAATTGCTGGGCACAGTGGCGACAATTGCTGGGAATAGTGGCTGCGTTTAATGGCATGGCACAGTGGTGACAATTGCTGGGCACAGTGGTGACAATTGCTGGGCACAGTGGTGACAATTGCTGGGCACAGTGGCTGCGTTTAATGGCATGGCATAGTGGTGACAATTGCTGGGCACAGTGGTGACAATTGCTGGGCACAGTGGCGACAATTGCTGGGCACAGTGGCTGCGTTTAATGGCATGGCACAGTGGTGACAATTGCTGGGCACAGTGGTGACAATTGATGGCACATTGGTGACAATTGATGGCACAGTGGCTGCGTTTGATGGCATGGCACAGTGGCGAAAATTGATGGCACAGTGGTGACAATTGATGGCACAGTGGGGCTGCCTTTGATGGGCACAGTGGCTGCCTTTGATGGGCACAGTGGTTGCAATTGATGGGCACAGTAGCTGCGTTTAATGGGCACAGTGAGGCTGCAATTGTTTTTTTTTCCCGTTTGTTTGCGCCCCCCACCACTGGTTAAGGGTGTGAATGTGTTAGTTTTCCGCCACACGTAGCGTTTTGCTTTTAGGCCAAAAAGTTCAGCATCATGGTTTGGGCCTGCTTTTCTTCAGCAGGGACAGGGAAGATGGTTAAAATTGATGGGAAGATGGATGGAGCCAAATACAGGACCATTCTGGAAGAAAACCTGATGGAGTCTGCAAAAGACCTGAGACTGGGACGGAGATTTGTCTTTCAACAAGACAATGATCCAAAACATAAAGCAAAATCTACAATGGAATGGCTCACAAATAAACATATCCAGGTGTTAGAATGGCCAAGTCAAAGTCCAGACCTGAATCCAATCGAGAATCTGTGAAAAGAACTGAAAACTGCTGTTCACAAACGCTCTCCATCCAACCTCACTGAGCTCGAACGGTTTTGCAAGGAGGAATGGGCAACAATTTCAGTCTCTTGATGTGCAAAACTGATAGAGACATACCCCAAGCGACTTACAGCTGTAGTCGCAGCAAAAGGTGGCGCTACAAAGTATTAACTTAAGGGGGCTGAATAATTTTGCACACCCAATTTTTCAGTTTTTTATTTGTTAAAAAAGTTTGAAATATCCAATAAATTTCGTTCCACTTCATGGTTGTGTCCCACTTATTGATTTTTCAAAAAAAATTACAGTTTTATATCTTTATGTTTGAAGCCTGAAATGTGGCAAAAGGTCGCAAAGTTCAAGGGGGCCGAATACTTTCGCCCAAGCACTATATATGCCTAGCCTATCTTGAAAACATATATTTTATATATCCGTCCTCCCTATCGCATTTGTAAATTGCAGAACAATCAGGTTTCCTTGTTTGATTTAAAAGGATTGATTAAAAACTTGTTTGACGTAATCTTTTATATATAAGACTGCTTTGAAAAATGGTTCCTAACTATTGGCTGTATTATGGGGATGGGCCACCCACGTAGCAAATGTTAACAGATCCACAAGGAACCAGATGAACTTTGCAAGTGAAGGAGCTGTATACACACCGCTCCAAAGATGTGGCTAGCAGGACTTTTTCTTTCTGTCCTGCCAGTGCACCGCTCTGGCACTGCTCCAGTGTGAAAGCCCTCAGGCTTTCACATTGGATAAATAGCAGCCACTGTTTCAGGTCAGTTTGCAGACGCTATTTTTAGCGCAATAGCACCTGCAAACCGCCCCAGTGTGAAAGGAGTCTAAAACAATATTTCTGGGTTTGGTAGATTATAGTCATTTGTATCACTCATTGGCTTCTAATGTTCTATAGTCCTTTTGCACCTAAATCTCAGCACATCAGTTCCTGCAGTTATGGATTCTAAACACTGGTCTGAAAACACAGCATTGCATTCTCTTTGGCTGTACATATGAGGGACAGTCATAACATGTCTTTTAGGGCCATTGCAGTGAAAAGGGATGGACGCTGATTTCTGTTTGGATCTTAGGAAAATCAGCTCATGTGTTAACCATGCACTGACTGATTTTTTGTTCTAATATTTTTAGGATTCACTTACATGAACCTGAAAACTACTGAAAAGATCGTCTCAAGTATTTAACTGCCGGTGTTTCCAAAGAAGAAAATACAAGTTTTACTGACACTTTGTAGTTTATTTTTACTGTACTTGAAGTATATCTATACTGTATAAGATCCAAGTTTATGTGCATCATTGTTAATTAGAAATGAGAAAATATTAGGGGTAAATGTAATGGGCCTAGAATTTTTTTTTTCGCATGCAGTATTATTATATTATTGGTTATAGCAAGATTTCTTTCATTCTCTGCAATTTTGTAGAACAGCAGATGTAGTGAAGTTCAAAATGATAGTGCCTATGGCATCCGTTTGACATTCTTCTGAGATCATTCAGAATTCAATGACACCTGCAGTTGACTCTTGTATTTGATCTACTTCATACCCCTCTTGCAAAAGTGAGGGCAATACTTTTTTTTTTTTTTTTCCATCATTGAGGAGATTTCCCTTCAACTGCTGTCCCATAGCCACAACAAGGAGTGTGAGAAAATCTCTCCAAAGTGAAGGCAATCCCTGATAATTACCAGGTTAATTAAAGTGAGTACCCCTATTGGAAGATTTGCCTATATTGCTGTTCTGATGATTTCTCAAAATTTGGAAGTTTCTTTCAGTTTCCACAATGACAGTCAACAGAGTGAATCTCTATAGCAGAGACATAGACAGCAATAACAATCAGAAAGGTGTTCTAATCCCTCTTCTTGATTGTTTGTGTCTCATCACTAGTTTTCAATATTTAGGTGTAGATCGCTGTAAAGATTTTTAAAACTGCTTTGCAGTGGTATTTATTTTGTAGTTTAGTAATTGTTTGCCTTTATGCTTGAAAGGTTACTGTAAGATGTGTTAAGAGTAACGAACATATCACATTTGAAAGAGAACTTAAGTATAACAAACGTTTTTTTGTGGATTTGGATAGAGTGGTGAGGCGTTTCAACCACTGTAAGGATTTTATTTTTGTCTGTGTTGCTTGTTAGGGAGATTCACTCTTTCTAATTTTGCAGATTACCAGTATGCAAGTAAGGATAAATCCAAAATTATGAGTTATCCCATCCCAGAACAGAGATAGTGAGGACATTTTTCAATCCGGGTTTTGCTTCTGTGACAACTGTCTAAAGGGGGACTTCCCTCATATTGAAATGATATCCTCTCCATTCCTGCTGAGCCTACAGGACAAGAAAGGAAAATCTCCCTAATGAAATACACAGATGGCAAAAAGGCTGTGGTTTTACCCCTCCCCTACACTATGCTAGCTGACAAAATATGTTGATTTTAGATATACTTTGAGTATTATTAAGGTGAAGAATTATTTGTCTCTATTGTTTTACGATAGTTGTCCTTTTCTCTGTTCTAAAAGTGTTTGTTTCTAGCATTGTTTGTCTGATTTCTTTATAGGATATCATGCAGTAAACTGTATACGGGAATATGATCAAAGTAATAAAAAGAAAAAACACAAATAAACTATTGTTTTTATATTATTTGGAACCTTCATCTAACAAGGACTTTTACTATAGAAGCTGTGCCCCCCCCCCCCAAAAAAAAGGCAAAGGACGAGGGTCTAGTTACCCGTATTGCCCATAGGCTCCCTACATATGATCCTTTGCCCATTGCTGTGGACCTGAACTATGAAAGCTTTGTCCAGAAATGGCCAGCAGAGGGAAAATGTTTAGTCACCAATATTGCCTATAGACTCCATGATGCTGACCCTCTTCCCTGTTACTGACTTACCTTGCCTTTGTTCCATACTGTGCTGAGATGGCCATCTTACTAGAGGCAGGACTCCTGAAGAAGTCACGAGAAGTGACGAATGCGCGTATGAGTATAACATAGAGCCCATAAGAGGTACCGGAGGTGACGTCGGCGAACGCCCTGTTTTTATATGCCTGTTTTTTATCACTACAATGTGAGTACCCTGTGTATTATCTTGTTTGAATAAATCCTTTTTTTAAACGATACTGCACTATTGGCACTTTTATCTCCCCGGGTGCGAGTCACTGTCACTGGTTGGACGTGACTACCGAGAGGGATCTATTTTTCCAATTACAGCCCTTTTGGATGATACCGTATGTGGATTTGACCAGAAAAGTGTACCTGGGTTTTTACGCTGTTACCTTACAGCAGTAAGGTAAGGGGACATCCTCACTTACTCTGAAGTAAACACCGGGAATTAACCTTGTTTCACGTCACTTTGGCATTTACACCAGCACTTTTATTTTTGGATTTTCTCCTGCTGTTATGGTTACAGCTATCTGCTGTATGGACATTTAATTTAGTGTTATTGCAGTCACCGCTGTGTGTTGTAGTTTGCACGCTGTACACCCTATTGTGTATCCGTACATTTGGTACCATTATATTGCACTTTATGACACTTGCACTGTCACTTAGTACTACTTCATTATTTGGCAGCTAGCCTTGGCTGCACTGTAGCACGTTTACTTTGATGTTATTCACTTGTTATGGCATATTATTATCATTTTTACTGTGATTGTGATTATTAGTCAGACCTTATCTTTCCATATATTAGGATCTGCCATATTTTCTTTTGCACATTATCCCACTCCCCATTCACAGTGCAGCACTACCCCCCTATTCTTTATTTGCTTTTGGTTTGATACACCATACAGTGCAGCAGCTGTACCCCTCCCCTTTTCCCCATTCCCCCACTCTTGTGGTAAGCGTGGTTATACTCCATATCTTTCTCATAGCTTGCAGTGAATAAACATTATTTGCTAGTAGTTCGTTTTTAAAAGATGATCAGGACAGCCGCACTCCAATCCAACGTGTCTTTAATGTAAAAAACTGGAAACCGACACTACAAGTCACACGGAACCTAGGACAGCTGACACGTTTCACACTAACTTTAGTGTTTACTCATAGCTGATTTTAAATCAGCTATGAGTAAACACTAAAGTTAGTGTGAAACACATCACCTGACCTAGGTTCTGTTGCTGTGACTTGTAGTGCCTGTTTCCAGTTTTTGACATTAAAGACACGTTGGATTGGAGTGCGGCTGTCCTGATCATCTTTTGTTCTTAATTGCCATGTGCATTGCTAGCACCCTCAGTTCCTGAGAAGATTTGCACCCAACAAGACCTGCCTGGAGCGGCAATCTCTGTCTCTGTATAGTTCGTTTTTAAACATCCTAAATTAGAATTTTAGGATTAACCACTCGCTGTCCATATCTCTTACATGTACGACAGCAAGGCGGCTCCCTGTCTCGCCGAGCTTGTGTGCAGAAGCGACCGCATACGTGAGTAGCATCCGCATATGTAAATGGTGTTCCAAACACACACACAAGGTATCGCTGCAATCGTTAGAGCAAGAATTCTAGCCCTAGATCTCCTCTGTAACTTAGAAAATGCAATCTGTAGAATGGGCACAATTTTAAAGCGTGACATTTTGGGTATCAATTTACTTGGCGTAACATCTTTCACAATATAAAAAAAAAATTGG
Organism: Rana temporaria; assembly: GCF_905171775.1. Lineage (NCBI taxonomy): Eukaryota > Metazoa > Chordata > Amphibia > Anura > Ranidae > Rana > Rana temporaria. The sequence continues at coordinate 278,135,819 of NC_053493.1, forward strand.
GCCAACTTTAATGTTGTCTTATTTTGTAATTCAAAAAGGTGTATTTTTTCCCAAAAAGTGTGCTTGTAAGATTACTGCTCTATTTTGCACCAAAGTCACATTAGTGACCTCATCATCCCCTCCATCCTCCTCATCACTGGAGCCAACTTGGCAATATGCTTTGGGAACGAATGCCAATTTGTTGTTTATCAGTGTTCTCCCCTCTCTGTAGGCTCATGTTACTCCCTTCCTCTACCTCAGAACCAACATCAGAATCAAGTAATATCTGTGCATCCTCAAGAAGAAAGTGGCTGACGCTGTGTTCAAATTATTCAGCTGACTTCTCCATGTATAATGCTGGGGCTATAGCAGTAGTAGCTATGGACAAGGAGGCAGAATAAGTCGTCCTGGCAGCTGCGGTGGACTGCCCACTAGTTTCAGCTTGGGTCATAGCGGATGAGGAGGATGAGTTAGTAAGCTAGTCCACTACCTCCTCTGCATGCTGTGGCTGGATAGCACGGGCAAAATCAATTGGGTATCAATTTACTTGGCGTAACATCTTTCACAATATAAAAAAAAAATTGGGCCAACTTTAATGTTGTCTTATTTTGTAATTCAAAAAGGTGTATTTTTTCCCAAAAAGTGTGCTTGTAAGATTACTGCACAAATGCGGTGTGACAAAGTATTGCGACGTCCATCATTTTATTCTCTGGGGTGTTAGAATTTTTTTTTATGTTTCGGGGTTCTAAGTAATTTTCTAGCAAAAAAATGGTTTTAAACTTGTAAACATCAAATCTCAAAATGAGGCTTTGTCCTTATGTGGTTAAGGACCAGGTCTATTTTTAAAACTTGTTTACAAGTTAAAATCATTTTTTTGCTCGAAAATTACTTAGAACCCCCAAACATTATATTTTTTCAGACACCCTAGAGAATAAAATGGTGGTCGCTACAATACTTTGTCACACCGTATTTGCGCATCGATCTTAAAAGCGCAACAGTAAAGTTAGCCCAATTTTTTTCTATATTGTGAAAGATAATGTTATGCCAAGTAAATTGATACAGCACATATATACCATCATTTCATTATTAAGGCTGGGTTTACACATATGCGATGCAGGAACCAGCATGGCCCCTGTGCAGGTTCCCGCATCGTATGTCTCTCGCAGGCAGTTCACACTGCCCTATGCGAACCCCTGCAGGTGTCAATACAAAGTTAATGACACCCCCATCGGTTCGCAGGTCGCAGTGAAAACTGTGAAATTGTGCAGGAATCGGAATTCCAGTGCAGGCCAAAAAAAGGGTCCTGCACCATTTTGGTCCGGATGCGAATTCAGCCATACAAACTGTAGGGCTGAATTTGAATCACACATTGCATGTGATGTGCACAGCAATGTGGTGGGGATCACATGCGATGTCTGACATTGCAATAGTGTGAACCCAGCCTTAGGCCCCTGGGATGCAAAGATCTCACTATATAAATCCAACGAGACCCTGGGGTTTATTTACTAAAGGCAAAAAGTTGTTCTATTTGCAGGGAAATATTCCCTTATTTTTATGAATGTAGTGAATGTTCACTTTGCAAAAAAACAGCTTCACCTCATCTCTGAGCTTGGGGAAAATTGCTTTGCAACGTAAAATGTGCCTTGCAAAGTAAACAGCCCATTTGCCTCATTATGTAACAAAATTATTTTCCCATGTTGGTCAGCACATATTTGCTTGGCCTTTGCTCCAATAATGCTTTGTTCAGCATAAGTTAGGCACTTGTGCAGTTAGAGCTGGCTTACGTTTGTGGTTTGGGGGCATTCAAAAAATGCGGCTGAGATGCATTTTTGGCAACCGCCCTCCACCACCATCACTGCTCCCCCTTACACTGCAAAAGCAGTAGCCAGGGGTGTATACACAGCATAAGTTAAACCCTCTGTCATGTTCATTGGAATTACCGCCTGCCATACAAGGCCCAATTAAGTGAATGGACAGTACTGCAACTGCCCTGGTTGCGGTGCAGTAGTTCAGCATTTAGGGGGTTAAAATAGGTGATGAATGGGCAACATGGTGGCTCCTTACCACCTGCCAACCGTAGGATCTCCTTTCAGAGACTCGGGGGTCTTTACAGCCAAATTAAATTAGGCCTTAAGGCGAGATCACACTATTTAAATGTCAAATATTTAGATATCCAGTGTCTACAGGTTGTCAGTGTACTGTGGTAACAATAAACATGTAATTTATTTCACAATGGCACGACTAAAAAAAGTTATACTTAAAATAATTCTTGTATGTGTTTCAGCTCTTTAACAGAAGTTGACTTTTCATACCAAGGTCAGCTTTGTAACCAATTAAATAAGCTAATTTGCTATTTAGTAAATAGGCTCTACAAAGGCTGCCATTGCTGATTGCTCCTTCTAGAAATGTTAGTGGCATATCATCTTGATCCAGAGACTTCAATCATTTCTGAGTTTCTTACTTGAAACAAGTTGTTCTGACTTCAATCTAACTTTCAACATTGTACACTAGTTCTTGGACAGTGAAAAAAATGTATTAAATGTATGGATCAGCATAACAGCTAGGTGAGTAGCTTTTCAGTTCAATGCCTATTGGGCCATAACACTATTGTAACCTGAACAAAAAGCTTGCTACCCAAGTAGTAGATTTCTGTAGTTTTCTAGGAAGCAAAGAGGGTTATAATGGATCAGCCTTTTTCAACCAGGGTGCCTTCAGGTTTCTTCAGGGATTCCTTGACAAAATGCTTAAAAATTTCCCAAAAATTGTATACATGCCAGTGGGTAGATCAAGCCTGCCTTTCAGTTACACAAACCCACAGGTTTTCATTGTGCAGCATTACAACCTTCTAGTCATTGGTGTCCTAACAACCAATAACATCATTAGTTGATAAGGAGGACGTTGAGCACCTGTACAGCATCCTTGCTTGCCCATCCATATCTGCACTGGGGTCACATTAGCTGAGTGAGGGAGAGAAGCTAAGGGAGAGGAGAAATGATGGAATACTAGTCGGTGCAGTACAAAGGTGTATTTGCTTTGTAAGAATATCACACCTCGAAAGTTGGGTGTCCTACGTGTTGGATGTTGCTACATTATGTCAAACTATTATGCCGCGTACACGACGGAACTCCGCTCAAGCTTGGCTTGCATATACATGGTTACACAAGTTCCCTGACTTTCGACCATCAAGTACGCAGTGACGTACAACACTACGACGAGCGGAGAAAATTAAGTTCAATGCTTCTGAGCATGCGTAAAATTGTTTCCAAGCATGCGTCGGAATTTTGCTCGTCGGAATTGCTAGACAATCGGATTTTCCGATAGGAATTTTTGAAAATTTAAAAACTAGCTCTCAATCTTTTGTTGGTAGAAATTCCGACATCAAAAGGCCGATGGAGCATACACACGGTCGGAATTTCCGTTCAAAAGCTCACATGGGACTTTTGCTGTCGGAATTTCTGAACGTGTATACGGGGGATAAGTTTTGTTGTTACATTTTATAAAAGGGGTGCCTTGAGATTGTGCGTAATTTGAAAAACTATGATGTGGTGGATTATTTTGGAGCAGTTAAACCCAGGGCCATAATTCAATCACTGGAGTCTGCAGGCCTTTGGTGCTTAAAGCAGAACTTTACCCATAACAACTTAATTAAAAATAATGTTCTTTAGCAAGGAACATGCATTACACATTAATAATTATGCTACCAAAATTAGTGTGTGCTGTAAATTGCTTCCAGCATTGCCCCCGTTTCTTCATACTGGAGGCCGCCATTTTGCTGAACCACAGAGCCCCTGAACAGCAGTAAATCATAAAGTTGAACAAAGCCTGCTGATTTAATGGTTTAAAAAAATAATTAAGTTCCTGACATGCCAGGAATAATGATATATTTGCTTGTGTCCTCAACCACACTGTAAAATCATCAAATGGCTGGTGTCATAAATGATCACATGTGCAGTACCACAGTTGCAGATCAATCAGAAGCAGCTTCCTTGGCTGTAAATGATAGGAGATTTTTATTCTGATTTAAGGCTGTCAGCAGATCGGCCTCTACGAACTCGGCAGTGCCCAAGATGCCTTGAAATGGACAGCAACTGAGCATGTGCAGTGCAGGATGAAACAGTGTATTACTGGATTTTAAATAGTATAGACACATATTTTTAACCACTTGCTTACTGGGCACTTAACACCACCTTCCTGCACAGGCCAGTTTTCAGCTTTCAGCGCTGTCGCACTTTAAATGACAATTGTGCGCTCCTGTAACACTGAAACTTTTATCATTTTTTTCTCACAAATAGAGCTTTATTGTGGTGGTATTTAATAACCACTGGGTTTTTTTTATTTTTTGCTAAAGAAGCATAAAAGTTTTGCAATTTTTTTTTTTTTTTCATAGTTTGTTATAACATTTTGCAAACAGGTAATTTTTCTCTTTCACTGATATGCGCTGATGAGGCTGCACTGATGAGCATTGATAGGTGGCACTAATGAAGCGGCTCTGATAGGTGACACTTGGTGGGAACAGATTGGGACGATGTCCCTATAACAGAAGCTGGTTATCGGCTTTCTTCTATTCTCCTTGCGCTATTCTTGAGGAGGAAAAAAGTAGTATGTGGTAAAGGGCCACTGTGATTGGCCCTTTACCCTGTTCTGTGATCACCCGAGTCCGCTGACGATCACAGAATGCTTTAAGTTCATATGTATATCAGTTGCTCACGCAGGGGTTTCATCCACACAATGTGTACAAATGGAAAAATCAAGTCATCGGGCTCACTTGTTGGGAGCACGACTGCTTTTCTTACCAGTCTTTTTCACTGTGTCTGGGTCTCCCGGAACACTTGGCTCTAGTCTTTAGTCACAGCTCCCTGCTGCACGGCCCACCTTTGGCATATGTATTGTGGTACTCCTGACACCCCCTATAGGAGCCAACCTGACTCCTGGAATTGAGACTTCTGTGTCCTGGCTTTTTAACTGGGCCTTCTGATCCCAGATGAGACCTTCCATCTCCTACACTGAGAGCAGTCTGCAAACAGGAAGCTGTCTCCCAATGGGAGCTCTGAGCTATCCTAAGACCTGAGTTTATAATGACCTTGCATACCTGTGTAGTCAGCCAGGTTGCAGGCATCTAGCAAAACCCAGACACAGGTTTGACTGTTCCAATCCAGAACTACAGAATCTGGAGTAAGCCAAAAACACAACTTTCTCACCACCTATAGGCACAAGTAGGATATTACATATAGCAACCTCCACTGTTGCAAGGGAGACCCAGCCACAAGTTTTAATGTATGCATGCTTACACAGCAGATCCGGACCTTGCTTGGTTCCTACTATAGCAAATCTATATAACACAACAAGTTATGTGTCATGCATCATCAGGACATATTACTATAGATTGCTAAGGCAACTTCAGCAGAAATGGAAAGATAAACAATAAAGAAAGTTGAACGATAGGTTGTTTGAAACTTCAAGGGGACTGTGTGCAAACATAGCCCTACCAAATATAGTATTTACAGGAGAATCACTTCATAGTGACATCAAGAACTTATTAGGCAGCTCTTGTACTAGACAATCAATGATCTCACATGTAGCTGAGCACTCTTGCTTCTCAGTTAGTTAGTAAACAAGCACTTCTAAAGCCTTGTACACACACACGGTTTTCTCGGCAAGAAACAGCAAGAAAACTGCTGGCAGAACTTTCTTGCCGAGTAAATCGTGCGTGTGTACGAGGCTTTGAGGCTTCTCATCAAGAAAACTGCCCAGAATCTCGACAAGAAAAATAGAGAACCTGCTCTTTTTTTTCTCATCGTGAGATTCCTGCCGAGAAACCCGAGCGTGTGTATACTTACCTCTCCATGGAAACCCGCGCATGCTCGAAATGACTTTGATGCATGCACGGTAGCTTCCAATGAATAGTTGGGGTGAAGAAAGATGGCGGCGACGGCATCGAATGTGACAAGTGCATGCTCGTGCATGCTAGTCGATGATGTCACCGCATTTGCGCCATTCAAAAGAATGGCGGTTCTTTTGAATGGTGTGTGTGTGTACACTCGGCCGGCAAGAGAATCTTGCCAGGAATCTCATCAGGAAAAACAACGTATTTTTTCCTGACGAGAATCTGAGCCGCGTGTACAGGGCTTTAGAGTTAAGGCACAAAAAAGCAAGGAATGGTCATCTGTATACTTACAATTTTACTAGCGAGAATGCACTGCTGATTTAGAGAGTGCCAGGAAAGAGAATGATTTATGTTCAATGTAATATACTGACTGGTGATCAATACAGGGATGCTGTTTCCAGCACAGCATATGTTATTTTCCTAGAATTAGGAATCTGCATAAATATAAATGAAGACTTGTCAAAACACATGCCTTCAAACAAGAGGGAAGGTTTGAACAGTGAATAATATTTATATTGCATAAGCCAAATCTTTATACCTGATTTTTAATTAGGACCAGTTAATGCAAATTGCACTGTAACCTGAAAATAGTGGGGCCAATTATGTTGAAATTGTAAAATGAATTAGCTTTTCAACTTCTTGGTTTGCTGGTTTTTACGTTTTACTTCTACTTGTTTCTGGGTATTTATTGTTTAAAAAGGCAGTATACAGTTTGGAAAACCAGAAGAACAGTGATGTAACTTTTAAAATTTGTTTATACGTTTTTGGATTTGGAGAAACAGACAAAACTGGTAAACTGGCAAAAATAATTAACATTTATATTAGGTAAGAGAAAAGGGCTAGTAATACAGGTAAATAAGTATACCGCTGTTCTAGTGCTGTACTTATCCTGAAAATGTTGTATCTCAAATTGTTATCTTAAATGTCATAGCATTATAAATGTGGCAAATTTGAATGAAACACAGGGGGCAAAACACTCTGAATCTGTAAGTGCTAAATTAATAGATAGATATTCCTAAAGTGTTCTTTGAAAATGGAATCTGAACTATTAAACAAGCAAAAAGGGGGGGTTGGGAACCAAGTTAAAGTGGAGGTTCACCCACAAACTCAATTTTTAACATTAGATTGAGGCTCATTTTGGGCAGCAGAATCGGGTGTTTTTTTTAAAACGAAGCAGTACTTACCATTTTAGAGAGCGATGTTCTCCGCCGCTTCCGGGTATGGGCTGCGGGACTGGGCGTTCCTATTTGATTGACAGGCTTCCGACGGTCGCATACAGCGCGTCACGATTTTCCAAAAGTAGCCGAACGTCGGTGCGCAGGCGCCGTATAGAGCCGCACCGACGTTCGGCTTCTTTCGGCTACTCGTGACGCGATGTATGCGACCGTCGGAAGCCTGTCAAATAGGAACGCCCAGTCCCGAAGACCATACCCGGAAGCGGCGGAGAAGATCTATCTCTTAGGCCCCGTACACACGACCAAACATGTCTGCTGAAACTGGTCCGCGGACCAGTTTCAGCAGACATGTTTGGCCGTGTGTAGGCACGAGCGAACCATTTTCGGGCGGATCGGACAGGTTTCCAGCGGACAACTGTTTCCTGGACTTGCTTTAAAACAGTCCGCTGGAAACCTGTCCGCCCGGACATGTACGGTCGTCTGTACAGACCTACCGTACATGTCCGAGCGCCCGCCGTCCCTCGCATGCGTCGAATGACTTCGACGCATGCGTGGAAGCATTTAAAAGGCAGGCCCGCCCACGTCGCCGCGGCGACGGCGCGGATACGCCCCGCGTATTGTTTACGCGCGGACTTCTGTTCGATGGTGTGTACAGCCATCGAACAGAAGTCCCCGGGCAGACATGTCCGATGAAAACGGTCCGCGGACCGGTTTCATCGGACATGTCTGCTCGTGAGTACAAGGCCTAAAATGGTAAGTACTGCTTCGTTTTTAAAAAAACTACCCGATTCTGCTGCCCAAAATGAGCCTCAATCTAATGTTAAAAAAAAAAAAATCTGGTGAACTCCCGCTTTAAGTATTGTCAATCTTTATAAATAGGCTTCCATGAGTTTTGGGGGCTATTTATTTGATAAAATACCTTTTAAAGTCTTCCAGTAATCATTTGAACTAACCTGCAACATGGCATGAATATTGTTAAATGGCATGTATGAAAGATAATGTAATCAAGGTTGTCATGGTGGCAGACCACTGCATGTGTACATTTAAATATATCTTCACATTCAGTAAAGCATGGGATGTGAAATTGTGAATCAACAGTGCAATTGCCAAAAGATGGTGCTGTAAGAATGTGAGTATATACTATACAATAAACCTTGAAAAAGTGTCAAGCTACAGCATCCTAACAGGAAATATGTCTGTGTACTGGGCCCCTAATGCTTATGAGAGCCACCTCAAACTTGTCCAGTATAATCTATAGTTTGCATATTTACGCTGGCCGCTAGGTGGCGTTTCCGTCGATTTCCGCGCCGAGTATGCAAATTAGCTAGATACGGCGATCCACAAACGTACGTCCGGCCGGCGCATTTTTTTACGTCGTTTCCGTAAGGCTTTTTTCGGCGTATAGTTACCCCTGCTATATGAGGCGTATCCTATGTTAAGTATGGACGTCGTTCCCGCGTTGAATTTTGAAATTGTTACGCCGTTTGCGTAAGTCGTTCGCGAATAGGGCTTTGCGTAGAATGACGTTCACGTCTTAAGCATTGGCTTGTTGGGGGTTAATTTCGAGCATGCGCACTGGGATACCCCCACGGACGGTGCATGCGCCGTTCAGAAAAAACGTAATTTACGTCGGGTCAAGACGTATTACCATAAAACACGCCCCCATCTCATCCATTTGAATTGCGCTCCCTTACGTCGACACAGTTACACTACAGCGCCGTAACTTACGGCGCAAATTCTTTGAGAATACGGGAAATACGCTGTAAGTTACGGCGGCGTAGTGTATCTGAGATACACTACGCCGGCCGTAAAGAAGCGCCGCACTTCCTGGATCTGGCCCAACATCTTTACTCTTGCAAAGAACAGCATCACTTTAGGCCAATCTACTTACATTATATTGCGCTATGAGTTTGTCTTGTTTAACCACTTCAGCTCCGGAAGATTTGGCTGCTCAATGACCAGGCCATTTTTTGCGATACGGCACTTTGTCATTTAACTGACAATTGTGCGGTCGTGCGATGTTGTACCCAAACAAAATTTACGTTTTTTTTTTCCCACGGATAAAGCTTTATTTTGGTGGTATGTGATCACCTCTGTGGTTTTTATTTTTTGCACTATAAACCAAAAAAAGAGCGACAATTTTGAAAAAAAACAATGGGCCAGATCCACATAGAAATGGATCGGCGCAGCATATCAGAGATATGCTACGCCGCCGTATCTTACCTGGCTTTAAGTCGAATCCAGGAAGATTTTGCGCCCAAAGTTACGGCCGCGTAGTGTATTTCTGGCGGCGGAATTCAAATCGGCGATTAGGGAGCGTGATTCATTTTAATGAAGCGCGTCCCCGCGCCGATTGAACTGCGCATGCTCCGTTTCGAAATTTCCCGCTGTGCTTTGCGCGAAATGACGTCACATCCCTATTCACGGACGACTTACGCAAAAAAAAATTCAAATTTTGACGCGGGAACGACGGCCATACTTAACATGGCAAGTCTATCTATACGCCGCAAAATAGCAGCTTTAACTATACGCTGGAAAAAGCCGACTAGAGACGACGTAAGAGAATGCGACGGCCGCGCGTACGTTTGTGGATCGTCGTAAAAAGCTCATTTGCATACCCGACGCGGAAAACTACGCGAACTCCACCAAGTGGACGCCGAAGTATTGCATCTACGATCCGAAGGCGTACGATGCCGTACGCCTGTCGGGTCGAACCCAGATGCCGTCGTATACAACGCGGGCAATTTGAAAGTACGCTGGCGGCGTACTCTCTCTCTCTGGATCTGGCCCATTATCTTTTACTTTTTGCTATAGTAAATATCCCAATTTAAAAACAAAAAAATGTTTTTCCTCAGTTTAGGCCCATATGTATTCTTCTACATATTTTTGGTAAAAAAATCGCAGTAGGCGTATATTGTTTGGTTTGCGCAAAAGTTACAGTGTCTACAAACTATGGGAAAGATTTATGGCATTTATATGGCTTTTGCATTTTTTTTACTAGTAATGGCGGTGATCTGTGATTTTTTGCGGTGTTGCAGCGGACAGGTCGGACACTTTTGACACATTTTTGGGACTATTGACATTTACAGAGCGATCAGTGCTACGAATATGCACTGATTATTATGTCACTGGCAGGAAAGGGGTTAACACTGGGGGGGGGGTTAAAGGGGTTTACTGTGTTCCCTATTGTGTGTTCTAACTGTGGGGGGAAGGGGACTAACTATAGGAGATGACAGATCGCTGTTTCTACTTTGTAGAATGACACAATCTGTCCTTCTCTTTTACGTTTACACACACAAACCCCCCTGCTCCCGCTCGTGCACGTGATTGTATGTCCGCCGGCCAAGCACATCAGGTTTCTCGCTATGCAGGGGCGCGTGTCCTCTCGTGGCTCTCCTGGACAAAGCCATGTAAATACAGGATTTCGCCCAGGAAAGCCATTCTGCCACAGTATATCTGCGTGTGCTGGTCGGAAACCGGTTAAGGATAATTAGGATTTGTTGGAAGGCATGTTATGTTTGTGAATTCCACCTTTATCGACAGTAATTTTGAGGGGGATGTGTGACCACACAGCTTCTTTTTATTTGATTATAATGTATTTATATGACTGTAGAGTCAGAGTCATGGGGATGCTCAATGCTCCATCTAAATTAATCCCTCTGGAAATTAAATTTGATAATATTGAACAAAGATAAATTTAAGCTGTATAATTATTTTACTGCCATGTCTGTTCTTTTAATGTTTTTTTTTGTGGTTTTTAATGCTACTTAGTTTATGTAATGCTGAAAGAAATGGTAGTGGGACTTTAAATGAGGGGTGTCACAAATCAAAAAGTAACAATGCAAATAACATAAAAGGGTACATGAATAAACATATTTATTTTACAAGTTGAAACATTTCATAATCTCAAGGTACACAATACAATTGGTATAGAAATGGAGCCCAAGAAGGCCATGCTAAACTGACACATGACAAATGAAAAGTGAAGCTTGATTCACAGAGATGATTTCTGGGTATTTCTATAAGGAATACCCATTACGTACCTGTGTGTGCAAACATTATATACCCATCTCTATGACTCAAGCTTCACTTTTTATTTGCCATGTTTCAGCTTAGCATGGCCTTCTTGGGCTCCATTTCTATAACAATTGTATTGTGTACCTTGAGATTATGAAACTTGTAAAATAAATATTTTTATTCATGTACCCTTTTATATTATTTACATTGTTACTTTTTGATTTGTCGCACACCTCATTTAAAGTCCCACGACCATTTCTTTCTGCATTACATATAATCAGGGATGGAGGCTTGCCACAGTGGTTATGTCAGGTCACACTCTGTTTTTATTTGTTACTTTATATCTTCAAGCATTAAACAAATCTGGATTGGTTATTCTAATACAGTATAACCTGTAAATGTACAATATCTTCTTGCTTTGTTGTAAGTGGAAGTAACCCGAGAAACCGTGCTTAAATTGCTGTTTAAAATCACTTTTTGCTTGTTAAACCTTCATTTCCTATTTAAAACATATTTCTGATGGCTTTATAATATTAAAACATGTTTTACTAAAACAAAAAGCAACCAGAGAAAAAATATATGGGAAATTATGCAGACAATAATGAGATCATAAGTAGATCATGCAGAAAGAGTTTATGGAGGGAAGAGGAATTTGTGAATGACAGTAATAAATGAAGAGGAACAGGGGCAGAAGGAGAAGAAAATTAATCTGAAACAAGCTGATGATCAGCGAGATGAGCTAGATCATGAGACAAGTGTCTGTAGAAAGTGTATAGAAGAGATAGAAAAAACAGAAGAGGGTTAGTAGGCAAACTGGATAAAAAAAAAGTAAAATTTTCTTAGTCACAGAGATATCAAGAGATCCTGACAAGGTTTACAGAGATCAGCAAAAAGTCTTCACTGGCAACATGAAGACATAAACATGAGCACATGGGGAATCAAAGGTAGGAGTCCAAATCAGAAAAATGGTCAGACAAAGCATGGCCCCTGTAGCCAGCTAGGATGGGTGTTTGTGCTACAATGCAGAGGTTTTAAGTTTGATGCCTGTGTGAGAAATAACTGTACCATCAGTATTTCTCTGTGCTTTTTCCCTCACCCAGTTGAGTTTGACCTACAGCCTAATACTGGAGTCCACAGAAGGGAAATAGACGTATGATTGCTGCAGAGGTTGATGGGGTGGGGGGTCAACCTGTCAGTGCTCAGACCATATGCTGCACACTGCATCAAATTGGTCTGCATGGCTGTCGTCCCAGAAGAAAGACTCTTCTAAAGAGGATGCACAAGACCACCTGCAAACAATTCTCAAGAAGACCTAGTATCCACACAATATTCTGACGAATCCTATTCTTAAGGTCTTCAACCTTTGAGATGTTAGAGTCAATATTAAGCATTACCAATTTCATATTACATACAGATATCCTCTTTAATCTTCAGATATCCCCCCTGAACTTGCCCTGAGAGTACAGATATAGATGTGTAGCATTGCTGAACAGCAGAAAATGCATTTCTTCATGTAGGTTCTGCCCCCCCCCCTTCCCTATCTCCTCCAGGGGACTCCAGACTGGTCTGTGTTTGTGTTTTCAATGCTCTCTATACTCTGTGTACAGCAGAACCATCAACAGTGGCAGAGACAGCCGCTGGAAGCAGGGATCCACGTGTGTGTGTGTGTGTGTGCCAGCAGGACTCGTTCTACTGAAATCTGAGTGGGCTTTGATGTCTTGCAAACCGCTCCAAGTGAGTGGCCAACACCCCATTTATTATTTTCTACCTTGCAGACTTAGTGGAAAGGGAAGACTGTGCAGAGCCACCAGCACCATCATTAATTTGCTAGGTCCACTCCCATTTTTCCCCCTCTCCTTCCTTCTAGCAAGTCATTGTATTGGGGGGAGCAGAGGTGCAAAGATGGTAAAGTGCCAAGGGCCGAGCTTAATGTAGCACGCACACGATAATTTTTCGTCATGGAAAAAAACGACGTTTTTCAGCATGTAGAAACAACGATGTTTTTCCAACTTCATCATTAAAACGGCTCTAGCAAAGCGCGGTGACGTACAACACATACGACGGCACTATAAAGGGGAAATTCCATGCAAATGACGCCACCCTTGGGGCTGCTTTAGCTGATTCCGTGTTAGTAAAAGATGATTCGCGCTTTTCTGTCTGTTACAGCTTGATAAATGCTTACTCCATTATGAACAGTAGTTTTACCAGAACGAGCGCTCCCGTATCATAACTTGCTTCTGAGCATGCGTGGGTTTTTAATGTCGTTTTAGCCCACACACGATCATTTTTTACAACCAGAAAAACAACATAGTTTAAAACGTCGTTAAAAAATGCAGCATGTTCGGGAAAAAAATTGTCGTTTTTCAGAACCCGAAAAATTATGTGAAGCCCACACACGATCATTTTAAATTACATTTTTTAAAAACAACGTTTTTTCCATGCCGAAAAATGATCGTGTGTACGCGGCATTACAGCCTAAAGGATAAGTTCACCTTTCGGAACATGTTACACCCATATCTAGGGTGTAACATGTAACATATTCAGCATCTGCCTGCTCCCCCCCTACCCTGTGACAGTGGGCCATGGGATGTTATCCCTCTATCGCTATTCAAAAAGCGCATGGCCATGCAAGGCTTCGCCCACACGGCGCATCATTCATTTATTGTTCTGTGAATGAATGAACTACAAGTACTGACAGCGTTTTGGCTGATGGCTTGTAGTTCTTAATGAACTACCAGAACACTACTGAGCACTCTAGGTAGTTCATTGATCTTTCTTGACTGAAAAGCATTGGCTGCACACCGACGTGATTGAATTCCATCTATTGTATGTTCCATGTAAATAACATGAAATACACCACAAGTGCAAAAGCCAGAACAGAGGTGGGCCTGTTTCACACAGCTACATTGTGCTTACTCATCACCTTGAGGTGTTTCACTGACATTCCTTAAATAGACTACCCCCCCCCACCCACACCTGTGTCCGCAGGTGTGGGTGGGTATCAGTCGACACCCCACCTGTCCCAATTACTTGAAGAGCTGTGTACTGAGAAACAGAGGGGGGGGGGGGGGGGCAAGAAAAAGACACATATTGTCTCATTTAGTTACATAGTAGAGAAAGAGAACAACAGAGAATTGACCATAACAAATATATAAAGTCCTTAAATGGGGGAAAAAAATATATATATAGATAAAATTTGAATTATATATATATATATATATATATATAATATATATACACATACATATGTGACAAAGGGACATACTTCCCAAGAACTTCCAAAAAACACAAAACTAAAAGAAAAATATTTAAGGCCAAAAGATACATATTAAATCATGAATAATGTCTGAAATATGATAAACAATCATAAATGTACACATGAACATCATATACAAAATCAACCTGAGTTGTGTGCGTCCCCCCCAATTCTTTATATTAAAGCAATCCTGTCCTTTCAGAACTATGGGCCAAATCTTCAAAAAAGCTGCCTAACTTATCTTTTCCCATTTAAGTTACACAGGCGTTAAATTTCTACCTAAGTGCCCGATCCACAAAGCACTTACCTAGAAATTACACGCCGTGTAACCTAAGTGCCTCCGTCGCAAGGCGGTCGTCTGCTCGAGGGGGCGATTCCTATTCAAATGAGGCGCGCTCCCGCGCCGGACGTTCGGCGCATGCGTGTGACGTAATTTTTCCCGACGTGCATCGCGCGAACGTACTTTACACCGGGCTTTGTGGATCGCGACGGGACAATAAAGTTGCGTTGGGTAAAAAAAAAAATACGCGCCGGGAAAAAAAATTCGAAATTTTAAAAAAAACGCGGCGATCGAAAAAAAGTTTGTTTTTACAAGGTCTAAACAGTTTAGGCCTTGTAAAAGCATCCCTAATTTTACGTATGCAAAACGTAACTTACGCAGAAAACACAAAGCTAAAAAGCTTTGTGGATCTGCTTAAGTACTCATTTGCATACGCAAAGCGGCATTTCGACTCAAAATGCCCCCAGCGGCGGATGCGGTACTGCATCCTAAGATCCGACAGTGTAAGTCTATTACAGATGTCGGATCTTCTGACTATCTTTGGAAAAATCCTTCTGAGGATCGTTTCCAAAGATAGCCACAGGGATACGCAGGCTGAACAGCAGTTCCGCCTGCGTATCTCCTTTGAAGATTTGGCCCTATATTTTTTTAAGATTCCATTCTGTGGTGACCAGATGGCTTATTGATAACCAAACAGAGCAGCTATCCAGAAATGTCTGATATGGATTTGGAAAATGTTGCACAATCCCAACATCTTTTCTTGAACAAAAAATGTTCAAGAGACATACCCCTTTCCTTTATTATATATTTTGTTATCAAAGTGTTGATATATTTGTATGCTGCGGGCCAAATATGACTATTTAAATATGGATATAGTTATTTTGTTTTTTTTTGTATACTGGTCAAGTGGCTTAAACAATATTGGTCGCACTTCTTAAGAGATTTTTCAGGGCTCTGCCTCTCTCTTCTCTTAAAATTCTTTATATACCTGGTTATTTGCACCCAAATATATAAATATTGACATAGGAATACAATTTTGCTCAGTGGGGATTTTTTTCCCCACAAACCAATATTTATATTTAGGAATATAAAATAAATTTTACATTCATGGAACCTTTGACGAATATATTTTAAAATTATTATACATGATTTGGTTTACACTCACTGGTGGACCCTCTCTACCTAGCCAAATCAGAAAGAGATCTAAATACTCCTTTCTCTGAATGCCAAAAGGGACTGTATACTCTTTTTTTTGCACACAAATTTCAAAAAATATCATAAAACCATATATAAGATATTAACCCATTGGTATGGAATAACTTCAGTTGTCACCAAACTGCTTCCACAACAAAGCGACCAGGCTGGAGGTGTGGGTTACAATGCGGGCACACTCCTACATATTTTGTAGGATTGAATACATCCTTTCTGTTTGTCAACCCGGAAGCAGTCCTTTTAAATGTAATGCTTTTATCCGGAAAATTTTATCACAAATCCCTGCTTAAATATTTACTGAACGCAGCGAGAGCCTGTGCCCCTTATGTGTGGAAACAACAGTCCCCACCAACTGTAGCCAAAGGGTTGCCAGAGTGAACAACATACAATGCTTGGAATAATTGGCCTCTGCTCTTCGAGTCAAATCCAAAGAACACAAGGCCAGGTGCTTCTGCTGACACTTATTGCATTTCTCAGATAAATACCTTCAGTATGTGTGAGAATATACCCAGACATTTTCTGCAAGCTTGACTGGTTGAGCCCCCAACCCATTGCCCCCTTCCTTCCCCTAGCACCCTCCCCCTTTATTTATCTTTCCTTTCACTCCCTTTTTAAACCTACCCCTCCTCTTACCTTCCCCTCCCATAATTGGAAAAATGTGGTGTGCACTGGAGATGTTTGTGTGACTGATGAAAGATTTCTGTCTATTGATGCAGTCTCTCCAGATCTGGTTGAAGCCTGCTAGTGTCATACTTACACACTTTTGAAGTTGTGCCCTCACGCAAATGAGTATATTGTTGCTGTTTACAGGCCAATTGCTCTTCTTTTTACATGTTGTGGTATTGATAGTTTGTAAATTCTGTTTTTCCAAGTAACTTAGTAGTAACCCTTCTGTGATTTGTGAGCATAAACTTTATGAATCACTATTTTCTCAACCTACTTTTTGCTGTCAAACTGCTTTTTTTCTGATGCAAACCTTTAAATAAAGAATTCAAAAAAATATTGTAATTGCTTCCTGGACGATCATTGATTTTTGAGATCCAAAATCTTTCAAGATGTTTCCTACATCCCCAATTCTAAAACCTATAAAACTTTGTGATTGGTGATGCAGAAAGAAGATCAGAATTTTCTGTGAAATTGATCAGAATAGTGCTGATGGGAATCATTGACAGACTCTATCGGTTTGATTTACTAAAGGCAAATATGCTGCTCAGTTTTCAAGGGAATTTTCCCTTTACTTGGTGAATGTGGTTAAAATGAAATTTTCAAATAAGCCCAGGTTCACACTGGTGCGATTTGACATGTCAAATTGGCGGCAATTGCTGGCAATGGCACCGTCCTAATCAGTGCGACGCCGCATCTGCATCGCTGCACCGATTTCAAAAAGTTGTTTCTGTACTACTTTTTGCGATTTCGGGCCACGATTTACATTGACATCTGTGCAGAAACCTGCACAGATGTCTCTGTAATCGCGGCTGAAATCGGGACTGACAATCAGGAGTGAAATCGTGCGAGTGTGAACCTGGGCTAAAACCCAATTATGTGCAAGGAAAGCAGAAACACTCTGGCTTGCGTATAATTAGATGATGAAAGTCAGCAGAGGTTTACCTCTTCACTAAGCTAAGAAAAATTTCCTTGCAAGGTGAAAATTGCCTTGCAAAGTGAACGGCCTATTTGCTTTTAGTAGATCAACCCCAGTGCCTGAACTTAAAGGCTGTTTTAACCACTTGCTGACCTGCTCATGTACATATACGTCAGCAGAATGGCACGGACAGGCACATGTACGTATCTGTACGTCCTCTGCTTGACGGCGGTGGGGGGTCCGATCGGGACCCCCCCCCCCCGGTACATGGCGCGGGTCGGTAATCTGTAGAAGCGATCCGTGATGAGGGGGCGGCTGTCCGTTTTCAGCTCCCCCTCTGCGATCGCTCTCAGCCTATCCCAGCGCTTCCCCCTCCTCTTCCTGTGTTTAGTGTAAACACAGGAAGCAGGAACAGTGTGATCTCTCCTCGTGGTGGTCATATCGACCACCGCTGAGGAGAGAAGACATCACACAAGTAAGTGGCACCAAGCAGCACACTGACACCAGCACATTAGGCACATTTAACCCCTCCAGTCACCGCCGATCGCCCCCCCCCCAGTCTCCTGTAACAGTGTCACTGAATGCAGGGATCATTTATTTTTTGATTTCTGCATTTAGTGTCAGTGTTACAGAAAAAAGTGTTAGGGCAGTTAGTTTTAGCCCCCTTTAGGTCCAGGGTAGCCCCCTACCCCCCCCTAATAAAGGTTTAACCCCTTGATCACCGCCCTAGTTAACCCTTTCACCCCCTATTGCCAGTGTCACTAAGCGATCGATTTTCTGATCGCTGTATTAGTGTCACTGTTGCCGCTAGGCAGTTAGTTTTTTTTTAGGTTCGCCGCCAGGTTCTATAGCGTTAGGTACCCCCATAAATAAAGTTTTTAACCCCTGATTGCCCCCTAGTTAACCCTTTCACCAGTGATCACCGTATAAGTGTTACGGTTGACGCTGGTTAGTTAGTTTGCTGTTTATAGCATCAGGGCACCCGCCGTATATAACCCAATAAAGGTTTAACCCCCTGATCGCCCGGCGAGTGATATAAATTAAATTTTAGCGTCAGTCAGGGTCTGCGTCGCCCCAGGCAGTGTTAGGTTAGTGCCAGTACCGCTTACACCCACTCGCAAAGCATACACCCCCCTTAGTGGTATAGTATCTGAACGGATCGATACCTGATCTGATCAGATCTATACTAGCGCACCCAGCAGTTTAGGGTACCCAAAAACGCATTGTTAGCAGAATCAGCCCAGATACCCGCTAGCACCTGCGTTTTCCCCCTCTGCCCAGCCCAACCCACCCAAGTGCAGTATCGATCGATCACTGTCACTTCAAAAACACAACACACAACTGCAGCGTTCGCAGAGACAGGTTGATCCCTGCGATCGCTAACAGTTTTTTTGGAAGCGTTTTCTACATTTTATTTTCTATAGTCAGGTGCTTTTTTTACCTGTGAATCATCACCAGTGTACCACTAAATTTAAAACCCAAAATGGCAAAGCGAATGTACACTGGTGAAGAGGCCGTCAGGATTCTGTGCATGTCAGATAGTGAAGAAGAGGAGGTCACGCATCTGACAGAATCTGGCTCAGAATACGATCCTGTTTACGACAGCGGCTCCATGTCAGATAGCTCGGACGACGGAGTAGTGGTCCCTGCTAAGGCCAGGCGTACCCGACCCCTTTCTGATGTTGTTGAGCAGCAAGAACCGCAGGTCCCTCGTATGGAGCAGAGAGCCAGTACTAGCGCCGCTATTCCTTCTGGTGGATTGGCAAGCACCAGCGGCCTAGTACACCCTGGTCGTTCATCCAGCACTGCAGTAAGACGTGGCGAGTCCCATAAGTGCAGTTCAAGCTGGCGAGGTGGCAAGCACAAATAGTGTCCCGCTGCCACCAAGAAGAAGACAAAGACAGGCCCGTCGTGCCCATAGTGCCCTTCCTGCAGAATTCGCCTATCCTGATTGGGTCCCCACCACTTCTGCAGAACCCGTACTTCCCCCATTCACTGGCCAACCCGGTATTCAGGTGGATACAGCGAACTTTACGTCACTTGATTTTTATTCGCTGTATTTCACGGAAGATCTCTATAGATCTATTGTGGACCAGACTAATTTATATGCTGGTACCTACATTGCCGCTAACCCCCAGTCTCTCCTTGCCAAAGAATGGAAACCTCTTGAGGTTTCCGAATTTAAGATCTTTCTGGGCCTTACCCTCAACATGGGCATACACACATTTCCGGAGTTGCGGATGTATTGGTCCACACATCCCATCGACCATATGCCCGTGTTCTCTGCTCACATGGCCAGGAAACGATACGAGGCGATCCTGCGGTTTCTGCATTTCAGTGACAATGCACTTTGTCGTCCACGTGGAGACCCTGAATTTGACCGGCTCTACAAAATTCGGCCCCTCGTAAACCATTTCAACGAACGTTTTGCAGCCTTGTTTAATCCCCAGCAGGTTGTTTGCGTTGATGAGTCCCTGGTTAAATTTGCTGGCCGCTTGTCTTTCAAACAGTACATTCCCAGCAAGCGTTCCAGATACGGGGTCAAGCTCTATAAGCTCTGTGACAGGGCCACAGGCTACACATGGAGCTTTAGGGTTTACGAAGGCAAAGATAGTCAGGTAGAGCCGGAAGGATGCCCAGATTACATGGGGAGCGCTGGCAAGATCATGTGGGACTTGGTGTCACCCTTATTCGGAAAGGGGTACCACTTGTATGTGGACAATTTTTACAGCAGCGTGCCACTTTTTAGTCACTTGTTTGATCGTCAGATTGGAGCATGTGGCACCGTGCGACCTAATCGCCGGGGCTTTCCCCAGAGGCTTGTAGATGCCCGTCTTAGCCTGGGGGCGAGAGCCTGCTGCAAGTGTAAAAATTTGCTCGCTGTGAAGTGGCGGGACAATAGGAATGTTTTCGTTCTTACCACCCTTCACGCAGACACGACAGTACAAATTCGTACGGCGACTGGTGTTGTGGAGAAATCCCTCTGTGTCCACGAATATAACCAAAACATGGGAGGGGTGGACCTCAATGACCAGCTGATGGCGCGGTATCATATTGCCCGCAAGACGAGACGCTGGTACAAAAAAGTGTCTCTACATTTATTTCAATTGGCTCTACTGAATGCTCATGTCTTATACAGAGCTTCAGGACAGAATGGATCCTTCCTTCAATTCCAGAGGGAGATCATCACAGAACTCCTGTATCCAGGCGGTACTGTACCTCACCATCCCCTACCAAATACAGTAAGCCGACTGCATGAGAGGCATTTGTCTTATGTCCTCGAGAGTACCCCTACCCAACGAGCCCCCCAAAGAAGATGTCGTGTCTGTACCAAGCGCGGATTTAGGCGTGACACCCGTTATTTTTGTCCCCGCTGTCTTGACAATCCTGGTCTTTGTATTGGGGAATGTTTTGAACGCTTCCACACACAAGTTAATTTTTAGTGTAGGGTGAAACATTTCACAGGATAGGCTCACTTACACAGGGTCTCCCAAGATGCCATCGCATTTTGAGAGACCCAAACCTGGAACCGAAAAGTTGAACAGTTACAAAAAAAAAGTGTTAAAAAAAAAAAAAAAAAAAAAAATAGTTGTCGTTTTATTGTTCTCTCCCTCTCTATTCTCTCTCTATTGTTCTTCTCTTTTTTACTGTATTCTATTCTGCAAAGTTTTATTGTTGTTATGTTTTTTCATGCTTGCTTTTCAGGTATGTAATTTACTTTACTGTTTTCAGGTACGCCATTCAGCTGTTGCGCGGACTTATTTATCTTGACAGCAACAGCGTTTGCTCCCACGATATATAAAGCCGCGACTCCAGTGCTGTAGGAGGTGATTTCACCACCACAGTTTAAAAAAAGAGCATATATGCCGAAGCATGGGGGCAGCAGGATTAGGATTTTGCGGTACATACGGTCGACATTCCTACGGAGGCTTTCCCGTGGAAAAGTCTGACCATGTGTACACGGCATAGAAAAGTCCGACCGTGTGTACGCGGCATAGAAAAGTCCGACCGTACGCGGCATAACTTTTTTGCGGGAGGATGCCCCCATGCTTCGGCATATATATATTTTAGGCACAGGTTGCGTTAAAAAATGTTTTATTTTTTACTATGTTTTTTTTATAGGTATTTGCTTTGCAGGTATGGTATGATCTTACTGTTATACTGGAATGTTACTTTGTTTTAATGTTAACCATCATTTGCTTAGCAGGTACGCCATTCAGTTGCAGTGCAGATTTATTTAGCGTGACAGCAACAGCGTTTGCTCCCACGATATATATAAAGCCGCGACTCCAATGCTGTAGGAGGTGATTTCACCACCACAGTTCAAAAAAGAGCATATATGCCGAAGCATGGGGGCATTAGGGGCGGAGGAGCGATTTTGCTCCTAATGCCGCGTACATACGGTTGACATTCCTACGGAGGCTTTTCCGTGGAAAAGTCTGACCATGTGTACACGGCATAGAAAAGTCCGACCGTGTGTACGCGGCATAGAAAAGTCCGACCGTACGCGGCATAACTTTTTTGCGGGAGGATGCCCCCATGCTTCGGCATATATAAATGGTGCATGTATGCCCATCATTAGAAGTGGGTGGATGAAGGGAGGTATTCTAATGGTGGGCATACCCACCGATCAATCTTTTTTTCGTTCAGCCAACAGGCTGCATGAAAAAAAAAGATTACAATACATGTCCAACAAGAACCATCAACGTACTGGTATGTTGCTGGACTTTGAATGGTTATACCAGAATGATGCCTGCGGGTTTAGGCATCATCTTGGTATCATTCTTTTCAGCCAGCGGTCGGCTTTCATGTAAAAGCAGTCCTAGCCTCTAGACTGCTTTTACATTCAGTGGGAGGGAATGTTCCCCCCCCCCGGATATAAACGGCGCCATTGAGAATATGGGAAAGCATTTTATCACACCGATCTTGGTGTGGTCAGATGCTTTGAGGGCAGAGGAAAGATCTAGGGTCTAATAGACCCCATTTAAAAAAAAAAAGAGTACCTGTCACTAACTATTGCTATCATAAGGGATATTTACATTCCCTGAGATAACAATAAAAATGGTAAAAAAAAAAAAAAAATGGAAGGAACAGTTAACAAATAAAATAAAAAAAGTGAAATAAATATATAAAAAAAAAAAAAAAAAAAAGCATCCCTGTCCCCCCCTGCTGCAAAGGCGAACACAAGCGTCGGTCTGGAGTCATATGTAAACAGCAATTGCACCATGCATGTGAGGTATCACCGCGAAGGGCAGATCGAGGGCAGTAATTTCTAAATCTAATGTGGTAACCTGTAAAGGCTTTTAAAAATGTATGTAGTTTGTCGCCACTGCGCGTTTGTGCGCAATTTTAAAGTATGTCGTGTTTGGTATCCATGTACTCGTCCTAAGATCATAATTTTTATTTCATCAATAATTTGGGCAATATAGTGTGTTTTAGTGCTTTAAAATAAAAAAAAGTGTATTTTTTCCCCAAAAAATGCGTTTGAAAAAACGCTGCGCAAATACTGTGTGGAAAAAAAAATTGCAACACCCACCATTTTAATCTGTAGGGCCTTTGCTTTAAAAAAATATATAATGTTTGGGGGTTCAACTTAACTTTCTTGCAAAAAAATAATATGTTTTAATGTAAACAAACAGTGTCAGAAAGGGCTTTTTCTTCAAGTGGTTAGAAGAGTGGGTGATGTGTGACATAAGCTTCTAATTGTTGTGCATAAAATGCCAGGACAATTCAAAACCCCCCCAAATGACCCCATTTTGGAAAGTAGACACCCCAAGCTATTTGCTGAGAGGCATCTTAAGTCCATGGAATATTTTAGATTTTGACCCAAGTTGCGGGAAATATAAATATATATATATATATATATTTCTTTTTGCGCAAAGTTGTCACTAAATGATATATTGCTCAAACATGCCATGGGCATATGTGGAATTACACCCCAAAATACATTCTGCTGCTTCTCCTGAGTACGGGGATACCACATGTGTGAGACTTTTTGGGAGCCTAGCCGCGTACGGGACCCCAAAAACCAATCACCGCCTTCAGGCTTTCTAAGGGTGTAAATTTTTGATTTCACTCCTCACTACCTATCACAGTTTCGAAGGCCATAAAATGCCAAAATAGCACAAAAAAACCCAAATGACCCCATTTTGGAAAGAAGACACCCCAAGGAAACTGCTGAGAGGCATGTTGAGTCCATTGATTTTTTTTTTTTTTGTCCAAAGTGATTGAATAATGACAAAAAAAAAAAAAAAAAATGTGTCACTAAATGATATATTGCTCACACATGCCATGGTTATATGTGGTGTTGCACCCTAAAATACATTCTGCTGCTTCTCCTGAGTATGGGGATACCACATGTTTGGAACTTTTTGGGAGCCTAGCCACGTACGGGACCCCGAAAACCAAGCACCGCCTTCAGCATTTCTAGGGGCGCAAATTTTTGATTTCACTCCTCACTACCTATCACAGTTTTGAAGGCCATAAAATGCCAAAATAGCACAAACCCCCCCAAATGACCCCATTTTGGAAAGTAGACACCCCAAGCTATTTGCTGAGAGACATGTTGAGTCCATGGAATATTTAATTTTTTTGCCCCAAGTGATTGAATCATGACCAAAAAAAATAAAAATAAAAAAATGTACAAAACATTGTCACTAAATGATATATTTCTCACACATGCCACGGTTATATGTGGAATTGCACCCCAAAATACATTCTGCTGCTTCTCCTGAGTACGGGGATACCACACGTGTGGGACTTTTTGGGAGCCTAGCCGCGTATGAGACCCCGAAAACCAAGCACCGCCTTCAAGATTTCTAAGGACATACATTTTTGATTTCACTCACACAAATCTTGAAGGCAGTGCTTGGTTTTCTGGGCCCCGTACGCGGCTAGGCTCCCAAAAAGTCCCACACATGTGGTATCCCCGTACTCGGGAGAAGCAGCAGAATGTATTTTGGGGTGCAATTCCACACATAACCGTGGCATGTGTGAGAAATATATCATTTAGTGACGTTTTGTAATTTCTTTTTTTTGGTCATTATTCAGTGACTTGGGGCAAAAAAATTTAATATTCCATGGACTCAACATCCCTCTCAGCAAATAGCTTGGGGTGTCTACTTTCCAAAATGGGGTCATTTGGGGGGGTTTTGTGCTGTTTTGGCATTTTATGGCCTTCGAAACTGTGATAGGTAGTGAGGAGTGAAATCAAAAATGTATGTCCTTAGAAATCTTGAAGGCGGTGCTTGGTTTTCGGGGTCCCGTACGCGGCTAGGCTCCCAAAAAGTCCCACACATGTGGTATCCCCGTACTCAGGAGAAGCATCAGAATGTATTTTGGGGTGTAATTCCACATATGCCCATGGCATATGTGAGAAATATATAATTTAGTGACAACGTTTTGTAAAACATTTTTTTTTTTTTGGTCATTATTCAATCACTTGGGGCCATAAAATTAAATATTCCATGGACTCAACATGCCTCTCAGCAAATAGCTTGGGGTGTCTTCTTTCCAAAATGGGGTCATTTGGGGGGGTTGTGTGACATCTTGGCATTTTATGGCCTTCAAAACTGTGATAGGTAGTGATAGGTAGTGAGGAGTGAAATCAAACATTTATGCCCTTAGAAATCTTGAAGGCGGTGCTTTGTTTTCGGGGCCCCGTATGCGGCTAGGCTCACAAAAAGTCCCACACATGTGGTATCCCCGTACTCAGGAGAAGCAGCAGAATGTATTTTGGGGTGCAATTCCACATATAACCATGGCATGTGTGAGCAATATATCATTTAGTGACAACTTTGTGCAAAAAAAAATCAGTTTGTCATATTCCCGCAACTTGTGTCAAAATATAAAATATTCCATGGACTCGACATGCCTCTCAGCAAATAGCTTGGGGTGTGTACTTTCCAAAATGGGGTCATTTGGGGGGGTTTTGTGCTATTTTGGCTTTTTATGGCCTTCGAAACCTTGATAGGTAGTGAGGAGTGAAATCAAAAATTTGTGCCCTTAGAAATGCTGAAGGCGGTGCTTGGTTTTGGGGCCCCGTATGCGGCTAGGCTCCCAAAAAGTCCCACACATGTGGTATTCCCGTACTCAGGAGAAGCAGCATAATGTATTTTGGGGTGCAATTCCACATATAACCATGGCATGTGTGAGCAATATATCATTTAGTGACAACTTTTTGTAAACATTTTTTTTTTTTTTCGTCATTATTCAATCACTTGGGACAAAAAAAAAAAAAATTCAATGGACTCAACATGCCTCTCAGCAGTTTCCTTGGGGTGTCTACTTTCCAAAATGGGGTCATTTAGGGGGGTTTAGTACTGCCCTGCCATTTTAGCACCTCAAGAAATGAGATAGGCAGTCATAAAATAAAAGCTGTGTAAATTCCAGAAAATTTACCCTAGTTTGTAGACGCTATAACTTTTGCGAAAACCAATAAATATACGCTTATTGCGATTTTTTTTTACTAAAGACATGTGGCTGAATACATTTTGGCCTAAATGTTTGACTAAAATTTAGTTTATTCGATATTTTTTACTTTTTGTTATAAGAAAAATCATTTTTTTTCAAAATTTACGGTCTTTTTGCGTTTATATCGCAAAAAATAAAAATCGCAGAGGCAATCAAATACCATCAAAAGAAAGCTCTATTTGTGGGAAGAAAAGGACGCAAGTTTCGTTTCGGTACAACATTGCATGACTGCGCAATTACCAGTTAAAGCAGCGCATTGCCAAATTGTAAAAACACCTTGGGTCTTTAGACAGCGTATTGGTCCGGGGCTTAAGTGGTTAAAGTGACGCTTCGCCCATTCAAGTGACAAAGGCTCTTGCTAGCCCACAAATTACCCACTTCACTTATGCAGTATTCCTATTTGTTGCTTCCCCCACAAATATATATATAGGAACATGGGACTAATTCTGTCCTTGGGCCTGACTGGTCAATACACAGGCCTGAACACTGCCACACAATGAAGGGAGTGACATGATCAACCTTATGTATGTTCCAGCACCATCTGACATGGAGCTTACATTGGGTAGTTTTAGCAGCTGTGACAGAGGGAGGAATGTCAGGGGAGAGCTGTGAAGGTGCTTATAAGAGGTTCTGGCACACCCAAAATGGAGAAATGGAATGTGTTTCTTTTGAAAGTTATTCAATAAAAAATACCCATTATAAATACTATTAGCACCTTAACTTGCCCGATGATTGCAACAGTTTTAGTTTAAATATTTTCAGCATTTCATTTTTATGTTTTATTTTGTATATTCACAATCTGAGGATGAATGGCTCTTATCAAATAGCCAACAATCTAACAGGAAAGTCTTGGAGATCATGGGTTCAGAATTCTTGACTATTTTATTTATCCAGGTTACAAAAGCTGCCTTCAATTCAATATTTCCATCTACTTCTGAAGAATGAAGGAGATTATGGTTTATCATTGTAAGTACCATGTAGTTCAGACTTGACAACTTTTTACATTTTTATCTAGTGCTCTGACATTAAAGCTGTCCTACCTTTCTAGTATATCAATCTGCAAAAGTACACAATTTATTGCCCACTTCTCTTGTTATTTGTCCTCACATAATCTAAGTACAGTTTGCACCTACCTGTTCTTTCTAAGGTCTAAATGTGTCTCAGATTTAAACACTTAAAATACAAACTGATCCAACAGTAATAAATGAAACGGTTCAAAATACATATAATAAAAAACCTGACTCAAAGTAGTGCCCAGAATTCTCTATGTGAACCCAGAAGCATAGATACTGTATATATGACAAGACCCTACTATAAAATATATATACACTACTCCCAAGCTCATACATATTGGTAAAACTATTAGTAAGCCTTAGGCAGCCTTGTAACAATCAATTGTATACAAATAACTAACATTTTAAATGGCTGTATAAGTTATTGCCCAGGACTGGAAAGAAGCCAGACATAATCACCGGGGTTGCCAGGCTTTGCCAGCCAATACATTTGTTGAAGCTGGCACCTGCTTTGTCCAAGAAGCAACCCAGAAGGCTCTAAAATGACAGAAACATTGCTAAACTGAGTATTGATTGGCACTATGAATAACACCAACATACCCTTTTAGGGCAGGGTTAAAAATATGTAACAGAAAATTAATCTATTATAGACTTGCTATTCTTATGCTTGTTCACTTTCACTGGCTACCACACTTTTTCTAGGGGCTGGAAATAGTGATGGTTTGTGTGTTGCAACAAAATGCGCAATAAAAATGTAATCAATACCTTTCATGTGGCTAGAATATATATTTTTTGTGCAAGCCTTCTTCATGCATGGTTTCCACTGTTGCAGCAAATGATAGTCTTACAGCTCTGCACAAACACCTGAGAAAAGTCCACTGTTCTTCATTGAAGTGTGTGTGTGGGGGGTCATAATGCAACAACCTTACCGGTTAGGAACACTACAGAAGAAGAGCTTTTGCAGTTCACTGCTCTAAATTCCATTCCTTCCAGGAGAGGATCATCCAAAGTCTGGTTCGCACAGCACTTTCAGCAATGTGCTTATCAAAGCATTCTTTTAAGCCACTGGCCTGACGGTTTCTTTAAAAGGAACTTGAACTAGCCATAAACATTTCTAAGGCAAAAGCAGTATCACATTGTAGAAAGAGCCTATATAAGCATTCAAAATAATCCCTGCATCATTGTTGAGTCCCTTGTATCATAGTTCCAAACTGCACATGTGGCCTTTGGGAATGTTTGTGGCCAGGTCAGGTTCAGCTTAAATGACTTCACATGCTTATAATCTCATTCAGTTTTAACATAGGGTCACACCAACCATGAAGAAAACTGACCTCATAATGTCTAACGTTAGAGAAACTCTCAAAACATGTGCATCATTTGTAGATTTACTCTTTTTAGTTTCTTCAGAAATTATGCTTTACAATACCTTGCAGCAACTTCACTCTTCTGGAGTAATTGTTTCATTTCTCTCACATGAATGATTTAAGGATTTTTTTATTAAAACCTGTTATGGTCCTGAAGCCCACTGGGGGGGGTGTTTGCCCCCTCTTAGATCTGAAGGTTCTCAACACCTTCTTGTGGTCCAGAAGTTCCTGATTGAATTGGCCCAGTCTGTAAATGCACTCCTGCTACAAGGGGAATTCTACCATCAATAGACATCAGAGATATGTATTAACATTTGATTTACATTCCCATTTGATCTCTGCATCAGTGGGTCCTGTCCAGGGCTTTTTTTCAGGGGGAACTTGGGGGAACTCAGTTCCACCACCTCTGGCTCAGACCCTTTGGTGCCTGCTCACCACAATTACTTGTAAACACAGAAGTCTGGTTTCTGTGTTTACAAGTGACAGCTCTGCACTCTGTGTGTAACCCCCTGAACTCTGCACTCTGTATGTAATGCAATCCTGGTATTTAATGGCCCTTTAAGACCCTTCTACTGTTTGTGAAATATGAACAGGGTCTTGGTTGAGTTTCTTTTCTGAGAAAAAAAGCTCTGGTCCTGTCCTCCTCTTGCCTTGTCTTGTCCTGTCCTCCTCCTCTGTGATTGATGTCCTTTCCTCAGTCTGGGCTGGAGCAGCAAGATAAGGTGATGGTAACTGTAAGTGCAAATACGTGAGTGTACACAATGTTAACTGAGTAAGCAATTAGTCCATAACAATATATCAGGCAGTTCAGAGGTTAATCATATGTCATGGTTGATCAATGGCGGCTGCTGTCCTCTGTGGTAAGCAAGAAGAAGGTAGAGAAGGAAGCGCCACCTGAGTGAAGAATTAAAAACAGCTTTAATGGCACAGTATAAAGTCACACTTACAGGAAACCGGAAATAACAGGCTCATCTGTATGTTAGTGGTCTATGGTGGAGTCCTCAAATCCGGATCAGTTTTCTATGCAGAGGTGTAAGGCTGCTGTACCTCGGCCTAGAGCATGTCCTGTGGCCATCAGGAGGAGGCTGGGGCCGGCGTGGAATGCGCGTGAAGTCACGGGTCACGCGATTACTTCCAGGGGAGGACTTCCACAGGAGAGAGAGGGGGCTGGAGCTGGGCTGGAGCAGAACTTGGCTTTGAGCAGCTGATGAGTCAAGTTTTGGCCTATTTTCTTTCAGAGACATAGAGACCTTTGGCTGCTCATTTACTGGTAAAAGCTTTTGTTCAGGGGGGTGGCTAATTTCACACCTTCTGTTCATTCCTGAATTTTGTCTTGGTCCTGTTGGTCCTGTTAGCTCTACAGACACACTTTTGAGTGAATTAGGGACAGTGTGTAAAGTTATAAGAATAGCGCTAACCCACACACACACAAAGTTACAATCTGAAATGGTACAAATTATAACGTGTGTGTGTATGTATATATATATATATATATATATATATATACACAGTGCCTTGCGAAAGTATTCGGCCCCCTTGAACTTTGCGACCTTTTGCCACATTTCAGGCTTCAAACATAAAGATATAAAACTGTAATTTTTTTTGAAGAATCAACAAGTGGGACACAATCATGAAGTGGAACGAAATTTATTGGATATTTAAAACTTTTTTAACAAATAAAAAACTGAAAAATTGGGCGTGCAAAATTATTCAGCCCTCTTAAGTTAATACTTTGTAGTGCCACCTTTTGCTGCGATTACAGCTGTAAGTCGCTTGGGGTATGTCTCAATCAGTTTTGCACATCGAAAGACTGAAATTTTTGCCCATTCCTCCTTGCAAAACCGTTCGAGCTCAGTGAGGTTGGATGGAGAGCGTTAGTGAACAGCAGTTTTCAGTTCTTTCCACAGATTCTCGATTGGATTCAGGTCTGGACTTTGACTTGGCTATTCTAACACCTGGATATGTTTATTTGTGAACCATTCCATTGTATATTTTGCTTTATGTTTTGGATCATTGTCTTGTTGGAAGACAAATCTCCGTCCCAGTCTCAGGTCTTTTGCAGACTCCATCAGGTTTTCTTCCAGAATGGTCCTGTATTTGGCTCCATCCATCTTCCCATCAATTTTAACCATCTTCCCTGTCCCTGCTGAAGAAAAGCAGGCCCAAACCATGATGCTGCCACCACCATGTTTGACAGTGGGGATGGTGTGTTCAGAGTGATGAGCTGTGTTGCTTTTATGCCAAACATAAAGTTTTGCATTGTTGCCAAAAAGTTTGATTTTGGTTTCATCTGACCAGAGCACCTTCTTCCACATGTTTGGTGTGTCTCCCAGGTGGCTTGTGGCAAACTTTAAATGACACTTTTTATGGATATCTTTAAGAAATGGCTTTCTTCTTGCCACTCTTCCATAAAGGCCAGATTTGTGCAGTATACGACTGATTTTTGTCCTATGGACAGAGTCTCCCACCTCAGCTGTAGATCTCTGCAGTTCATCCAGAGTGATCATGGGCCTCTTGGCTGCATCTCTGATCAGTCTTCTCCTTGTATGAGCTGAAAGTTTAGAGGAACGGCCAGGTATTTGTAGATTTGCAGTGGTCTGATACTCCTATTTCAATATTATCGCTTGCACAGTGCTCCTTGGGATGTTTAAAGCTTGGGAAATCTTTTTGTATCCAAATCCGGCTTTAAACTTCTCCACAACAGTATCTCGGACCTGCCTGGTGTGTTCCTTGTTCTTCATGATGCTCTCTGTGCTTTAAATGGACCTCTGAGACTATCATAGTGCAGGTGCATTTATTCAGAGACTTGATTACTCACAGGTGGATTCTATTTATCATCCTTAGTCATTTAGGTCAACATTGGATCATTCAGAGATCCTCAATGAACTTCTGGAGAGAGTTTGCTGCACTGAAAGTAAAGGAGCTGAATAATTTTGCACGCCCAATTTTTCAGTTTTTTATTTGTTAAAAAAGTTTGAAATATCCAATAAATTTTGTTCCACTTCATGATTGTGTCCCACTTGTTGTTGATTCTTCAAAACAAATTACAGTTTTATATCTTTATGTTTGAAGCCTAAAATGTGGCAAAAGGTCGCAAAGTTCAAGGGGGCGGAATACTTTCGCAAGGCACTGTATATATATGTGTGTATTTAAACCAATTGTTCAACATTTGCATGTATATGTGTTAAACCGATTCAATATGCAATATCTATAAAGTGCTAGTGTGTTATATAAACTATATGCAACATACTACAAAGTTGCTGAGATGAGGTGCAGAAAAGATCAAAATATTTGTAATTATGAATGTTAATATTAAAATAATAAACAAAAAATGCCAAATGAGTGAACAGTCTTTCCTTACGTGATTATCACAAAAAAGTCAAAAAGCAAACTTCACGAATATGTGAATCCTTCACCGCTCCCTCTCAATTTGACTCACCAGATGAATAATTGGATATATCAACTGGAGGAACACACTCTCCATCAATGGTCATCAATCACAGTTTTAC
Organism: Rana temporaria; assembly: GCF_905171775.1. NCBI lineage: Eukaryota > Metazoa > Chordata > Amphibia > Anura > Ranidae > Rana > Rana temporaria. The sequence continues at coordinate 278,167,562 of NC_053493.1, forward strand.
TCTCAAGGATTACAGCATATCATGGGAAAGAAAAAATAAGGAAGGAGGCTTACATAGCGTAAAAAAATATTTCACAGGCTTGTTAAAAAACGATTTGCATTCCACTCACATTTGAGTACCTGCCGACACCTGCCGACACTTTGGGAGTAACACGCTCAGCTATGTATAGCCCGTTCACCTCAAGACCTGTTATGGATATTAAACATCAGCAAGATGGGTCTTGAAAAGTATGGCCTTATCCACTAAAAAAAAAACTTCCTTGTTTTTATAAAATGATAAAGGTGATTTTAAGGCCGTAAATTACGCAGTGTTTTTCGTGAACAAAAAACTGAACTTTTTCAGTCACACATTTGTGGTTGATAGGCAAATGGTGGATATGGAAATCCTCTCCGCTGTGTCATTGTATTCTGACAGCAGTACTCCTCTGCCGTCAAAATACACTGATCATCGCTGCATCCGATCAAGCAAAAATACTGTATACTGACAAACCCGTTCATGAAAAGTAATTTGAAGACTGAGCAAAATTTGGCCGATTCATGCTAATCATAACATCAGCCTAAAATCTTTGTACAGCTCCAAAGATCCCAAAGAGAATCTTGCCTGCAAGTTATCTCAAGGGCAGTTCTGCATCTCTTTTCACTATTTCTAGATTAATCCCCATTTGGGCTCACTCAACTCATTCAGCCGGTACCCCTTGGGCTTTTCAACATCAGGCTTCTGATTCTCAGATTTGCAAACAAAAAGAAAGGTTTGGGACTTTGAACGAGACATAAAGTCAGGAACAGCAAGCAGTCAAGGTAGAAAAAATATGTTTTTCTAACTTGACTGCTTGCTGGTCTTGACTTTATGCCTCGTTCAAAGTCCCAAACCTTTATTTTCTTTTACAGAACCAAGGATAAAGTTGCATGTTACTATGCATCTCATTCAAAGCCCCAATCCTGCCTCTTTCTCAGATTTTCAAGCCTGCCTCCTGGTTTTCTGTTCACATGCCCCAATCCTGCCTCTTTCTCAGATTTTCAAGCCTGCCTCCTGGTTTTCTGTTCACATGCTTGTTAGGTTTTCCAGGAGGTCATTCAGAGCTCTGGTAATGCCACCTTTGGCCATAAGATGCTCTTTAACCGGTTCCCGACCAGCTCATGCACACTTACTGCGGCACAGTGGCACCACTGCACGAAATCCTGTACATATACGAGGTTCCCTTTAAGAGTCGCCATATGCCGTGCACGCTCCCGCTGCACGGCGGGGGACCCAATGCGCATGCCTGGCGGTCGCGATCGTGTGCACGAGAGCCAGGCACGGGGGATTTGTGTGTGTAAACTGCTGTCAGGGGAGAGGAGACTAAGTAGGAACAACGATATGTCTCCTCCCCTAGTCAGTCCTATCCCCATACAGCTAGAACACACTGAGGGAACACACATTTAACCCCTTCCCTGCCAGTGACATTTACAGAGTAATCAGTGCATATTTATATCACTGATCGCTATATAAATGCCCATGGCCCAAAAAATGTGACATAGGTGTTTGATCTGTTCAACGCAATGTCGCAGTACTGTTAAAAATCGCAGGTCACTGCCATTACTAGTAAAAAAATAATAATAATAAAGATGCTTAAATCTTTCCCATAGTTTGCAGACTCTATAACTTTTGCGCAAACCAATCAATATACACTTTTTTCCCCCAAAAAATATGTAGAAGAATGTATATTGCCCTAAACTGATGAAGAAACTTGTTTTTTTACAAACATTTCTGAGGATATTTATTATAGCAAAAAGTAAACAATTATTTTCCAAAACATTCTTTTCCAAAAATGTATGCTTTTTTTGTTTAAAGCGCAAAAAAAACTGTAGAGGTGATCAATTACCACCAAAAGAAAGCTATATTTGTGGGAACAAAAGGACGCAAATTTTGTTTGGGTACAGCATTGCATGACCGCGCAATTATCAGTTAAAGCGACGCAATGGCAAATTGCAAAAAGTGCTCTGCTCAGGAAGGGGACTGAAGTGGTTAAAGTGGAGCTGACACTAAGTGAAGCTTAGTGCTATTATTACAGTGATCAGTGCTAATAATATGTACTGTCACTGTACTAATGACACTGGGCACAAAGGGGTTTACATCTAGAGCGATCAAAGGGTTAAATGTATGCCTAACAAATGTTTGTGTGTGTGCTGATTTTACTGGGGATCTAGCTGAAAATGAAACCAGATCCCCTGTCACTGAACACATCACTGTGCTGTTTACACTCACAGAGCTGTGTTTGGGGACGATTGGAGCCAATCATCGAGTGCGGTCAATCATTGGCCAGCACCCGGTAATCGTCATGTGCTGTGATGAACCACAGCACAGACGGGCCAGCTGGCGCACGCTATCTACTTATAAAGCAGAATCACGTATATTTGCCTGATTTTGCGCAGCCGGCCCACACTGTAGTATTGAAGCTAAGTTGTTGAAGCTAAGGGAAGTGGTTAACGGAAGCTTGTAGCCTGTATTTTACCAACAGGAAATAAGGATTTTTGACATACCTGTAAAATCTTTTTTTTTTTGGTGTAGAGTACAAGACACAGGCCACGCTCCTCTCTGTCCTGGAATTTTCCCTTTATTGCTTACTAAAAGCTGTGGATTGCTGGGAGTGGGAGTTGTTATATGTGTCATGGCCTGGACTTGAATCTGGGACCTCTGCTTTTTCTGGTAATGGCTTTTTTTTTATCGCTGAGCTACCCGAGATGCCGAAAATCACCCTGTCTGATCAATTGGACAATCCTGCCTTGTGTCTTGACTTCTGCTGAAACTGCATTCTCCAGCCTGTGCAGTCTCTTGTCCCTTTGTTTCCTTACAGCTTCCACGGCCGTGAGCTTCTTCTAATATCCGCAGCAAACCCAGTCATGTCAGCGTATGTCAGAGGGTGGTTCGGGTGGTTGTACCCCCTACCTGAGTCCTCTGCCACAGAGAGTGAGTCCTCGCTGGATTCCTCGTCTTCCCGCTGCGGACGCGCCATCTTGTTCCCCACCATGCTGCCGCCGGAGACCAGGCTGTTTTTAAAGAGGTCTGTGATATTCCGGGCTGACACCGCCACTGTGCTGCGTTTTGGAGCGGGTCTGCCGGGTGTGGAACAGCTTTTTGCCCATTTCTGGCTCGGTTTAAGCAGGGTTTCAGGCTGAGAGCCGGGTTTCCTCACGGAGCCTCTCTAGTGTGCGTCCGTCGCCATCAAGCGCCAAGCCACGCCCCCCGACGTCCATACTTAACATTGCGTACGCCTCACTATAGCAGGGGTAACTTTACGCTGGTCCGACGCCTTACACAAACGACGCATATAGATACGCCGGGCGCACGTACGTTCGTGAATCGGCGTATCTACCTAATTTGCATATTCTATGCGTAAATCTACGGAAGCGCCACCTAGCGGCCAGCGTTAATATGCAACTAAGATACGACGGCGTAAGAGACTTACTGTACGTCGGTCGTATCTAAGCAAAAATCCGGCGTATCTTGCTTTCTGGATACAGAAAAAAGATACGCCGGCGCATTCTAGAAGTTACGCGGCGTATCAATAGATACGCCGACGTAACTTCTTTGTGGATCTGGCCCATAATGTTTGTGCTTTCAGTTCGGCTCACAGGACGTGAAGGACAATGCATTTCTGGTAAAATCAACAGGTATTTTCTAGTGTTGAGCAGAATATGCCATATTCGATTTCGCGATATATCTCGAATATATATTCGAATATTCGAGATATATTCGCTAAATTCGAATATTCGTGATATTTTATCGAAATTAAATGATTGCGATTTTTCGCTATTGCGAATGCGAAAATAATTGCGATTTTTTGATAACTGCGGTAGGAGCACTCTGATTGGCTCAGAATATTCGTGATATTTTATCGAAATATCGCAACATGCGAATGCGATATTTATTGCGCAATTTCGAGAAATGCTGGAGGAGCGCTCTGATTGGCTCAGAATATTCGTGATATTTTATCGAAATATCGCAACATGCGAATGCGATATTTATTGCGCAATTTCGACAAATGCTGTAGGAGCACTCTGATTGGCTCAGAATATTCGTGATATTTTACAATACAAAATAATTGCGAATATTCGGCAAATGCGGAAGGAGCACTCTGATTGGCTCAGAATATTCTTGATATTTTACAATACAAAATAATTGCGAATATTCGGCAAATGCAGAAGGAGCACTCTGATTGGCTCAGAATATTCTTGATATTTTACAATACAAAATAATTGCGAATATTCGGCAAATGCGGAAGGAGCACTCTGATTGGCTCAGAATATTCGTGATATTTTACAATACAAAATAAAAAGTGTTTTGCATTTGTGGTGATTCTTTACTCTATCCATCTGTCACAGCCATTTGTCAATCAAACACCTTGAAGATTGAACACGTTCATGCTGCATGCTTTGGACTTTTTTTCACTTCACATATCAAAGACATTTTTATGAAAGATTATTTTTCTATTATTGGGACTATATTTCTTTATATATTTGTTTCACTGTGTATTTCACAAGTTATTTGCGCTTGCTTATTTTATAATTTGCCCACATGTCTTGTCACTAGACATATTTTTTATTCTTGTAGAGCGACTCCATTTTCTGTCTTGTATTAATTTATGTTGTATAACATTTTTGAGTTGCTGCTGTATTCTCCCCTTTTTTAAGGTATGCGCAATTTTTTCCTTCTTACAAAAAATAATAATATCAAACATACAAATATTCATAACAGAAACATACACAAAGCCCCCCCCTTTTGCATCAGAGACAATCAGAGTTCTCCTACCACAGTTATCGAAAATTCGCAATCATTTTCGCATTCGCAATAGCGAAAAATCGCAATTTTTTTTTTTTCAATTTGGCAACATAAAAGGATCGCCTCAGCTTAGCTACTCGGCCCAGGGTCTCTAATCATACCAGCAATGCTTTTAGACGTTGATAGGATGTGATCTGTTTTAAAAATCAAATTGAAAAAATGCGAATATTCGGAATTGCGAATATTCACCGCGAAATTCGAAATATAGCGCGATTTCTCGAATATGCTATATTCGAGTCGAATATTCGCAATGCGAATATTCGTGAGCAACACTAGTATTTTCTATACTTCCTGAAAATGTTTGTAGCATTGGTTGAGATCCTTAATGCCTTACATTGTACTGTATATTAAATATCACAATTTAAAAATTTGAATTACTGTATTATTTGTCAATATATATAAAAAATGAATTAAAAACAAAGGATTTTTTTATGATATCTGAACATCTGCTTATATACAATATAAAAAACAGAACCTCAATTGCAAGAACTTAAGAAAAGTGAGATTTGGTCCTAGGAATTATTTGGATGTTGCAGAAAAAGTAAAGCTTGGTAGATTTGGACATTGAGCACCTCACATGCTATAGGCCTGAATGATGAATATAATCATACTTGCTTTATGGGTCAGTGATCTAACTTCCAATTTGTTTTTCCAGACTCCGAATATGATTGAATATCCCTTCTTGTCTGGAAGACAGCTAGAATTACTGTGTTAGAATGACAGGCGTAACTGATTTGTTTTTATGTTACATGTCCCTCTATACTGGCTTCTCACAGTGTTGTTTCCGGTCTTTGAATACCTGTGGTATTTTTGGGACAAAATAATTAGTTTGGTTTTGGTGATGTTCTACACAAACAGTATATGCTAACTTTGAAAGATATTTATTTATTGGGATTTATTGCAGATCTTAACGACTTCCAATTTATATTAAAAATTATTTATTTGATTTATATTTTACAAATTTAGTTACAAAATAAAATGAAAACGTTTTGTTTTTTGTCTTGTTTCTTACAGATTTGTCCTTGGCAGTACCTAATTATGAACCATCCTCTTTTTACAAAGTAGCCTGTGTATATGTATTGAATTGTATATAAATATTGGCAGTTGGGATGCATTTTCTGATCTAACAGTCTGCTTTTGCCTACAGTTGACAAATGTGTACCAGGGATCACTGCTAACATAATTAATCTTCATTGTAACCATGGCTGCAGTACACAATGTGGCTGATTTTCCAAGGAGGTAAAGCATGTTCACTTTGTAAATTTAAGTTTCATTTTCTATTACTTTAGCAAACATGAACATGCTATATTTGCTTTTTGTCCCCCCCCCCCTCTATTTATTCTACTCACAGCAGTGCACTGGCATGCATGGTATGTGTTTTTGTGCACTACGCTGCAAAAAATGCAGCATGTCTAAATTTTTCCTCAGTGCAAATGGTATTTTATGTGTCCTTGAGTTGAGCTTGTGTTGATCAACTCAAATTAAAGGCCCGTACACACGATATAAAAATCGGACGTAAAATTTCATCCGGTGAACGATTTGCCGATTTTCGGATCGTTAGTATGGTGTTTTTGACAGTCGATTCAGATTTTTCGCCCAACAAAAGCTGGTTGTGCAGACTATAAAATTTTTGTCGTAAGTGGACTTTCGTTTAGCTAGTACGGTTTTCGAAGTAAAAATCGTAAGAGCAAGACCATGCATGCTCAGAAATGAAAGAATACATAGAAAACTATTCAACACATTACGTCACTTCTGAAGTTGGATTCTGTCGTATGAGAATTTTCATATGGAGAGTAACCTCTTCACTTTCGACATGAGACTAGCATGAAAAAAAAACAGATGAACGGTCGTCAGAAAATCAGATTGTGTGTACTAGGCTTTACACTCAGGTGCAAACATGCCCTTAATCCTTATAAACTAATAATGCCCATAGACATACAGTAATACCTTGGATTGCGAGAATAATTTGTTCTGGAAGCATGTTTGTAATCCAAAGCAATTGTAGATCAAAGCAAATTTTCCCATAAGAAATAATGGAAACTCAAATGATTTGTTCCACAACCATTTTTTTTTATAAGTCCTTCAGTTTATAGTCCATATACAAAGATTATAGCAATGTGATAAGTTGTGTAACCATAAATGGAAGCCTCCACACAGGGATTAGAAGCAAAATCCAGCAGGAGCTACAGAGTATAAAAGAGAAGAAAGGCGCCTCTAAAAGTGTAGCAATATGTTTACATTTAATGAAAGTACAACATTTAGCAACTCACATGGTTGATGATTAAAAGAGGTACATCTAAGTATGCAGGCATCCGGGGTAAAGTGATCCACTTAGACCGTCATCCTCACCACCGGCTCTCACCGCTATCAGTCTGCAATCGTGACTGGGAAGACTACCCTGTAATATAGCGATCTGAAAGCGAGGCTTGAACCACTTGTGGAAGGAACAACATCAATGGTGGTGAGGAGAATGGTGTGGACAGCTTTACCCTGGATGCCTGCATACTTACTGTAGATGTGCCTGTTTTAATCATCAACCATGTGAATTTCTAAATGTTGTACCTTCATTAAATGTAACCATATTGCTACACTTAGAAGGGTCTCTGTTCTATTTTATACTCAGTTGTGACATGACTTTGCTACTTTGCTTGTATATCAAGTCAAAATTTATTAAAAATAGCTTGTCTTTCAAAACGCTCTCGAACCAAGTTACTCTCAAACCAAGGTTTTGCTGTATATTTGATTATCTTCCATAGCCCCATGGCATGATTTAGCATGTAAATACCCTCTTCATGGTATTGACATGTTAAATGGTATGGTATGGTAAAGGTCAACACTTGGTATTGGCCTTGATCCTAAAGCTGGCTTTACACTAGTAGAATTTCATTCAACATTTTTCATTTTAAGAGCATATGACGTCCTCCCAGGATTGTGGCCCATGGGCTGCACTCCTGCACGATCTGTCAACTGCCAAATCCACCGGACATGGCCGATGACAGATCACTGTACCAGGCGTTTTCTAGTACCCTGTGATGGCATTGACCAATCACAGCAGATCACATGACAGTTGTACACAATGAAAGGCTTTGATTTATGCCTTTCATTGTATACTTTTGTGATGAGCTCTGTGATTGGTCACAATCATCACATGGTACAGACAAGGCCAATCACAGCCCATATGTAATAGTTTTCATTCAGAAAAATGGTTGCTTATACTTGTAAAATTCAGTTATAAGCAATCATAGTGTGTAACAAAAAAAAAAAATCCTGATCACCTCCCCAGAGTAGTACAATATTAGTGTGGTAGCACTGTATTGCTCTTGTCATTGTATGTAAAAAATAATAATAATAAAAACAAATAATAATTGTGGTCTCTATAACTTTCCTACAGACTAAATAGTATACACTGATTTGGGTTATTTTTTACAAACGAAATGTAGCAGTATACATTTTGGCCTAAGTTTATGATGAAAAGAATGAAATTAGCAAAAAATAAAAAACCCAGTGGTGATTATATACCACCAAAATAAAACTCTATGTGTGTGAAAAAAATGATAAAAATGTCATATGGGTACTGTGCTGCATAACCCCACAATTTTTATTTAAGGTGTGACAGCTGAAAATTTGCCTGGGCAGGAAGTATTTTCAAATGATATTTGTCCAGTTGTCAAACGCACAAAAGATTTTCATACAAATTTTGGCTCAAATATTTGTAAAACCTTTGTTTGAAAATAAGGATAAAGTAATAGTGAGGTGACCAAGGGTGCACAGCTTATGGCATTAGGGTAAGTTCAAATACGTATGCATGTATGTATACTGACAGTGTCAGCAGTGCAATGGACAGTGTCAGTACTTTTATTATTATTTTTTTTATCTTATACAATTGAATTTTTTCTATTATTTTTTTTTTTTTTACAATTTAGGAGCCCCATTAGGGGGTTATGGTAAATAGCAGGGGACTAAATGTGGAATCTGTGCCTCATAGGGTGATTAGGGTGTGCCCAGGCACACCCTGTGCACATGCCTATAGATGCACAGCAATAAGTCAGTTAGTTAGATGAAGCTGCTGTTTACATATTAAAGCCACTGGTTTCAGGGTTTCTGTAGTACTGTAGAAGAACTAATGCAGGCAGACACCCGTACTTGCTTTATATAATCTGTGTTGTTTATGTAACTGCACTGGATATGATGTTTTGTTGTCAAAGGGGTTGTAAAGGTTCGTTTTTTATTTTCTAAATAGGTTCCTTTAAGCTAGTGCATTGTTGGTTCACTTACCTTTTACTTCGATTTCCCTTCTAAATGTTTTTTTTTCTTTTGTTTTCTTTGTCTGAATTTCTCACTTTCTGTTCCTCCTCAGTAAACTGTTCTAGCTGACTAACTCCCAGGCAGAACAGCTCGGATGATGGGGGAAAGCTTACTGAGGAGGAACAGGAAGTGAGAAGTTTAGGCAAAGAAAAAAATCAGTTTGAAGGGAAATCGAAGGAAAAGGTAAGGGAACCATCAATGCACTAGCTTAAAGGAACCTATTTAGAAAATAAAAACGAACATTTACAACCCCTTTAACAAAAAAGCATGCAACGGGAGAATGACTTTGGAACATACTAAAAGCATTTTAGAATGACATGAGATTTAGTGATAAAGCACTACTAAAAATATCTTGGGTTTATTAGCAGACAAGGTTTATGTTCTGTAATCATGAAAGGTGAATCAATGTTCTTCATTCTCAGTACTTTAAATTAATCTGTCCATATTTTAAATTAAATAGCAGTTTCAGGGGTAGGAATTCATTTGTGACTCAAAAAAATGATGTCTACCAAGAACTGACCTCATACTCTTAAATGTGTCTCATACACCCTCTACATAGCTTTTATTTATTGCTGACAATGATGAGTTGCATAAGTGGTGAAGAAGAGATAGTAATATGTTTAACTATTCATTTTATGTTCATTTTCAGAACTGTAAGATGTTAATTTGGACTTGTAAATCTATATTAGAACTGTTTAGTGCTGGCAAAAACAGCAGCCTTTCAGTAACTAAATTGTTGGACGGTACCCAGTGGACTAAGACTGTTAATTATGACCAGCTTCTAAGGACTCATATGCTAAGAAGCTGTTCTAATGCACATGATCTGATAGTATATTTAATGTGTATTGATTTTTAAATAAACTAAATGTTAAAACCATACATTAAATGCTTTTACGTTTTTTGTTTGAAGCCACAAAGAACAATTTATGGACCAAAATTTCCTTGATTGGAATGGAAAATTGTATTGGGCTGACTTTCAAGAGACACATGTCGGATATCTCATGAAAAATGTATTACATTATCTATCAAATGTAGAAGTAGTTTCACATTATGGAGAGATTTTTTATTTATTTTTTGTAATGAATATTCTACTACATGCTCTATTCTTCTACTGTTCTTAAAAATAATTCCAATTACATCAAGTATAGTAATATTATGGATTTTCAAAAAATGTGGAATTGTTTTAAAAAGAATAAGGCTGCATTCACACCTAGGCGTTTTGTCGCCTGAAGCGCGACGCTCAAAGACGCTAGAGGGGAAAAAATAACATTATTCTCTATGGAGATGGTTCACATCTCCACGCCGAACGCCTGTAGCTCAAACAAGTTCCGGACCCTTTTTTGTCGCACATATCGGGCGGTTTGGGCGTATTTGAGCGTTTCCATTTCCCATAGAAAGTAATGGAAACGCTCGATTCAAGCGACTTGCGCGACAACAAGCGTTTGCTACGGGCGTTTTGACGCTTTAATCAATAGAACTTTTCACCCAGGCAGAAGATTAAAAAAATCTACCAACATAGCAACAAGTGATGAAAAGATAATAATTTTTCCTATTGGCTAAAATTAAAAACGTCGAAGTACAAAAATGTCGGACAACGCTGTATGCAAATGCGCAAATAAGCATGAATACGCGCGTCAAAACCCCGGAAAAATACGCAGAAAAAAACGACCGAACGACCGACGCTCAGGTGTGAATGCAGCCTTAGAGAAACCATGTCACGTACCTGGTGAAAGAGCCTGACACAACGAGGAAGGGCCTCTCTTACACCTCTGACTTGGGCCCCCTGATAGAGCAGGCAAGTAGCGCAGGAATACAGAGTGGCACGAGTGCCTATTGATCTTGCTAGCAGCAGGGCTGGACAGACTCTTAGGATCAAGCAGAGGAAGACCATCCGTAGAAGGCAGCGGAGCAGGAGTGCCAGATGAACACCAGTAAGCAGAAGACAGGAGCAGGCTGGCACTGGAGATAGTGGACAGGCACAAGCTGGTAGCAGACAGGCGGTTAGCAGGGGTTCAGTGGAATATAGGCAGAGGCTTGCAGCAGGCAGTTCTGCAGTGATGGGAACAGAAGCAGAGTAGACAAACCAGGTCATACACAGGCAGATGGATCAGGTACAGATGCGTAGGCAGGAGCAATGTCAGGATGCAGGCCAAGTCGGTAACAGATCGGTGGAGCAGGAAGGGGAACAGGCAGTAGCTTGGCCAGAGGCAAGCCAGGGTCTGCTGCAGGTAGAGTTCAGGAGTATCCAGGACAAGCCGGGTCAGTAACAGTAGTCAGATACAGAGTAACAGGTTGTAGGTATGCACAGGAACACTGTAGACAAAACATCACTGAAGGATACCACCGGCTTAATTTAAATAGCTCACTTGGTACCAGGCATGTACTGGCCATTGGGACTACAGGGAGTTTCCCGGTGGGCCAATGGCTCAGTGGGCCGGTTTCGGTGACAGCCTGTCAAAGTATTGGCTGCGCAGCCCATTAATTTGAGCACCGATGTACTGCCTATCAGAGAAATAAAGTAGAACGGCTAATGGCCAGTGAATGGGGGGGGCTTGGGTAGATATCAAGGTTGGCTGACCGGGGGGGGGGGCAGGTTTGTCCAACCGGCCGATATAGGATAGACCTGTCATCCGCACTGCCCATCCATCACCTCACTTCATAGTGCGCACCCCAGGTCAGCCTCATCGCCGCTGCATTGCTGAATGGCAGCCAATGTCTGTGCAGCAATGCCGGTTTCTGAAATACCAGCCAATGAGGCTGTAGCAATGTTCCGGCGTGTCGTTAGCCCTCCTGTTTTTGTGCGTGTTTGCAAAATTAAATCTGGATGAAGTCCAGGGCAAAATTTTTGTCCCAGTCCAGCCCTGCTTGGTACCAATGCAAGCAACAGATGCGTATGCGCGAGTATCAGTTGACATGCACAATTTCTATTGGCATGAACAGAACACAAATTAGCCTGTGCCTATGCACAGGACACTGTCTAGAAGAGCCATCCTGTAATGTCCTTCCTGACAAACTGTTTAGTGAATAGGGTGCTAAAATCAACTGCTTGAGATCAGCAAGAGAAAAGGGAATGTTATCTTAACTTAACTCATTCAGGAGAACATAATACACTGTTCATGGGCAATGGAAATATTTTCTTTAACAGGAAACCCAACTTTTGGAGAAAATAAAAGGATACATTTTACTTTTTTGTGATCAATACACTTTGGGCCCACTCACACTGATCTGATGAGCTGCAGTACATTACTGCAAGTGCATTGAAGTGATTTTAAACCTTTACATATACCCAGTGAAGGGAATAGCCTCAGATGATACACAGATATGAAACAAATCTCCCTACATACGTTGTACCTGTTTATCTGCAGGCTTCTCTTCTTTACAGCTGCTCAAAGTCTAGAATATATAAAGCTTGTCTGAGCTGTCAGAAGACAGGGGACCTAGAGATTAAATTACACACTTCAGAGCTCAGTGAGGAGAGATCTGATAGCTGATTGGAGGGTAGAGACACCCCTCCCCCCACACACACAGAAAACAGGAACAGAGCTGAGGTTTTAATTTACAGGCTATGTTCTGGAGATCCCTCTCATCATTTTTTTTTCTCTTGGTGTCAGAAAAACTCGCCAGAAGGAACTCGCAGATAGCTGAGGAATAGGACGGCAGACAGAAATGACAAAGGGCCAAATTCTCAAAAGAGATACGCAGACTTAACTCAAGTTTTCTACATTTGGGGCGTGGCTTGCACGCGATGAGGATGGCTGCCTAGGTGTTTTGCTCCTCCAGACCGCAGGGGTTAACGGCGAAAAGATCGTGTAATACGCGACTAACGGAGGAAATTGTAATACCGGAGAGAACGGGAAGATGGACCCGTCATCACAAAGGAAGAGGAAGGAACAAAAGCAGGCTAAAAAAGCAGTAGTCTTGCCTGAAGCTCCTGGAGCAGCGAGTGACAGGTCCCTGCATGGCGGAGGTAATGACGCACTTACATTACAGGCGCATTACACGGATCTGCCTGATAATGACACAGCACACCAGATTACTAATTCTAACACAGATGTAATCCCTGCTTCAAATATACAAAGCCCTTCTGCCCATAGTCCTGCTAAGGCTAAAAGGAGAATGGATGACGGAGAATTACATCAAAATCAAGAAATGACAGGTGTCAATCATTTCATAATAGGCCCCAATACCGCTTCCTCTATTAACAATTACCTGACGTCTGGCGCACCAGTTATTGACACCACGATGAAGGACATGCTGATTTCATTACAAACATCGCTTATGTCAAGCTTATCTAATATGATGTCCAATGTGGCAGTAGAAGTGAGGGAACTAAGTGACAAAGTGTGCACTATTGAACACAAAATGGCGACACAATCTGATACTGTTGATGAAATAGTGGAAAATTGCAAAGCTCAAATGGAGGAAAATTTGTGGTTCAGAACGAAACTAGCAGACCTTGAGGACAGATCACGTAGGGAAAACGTGAAATTGAGAGGTGTACCTGAATCCATTAACACAGCAGATCTTCCTACATATGCTGACAACCTGATACTAGCATTATTACCTGATCTGCCGCAAATTGAGCGCATGATAGACAGAATCCACAGAATACCTAAACCTAGACATCTGGATCCATCTATTCCCAGAGATATATTGATGAAAGTTCACTTTTTTAACACAAAAGAAAAAATGCTAGCTAAAGCAAGAATTTTAAAGATACTTCCAGAGCCTTACAAAGATGTTCACATTTATGCTGACCTTTCACAGCACACTCTCTCTCTGAGAAGGCAATTAAATATTGTTACAAAAACTCTGTATGAACACAAGATATTGTATAAATGGAAACATCCTGCTACATTGTTCATTACCAGAGGAGAAATGACTACAGTTGTTTCTACACAACAAGAAGGACTAAGACTGCTACATTCCTGGGGAATTAATCCCATAACATCTCCTTCAGATCAAGGAAGATTTGTAAACACAGGACAAAATAGCAACATGAGAAGAGGATATCTCCTACCCACAGGAAAATAATTCATAAGCAGAGAAAATAACCTATTTATCTTCTTTTCCTCCTATTCTTTAATGTTTATATGTCTTATATTATCTGCATATTACCCCTAGGTGTCTGGAGAGCTTCTCTTTCCTAGTCAGACAACCTTTCTGAACTTTTCCCCCTGATTTGGTCGGTGATATTATACCCGACCTTTATAGATACTATCGGGATTACTATCTCAATAGTATCTGTTTACTTTTATTTTTTTGTTTATTAATTTTGAATATTTATTTATTTATTCTTATTTTGCTGGACATTTTATTTATTTATTTATTTACTATATTTATTTAGTTCTATTGATTATATTGTTTTGCATTTATTGATTTATTTATTGTTTATTTATTTATTTATTTTATTTATTTATTTTATTCATTTTATTTTATTTAGTTTACGAACGATACACATCGGTCCATATCGGTGTAAGTTTCTTTTATTTTCGAACATTCCTACATACTACAATTTGACAACCGGGATTTATTGACTACGACAATACCTAAATTTGTGAGTATTTAATATTGTACCCGGGTTTCTGTTAATATGTCCATCAATTTTTTATCCTTGAATGCTAATGGCCTCAACCATCCTGCGAAAAGATCTTCGCTATGGAAAACAGCACTTTCGGGCAGGTATGATGTCATTTGTATTCAAGAGACCCATTTCGCTGTAGACAAAGTACCACAATTTAAACATAGAGATTTTCCTAACATTTTTAGAGCAGATTACAAATGTAAACAAAGAGGTGTGTTAATTGCAGTTAAGGATACATTGTTATTTGACTTGCTAAGTTTATATGAGGACCCGAACGGTAGATACATTATACTTGTGTGTAAATTGAATAATATAACGTATACTATAGTAAATATATATGCACCAAATTCTAAGCAATTACAATTTTATAAAAAAGTTTTAAAGAAAACTAAGGAATTACAAAAAGGTCAACTCTTAATATGCGGAGATTTTAATATGGTACCAGATATACTTATAGACTCCTCTTCAGGTACTAAGAGATTTGCTTCCCCATTGTCAAAATTTCTCTCTGATAATGATCTATACGATGTTTGGAGATGTTACCATGCAACAGAGAAGGATTACACATTTCATTCTCCCCGCCATAATACTTATTCCCGTATAGACTTATTTATATCTGATAAAGGGCTACTTCAAAATGTTTCTGAATCCCATATACATGATGTTACATGGTCGGATCATGCCCAGATTAGCATTAAGGTTAAAAACTCGAACTCTTACCAAGGAGCATATATATGGCGCATGAACAATTTTCTGCTGCAACAGAAAGAAAATATAGATTATATTCATAGTAAACTTAAAGAATTCTTTTTGAATAACGAGGGATCTGTATCCGACCCGGCAACATTATGGAACGCGCACAAGTCATATATTAGAGGTATTTTCATACAACTGGGTTCTAGAGAAAAAAGAAGGAGATCCAGGAAATTAGATGAATTAATGGATAATATAAAATCCTTAGATTCACTAAATAGAACTAAACCCTCAACTGCAATCAAAAACGCTATATTTAAATTAAGGCATGAACTAAGAGCACTACTCATT
Source organism: Rana temporaria (assembly GCF_905171775.1). Classification (NCBI taxonomy): domain Eukaryota; kingdom Metazoa; phylum Chordata; class Amphibia; order Anura; family Ranidae; genus Rana; species Rana temporaria. The sequence goes on from NC_053493.1 coordinate 278,183,313, forward strand.
GATTCTTATGATATTAAATTAAGACGACTGAAAGCAAACTCATATGCTACCAACAATAAGGCGGGTAAGATGTTAGCACACAGAATTAAAGGATATAGATCCAAAACTAAAATCCCCTTTTTATGTGACCCAATTACTCAAACGAAAATCTTACATCCACAAAAGATCGCAGACGAATTCGGCTTATACTATGAGAACTTATACAACCTTAACGTAGATAGAAACACTCATCAACCCTCCATAGACGAAATACAATCATTTCTAGCACATCTAAATCTACCAAAAATTTCTAACAGTGATCTAGAAGCGCTCAATGCTCCCTTCAAGGATGTGGAACTATTACTAACTATCAATTCCCTGCCAAAAGCCAAAGCACCTGGGCCTGACGGATTCACTAATGAATATATTAAACTATATGGAAGGTTGCTGGTCCCTCATATGTCAAAACTTTATAATCATTCGGCTTCAGAATCTAAATTTCCTAAAGAAATGCTGTCTGCATTAATAATGACACTTCCCAAACCAGGTAAAGAACCAACATCACCTCCAAATTTTCGACCTATATCCCTACTCAATGTAGATATAAAGATATTTGCTAAAACAATCTCGAACAGACTAGTTAATTTGATTCCTCAATTGATCCATTTGGATCAGACGGGGTTCACAAAGGGTCGCCAAGCGTCTGATGCAACCAGAAGAATGATTGACATAATCCACAACATTAATATTACAGGAACGCCTTCTCTGCTCCTATCTTTGGACGCTGAGAAGGCATTTGATAGAATTAATTGGAATTATTTAAGTATGACTCTTCAAAAGTTCGGTTTTGAAGGATTTATTCTGAAATCAATTTTAGCTCTATATTCTTCTCCAAATGCAAGAGTATTGGCGTCTAACTTTATTTCCCAATCCTTTTCCATAACCAACGGGACTAGGCAAGGGTGTCCTTTATCCCCCCTCTTATTTAATCTCCTAATGGAACCATTAGCTGAACATGTCAGGACTAATCAAAATATATCTGGAATAACTATAGGAGAACAATCCCATAAGATCAGCCTATTCGCTGACGATGTTATACTGATGATAACCAACCCATACAACTCCCTGATAGAAATAGATAACTTACTGACTTGGTTTAGCAAAATATCATATTATAAAGTGAACACGTCCAAATCCTCGATTCTAGATATAAATATAGACGCGGTAAATAGTGCTGTATTACAACACAAATTCCCGTACTCCTGGGCGGAATCTGAAATCCATTATTTGGGTATCCAATTGACAAAAAACACCAAAGATTTATTTACGAAGAACCATTTACCGCTGAGGAAAAAATTAGTTAGAACTGTCCAAATTGGGTGAAAAAGAACTTTCATGGTGGGGCAGATTATCTGCTTTTAAAATGATACACCTACCACAAGTACTATACATATTTCGTTGTATTCCAATTCCAATTCCGGCTAGCTATTTCAAATCTCTACAATCCCTTCTCTCTAAATTCGTGTGGCAGGGGAAAAGATCTCGGTGCGCTCACCATAAACTTATTAAACATAGATTGTGGGGAGGAGTGGGCTATGTAGACTTTCTAGATTATTATCACAGCTCTATACTAACCCAACTTAGAGAATGGTTTCAGGCCTCTCCCACAAAATCTTGGGGATTCATAGAATCCTCATATTGCTTGCAAAAACAAACAAAAAATTGGCTATTAGGAGCACTTATAGGGTTAAAAGTTCCCTCACACTTGCCACCATCTATGAAAATATCCATATCATCTTGGCTGAAATTTATAAAATGCAATGAGAACTCCTTTCCGAGAGTAACAATTGATATTCCATTGAAAGTCATACAGATAATCTCATCATCGGAGATAACTGATGTGTGGCATTCTCATGGGATAACACGAATTCAGGACCTCTTTGTTCAAAACGAAATTAAATCTTTCAGTGCGATTAAATCGGAATTTCGATTACCCCAAACACACCAAGTTTATTACAAAAAGATATTTAACTGCTTAAAAAATTTTAATCCTGCGAAACTCCAAATCTGTAAACATGCTTGGAATTTTTTCAATTCCATAGACATACAAGCTAAAGGTATCTCTTTTTTCTATAATTCGCTTCAAGGAAAAAGAGAATTTACTAAATCTGCTCCACTCATACAATGGGAGAAAGACCTTGATCTCTCTTTTACGGACGATCAATGGAAATCAGCTTGTGTAATAAATCAAACAGTATCCAGATGTGCTACGTTATGGGAATTGACAGTTAAAATAAACTTAAGATGGTACTACACACCTAATGTGTTGGCTAAATTCGGCACTCAACATTCAGATGCCTGCTGGAGAGGATGTGATGGTAAAGGTGATCTCCTCCATATACTATGGAATTGTCCCAAATTAAAGGAATATTGGGAAAATATTTTCGATATCTTAAATAGCTTAGCTAATACTACTATAGAACCAAACCCAGCTATGGCATTGCTATCCCTGGGAGTAGAATGTATTTAGGCTAATAAACGAACTTCAGCCATCAATTTACTTCTAGCGGCTAGACTTTCAATCACCAGAAGGTGGAAAGTACCGTGTCCTCCTTCAGTGATGGAAGCTGTAGACTTAACAAATCTTCACATGACATATGAAAGACTATGGGCTTTAGCCCAAAACAACTTACACAAATTTGATATTGCATGGTCACCATGGAAAACATGGGTCAACCAAAACATTTGAGAGTTAAACAAGGGATCGTAATATATGTTAGCTTATAATCTTAATTTTCCAATATGTTACTTTCATGCAAACTTTGCATGGGTATGTAATAATTCTGTGGAGTTATAGTAATGTAACTGTTATTTATACCGGTAGTATAAGCAATAGTAATATATCTGCTGTACATGAAAATAGTTGTTTTATATATAAGTAAGGACTTTTAATTTTCTCTACAAAAAAAAGAAATAATTTGTTATGCAGTTTAATGTTATAAGAATTGCAAATAGACGATATGTACATCTATATGAGTCTTGTTGGAACTTACACGTTAGATATGTTTGTATATGATTCTTTATATACTAATAAAAATTATTGAAATAAAAAAAAGTTTTCTAAATTTACACGGCGCGTATATTTGCGCACGATCTTCAAAACGAGTTAAGCCCAGATTTCCGTATTTTCATCCGTACCTAAATTAGTTACACCTGCGCATCCCCGGGCGCAAATTACGCTAGTCTCGCCGCTGTTTTTGATAGGCAAAGATGCAAATGAGGGAGTTAGGGCGATTCTCAAAATTAAGTGTGTGCGCCGTATTTTCCGCCCTGTGCGCACCTGTTAGTTTCCCTGACTAAATTTCCACATTATAAAACCAGCCCTAATTTTACACATGCTGTGGAAGGGTTTGCTGTAGGTAGTGACTAGAGCTTAGAGCTATAGTTGAGAAGGATCTTTGTTTAAAAATGCCAGGGGCATCTATGATTCTGACGGCACTTGCCGCCTTACAGGCACAAAGGAGGAGGAGGGCACAGAGGAGGAGGATGAGGGCACAGGCGAGAGTTTATCGGCCACGGCGTGATCTTTTACAAATGCCAGATTATGAGGTGTATGGCAACTACAGGTTTGATAGGGAAGCCATCCTGGAGATCACCCAACTACTTCAGGAGGATCTTATCACCCCAACCAGACGCTCCCATGCCCTGACACCTCTACATAAAGTGATGGCAACCCTCCATTTTTTATCCAGTGGCTCATTCCAGCGTGCATCTGGAGGTCTGGCTGGGATGGTGCAGTCGACAATGAGCCGATGTGTCCATCAGGTGGTCCCTGCCATACTGCGGCGCATGACCAATCAATTTGTGATGCCCACCCAGGAGGAGCAGCGTCTGCAAGCCATGACAGACTTCTACAGCATTGCTGGCTTCCCAAGGACCATCGGGGCGAAAGACTGCACCCATGTGGCACTACAGCCCCCCCATGAAACTGAACACCTGTTCAGAAACAGGAAAGGCTGGCATTCGATCAACGTCCAGATGATTGTAGATGCCCATGGCCTCATCTGGCATGTTTGTGCCAAGTTTCCAGGGTCGTGCCACGACAGTTACATTCTACGGCAGACCAAGATCTACCAAGACTTGGAGCAGAATGTGTATGGAGACAGCTGGCTGATTGGTGAGTGACATTGGTGTCGGGTATGCCCCCCCCATGATGCAGACATCACAAGGGGCACATGCATGACTAATATCCTCCTGTCTTTTCCCTTACAGGTGACTCTGGATATGCATTGGGACCGCACCTGATGACCCCCTTTAGGAACCCCCAAACACCAGGAGAATGGAAATTCAATGAGGTGCACATCCAGACCCGGGCAATAGTAGAGCGGACATTTGGCCTTCTCAAATCCAGATTCAGATGCCTTGACAAGACTGGGGGTACACTCTTGTATTCCCCAGACTTTGTCTGTCAAATTATTGGGGCATGTTGCATCCTCCATAATTTTGCTCTGAGAAGGGGCCTGCATGTTGAGTTATGTCCTGACCTAACCCCCCACCCAGGCAATCCCCCCCCCAAAAACCCTCTACCCGGTCTGCTGAGGGCCAGGTAATAAGGAGACAACTGGCTGAAGGCATCTTTGCCCAGTAAATGGACCCTAATTATCTATTTTTTTTGCTTTGCCCAGAAAAAATCAGAGATTATGTGACCTTTAAATATTTTCTTTGTACATAAAATGCACATTACTTATATGACAATGAGAATGTTTTTTTTGGTACAAAACGCACATTAATTATCTCACAATGAGAATGCATGAATGCACGTCACTGTGGTCCCTAGCACAAACACTTTACATGCACATCGAATTGGATTAGATCCAAGTACCCCCCCCTTTGGTACTTGGGAGCAGTAACGCCCCGCCACGGCTCCAATTATGTCACTGTGCATTCATACACCATTCAGGAACCTAGGATGACTTCTCCCTGGTCCTGGGGATCCCTAATCCACCAAAACTGCGGGCGACACCCTTATGTTATCAGGAATGCCACCCCCCCCACATTCACACATCATTCACACACATAAACCAAATCATAAGTACAGTTAAAAAAAAAAAAAGTACCCCTGCAACTTAATGATGTTGCCGAGTGCTCCTTCTGGGCTGCCCACGGGCACGGCCACGGGGACGGCCACGGCCGACTGGGGGATCTTCACAGGGGGGGGGGTCTGTGCAGGGGAGGGATTATTTTCATGGGGGGGGGGTCTGTGCAGGGGAGGGAGTATTTTCATGGGGGGGGTCTGTGCAGGGGAAGAAGGAGCCTCCCCTGGTGTCTGTCCTCCTGCTGGCCTTCCCTGCAAGGCCACGGCTATCCTTGTCAGACAGGAAGTAATGTCAGCCATATTGGCCTGCACAGCCCGGGTATTGGCCTGCACAGCCTGGGTGAGGGCAGTCACCTCCTGGGCCACGCCTGTTGTTGCGTTTTTCAGGTACCACAAACACGTGATGACCCCCACTGAGTTGGTGGCCACGTCACCCAGTGACTCCCTCATTAAACCCAGGCTGTGCTCCACCTTGCTCATGTATTTTTTTATTTCAGCCAGACTGCGGGTCTGCCGGGCATTGTCCCTCAACAGACTGACCGGCAGACGCATTAACCCCCCCCTGGTTTCCGGGGTCGGCCTCCTACTTGCCCCTGAGGCTTGTGGCCTTGGAGGAGGGGTTGGAGTGAGCCATGGGTGCTGCTGCATGTTGGAGGAGGGTTGGGAGGGGCCACCCATGATGGTGGCCTGACTGCTGGGCGCCTCTGGGGTTCCCTCAGGGGATGACTCAAAGGTCATATCTTGGCCCATCAAGATTTGCTGGCCAATCTCAATATTGTCATCTTCCTCCCCCTCATCCTCCTCCCACTCAACATCCAAATTAGGGGAGTTGTGGGCACTCCCCTCCCATGGCGAATCCTGCCCTTCTTGGGACTCTGCATCAGCCTGTCTTGGGGGTGGTGCAGCAGCCTGCACTGATGGGCCAGCAACCTCCTGACCTGATGGGCCAGCAACCTCCTGCCCTGATGGGGCTGCCACCTCCTGGGCTGATGGGGCTGCCACCTCCTGACCTGATGGGGCTGCCACCTCCTGACCTGATGGGGCTGCCACCTCCTGGGCTGATGGGGCTGCCACCTCCTGGGCTGATGACCCAGCAACCTCCTGGGCTGATGGGGCTGCAACCTCCTGGCCATCTGGAGAGGACACAAAACAATCACAGGTTGGTGGATCCACACACTTGGCACATCTTCCCTTCCCCCACCCACACATGCTAATCACCAGATAGAAATTCAAAAAAATTACCTGTCCTCATAAGAGGATCAGAGTCAAAGCCAGGCAGGCCCACCACCTGCTGTGGGTGGAAACACTGGGCCACTGCCCATTCCTCCTCACTCATCCTGACTGGGCAGGGTCCCCCTCCTCCAGTGCCCCTGGAGCATGCAGCGTTGCCAGCTTGTTCCGGGACACGCTCCTCAAATCATTTTTTTTTTTTAACTCCAGCGATGGTCCTGGTCTCCCCCCCGCCGCATTGATCCGATCAGTGATATTTTTAAGGATCTCCTTCCTCCTGGCCGGGGTGGTGTTGTGGCTCTCAAGTATATGCTTCTCTGCCACTGTAAAATTTAGCTTCCTGCGCTTGGGGGCCATGACAGACAACACCCAGCAACAGGGAACTCACCCAAAAAACAATCAACAATACACACACACAACAAAGAAAAGAAAAACAAGCAAAAAAAACAGACAGACAGCTACTATAAATTCAAAAACAAACAGGCAAAAAAGGGAAACAAAAAACAATCACACACCAAAAAAGAAACACTTATCAAAAACAAACAGGCAAACAATCAAAACAAATAACAAATTATCAACAACAAACACCAACTAGACTCTCCAACTCCTCAACAACTTATCTCACAAACAAATCTTACCAACAAACACTGACAAACGTTCAAAGCAGAAGCAACTTGCTTTAGGAAGGGGACACAGGGAAATACTTTTTCAATAGAAGTGTGTTTGACTGGGGCTATTTAGACACAGGGCGATCCTCAAACTAAGTACGCTTGGCCTTTTACCTATCTCACTGATTGCGATGAGAAAAGTTCTGCACATGCGCAGTGAGGACCAGATTCGAGCGCGCATGCGCAGTACGGCCGGCCCTTCATTTGCATGGGGTCACGGCTCATTACAATGAAGCACGCCCACTTCATTCCCACTTGCCGTAACCACGCCTTACGCATTGGAACTTAGGTTAAGGATGGCGCAATTTTGTGCGCAAATGCGCTGTGGATACGGCACTTACGACACCAACTTAGGGCGCCGTAACTTAAATGACATAAGTTAGATAATACTAAATTTGCACAGCTTTTTGAGAATTTGGCCCTTAGTGCTCTGTATTGAGACAAGTATACACTATAGAGGAATATGTTTTCATGTCTGAGGTTTACAACCACTTTAAGATATGTTGCCTTTAGGCAGCTCATTCATTTTGAATGGGCTGCCAAAACAGTGCAATGCTTATTTTAACGGTCATGCACTGTTTTGTTCATTGTTCATGTGACAGAGCACTGAATCACAGGTGCAAAGTGGTGCGCTGCCTAGGTATCATTTAAAATTAATGGCAGTGCACTATAAGGTTGATTCACTAAAGCCAAATAGATTGTGCACTTTGCAGTTGCTCCAGAGCTTAGTAAATGAGGTAAAGCTTTACTTTATGAAGAATCCATGTGGAAGGGAAAAAAACAGCACTATCCTGTCAATGCTATCTTTTTCAGTAAAGAAGTCAAATATCTGTGGTAAGTGCATTATTATCTTTGAGCACTTCGGGTGAAGATAAATTATCACTTTGGTGAAGGACCATCACTTTAAGCACGAATATATACAGGCTCACTGAAGAGAATCTGGCACATGGTTTTTCACCATATACTGTATATTGGGACTTATGAACAATAAAGCACTAGTGTATCAAATAACACTAAGGAACTTTGGAATATATCACTTACATGCATGTTTTGTACATATACTAGCATTTATGTGGTTAAATTTTTTTATTTAATTTGGTTTAATCACTGCTTATGGTGATATATAGTAATTGTATTTTCTAATGAGCGCCCTCTATCCGCTACCATTAAAAATAAGTGCCTATACTGTTTAAGGCCCTTTTCAAACTTGTGCGACTTGTCCCACGATTTGGGACTGCAAAGTAGCATGACAAGTTGTTCCCCATTATCTCCAATGACAACCATTCATATTAGTACGACTTCCCTGCACTACTTTGGTCCGATTTTAATGCTAATTACACAGGCATTCCTTGAAATGGCAGCCGCGAATCGTGGTAAAATTGCGGCCGTAAAATCGTGCGACTTTGAAGTCCCACAAGTTTGAAAGGGGCCTAAAGAACGCTGCTTCTGTTTTAACTGAAACTGCCATGGTGCTGCACGTGTGATCAGTTATGGGTTAAGTTCCACTTCATGATTTACTGGGGCTTTGGGCTTCAGCAAAATGGCAGCCTCCAGCAAGAAGCAAGTTGTTATGGGTAAAGTTCCACTTTAATATTAGTTTGTACTGTAGTCAATGCCCTGGTGACAGCCTGGCCAGGAATCCAAGGAACTCCATAAGGGTAACAAGTGTGCGAAACGCGTTGGCTGTCCCTTCTTGTGACTGTATTTTTTGGATTTGCATGTCCCGTTTTTATGAATAAAAGACTACTTTTTTAAGTTTCCCTGGAGTGCGGCTGTCCATTTATCTCCATTTTTTGTACCAAGAAATTATAGTAACATTTACTTTATGCTTAAACATACCATAAAAAGTCATATATATTATTGTTCACAATCAGGGGCAGACTGACCGGCCAAGAGCGCTACACAGTGCTTTCTACTTTGTGAGAGGTTGGGGCAGGGGTGAGAGTCATTGCACAAGGAGGGGGTCCTGTGAGGACCAGAGTGAATGAAGAATGAAGATGTTCACTGTACATTCAATTAGAAAGAGCCCACCCCTCCAGGTCCTATTATACTGCTTTGTAGTCTCTAATGGGGCCTGGAGGGGATGCTTTCTAATAGACTTTGTTGTACTTTGCGTAAAATGTAAAGGCGGGGCCAGGGGCGAGTGTGGAGCCTTGTGTGTTTCATGACCAGTCAGTGAACGGAGCCTCGTTTATACCTGAACTGCACGGTATCTAAAGTTTTAAATACTTAGATCCTATTTTGCGCAGTGAAATAGACATATCTCAACCCATGTATTGTTTAAACATTATTTTTTACTTTCAAAGTTTTTATTAAAGGGTTTTACAAGAACAAATAGTAATGCACTTAAAAAACAGTTGTCAAGGTTTATATACAAAAGGAACTTACAAAGAGCATAGTATTTGTAGAGCCTCATACACACGGTCGGACTTCAAACAAACTTTTCCCAAAATCACATGGTTTTTCAGCTCTTTTCTGCTCTTTACCGCCACCCTTTGGTTAACTTCTTGCTATTGTTGGTTGATTTTAACATTGGTTCTGAGCATACGTGTTTGTACTTTGGACAAAAGTTCGATGGACTTCTGTACACACGATTGGACTTTGCACCGTAAGACTTTTGTTGCCGAAAAGTTTGTCCGTTTGCAGAGCGAACTTTTGTCCGATGAAAACCGAATACGTTTGTCCGATGGAGCGTACACAGTCTGATTTTTTTGAAAACCTCATTTTGAAAACCGAATACGTTTGTCCGATGGAGCGTACACACGGTCAGGTTTTTTTGAAAACCAGCTCATTTTGAAGTTTGTTGTCAAAAAGTCAGACCGTGTGTATGGGGCTTTAGAGTAGATAGGACATAGTAGGGTGTAAACAGATATGAACATATCAAATATAAAGCTTTACATGTAACCATTAAGAAGCATAGGGGTGCAGTCCATTACCCTCAAGACACCCCAATTGGGCTCAAACTGTGTCGAGGATATAGACTACCCTCCCCCACCCTCCTCTCTTTTGTCCAAAGTGTAATTTCATGTTGCAAACTCAACAGATTGTACAATCAATATCATCCAAGCAACACGTGTAAATCTGCACATTCTGTAATATCTTGGTCAAAACATCAGGTGATAGCTGGAAAAAAGAGCTAAATAGATGAAATGGGAAGGGGATTAGGGACTCCATTCTCCTCTGCTAGGGGGTGTTGGGGGGTTCGGTTTCAGTATTCAGATGATAGTTGAGCAAATTCATCTGTTGTTACAAAGTGGTGCCAACAGGACCAAATCTTGTTGAATTTGGATTGAGTCTCTTTCGCTTGGTGCACAAGGTTCTCCATCTCTGAGTCAAAACCATTCTGTTATCGTAGGACGGTTGGGATTCCGCCAACGGCATGGTACGCACATTTTCGCTGCGTTTTTCATATGAATGGCTAGAGAGCTCCTTCCAAAAAGATTGGATTTGTGGGCATGACCACCAAATGTGTAATAGTGAGCCTTCAGCATCGTTGCATTGCCAACATTTAGGCGAGACCGTGGGGTAAATCTTATGTAATTGCAAGGGAGTCTTGTACCATCTTGAGAGAATTTTAAATCCATTTTCCTGAGTTGAGACATTAACTGTTCCTTTTTGTATGCATGGGTTTATATTTTCCCATTCCTCCTCTGTTAAGTCTAGGGAATGTTCTTATTCCCATTACAGCTTACTTTATTGGATTTGGGGTTGTGATTGGAGAACAGCATGGAATATGTGGCAGAAATCAAATGTCTTTGTGTCTCCTGTTTGCTGCAGATCGTTTCAGATGGTGTTTTCAGTTAGACCAGAGAGGCATATGTTTAGGATTGGTTAGGAAGTGTCGGATTTGGACGTAGGTCCAAAATGGAAATGTTTGTGTTGTCGTGCACGAGGATAGTGAATTGAGGGTTATAAACTGCTCTTTATCAAATAAATGTTACACACGAATATCAGTGTGTAGCCAAATGTCAGTTAGAAAATGTTGTTATTTTTTAATTCTTAACAACAGACATAAAAACTACCAATGAATCCAGTCAATTATGAGGAATATTTGCTGATATGGATCATGCTGACAGGAAGAGAGAAAAAAGATTACTTCATCAGTCGATTGTGACTCTTCACTGTCCAGTCACAGGCTATAGGCAGGTAGAGAACCAGGCTGTGTTGGTTAACTATTATAGAGAAAACAACTGACAAGAGTTTTGGGACTTTAATGCCCCATACACACGATAGGAATTTCCGATTGAAAAAGTTGTGTGTAGCCCCATCAGAGTTTTTTCATCGGAAATTACGATGAATTCCATCAGAGTTTCGATTTAGTTTTCCGATGGAATTCCGATGTGACTTGGCCTGGCAAAAGCCAGATCGTGTGTATGTGGGATAAGAGTGTGAATTAATACAATACGCATAAAATTAAATCATTTTTTATTTTATGTCAACTAAAACTATTTTATATAAAACTCAAAGTCATAAATAGACTTGTTTGTTCAACAGACATCGTTTACAAGTTTCATATTACAATAGATGCATCAATCTCCACATGTTTCGCCAAACAATTTTCGGCTTCTTCAGGAGTTTATGCCTCGAAGAACTGAATGTTACATTAGCTATAAAGAAAAAATAAGTAAATACGTATACAGTTGTGCAACAATTTCAATTTCAACAATTCTATCTATCAAAAAATCAAAAAATCCCCATAAACATTTTAGGTTCATATACAATTATTGATGTGTTCACTTATGTTACATAATCGATACAATACTGGCTGTTTTATGATTATTGCCTTTAAATTGCTTAAGGCCCCATACACACGATAGAATCCATCCGCTGAAAAATCCCAGCGAATGGGTTTCAGCGGATAGATCCTATGGTGTGTAAACTCCAGCGGATCTGTTTCCGCGGATATTTATCCGTCGACTCGCTTTTCAGCAGATCGAATATTTGCTGACATGCTAAACAAATCTATCCGCTGCGAATCTATCCGACGGACAGATCCGTTGGTTAGTACACAATATCCGCGGATAAGAACCCCGCGCATGCTCAGACAAAATAAAGGGATGGGAGCACTCGTTCAGGTAAAACTCTCGTTTGTTTGTGATATGGCACATTCGTCCTTTTAAATATCGAGTGTGTCGTTTATTGCCTCTTGTTTTTTCGGCGTTCTCTTGCTAGAATAAACCCGTTCTCTTGCTGATGCTATCTATCCAGATGTTGGAACTTTCTTTTTTGTCCTCCACATGTCTATGTTTCTTTTTTTTGTTTTTAATTTAATGTTGTTTCTTTTTTTTTTTTTTTTGTGCAATTTATGTCACCATTGTTTTTTCTTGCACATTTTTTTTGTGCAATTTATGTCACCATTGTTTTTTCTTGCACATTTTTTTTTTTTGTGCAATTTATGTCACCATTGTTTTTTCTTGCACATTTTTTTTTTTTTTTTTTTTTTGTGGCAGCAGGAGGAGTTAGCAGGTGTTGGGCAGGATGGGCCGGGTCACTCAGCTCAGTGTCATTGGTCAGCCAGCCCTGGTGCATCCATAAAAGGACCTGGTTAAACAGGTCCTTGGCACGCCTCTGATCGGCCTCCCCGCTTGTGACATTTCGTGTGCCACGTAGGCACTGTAGGCCTCAGTGGGGTTGAGGGGGGCCCTCATTAAGGCGCTAGCCTCCCATATCATCTCGAGGCTCTCATCCTCCACTTGCCTCCTGCACCTCATTAGGCCTGCTTGCCTGAACCGGGGGGGAGGGACTTGCCTGGTGGTGCTGACCCTGGGCCTGGGGCCCTGCTGACTGGTGCTGGGCCCGGCCTCCTCCTCCTGGCTGCCACTGACCCCTTCCTCCTGGCTAGCATGCATCTCCGCATCAGTAGCCGAAATCTCATGGCTGCTCACTTCTTCCTGTGGCAAAAAAAGGGACATGTTTTACAATTTGGCACAAGCAAATCACACACATTTTCATGCTCTAGACTGGTTTGTTTTATCTTACTTTAAACTTGAATAGACTCTCCTTCTGATCCCTGCACTTGGCATCCATGACCCCTATTTTTATGCCCATTACTTTTCTAGGCCATTTTTTTTGTTTTGGGATTACAATATCAACTCAATAAACAAACAATAATTAGCAGCCCAAAAAATTTTAGAAAAATACTCTACCTCAGAAGAAGTGGAGAGTCGCAGATTTTGATGCATGCCAGCCAGCCCCTCACGTACTCCTCCTGGCTGTGGTGATCCGTGGAAGGTCTGCTGCGATGCCGGCTGGAAGGAAGGCTTGACATTGATTGCCGGCCCTCCATTTGATCCCCCAAAAACTCCAGCTCTTGGTAGTACCACAGACTGGGCTCTGTGGACTCGCTTGCTGCTGCTCCTGATCTTTGTTCCCGTAGTTCTCTTCTTTTGGTTCGGTATGCGGCCCTCAGGTTGTTCATTTTCTTCTTGACCATCTCGCCTGTGCAGCCGGGAACCCATGTCTGCATGTATGTAGCAATCTCATCAAGTGCTGCCGTTCGTCGGTCCCGCTTCGAATAGTGGGGATGTCTTGTATCCCAAAGTAGGGGCATTTCCCTAAACCTTTCTATTAGGCGAGAAATAATTTCTTTACCCACGATCTGTTCCATGGTTTATTAGAATTAGCTTTGTCAAATTTCAAGCTTAACACTGTTAAAACAAAAATAAATAAGCATTAAAAAATGCACAGCATTCACATTGTAATAATATGTGGCCCCATATTTATCAAGTACTATGCAAACACAGTGTCTCCTGCAGCTAAAATGCTGGCCAGCTCTGCCCCATTGTTGTGACCAAAAATGAGTTCACATGCAGACCCTTTTTGAAATAAGTTTGCTAAATACGTGTAATCTAGAACCATCCACAATTTTTACTATTTTGACCATTCCTCAAGGCACTATTTCATGTGTACCTAGCATGCCCCTCATCATTCCTGACATATAAATACACTTCCTAATAACCTCTGGCCAACCAACACAGAACACTACTTGCATGATCACAATACACCTGGCAAAAAGTACAAATAGGTAGAGCATTCTTCACATCTAGATTTAAGTGATGTGTGAAAGCATTGTGAGAAGTAAATACCGTTTTGGGGACACAAGAAACATAAGTAGCGTTAAAAGGGTGCAAACAACAGACAAAACCCCAATCCCATGGCTCTCAAGTTTCTAGGCCTCTGCTGATCCCATGTTGTAATTTCTTACCTTATTATCTCTAGCTCCTCGTGAAGCACGATGAAATAATCTCCGCGTAACCTACGTAATCACGTCGGTTCCCTTTTATACACTCCGCGTGTGCGTGACACACCGCCTTCGTGACCTTTGCCATGCCCCCTAATCAATGTTAACTCAAAAAATATGGCGTTAACTGTGTAACTTCTGTCAAATGTTCGAATAATCTCCGCGTAAGCTACGTAAAGACGTAGGTTCCCTTTAATAGACTCCGCGTGTGCGTGACACACCGCCTTCGTCACCATTGCCATGCCCCCTAATCAATGTTAACTCAAAAAATATGGCGTGAACTATGTTACTTCTGTGAAACGAGCGAATAATCTCCGCGTAACCTACGTAATCACGTCTTATTCATTCTCTACACTCCGCGTATGCATGAACCGCCGCCCTCGTCCCCGCCCATGACGGGACATTTCCTGTTTTCCACGCCTCTAATCTCTGTGGGAAGGAAAGATGGCGATGTCACACAAGCGTGCACGGAGCTCTCAGGCCGCAAGTGAAGTGACAGAGGCAGGAACGTCGCGATCCCGGCCAAAACGATATAAGGCCACTAATATGTCTTTTGACGAAATGGTGGAGCTGGTAGAAATAATGCGGAGGAAGGACTATGATGGGCAATATGGGCCATACAAGACCCCAAACCGCAGGAAGGGGAAAATTATGGAGAAGGTGGCAAGGAAAATGCAGAGGATGTTTGGGATCACCAGGTCCAAGGAGCAGCTACGGAAGCAGTGGTCCGACTTGAAACTCTGTGAGCCACATCAATTGAAGAAAATAAAAAAAATCCTCAAAAAAAGTAAGTTCTTTTTTTGTTTGTGGGGGGGACAATTTTATTAGTTTAATGTTTGGTCAGGTACATTTCTACATCTGTATCCTTGGCCTGGTTGTACTTCTGAACATATGTTGAAATAGTATTTTTATAAAAAATATAATTTGCTTGGCCAACGAGTGTTAATAGGAAACCTCGTTCACAGCAGATTGCTTCTCACAAATACGATGTTGGCCCAGGAACAACACACCTGGACATGCCTCTCTGGCCAAAAACATTGTTTGTAAACATTGTGTAAAAATATAGTTTTCTAAAATTTGAATCCTAGAATGGGAAATGCAAACAGTGCTACTAAGCAGGTGTTTTCATATCTGTAATCCAGAGATCCTGTGTCTCCCCCAAAATATTACACTAAAATTTGTATGGTCTCAGCTCCAAATTTTAAGGGGGGGGACATCCATGTGTGTCACTTCGCTAAAAAGGGACTGAATCAGAGCTTGGCCTAGAAGTCATCCAAAAATGTAGGTTTGGGGTGATAAGACACCAAAAAAAAAATTAAAGCCTCTAAACTTCTATGCAATGTGTGCGATTTCTGCTCTACAATATCTGTGTGCTGATGAGTATACCTTTTGTTTTTGTGTTATTTATAGGGTAAAGAAGACGCCAGCATTTCGAGGAGGCAGAGAGGGCCAGACACGCCCGGAATCTGCCATCTGGCCATGTGGAGGAGGAGGAAGGAAGAGAGGAGGATGTGGAGGAGGAGGATGTGGAGGAGGAGGAGGAAGGAAGAGATGAGGATGTGGAGGAGGAGGTGGAAGGAAGAGAGGAGGATGTGGAGGAGGAGGAGGAAGGAAGAGATGAGGATGTGGAGGAGGAGGAGGAGGAGGAAGGAAGAGAGGAGGATGGAGTCATTTTAAATTTGGTAGTTGTGGAGGATGAAGATGAAATTGAAGAAGATGATTTTGGTGAATTTGAAGATGGTGGATTGGTGGAAGAAGAAGGAGGAGTCGTGGAGGATGAGGGGGAAGTGGTTCAAGAAGGAGGAGTTATTGAAGATGGAGAAGTGGTGGAGGAGGAGGAAATTCGCACAACATCAGGTCAGTGTCACCCCAGCTTTATAGGGCAAAACAGATGTAGATAGGGTTGCCACCTCATCCCTTTAATCCCGAACACATATGGATTACACATGTTCTGTGGCTAATGTAATGCAGATATGGCACCAGGTGAGTTAAATTACCACCTTTTAATCAGCCACAGAACCTGTGTAATTAATATGTGTTCTGGTTTAAAGGGATGAGGTGGCAACCCTAGATGTAGATAGGCCGGTAAAATTGTTAATTTTATATTTTTGATTCATTTTGTAGGGGATGAAGATGCTGTTCCGCATTTTTCTCACGCAAGTGCGGGAATAATTATCCAGCAAGTGATGGAGTGCAGCAGTGAAATGGAGAATATGCGGCAACAGATGGTTCTCATGGAACAGAATGTGAGAAATGTAATTGTGGAGTGCTGCACCGAGCTGGACACTATGCGGCAAAGAATGCTGCTTATAGAACAAAACTATAAAAACATCATTGACATGATGGGCCGTGTCAAAGACTGAACACCCCCCCCCCCGCCCATCCCCCAACCTGTTTTAATTTTTGACTCAGCAACACGCCAGAATTTGAAGATGCACACACAGTATGTCAACATGTGCTATCTGCCATCACAGAATATTGAATATCTGTGCTTTGTGGGTACAACCCCCTCCTCGATTCTCAATTAGTTTTCGAGGAAGGGTTTGCTCCCACAAAACACAGACATTGATCACCCATGATGGCAGATAGCACATGTCGCCCTTTGTCTGTGTTTCTATGTTGTAGAACTGACATTTGGCGAATTGCACTGAATGTGTGCATCTTCAAATTTTGGCGTGTTCAGGTGTGAAATCACACCATGACTGTTATTGTGAATGTAAAAGTGACACATTTGTCTTTTAAATTTTTTGGACATGTTATATTTTTTCAAGCAAAAAAATGGCTTACAATCAACAAGCCTGAAAAATCCTAAAAACTTAAAAAATTTTTTTTGAAAAAAAATTATTTAAAAAAAAAAAAAAATTGGGTAACAAATCTATCCAAAAAATGTTACCAATCTTTTTTTTTTTGAATAAAAAAAAAAAAAAAAAATAATAAATAATTATTCAAAATTTTATTAAAATTTTACGAAAAAAATATAAAAAAAATACATTTGGTTAACAAATATATTAAAAAAATGTTAGAAATATTTTTGATAATAATTACCAAAAAAAATTTGTGAAAAAATAAAGAGATCAAAAATCTCAAACATATTTTGGGAAAAAAAAAATAAAAAAAATAAGACAAAATAAACATTTGGTTAAGTTTACACTTGGTATATAGAATATTTGTGTGAAAAATGGTACAATTGTACTACATTGTTTGTGAACACCAAAAAATTAAAAAAACATTGTTTGGACAAAAAAAAAAAAAAATTGAAAAAACACAAAAAAACAAAAATTAAAAGCCTTGCAAACTAAAAATGTTGGCATGTTTATTACTAAAAATCTTCTGAAAAATCAAGGAAAATGAAAAAGCTGAAAATAAAAAAAGCTTTTCAAAAATCCTAAAAATTAGTGGCTTTATTCTTTTATATGCTGAATACCCAGTTTGGAGATGAGTGAATAATGTGCAATTGTGTTTATCTACTAAAACCTGAACCATACATTTGGCACTAGAAGTGCACTATTTTTGGTGAGAACCAGGAAGACAGATAAAAAGAGAAAAAGCAGTAATGACAAACAACTGTATAAAGTCCAATGGTCTAATTATTTATTAGTTCTGTGAATATTTCTTTCTTTTGGGGGCCGAATTAGAAAGAAATATGATCTGGCATAGCAATGGCCCCCCGACCCATGAAGTACTCAACATATTTGTCGCGTACCTCACGAGCTGATTGGGTGGCAAAGCCAGCACGACCAGTGTCCAGCCCAGGGAGAGGATCTGAGAGTAGTCTTGCCTCAGAAACGCTGTCGGGTAGGTACGTCTGGGAATGCCTGCGTAAAAAGTTGTGCAAAATGCAGCAGGCAAATACAATGGTGTTCAATTTATATTCCGCCAAGTGTATCGCTGTCAGGAAAAGGCGGAACCGGTTGGAGAGAATCCCAAAGGCATTCTCGACTACCCTCCGAGCTCTGGCCAACCGATAATTGAACACCCTCCTCTCTGAGGTGAGGGTCCTCTGGGGAAAAGGCCGCATTAGGTGAGGTCCAAGCCCGAAAGCTTCGTCCGCTAGGAACACAAACGGAAGTCCTTCCACATTATCTTCATCTGGTGGCAATGCCAGACCACCAGTTTGTAGACGATTGTAGAATTCAGTCCGTGAGAACCCCATCTGACAGCCGGCCGTTCTTCCCCACGTCCACATATAGAAACTCATACTGTGCCGACACCACCGCCATCAACACAATACTATGAAAACCCTTGTAGTTATAATAGTAGGACCCCGAGTGGGGTGGGGGCACTATGCGGACGTGTTTCCCATCTATTGCTCCACCGCAGTTCGGGAAATCCCACCGCTGGGCAAATTGGGAAGCCACAGACTGCCATTCCTGTGGTGTGGAGGGTAGCTGTGGGGACAAACAAATAAAGAGATTTAGTACTTTGGCACATAAACATTGCAAACAAAATACAAAAACCATCATTGTGCAACATCAACAACAGGATTCACATTTCCTACAAGCATTGTGAAGTGAGTATTTATTTTAAAAAATATAGGCCCACTTAATTATCAGACTCCACATCCCTCTGATGATAGAGCAATAAACAATTTTCGGGGGGGAGGAGGGGGGGGGTCAGAGCTACAATGGATTAGCCAAAAAATCACCCAAAAATTGGCTAGGTGGGTTTGGGCCTAGGAAAGCATACTGGACAGGTTTATGGTGGGTAAGGACAAAATATGCAGGTAGGCCCAATACAAACATGTAAAGGTTAACAACATGCATGGGGAGAAAAGGGAACATCCAACACACAGCAGATTACAATCTCATGGTTATTAGGGAATAAAAAAAAAATAGACTTTCTCACACATTTAAAAAAAGAACATTGTGAGGTTAAAATGAGGGAACTTACCTTAATATACTCCTCCTTCAGAACACGTATGATGGCAGTACACGTCTCTGGTATGATGACCCCAAGCGACTAAGGAGAGATGCCTGTCGAGAACTTGAGGTCCTGCAGGCTCCTCCCAGTCGCCAGGTACCGCAACGTGGCAATAAGCCTCTGCTCGGCCGTGATGGCTTGGCGCATCACAGTGTCCTGCCTCGTGATATAGGGGGACAGAAGATCCAGCAGACGGTTGAATACGGGGTCCGTCATGCGGAGAAAATTCCTAAAGTCATTAGGATTATTCTCCTGGAGTTCCCTAAGCAGAGGCATATGAGAAAACTGGTCACGCTGGCGCAACCAATTTTTGGCCCAGAAACGCCTCCTCCCACTGTTCCTGGCCAAACAACTGGTTCGCTGGACATGGCCATAAGCAATCCCATAACCAGCACCAATTCGCGAGAATCGACGCTGCTGCTCCATCATGGCTTCAAACCGGCCGGCTGGTCAGTCAAGAACACACTCCAACAGATAGCACCCCCAAATCCAGCACAACCTGCTAAGAACGCACGACAAACAGATACGAGCGCACAGTACGCAGAAACGTGCTGAAAGCCTGTGCCCGAATGCCAACTGCGAACCCGCAAGCAAACGCACTGAACCAGAGAATACCTACTGTCAAAACGCGGAGACTGAAAAGCACGAATCGGCTCTAACCAAACCTTCACTAGCACGCGGTAACACGGAACTAGCAAAAGCGGAACAGAGGGCGGCGCCGTTGACTTTGGTCTTCCCCTTTATAGTGACGTCTTACGTGGTTTACGTTGCATACGTTCTGGTTCGCGGGGATTTTTTGGCGCTAGTGTGTACGTTCCAGCGGACCAACAGATAAATCCGCCGATCCGCTGAAACCGATCCGCGGATAAATTTCAGCGGATGGATTCTATCGTGTGTATGGGGCCTAACTGTTTAAATCTATACACACTTGAATTCGTACCTAGAGCCCATACAGCGATGGCCTAGGCGGCTGGGTAGATGGCCACAGGGAGGAAAAATAGCCCAGGCTAAAATGTAAAAAACATATTTGTATTACAAATTTGGATATATTGTACAAATAGATTTATCAATATCTTGCTAATAAAAATTGATGCCTTTACTTACAAAGGGCCTAGGTTCCAACAAATCAATTGGGAGCAATATTCGGACACAGTTTGTTAATGAGATGTCCAAAAAGAGATTAAAGAGAAAAGTCAGGTCACCAACCTAACTACAGGGAGTGCAGAATTATTAGGCAAGTTGTATTTTTGAGGATTAATTTTATTATTGAACAACAACCATGTTCTCAATGAACGCAAAAAACTCATTAATATCAAAGCTGAATATTTTTGGAAGTAGCTTTTAGTTTGTTTTTAGTTTTAGCTATTTTAGGGGGATATCTGTGTGTGCAGGTGACTATTACTGTGCATAATTATTAGGCAACTTAACAAAAAACAAATATATACCCATTTCAATTAATTATTTTTACCAGTGAAACCAATATAACATCTCAACATTCACAAATATACATTTCTGACATTCAAAAACAAAAACAAATCAGTGACCAATATAGCCACCTTTCTTTGCAAGGACACTCAAAAGCCTGCCATCCATGGATTCTGTCAGTGTTTTGATCTGTTCACCATCAACATTGCGTGCAGCAGCAACCGCAGCCTCCCAGACACTGTTCAGAGAGGTGTACTGTTTTCCCTCCTTGTAAATCTCACATTTGATGATGGACCACAGGTTCTCAATGGGGTTCAGATCAGGTGAACAAGGAGGCCATGTCATTAGTTTTTCTTCTTTTATACCCTTTCTTGCCAGCCACGCTGTGGAGTACTTGGACGCGTGTGCTGGAGCATTGTCCTGCATGAAAATCATGTTTTTCTTGAAGGATGCAGACTTCTTCCTGTACCACTGCTTGAAGAAGGTGTCTTCCAGAAACTGGCAGTAGGACTGGGAGTTGAGCTTGACTCCATCCTCAACCCGAAAAGGCCCCACAAGCTCATCTTTGATGATACCAGCCCAAACCAGTACTCCACCTCCACCTTGCTGGCGTCTGAGTCGGACTGGAGCTCTCTGCCCTTTACCAATCCAGCCACGGGCCCATCCATCTGGCCCATCAAGACTCACTCTCATTTCATCAGTCCATAAAACCTTAGAAAAATCAGTCTTGAGATATTTCTTGGCCCAGTCTTGACGTTTCAGCTTGTGTGTCTTGTTCAGTGGTGGTCGTCTTTCAGCCTTTCTTACCTTGGCCATGTCTCTGAGTATTGCACAACTTGTGCTTTTGGGCACTCCAGTGATGTTGCAGCTCTGAAATATGGCCAAACTGGTGGCAAGTGGCATCTTGGCAGCTGCACGCTTGACTTTTCTCAGTTCATGGGCAGTTATTTTGCGCCTTGGTTATTCCACACGCTTCTTGCGACCCTGTTGACTATTTTGAATTAAACGCTTGATTGTTCGATGATCACGCTTCAGAAGCTTTGCAATTTTAAGAGTGCTGCATCCCTCTGCAAGATATCTCACTATTTTTGACTTTTCTGAGCCTGTCAAGTCCTTCTTTTGACCCATTTTGCCAAAGGAAAGGAAGTTGCCTAATAATTATGCACACCTGATATAGAGTGTTGATGTCATTAGACCACACACCTTCTCATTACAGAGATGCACATCACCTAATATGCTTAATTGGTAGTAGGCTTTCAAGCCTATACAGCTTGGAGTAAGACAACATGCATAAAGAGGATGATGTGGTCAAAATACTCATTTGCCTAATAATTCTGCACTCCCTGTATGTTGCTGCCTGACAGGGCTGTGTGTATCAATTTCTTTGGTTGGTTGGGTGATCAGGCTGCTAAGTTGAAGATAACAGGTGCTTCCAACCTCAGAACTTCACTTAAATTCGATTGAAAGCTACATAAGCAACATGTGTCACATGGCCACTTAAATAATTGTTTTTTTCTATAGAAAGGGAAACAAGTATTTAACTGTATGTGTGCACTTTCACCTGCTTGTGAAGTCCTCTTTTTATAAAAAAAATTGGATTCTTCAGTCGTCCATGAAAATTAGAGGCATAAACTAAAAAAAAAACAGAAACACAAAAGTGCAGTTCAAAGTTACTAGACAGTTAAATAGAAAAGTTAGAAAAGGGTCAGTGATGATCAAAACTGGTTTATATCGGCATTAACAGGACTAATGACTACATAACAGAAGTGATCATGCCACCAAGCAAAATTGGTGCTGACAGGAGGACTCCAGTACCAAAGATAGCTAAGTAAAACAACACAAGAAAATATTGATTAGCTCCAAATCTGCCTGTCATGTGCTGTGTGTGCCTTGTGTATACAGCATATCGTTTCTTAGATTTTCTGTTAGTATTTTATGTTTTAAGGCCTTTGTGGCTAGATGTTTTTGAAAGACGTATGCCGCGTACACACGAACGTTTTTCATGACGAGAAAAATTAAATTTTTTAAATTGGTCATTAAAAACGACCGTGTGTAGGCTCCAGAGCATTTTTCCCGACGTGAAAAATGGGCATTAAAAATTTAGAACATGCTCTATTTATTCTTAATGTTTTTCATGTCGTCGTTCTTTTTCCACGTCATGAAAAGCGGTCGTGCGTAGGCTTTAACGACAGGGGAAAAAACGTGCATGCTCAGAAGCAGGTTATGAGAAGGGAAATTTGCATAATCAGCCTAAAGGGTGTCGCCAGTTGAATGGAACTTCCCCTTTATAGTCCTGTCGTATGTGTTGTACGTCACTGCGCTTTGCGCAAGCATTTTTTTTCACAATCGTGTGTATGCAAGGCAGGCTTGACAAGAATCATGTCGAGAAAAATTTATTTTTTTCCATGACATTAAAAACGATCGTGTGTATGTGGCATAAGTTCCGTTAGCCATAGGCAGTGCTGATAATGGTGAAAACCAATATATTGTAAGAACTGTGTTAAAAAAAAGTAGCTAAATTTGCCCATGCAGGGCAAATTATATTGTCTTCAGATAACCTAACCAGAGAAGAGCATACTTATCAACCCATGTCTTCATGCCAACTCCCCACCGCAAGTATAAATCTTAGGTAAATCAGGCGCTGGATGGTGTCCAAGTGCTCTGTCATATGGGAAAGGTTGCATGCTTCATCATTCCCTGGAAGTGCTGTTCCTTTTATGCCTTGTTCACATTGACAGTGGAGTTTTCTGCCCCCCCCCCCCCCCCCTCACCTCCTCTTGTTTATCTTTTGCATTTGTTTTTTTTATCCCAATGGGGATTTTACATTGCAATACTGCACCACAACTGTGGCAGTCCCATTGACTACAATCAGCATGTATGGCCAGTGGCGGCATCTGCCAAACGTGACTTGCCGAGTTGAATTTATCATACAGCAAGTGAAGCATTGTGACCATTGCAATGTCTGAGCGAGGAAGCAGCAAGGGAACACAGAGAAGGTGAGTATATTTAGTGGGGGGTGGCTATCATGTGGCACTTCCACTTTGACCTGAATAGGCAAAGTAAAAAGTATTTTTAGGAATAAAAATACAACTATCATATCTAATATCAGAGAGTGCAATGAGGTTGTGCTTATAAAGGATAATGTACACCTTATAGTGGCAATTTTTAAATATGGTTTCAAAATGTGTGTATGTATGTATGTATATATATATTAGTGCTGTCAAACGATTACAATTTTTAATCGCGATTAATCGCATTAATGTCATAGTTAACTCACGATTAATCTATCTAATTTATGACGAATTTCCCCACAAATATCGCACAATTCTGCAAGTGATTATAATTTATGATCGCTGTTTTCTAGCTGATCTAAAACCATTTTTGACATAAAGGGACACTTTTGGACAATCTACAGTTTTCAGGCAGAAAGAATAGCTTTTATTTTATAAAAGTACATGTAGGACACTGGGCAGACCACTAGGGACAAGGGGTGTGTGTATTTTTTACATACAGTACTGTAATCTATAAGATTACAGTATACTGTGTGTATTGTGTTTGTTTACTTTTTTGAATTTGGCGCCGTTCTCCGCTCCCGTGCGTCGTAACGTCGCAGGGAACGGAGATCAGCGGCACACAGGCACTGTGAATCGAGCGAGGAGGACCCGCCGAGCGAGGAGGACCCGCCAAGCGAGGAGGACCCGCTCGATCACACAGCGGGGTGGCATCGCCGATCACACAGCGGGGTGGCATCGCTGGATCCAGGGACAAGGTGAGTAACTTGCCTGTCAATCCAGCGAGAAGGTAAGCCGCGCCGCGCCACGCCGCTGCACACTCTGCACGTCCACCCCGAGCGCTCCCGCGTTAATCGCGCGATAAAAATATTGACGGCGTTAACATGGGTTTGCGTTAACGCCGTTAATATCGCGTTTAACGCACAGCCCTAATATATATATATATATATATATATATATATATATATATATATATATATATATATATATATATATAGTATCTCACAAAACTGAGTAGACCCCCATTTTTGTAAATATTTTATTATATCTTTTCATGTGACAACACTGAAGAAATTACACTTTGCTACAATGTAAAGTAGTGAGTGTACAGGTTGTATAAAAGTGTAAATTTGCTGTCCCCTGAAAATAGCTCAATACACAGCCATTATTGTCTAAACCGCTGGCAACAAAAGTGAGTACACCCCTAAGTGAAAATGTCCAAATAGTCATTTTCCCTCCCCGGTATCATGTGGCTCATTAGTGCTGCAAGGTCTCATGTGTAAATGGGGAGTAGGTGTGTTAAATTTGGTGTTATCGCTCTCACTCTCTTATACTGGTCACTGGAAGTTCAACATGGCACTTAATAGCAAAGAACGCGCTAAGGATCTAAAAAAATAATTGTTGCTCTACATAAAGATGGACTAGGCTAGAAGAAGATTGCCAAGACCCTGAAACTGAGCTGCAGCACGCTGGCAAAGACCATACAGTGGT
Source organism: Rana temporaria (assembly GCF_905171775.1). Taxonomy (NCBI): domain Eukaryota; kingdom Metazoa; phylum Chordata; class Amphibia; order Anura; family Ranidae; genus Rana; species Rana temporaria. The sequence goes on from NC_053493.1 coordinate 278,208,372, forward strand.
TTAACAGGACAGGTTTCATTCAGAACAGGCATCACCATGGTCGACCAAAGAAGTTGAGTGCACATGCTCAGCGGCATATCCGGAGGTTGACTTAATAGACATATGACGTACAATAGATGAATGAGTGCTGCAAGCATTGCTTCAGAGGTTGAAGGGGTGGGGGGTGATCCTGTCAGTGCTCAGACTATATGCCATACACTGCATCAAATTGGTCTGCATGGCTGTCATCCCAGAAAGAAGCCTCTTCTAAAGATGATACACAAGAAAGCTCGCAAACAGTTTGCTGAAGACAAGCGGACAAATGACATGGATTACTGGAACCGTGTCCTGTGGTCTGATGAGACCAAGATAAACGTATTTGGTTCAGATGGTGTCAATAATATGTGGCAGCAACCAGGTGAGGAGTACAAAGACAAGTGTGTCTTGCCTACAGTCAAGCATGGTGATGGGAGTGTCATGGTCTGGAGCTGCATAAGTGCTGCCGTTTCTGGGGAGCTACAGTTCACAGAGGGAACCATCAATGCCAACATGTACTGTGACATACTAGAGCATGATCCCCTATCTTTAGAGACTGGGCTGCAGGGCAGTGATCCAACATGATAACGACCCCAAACACACCTCCAATACCACCCCTGCCTTGCTAAAGAAGCTGAGGGTAAAGGTGATGGGCTGGCCAAGTTATTTATATTGACTTATTATATCAAGGAGATTATCAATTGGGTTTTTGTGCACAAACAACACTCTGATATATATATATATATATTTATCTTTTAAGTCAATGGCATAATGCTACGAGGTATGTTGTAGCCCGTTCAACCACACAATATTAATAAAAATACGTTTTGAGCCCGCCGCCATGACCGGGATGGTTGTCATGACAGCGCAGCATTTTAAAAAGTCACCCTTGTCAGCGCTGCCCCATACCCTATGATTAAGTGGCGTGTACAGCCACGTAACGTGTGAGGGAAGTGAGCCGTCGGTGATGTAATCTCGGCTCTCGGCCGGGAGTGGAGAAGCTACTGTGTCTGATGCTTTGATTCGTAATCTGAATGTGAGTGTTTACTACGTTTGTATTAAAAGTTTGCTTACGTTTTTACACTATTGTGAGCGTATTCCCTCTTATATGTACCCTGCGGGGAGCCATTGGTCCAAGGGAAGATTGGTTTGAATACTGCCTAAACGCTACTTTTGTGGAGCTAAAGTGATCTGCAACGGTGTTACACGCATTGTGAAAGAGAAGCTGCTGCCAGTGGGATCACATATAAGGCTTATTTTAAGCCTCTTGGAGGTGAGAGGCTGGGGAAACCGGGCACTTGGAGTGGAGCACTTATTGATTTGGCTTTGAGCACTGCACTTTGGAAAAATCCTGTGGACATCTATTTCTTGTCTTTGGGCTGCATGTTTGGAGTCTGGCCCGGATTGCTATTTTTTGCACAAAGACGTTTAATATTGCACATTGCATGAAGACTTGTATTCACTTTATTTTCATTATTATTGAACTTATTTGCATTTTTATTTTTGAGTGCTGTCTTTGCATTTTGCTCAAGTTAATTATTATCACTGTTATTATTTTTGATGCACTTTATTATGCACGTTGTATTTATTTGTTAATTGCTGCACACATTTTATGCTGTTTATGACAGGAAATGTCATGCACCCATTGCACGGAATTGCATGGAATAGATATTTTTATTTTTATTATGTGATTTATATAATATTTTATTATTTATTTGATGGTTATCACTGGATTATATATATAGCATTCACCATTAGTAAGCGCCCCAACACCATACCTATCTATAAGTGAAGGAGGACTGCACTAAGGTAAAGGAAGTTATTTAGGAAAAAAAATTGTACCTTTACAACCCCTTTAAGCAGGGAAGAGACTGAGGAATGGAGAAAGGCAAGCCTGGTTCTCAGACATGTTTATGTACGTTCTGTATACCCAGAGATGACAAACCTGTGATAAACCATTTGTGTAATGAAAATTGATCAAAGCATTAGAAGATATACCTCCGGCATTTTGATTAAAATTGATAATATACTACTTTGCCAGCATTATAGAATGTTACCTTACGTTTCTAACAATTTGGAATGATCAATCCCACCTGCGTGTATTGTTGCTTTTTTTACCAATAAAACATTTGAATGAAGCGTGGTATAAATTGCATATTACAGTATAGGATAGTATGACACTATAGCAAATAAATGTAATTCAATAATGCATACATTTTTTTACAATACAAACTGTATCCAGCCTAATCCTTGTTAATCATTTCCAAGATAAATTCAGGAAAGACATTTTTTCCCTTTCCCTGCCTTTACTGTTGATTTACAACCTTTGCTATCCTTAGAGATTACAAAGCTTAAATAAATTAGATTTCAGAACTCTAGCCATTTGCTTCACCTTGACATGCTATCCCAGTCAAGTCATGATAAAGCACCATTGCAGCTCTGGAAAAAGAAATACTGAACAAATAGATCTTTTTTTTTTTTTCACAGCAGACCTGTCTTTGAAGCAATCAGAGAAAAATATGAGCGTGGATGTTGAGGTCGTAATATCTGCCCTTCAGTTAAAAAAATGTGGATCTTTTGTATTTGAATTTGTTAATTGATGAATATCGCCCGCATATACCACTGCATATATACACGGCCTCTCTTTGTGTAGAATCCTGCCTAGGATCCTGTCAGCCTATAGAATTTCCTCCCTCAGAACACTGCCTGATAGGATCACAGAGTTTCCCACTGCGGTAATCATCAGCTCAGAGAAGAATTTTCACTTAAATACAACCTCTGTCACATAACCGTATTCTGTGACCTTGTCTTAAAGAGAAATAAGGTGGCAAAAGCTCATTTTAATCCAACTATATTTGCTTACCCATGCAATTTCATGTTATATGCTAGCTGGTGCATTTATAATGCAGATCTAGGCATGTGATAAAAGCTCAGGGCTCTGTCACACATGTATTTCTTTTTTCAACACAATCTTGTTTTTTAGCTGCTGCAGCAACATTTAAATAAAGCCACCTTTTTTTCAAAGCGGCAAGTGAGATTAGTTGGCTGTCACTAAAGGAAAGACAGCTGATAAGCTGACAAGGTAAACAGCTGCACTTCATAGTGACAGCACATTTTGTATACAGGATATGTGCAGGAGGCTGAGCCCGGTAGCTTCTGCACCTTCTTCTCCACATACTCTGCCCCTGTAAATGGCTCTAAACCGGTGGTCTCAAACTGGTGGTCCTCCAGCTGTTGTGAAACTACAAGTTCCATCATGCCTTTGCCTTACGGGAGTCATGCTTGTAACTGTTAGCCTTGCAATGCCTCATGGGACTTGTAGTTTTGCAACAGCTGGACGGCCACCAGTTTGAGACCCCTGCTCTAAAGGTATCCACGTCTCTAGATTAAATCAGGCTTAGTTCACAAAGCTAACACAACAGGATAATAATCTTTAATTGAAAAAAACAATAAATGGTTATTTTCAGCTAAGTCTAATGAGATTTGAAAATGACAGTCACGTGGCTGAAATAAAGATGCCTATCTATATGTTAAACTCTAGGATTATTGTTAAAAAAAATTCCCTTGCAGTGGTGCTCCCTGCGCTGCAAGGATTAATTGCTTGTTAAAGTGGAACTTTACCCATAACAACGTGATTAAAAAGATTGTTTTCTTTAGCAAGGAACATACTCTATATTACCAAAAGTATTGGGACACCTGCCTTTACACGCACATGAGCTTTATTGGCATCCCAGTCTAAGGCTGCATTCACACCTGAGCGTTTTGTCGCCTGAAGCATGAAGCTCCAAAACGCTAGAGAAAAAATCCATTATTCTCAATGGAGATGGAGATGGTTCACATCTCCACTCCAAAACGCCTGAAGCTCAAACAAGTTCCGGACCCTTTTTTGTCGCGCGAATTGGGCGGATTTGGGCGTTTTAGAACGTTTGTATTTTCATAGAAAGTAATGGAAACGCTCGATTCAAGCTTCTAGCGCGACAATGAGCAGTTCTACGGGCGTTTTGTCGCTTTAATCTGTTCTGTGAAATAGAACATTTCACCGAGGCAGAAGATAAAAAAATCTACAAACATAGCAACAAGTGATGAAAGAGATGATAATTTTTCCTATTGGCTAAAATAAAAAACAACGAAGTTCAAAAACGTCGGACAACGCTGTATGCAAACGCACGAATACGTGTGAATACGAGCGACAAAACGCTGGAAAAAACGACCAAAAACGCTACGCTCAGGTGTGAATGCAGCCTAACAGTTTCAATTCTTTTGGGAAGGCTGTCCACAAGGTTTAGAAGTGTGTGACTCGCTCATCTATGTCTTTATGCACCATGCTTTGTGCACTGGGGTGCAGTCATGTTGGAACAAGAAGGGGCCATCCCCAGACTGTTCACACAAAGTTGGGAGCATGAAATTGTCCAAAATGTCTTGGTATGCTGACGCCTTAAGAGTGGAACTGAGGGGCCAAGCCCAACCCCTGAAAAACAACCCAACACCATAATTCCCCCTCCACCAAATGATTTGTACCAGTGCACAAAGCAATGTCCATAAAGACGTGGATGAGTGAGTTTGGGGTGGAGGAACTTGACTGGCCGGCAAAGATTCCTGATCTCAACCCGAACACCTTTGGGGTGAATTAGAGGAGAGACTGTGAGCCAGGCCTTCTCGTCCACATCAGTGCCTGACCTCACAAATATGCTTCTGGAAGAATGGTCAAACATTCCCATAGACACACTCCTAAACCTTGTGGACAGCCTTCCCAGAAGAGTTGAAGCTGTTATAGCTGCAAAGGATGTGCAACTCAATATTTATACTACGGACTAAGACTGGAATGCCATTACAGTTAATTTGTGCTTAAAGGCAAGCGTCCCAATGCTTTTGGTAATATTTTGGAATTAATGTGCATTTCGCTTGCACATGATTGGATGATAGAAATCAGCAGAGCTTTCCCTCATTTCAGAACTTCCCTTCAGATCTAGCGCAACTGCACTCTAAAGGGCACTTGGAGGGTACAGTATATTTGCCTTTAGAAAATTAACCTCCCTGTGTTCATCCACTCATATGCATGGGCATTTAGAGACAGGGAAAATAAAAATCGCCAGATCCCCCTAGGAGCAGATGAAAAAACGTGCACTGCAATTAAGATGTGTAAGGCCTCGTACACAGGACCGGGTTTCTCGGCAAAAAAACAACAAGATAACTGCTTCCTGCCGAGATTCCCGTTCCTGTGTACGAGGCATTCAGGTTTCTCGTCTGAAAATCTGGGCAGAATCTCGACGAGAAAAAAAGAGAACCTGCTCTCTTTTTTCTCGTAGAGATTCTTGTTGGCCTGTTTCCCGACGAGAAAACCGAGAGTGTGTATACTTACCTGTTGCCGTGGAAACCTGCGTATGCTCGAAATGACTTTGACGCATGTGCGGTAGCTTCCGCGGCATAGGTAGGGTGAACCAAGATGGTGGCGACGGCATCGAATGTGACGAGCGCATGCTCGTCGTACGCGATGACGTCACCACGTTCTTTCCTTTAAAGAGAACCGCGGTTCTTTTGAAACTAAAGTCTGTACACTCCGGCGGCAAGAGTTTCTTGCCAAGAATCTCGTCAGGGAAAACAGCGGGTTTTTCCTGACGAGATTCTCGGACGTGTGTACGAGGCCTTAGGCTTAGTTATCTTGTGTTGTGTTTTCTGGTAGAAGAGACATGTACGTTTCTTCTTGCCCAAAAAAGTTTCACATTTCTCCTAGTATTTTTTTTGTATGATGCCTGCAATGCAAACACAACGCAGTGTACACTCCCATCACTTTCCCAGCATCTATGCAATGCCTGAGAATATAGCCAAGTGTTGGACTGTGTAGCACCCTCTAGCGTGTGCTAGATGTAAGATAGATGTAGGTCTGTTAGTGTAGGAAAATTTAGTTCAGCTCAGGACTAAGCCTAAGCTGTGAATCTGGGTCGGGGTTCAGTGAGTCAGGGCTGAATGACTCATCCTGACAGCTCCTCTGGTGCCTCCCTCTGATCTAAAAGGTGGTAGGAACTTCTAGAGCTAGTGGGTGGAGGTTAGGAGGAGCTGCCTGGAATATTTCTGAGGGCCTCAACCAATCCCCAGTAAAAGGGCTGGCAGGGGGCAGTTTCACCTCATAAACAGGGCCATGCCAGCAAGAGCAGTGTTGTGGAAGATGGAGATGTAGTGCTGTGAAGGCTGTCAGTGTCCCTCTGGGGCACCCTCTAGTCTGGGGGGGTGGCCTTGAGCTGGGGCTCGGGTGCCGAAAGGATCCTGCCATAACACAAGGAGGGAGCCCTTCCTGGAGGCATGGGAGTAAGAGAAATGAAGGACAGTGTGAGTAGAGCAGCACCACTGTGGACTTACATGGGAGGGAGACTGCCACGTGTAGCCAGTGTTACCTGAAGGCCCTTCTCTGGCAGATCTCCTGCAGAATCAGCCAGGTGGGCTGTGAAAGGGACAGCTGCAGCCAGGTGGGTTGGCAGTGCTTGAAGAGGTGGTGCTGGGACCAGTAGCCACAGGAGGAGTAATACAAGCTGATGATGGTATTCTGCTACACAACAAGGGGTTTCAAGTTCCTGCCTGCAAAGGGCCATTGCTAAATCTGACTGTGCCTGTCAGATCCATTGACAGTGATTAAGTTGGAGTTTTGCAAGCAAGTGCAGGAGGAGTATTATAGAGACTGTATATAGGAAGATGTCCCTGAAGTTGTTGCCAAGTTTGTTTGTTGTTGCCAAGTCAAGTGGCATCCCATAACCTTTCATCCCCATCCGAGTTATTAAAGGGGTTGTAAAGGTACAATTTTTTTTCCCTAAATAGCTTCCTTTACCTTAGTGCAGTCCTCCTTCACTTACCTCATCGTTCGATTTTGCTTTTAAATGTCCTTATTTCTCACTTCCTGTTCTTCTGTCTGTAACTCCACACAGTAATGTGAGGCTGTTTTCCCTGACGAGATTCTTGCAAGAAACAGACTTTCGTTTCGTTTCAAAAGAACCGCGGTTCTCTTGAAAGGAAATAACGTGGTGACGTCATCGCGTACGACGAGCATGCGCTCGTCACATTCGATGCCGTCGCCACCATCTTGGTTCACCCTACCTATGCCGTGGAAGCTACCGTGCATGCGTCAAAGTCATTTCGAGCATACGCAGGTTTCCACGGCAACAGGTAAATATACACACTCTCGGGTTTCTCGTCGGGAAAAAGAGCAAACAAGAATCTCAACGAGATTCTGCCCAGATTTTCAGACGAGAAACCTGAATGCCTCGTACACAGGAACGGGAATCTCGGCAAGAAGCAGTTTTCTTGCTGTTTTTTTGCCGAGAAACCCAGTCGTGTATACGAGGCCTTACACATCTTAATTGCAGTGCACTGCTTCAAAGCAGCACAAAAAAAAATTGTACCTTTACAACTCCTTTAACTCTCAATAAATAACAAAAATAAAGTCAAGGACTTTTTTTACCTGGCCCATATTCTCTCTAAAAATCCGCGGGCTGCGCTTAAGGCACTTACACTCCGCTGTCCCAACTTACAGGAGCAAGTGTTGTATTCCCCAAACACTTGCTCCGTAAGTTGGGACGGCGGAGTATAAATGCCCCGGCGTAGCCTGGCGGATCTCCAAGTGGGCGGCTTGTATTCAAATTAAGCGCGCCCCCGATTCTAATGAACTGCGCATGCGCCGGGCTTCAAAAAGCCCAGTGCGCATGCTCCAGTTCTCGGCGGAAAACGTCAATGACGCCGACGTGTGCGTCATTGACATAAAGTCGTATTCAAGAACGACTTACAGAAACGATGTACCCGACGAAAAAACACGACGCGGACCCGACGCCATCCGTAACATGGCCTACGTGGGACTTGCGGAAACTTACTCCTCATATAGCAGGAGTAAGGTTCCGCTTACGCTAACGACGTTAGCGACGGTTACGCAACGCAAACTCGTTCGGGAATCGGCGTAGAAGGATCATTTGCATACGCAAATGAGTCCTTCACGTAAATGCCATCTAGCAGCGGCCGGCGTCATTACATTTAAGATCCGCCAGTGTAAGTGACTTACAGATGGCGGATCTTAAGTGTATCTATGCGAAAATGATTCTAAGAATCAGTCGCATAGATACACGGGCCAAAAAAGGGAGATACGATGGAGTATCCTGAGATACTCCATCGTAACTTCTATGAGAATATGGCCCCCTGTCTCTGGAGTGCCTGTGGAAATTTGGTGTGCCTGGCTGAGCAGGGTGGGGGATCCCAGTTTATTTTCGGCTCCTTAGGGAGTGCGCTACAACTGTATAACTCCATTGTGAACAAACAAAAAGACAGAGAAATATGGTGCAAAGAGATCACAGTGCAGTAAGTATATGTAACTATTTATTAATTAAAAAAAAATGATGAATGCACTCAGAATCATGATGGAGGAGAGAGCATGCAGCATGTGTTCCACCTAACCCAGCCGGGCTACCCCAGTGCCCCTGAGTCTCGGAGTGAACCTTGTGATCACATGAGCTTTCAGTATATCACAAAACATGCTCTCTCCTTTATCATGTTTATGAGTGCATTCATACATGTTTTGGTTATTAAATAGTTACATATACATCTTTGCACTGAATTTCTTTTTCTTTTTGTTAGTGTACATGATTCCGGAGTTTCCCACTCACTGGTCATCCAACAACATCGGATCTTTGCACCTTACAAGAGTTGCCAGTTTCATAGGTTACACGAGACAAAATAGCTAATTAGCTGGGTTTCCTTACAGTGCATTTTTGTCAATTTATTTAATGTGCATTAGGAAGCACTATTACAGCCCTTATTGACTATATACAAAGTAGTATTTAACTGAAACTACGGTTGAGCGCCTGTTTTTCAACTCCATTGTAATTGCTGCCCGATTCTGTACCTGGAAGAAGACCGGGAGAAGATGTGGCCAGAGAATTAAATGTGTTATTTACATCTCTCCTGTATGTCCTTTCCTACCACTTGACATCTATGACATGCTGATGTAGTTGTCTCCACACACAATCCCTGAGATTTTTTTTAAAGCCCAACTGTAGCCTAAAGCCACGTACACACGACCATTTTCCATGTCATGGGAAAAAACAAAGTTTTTCTCGACGTGATTCTTGTCAAGTCTGCCTTGCAAACACACAATCGTGAAAAAAAAATGCTCGAGCAAAGCGTGGTGATGTACAACGCGTATGACGGCACTATAAAGGGGAAGTTCCATACGATTGGCACCACCCTTTGAGCTGATTATGCAAATTTCCCTTCTCATAACTTGCTTCTGAGCATGCATGTTTTTCCCCCGTCGTTAAAGCGTACACACGACCGTTTTTCACGACGTGAAAAACAACGATGTGAAAAACGACGAGAAAAATTAGAACAGGTTCTACATTTTTAATGGCCATTGGCTGTGTTTTATCGAGAAAAACGCACTGGAGCCTACACACAATCATTTTGTGTCGTGTGTACGCGGCATAGAACTTTAGTGCTATTTTAGTGGTGTATAGTGTAGAGAAAACAACCATGGTCAGGTTTTTATTTCTGCATATGTTCCTATTAAGGAGATTCAGCTTTATCTCCTGTCTTAGGCTGGCCATAAATTTCTTTCCTCTAACTACGGGTTGCAGGAAAGAAATACACATGATTCCCCCATCAACGCAGACAGTGCTGTCAGGGGAATCAGCAGTTGTCTTCTCCCGGCGGGGCAGGTGGGGGAAGTTGTCCCCACTTGGAGAACACAGTGATTATCCCTAGTAGCATTAGCAGCCACTAGCAAGAATTGCAAGAGAATCCGGCAGGCTGGTTGTACCCAGATCAACTTGGTACATTCAGCCTGTCCATTCGGCAGAGATTTGAACCGTGTATGGTGCGACCTTAGAGACACAGTGTACACCAAAGGATAGGAAGTAATTTAATGAAAAACAGAAACAGCAGAGGGGAGGTTAACCGCTTCCAGATGGCCGCACGCACATATACGTTGATACAATGGCACTCCTGGGCAGAAGGACGTGTATATACGTCACCTTTAAGGAAGCGCCATTGTGCACGCCACGAGCTCCGTAAACCGTGAACCCGACCGCGGGTCCCGCAGACTCGATCACTGCAGGGATACCCGCAAACGTCTCACGGAGAGAGATAGAGCGGGAGATGTTAATGTAAACAAGCATCTCCCCGCTCTGCCTAGTGACAATAACACTGATCTCCGCTCTGTGTAATCGGAGCGGAGATCAGTGTCATGTCACACACAGCCCATCCCCCCTACAGTAAGAAACACTCACTAGGGCACACTTAACCCTCACAGCGCCCGCTAATGGTTAACCCCTTTACTGCCAGTGTCATTTGTACAGTTATCAGTGCATTTTTATAGCACTGATCGCTGTGAAAATGACAATGGTCCCAAAAATGTGTCAAAAGAATCTGATGTGTCCGCCATAATGTCGCAGTCACAATAAAAATCGCTGATCGCCGCCATTACTAGTAAAAAAAAAAAAAATATTAATAAAAATGCCTTAAAACTATCCCCTATTTTGTGACGCTATAACTTTTGCGCGAACCAATCAATAAACGCTTATTGCGATTTTTTTACCAAAAATATGTAGAATACGTATCGGCCTAAACTGAGGAAAAATAAATATTTTTGGGGGATATTTATTATAGCAAAAAGTAAAAAATATTGATTTTTTTTTTTAAATTGTCGCTCTATTTTTGTTTATAGCGCAAAAAATAAAAACTGCAGAGGTGATCAAATACTAGAGGTAGAGCGATTATTATCAAAATTAGGCCTATATTTTACACTGACCACCGTTCCACCTCCCTTCTCCACACGCGGCTCTGGCAGCATCAAACGCCTCGCTGAGTGTGAAACTGACAAGTAACAGAGAGGAGAGAGAGGAGCTGTCAGCTCGATGTCGGGGGCGGGACACGGCAGCTATATTACACCAGCCAATGGAATGGTATCTGGGCAGGCCACTACGTGTGTGTGGCCCTGCCCCCTTTCTAAAGCAGCCCAATCATTGGCTGGTGTAATTTAGCTGCTGGATCCCGCCCACCCCTGACATCGAGCTGACAGCTCCTCTTTCTCTCCTCTCTGTTAGTTTCACACAGTTACACTCGGCGTAGTGTGAAACCTGCCAGTGCCACTGCCAATTAGTGCCACCAGTCAGTGCCAATCAGTGCTATCTGTCAGTGCTACTGCCAATCAGTGACACCCGCCAGTGCCAACCACTGCCAGCCAATGTCACCCGCCACCGCCAGCCAGTGCCACCCGCCAGTGCCTACCAGTGCCACCGACAATCTGTGCCACCTGCCAGTGCCAACCAGTTCCAATTGCTAGTACCACTGCCAATCAGTGCCACCTGCCAGTGCCATCTGTCCCAAACTAGTGCCATCTGTCAGTTCCAAACCAGTGCCATCTGCTAGTGCCAATCAGTGCCATCTGTCAGTGCCACCTGCCAGTGCCAATAGTGCCATCGGTCAGTTCCAAACCAGTGCCACCTGCCAATGCCAACCAGTGCCAGCCAGTGCCACCTGTCAGTGCCATCTGTCTGTTCCAAACCAGTGCCATCTATCAGTTCCAAACCAGTGCCACCTGCTAGTGCCAATCATTGCCACCTGCTAGTGCCAATAGTGCCATCTGTACTGAGGACATCAAGTGTGTGCTATAGTGACAGGAGTAAGCAGGAAGGAGTGGAGTTTTTTTTTTTAAATTGGCCTAAAATATCGGCCACAAAAAAACGGCATCATATATCGGCCATCGGCCGCCCCAATTTCTAAATATGGGCATCGGCCAGAGAAAAACCCATATCGGTATACCTCTATCAAATACCACCAAAATAAAGCTCTATTTGTGGGAATAAAAGGACGTCAATTTTGTTTGGGAGCCACGTCGCACGACCGTGCAATTGTTAGTTAAAGCGACTCAGTGCCGAATCACAAAATTTACCAAACACTGTCCACCCACAAAGTGGGCGACATTACACAAAAAGAACTGTTGGTAACCAATAACAGACCAACTTGCTTAGTCACTAATGCCGCGTACAGACGGTCGTTTTTTGTGATGAAAAAAAAACGTTGTTTTTAAAAACGTCATTTAAAATGACCGTGTGTGGGGAAAACGTTGTTTTATGTCTTCTGAAAAACGAAAAAAAAAAAAAATCGAACATGCTTGAATTTTTTGTGTCGTTTTTCAAAACGTTGTTTTTTGTGTCAATAAAATGATAGTGTGTGGGCAAAACGACGTTTAAAACAACGTTTTTAAACCCGCGCATGCTCAGAAGCAAGTTATGAAGAGAGCTTCAATGGAAAAGAGTGCTGAACGTAACCACACTTTGCTAGAGCATTTTGAAAAAACGATGATGTGTAGGCAACGTCGTTTTTTAAAATTAAGTTTCAAAAACGTTGTTTTATTTCATGATTTAAAACGTTGTTTTATTTCATCACAAAAAACGACCGTCTGTACGCGGCATACGAGTAATATCATATATAAAACAAGTAACAGCGTACCAACCACTGTCCACCCACAAAGTAGACAACATTACCCACATAAAGGGGGACCGCGACAAGGGGAATTAAAGGGGAGGGAGGGTGAGAGAGCAGGTCAAAAGATCCAGAAGGAAGGCTGAGGAGAATCCAGAGGTGAGTCCAGCTGACAGACCTGAGGTAAATACTGACTCCTCCCAGTGACAGGAGAGGATATAAGTAAAAGGTTACACTCATTGGCTAGATGTTCCCCGCCAAAGGATTTGTCACCAATCCAGTGCTCTGCAGCTGAGATAAATCTTCGTAGCTACAGTAGGCAGCTTGTCACCTGAAACACAAAACAGAAAGAACCAGCAAAGCAGCCATACATGACATGTACTTAACAATTATCATAGCCCTCTATTAAGAGTAAAATAGATTTATTAAACAAATGGGTGTTAGGCCTCGTACACACGACCGAACATGTCTGCTGAAACTGGTCCGTGGACCAGTTTCAGCAGACATGTTCGGTCGTGTGTACGGCCGACCGGACAATTTTCCGGCGGATCGGACAGGTTTCCAGCAGACGAATGTTTCTTAGCATGCTAAGAAACATGTCCGCTGGAAGCCTGTCCGTCGGACATGTTCAGTCATCTGTACGACTTACCGGACATGTCCTCTCGGCCGAAAGCCCTCGCATGCGTCAAAGTGATTTGACGCATGCGTGGAAGCATTGACCTTCCAGGGTCGCGCACGTCGCCGCGTCATCACCACGGCCACGCCACCGCGTATCCTGTCCGCGCGGATTCCGGTTTGATGGTGTGTACAACCATCAGACCGAAATCTCCGAGCGGACATGTCCGATGAAAACGGTCCGCGGACCGTTTTCATCGGACATGTCCCCTCGTGTGTACGAGGCCTTAGGGGCGACAACAGTGCTTAGAGGATTTGAAATCTGGAAACCATTGGTCACTGCACTTTGCGCTTTTTTATTACTTGTTGCAGCACTAATAAAAATTCCTCCTAGATTGCCTGAAAGTCATTCTTTAGTAGGGCAGGACATCATTTTCTAAATATTTCACCTCTGTTATGTGATGCAATTGTACATTTATATTGGGGCTTGAATTGTAGTTACATCTTGTCTTACAGCATAATGGAAAAGATGAAAGATTGAGCTGAGGAAATCCCTTGATGTCTATTCATTTTTAAATTGTAATATTATGGTTTGTCAATCAAATAAACCCTTCAAGAAAGTAGAGATACCGAAGATGAACCATATCTCCACAGCTGTCCGCCGTAGAGAGATAATATACAATATCACACAGAGGAGGCTGCTGCCACATATTTCTTTCTCAGTCATTATAGTTTTATCTAGTCTGTTTAGCAGCAGTCATTTTCCAGTTGTAGCAATAATGACAGTCATGGGATGGAACGTAATAATATAGGAGTCCTTGTTGAGAAGCTTAAACTGACTCTAGGTTAGCATTTGCTAAGATTATAGGATGGTTCCTGCAGAGTTTTATTGAATGCGTGAGTTTTGTCTGCAGGTGTTATTCTATCTTGTCCTATCTGACAGTGTAACAAGACTGACACTGCTTTTGCTTAATTTCGTTTATGAGATTGTATTGGTATCTGAGAAACACAACAGCTTTTCCCTTTACCCTGACACATTCACAATTAGTTACAATAAACATCATTAAAATGCCATCTGCAGTAAGGCTTAACATTTGTTATACGCTTTGGAGCAAATTGTTAACACAATTCCAAATATGAAATTGATGCAATTGAGATGACTGTGAATCTTTTTATTTTCTTATTTTTTGCCAGCCAGTGTCGAACGAGATGTCTTGACGTTGTTGACCACAGAATGCTTCAGGTGATGATGAATTATCGGCAGATAACACAGCAGGCTCCATATGTGTCTTGTCATTTTAACCACTTGGGAATAGTCAAGTCATTTAAAATCTAATGGCTGTGCCAAGTCCCCATCAACACTGACAATCTTCTTTTTCTTAATTTTAGAACCAGGACATTCAGAATTTAATTAACTGGCAGATAAAAGGGTAAGAATGATTTTTTTTATAAGCATACATAGCTAAAATATAAATATCAATGTAGCAATCTGAAATTTCTGCAGACACCATATCCTTCTCCCCTGGTTATAAATAATCCACAAGAACAGAGAATGAGATAGATTAGCATTTCAATAGTGTTCTGGAGTTTCAGTTCCTCTGTTTGTTGATGTTTCTTGGCAAAGTATCTGACATTCTGTAGTGCTTGGGTAAGGTAATTCACTCAAAAAATACTCAGCCTTGTATATGTCATACTAGATAAACTACAGTACATTTTTGTGACAATGAAATGCAAAAGTGCTTTTACAAGCGGGTATTGCAATGGCCCATGAGGTAATTAAAAAAATACAATGATGCTGATTAATGTCTATTTGATATTACATTCTAAACAGCTATGTAGCCTTTAGCCTCGTACACACGATAGGTTAACCAGAGGACAACGGTCTGAAGGACCGATGTCTTAGGTTAACCGATGAAGCTGACTGATAGTCCGTCACGCCTACACACCATAGGTTAAATAACCGATCGTGTCAGAACGCGGTGACGTAAAACACAACGACGTGCTGAAAAAAAAACGAAGTTCAATGCTTCCAAGCATGCATCGACTTGATTTGTGTATTTTTAACTGATGGTTGTGCCTACTAACGATCGGTTTTGACCTATCGGTTAGGAATCCATAGGTTAATTTTAAAGCAAGTTGGCTTTTTTTTTAACCTATGGTTAAATAACCTATGGGGCCCACACACGATCGGTTTTGACTGATGAAAACGGTCCTTCAGATCGCTGTCCTCTGGTTAACCTATCGTGTGTACGAGGCCTTAGTCCTTGTGGCAGCTGTCTACATGTGTGACCGTGACATTATTTTCAATGTAGCTAATGTGATCCAACAATTTGTGTTGGCTAAACATAGCTGAACATTTTGTCCAGGATCATTGCTCCTCTGTAGAAAAGGCCACTGACATATCATGGGATATCATAAACCCCTCAGATCCTCCGGCTAATTCCAATTTGTGGAGATTAAATTCTTCTCTATTAACGGACCCAGTCCTACTACCCAAACTAGTGAAAAAAATGCAGCGCTAATTATATGTGTGCAGGTAAATAAACAAAACCTGTATGTGATTCCACAATTAAACAGATATTGTGATCAAAGGTGAAGAAATGAAACAACTGAATATATCAAAACTTAAATAATAGTATAGCAAATTGTGAATTATGTGCAAACTAATAAAGTCCAAATAAACGTATAATATAATCGAAGAGATTAATCCAGTCCAAAACTAGATAGTTCCCTCGGTATGTTTATTCAAGTAAAAAAATTTTGATAGAGGAACCACCAACAATTGGAACGAGGCTTACCAGAAATCACAGACTTAAAGGGGCATATACCTCTTAAGTCATGAGAGCTTGTTGGTAATAACCAAAAAGAATGCAGCTGGTCCCGAATCCAAATTGATCATCAAAGCTCTGCAAGGAAAAGCGTCTAATAGGGGTTCATGTAAAAGGCATTCAGCAGATATCCAAATGTTCAAGCATTGTAATCAAGATGAAAAGAAAACACAGCATAGTGTGATATCGTTTGGAGGAATTTAATTTTAAATTTTAAAAATGAACACTCACATTTAAGTAGCATAAAAAAGCCGGTCAAGGTACTTGGAATGGTGCAGTGTTGCTGATGTGGTCCATCCGTGTTTCGTCTCCTAAGACGTCATCTGGGGTATGAACCATCATCACCAACACAGCGCTTATAAAGTTGGTGATGATGGTTCAGTCAAAGGTTGCCCTTTGTCGCCCTCTCTCGAACCGTTTATTAGACAAATTTTGGCCAACAACTCCATAAAGGGCTTCCAGATGGCTGGTAGAGAATTCAAGGTCGCGCATATGCGGATGATTTTTTTTTTCTGACTGAACCACTCCTATCCATTCCCTCCCTTTTAAAGGAGTTCTCATTATATGGCTACATCTATAATCTAAAAATAAATTATTCAAAATCTGAAGCGATGAATGTCGCGTTACCTGAGACCAAATTGAAAATAGTACAAGACAATAGTCCCTTTGCATGGGAAACATTGGCCATTAAATACCTCGGGTTTGGTTGACCCACAGACTCTCCTCAATCTTTGATCGCAACTTCCCACCTATCCTTAAATTTTTTTAAAAGACCTACAGGCATGGCACTGAAAACACTTCTCATGGTTTAGTAGGGTGGCTATTTACAAAATGATCATCTTATCAAAAATTCTATTTTTACTTCGTACACTACCTAAATACCCATGAGCTTTTTTAAAGCACTCCATGCACTTCAAATGAAATTCACCTGGTCCAATAAACGACCTTGTATCAAATCCACCCTGCTAACTAGAAATGTGAGGTATGGGCATCCCCAATTTCAAAAACTACTACCATGCTCCACACATCGCCTGAATTGTCGACTGGTATTGTCACTCTAGTCTCAAAGATTGGGTATCAATAGAGAATGTAATGAGACCTATCCCCCTACAATTTTCCCCTTGTATACCAAAAACAAGGTATCCCCAATCTATGAAATCTCATCCTCTGATAGGTACCACATTAGATATTTTCCACCTTCTAACCAAACATCCCAAGTTTTCCACACCCCTAAGCCCAATCACCCCGCTACAGAATAACCCAGACTTCCCACCAGGAGTTGGGAATCACTTCCTGAGATCCTCATTTACCAAGCTGCCCCTTCTCGCACATCATTGCTTTAATAGCAAGATAACAAAAGACCTGAACCAATTTAAGGCTGATAACAATTCACCCCGCATGCCCATGTGGTCTTACTTTCAGGTCTGCAGCTATGTAGTAGTGCTCGTAGGGGTCACTTCACGAGAAATCTCACTGAGTTGGAGTCGGTATGTCTAAAAGGGGAACAGGTTCAAAAATCTACTTCCACCTCCTACACATGGTTGCCGAATTTGAAGATGTCGGGTCCAGACAGGTTCAGAGAGAGATGGGCAGACAACCTAAAAATGACAATAACAGATAACCAATGGGAAAGAAAATTGTAATTTTGCTTGCATATAATTGGATAATGGAAATCAACAGTGCTTCACTTTATTCACTAAGCTTAAGAGAAAATTCCCTTGCAAAGTGAATAGCTTATTTGACTTTAATAAATTCACCCCACTATCTCTGGAAAGCACACCATGAAGAATAAAACCATTAATCTAAAGAAGTACACATTTATAGTACTCAACATGGACAGTTGTAGGCCAAGATTCTGTGCAAATGAGCAAATGGGCACATATGAAATTACTGTCCAAAACAAGCTGATGAACTATGAAAACAGCTGATAAGTAGGAGTAGCAGATGTCTCAGACTTGTCACTGGACCACAGTGAGTTTGTACATCTACAGATGGAGTGTAAGATGGGTGGTATTGTGCTTCCCTTGAACTTTAAAAATAAATTTATATTGAAGGATATGGACAGATAGAGCATACATTGTACTAATATTTTAACTGGCCGAATATATTAAAAGCATTTCTATCTTGTAGATTCTAAATATACAGCTTTACATTATAAGACACAAAGAGTTAACTACAAAGCAAAGTGAAAAAAATCACAGCAACCCTTTAGGAAACACTGTTTTGACTACTGTAAAATGATGAAAAGTAAAATGTCAGTCTTTGCACTTTGCACATCATTTCCCTTTGCAAAACATTTTACTGATTGTGAAAACGAATGAACTAAGCTGGTTTCAGACATTTAACCACTTAAGCCCCGGACCATATTGCTGGTTAAAGACCAGAGCACTTTTTGCGATTCGACACTGCGTCGCTTTAACTGACAATTGCGCGGTCGTGCGATGTGTCTCCCGAACAAAATTGGCGTCCTTTTTTCCCCACAAATAGAGCTTTCTCTTGGTGGTGTTTTATCACCTCTGCGGTTTTTAGTTTTTGCGCTATAAACAAAAATAGAGCGACAATTTTGAAAAATATATATTTTTTACTTTGTACCATAATAAATATCCCCCAAAAATATATAAAAAAAATATTTTTTCTCAGTTTAGGCCGATACGTATTCTTCTACATATTTTTCGTAAAAAAAAATCGCAATAAGCGTTTATTGATTGGTTTGCGCAAAAGTTATAGCGTTTACAAAATAGGGGGTAGTTTTATGGCATTTTTATTAATATTTATTTTTTACTAGTAATGGCGGTGATCAGCGATTTTTTTCGGTACTACGACATTATGGCGGACACTTCGGACACTTTTGACACATTTTTGGTACCATTAGCATTTTTATAGCGATCAGTGTTATAAAAATGCTTTGATTACTATAAAAATACCACTGGCAGGGAGAGGGTTAACACTAGGGGGCGGGGAAGGGGTTAAGTATGTTCCCTGGGTGTGTTCTAACTGTAGGGGGGGTGGATTCACTAGGGGAAATGACTGATCGCTGTTCATACATTGTATGAACAAACGCTCAGGCATTTCTCCCCTGACAGGACCGGGAGCTGTGTGTTTACACACACAGCTCCCGATTCTCGTTCTGTAACGAGCGATCACGGGTGCCCGGCGGGGGTTGCGACCGCCGTGCACGTGAGCGGGGGGTGCGCGTGCCTCCAGCGGCGCGCACGCGCCCCTAGTGGCTGTTTCGTGAGGCGACGTAGAGCTACGGGCTCTCGTGCAGGAGAGCCAACCTGCTGCCGCAGAACTGCGGCGGCTGGTCGGCATGTAGTTAAAGAGACCTTCAGTCATGTTTAGAACTCTGTGATAGTCTGGAAACACAGAGGAATCAATTAAACCTACCATATCATCATAATATATATATATATATATATATATATATATATATATATATATATATACACACACATACATATGTACAATGGTACAATAATTAATTTAATATTTGTTATAAAGATATACAACGTAGATTCATGTGTTCATTAATTAAAATCTTTTAAGGAAGGAGTAGGCCAGGTGAAATACTCCTTTGGACATATCTACTGTACCTGGGGTCTCTTAGATTGTAAGCTCTAAGGAGCAGGGCCCTCTGATTCCCATTGTATTAAAGTGTATTGTATTTGTACTGTCTATCCTCAAGTTGTAAAGCGCTGCGTAAACGGTTGGCGCTATATAAATCCTGTATAATTATAATAACAATAATGAGGCCGCCTCTCAATATCAATGTTCACTAAGCAAATTCTTTTAGTTTGGCCGAGCAGGTTTCAAGTGTTGGAATCTAATGGTACTCATCTGAAATCTGATCCAGGAATTCCCAACTGGTATATTTAGATATACCATTACTCATTTCTCTTGATTTGGAATTTAATGCAGAACTATGATAAACGTTAATATATCTATAACAAAGAAGTTTAGGGATTTTCCCTTACTGGAAATGTGTTTCCTGTAGCAGATCCATATTGTGTTCCCCAACTCCACAAATCTCCCAGGACCATACATTGTATAAGAATATTCAAGCCTTTGACAAGGTAGGTAATTTTGCTTAACACTTCACCAGCGAGTGCCACTAAAGATGGGGACGAATGTGAAGCAAGACATCCCCCTGCACATGACTTCACATGTCGTATGTGTGAGCAGGTACGATGCTAAGGCAGAATGGCTTGCTCACATTGTGCATCTAAATGTTATGCTGATCTTTTGAGAGGCTTGGAAAGTTACATTAAGATGGATGAAGTTTCATCTTTGAGAGTTCAGTAGAAAAAGATTAGTCAAGGCATGGGTGCTGATGTATAAAATAAGCTCCCTGTACAGGATCTGTAACCTGTTGTGTTCAAGGTTAAAGATCTTCTGGGAGGCATTTTGAGGTAGAGAGCAGAGTTTTAGGGCTGGGCTCAGCCCTTCCTTCTCTGAGCTGGCCGCTCAGCTGTCGGCTAATTGCCAGCTTCTTTCTCTCCACAGTGACTCACCTGTTGATGATCTGCTCCTCAGTCCTGCCTACTTAAAGCCTTCCAGCTCACTTCATCTCTGCCTTCGCCTTTGTCAACATCACAGAGACTTTCTCCTGCATTCCTGTTGTGGACTTGCTCGGGTGGCGTTTCTTCTGGCTATTGTTCCTGCTTGTTTTACTACTACGTTCATCTCTGGCTCTCTGACATTGGCTTGGCCGACTACCCAATTCGGTTATTGAACTCTGGCTATGCTTTGACTACGCTTACTTTCTTTACCTTTTTATAATTATTATTATTATTATTATTATTATTAAACAAGTGTGATTTAACTGTACTTCTGTCTCGGTCTGATTCATGGTTTCTGACACAGAGCATGACATGAGATCTGGGATGCAGGATCAGGTCCAGGTTGATTGGTGTCCAGTCTTGGGGTTTCAACAGAGGTAGTTCTAGAAAGCTAAATAGATGTTCTACCTGAGAGGGGTCGTATAGCAAAAAGAGGTTGACATTCGTCCATACCTGCTTTTATAGAATTAGGGTTTAACACCTTGCTTACAGTGAAACAGTGCCACTAGGGGTAGCTAGGGGTAGCAATACACATTTACATTTTCTTTCTGATAGGATGCATTTACTGTTTGGCTGATAATTTTTCACCTTGCTCCTTCAGTTTTTAATTGATTTTTGTTGAGCTGGGTGGCCCTGACAATGCTACCTATGGCTCAAATTTCATTTGACTCCTTACTGAGATGTAGCTATAGATAAAGCTACATAGTACCCCTACTCATTCACCTAATAGTGAGTAAAAATGCAGAGCCAGTTTTTGACAAGTCTTTTATTTAAAGAAAAATAGACCCAACGTCAATCACTATGAACAGCGGGCATCGACCCGCCGTCTGACAGCTCCACTTTGTAGCTTCCGCTAAATAAATGAAGGTAAGGGGGCCACCTAGTGAAGTCCCTGGGTGACCCTGCCCCCTGGTGATGTCATCAACCAGGGCATGCTCTTGAATGTGCTAGTGACTTACTTTGTTATTGAAGGGGGTCGCAACAGTCCCAACCTCCAAACAGCACCAGCTGATTCAACTCGCAGGTCTTATTGAAACTCTGGACCTCACCCTTCCCCCTTTTTATAGCACAGATGGACTGACTAGGACCAAAAACCTGGCAACTGAGCTTGCAACAATTAACCCCCCCCCCTCCTTGGGGCAGCCATTAACCTGCTATAAGCAAATGCAGTTCAAACTTTTTTTCCCTTATAGGTCAAGCGGCCATATATCCTTGAAATACTACACCATGATACATTTTTCTGTTTAATACCAGTGCCAGTATTTTTTAGAATTCACCTTATCTGAAGTAAAGTGAAGAGGTCCTTGTGTGGATGCGGAAGGATTGGTGGAAAGAACCCAGACTTGTAAAGTAGCCTATAGGATGCCTATTTGACTCAGGGTTTGTGGGTCCTTTTTTTTCAGTGAGCCTTTTATCTGAATGACATACAGTGCCTTGAGAAAGTATTCATATCCCTTGAAATTTTCCAATTTTTTTTACAACCAAAAACATAAATGTGTTTTATTGTAATTTTATGTGATAGACCACTGGTGTCAAACACAAGGCCCGCAGGCCGAATCCGGCCCTTCAGGCCATTTCATGTGGCCCTTGCATCTCTCCTGAAACTGCAGGAGAGCTCCAGCCCTCCTCTGGTCCTACTCCGGTCCCTTACTTTTTGCTTTCAAGCAATGTATCAATCTTCTTCCCAGCAGCAGCATAAGGTAAGTAGGGTGCACTGTGATGTAAGGGAGGGTGGGGGACTCAACTTCTGATGGTGGGGTGGCTCTTGACATCTAATGTAATGGGTGGGGATACGCTGGACATCTAATCTTACAGATAGAAACCGGCCCTTTTGAGGGCAATCCTAATGCTAATGCAGCCCACAATGAATTTTAGTTTGACACCCATGTGATAGACCAACACAAAGTGGCACATAATTGTGAAGTGGAAGGAAAATGATAAATGTTTTTTAGTTTTTTTACAAATAAATATGTGAAAGTGTGGCGTGCATTTGTATTCAGCTCCCCTGAGTCAATACTTTGTAGAACCACCATTCGCTGCAATTACAGTTACAAGAATTTTTGGGTATGTCTCCACCAGCTTTGCACATCTAGAGAGTGACATTTTTGCCCATTCTTCTTTGTAAAATGGCTCAAGATCTGTCAGATTGGATGGAGAGCATCTGTGAACAGCAATTTTCAAGTCTTGCCACAGATTCTCAATTGTATTTAGGTCTGGATCTTGACTGGGCCATTCTAACAAATGTATATGCTTTGGCTGTATATTTAGGGTCATTGTCTTGCAGGAAGGTAAAACTCTGTACCCAGTCTCAAGTCTTTTGCAGACTCTTACAGGTTTTCTTCTAAGATTTCCCTGTATTTAGCTCCATCATCTTCCCATCAACTCTAACCTGCTTCCCTGTTCCTGCTGAAGAAAAGCATCCCAACAACATGATGCTTTCACCACCATGTTTAATGGTGGGGTTGGTGTGTTCAGGGTGATGTGCAGTGTTAGTTTTACATCTCCCACATTGCTTCTCAAAAACAGCAAATGGGACTTCTTAAGGCTTTCTTCTTGCCACTCTTTTATAAAGACCAGATTTTTGTAGTACACGACTAATAGTTGTCCTGTGGACAGATTCTCCCACCTGAGCGGTGGATCTCTGCAGCTACTCCAGAGTTACCATGGGGCTCTTGGCTGCTTCTCTGATTAATGCTTTTCTTGCCTGGCCTGTCAGTTTAGGTGGACAGACATGTCTTGGTACTCTTTCCATTTTCGGATGATGGATTGAACAGTGCTCTGTAAGATGTTCAAAGCTTGGGATATTTTTTTTATAACCTAACCCTGCTTTAAACTTCTCCAGAACCTGGTGTCTGGTGTGTTCCTTGGCCTTCATGATGCTGTTTGTTCACTAAGGTCCTCTAACACACCTCTGAGGGCTTCACATGACAGCTTTATTTATACTGAGATTAAATTACACACATGTGGACTCTATTTACTAAGTAGGTGACTTTTGAAGACAATTGGTTACACTAGATTTTAGTTAGGGGTATCAGAGTAAAGGCGGCTAAATACAAATGCACGCCACACTTTCCACATTTGAAAACCATTTATCATTTTCCTTCCACTTCACAATTATGTATTACTTTTTGTTGGTCTATCACATAAAATTCCAATAAAATACATTTACGTTTCTGGTTGCGACATGACAAAATGTGGAAAATTTCAATGGGTATGAATACTTTCAAGGCACTGTATAAGATATTTGGAAATATTTAAATTTAGTTTAGAAGTACAATATTAAGTAAATATTGTACAAGAGTACAATACTGATAGAGATTGAGAGACAGGAAATTGATGTTAAAGATACTGCACTACGGAGATATGTTTCTGTTTGTAACATGTACTCTGAGCCAAAGGATTAAGGATAAGTAGAGTGGAGTGAAAAACTGGTATAGGATCCATTTGGGTTGGAAGGAAAAGGTGTACATCGAATTGGGCATACTTACCCCTTTGGGAAAAAGCTCTTTAGACCTACTCGAAATTAAGAGGTCAAAATATTACGGTAAGCCTCAAACTTGTTCTGGACTCATTGAATAAGTGCAAGAATAATTGGAACTTTATTTCACTGGATTTTTGTTTCACTGATAGCATAGCATTAATATTTAAATTTACACGCATTTGATTATTATCACCGTTTTATAAGAATTTGATTACATCACATTTATTGTATCATTTTTGCTTTTCATTTTCTTGGTTGCATGAATTGTAAATGCAAATGAACTCATTTTAAACATTTAGTATAAAATGGCCACACTACTGACTGATAATTCAAAGCCATTAATTCTTCATCAGTTGTTCCTCTGTAGGACTTTTTTGATTGATGAGCTGATAATGAAAGATTATTTTCTTATTTCCCAGAGTAGAAAGAGAATTCCAAGAATTATTCACTGTCAATACATGCAGAAAATACCCATTGAAGTGGCAAAATGTCATAGGCTTAATATGCTTCCAGATGGAAATGTTTCATTTACTGAAACATTACAATTCATAGGTTGATTTCAGGCGGTAGTTTTTGTTAAACTAGAGATTAACGTATTTTCTAACATTGTGTTTATTCATTCTACATCAGCTCAGCATACGTCTGAATGAGATATACTCTCTCTGTCACATGAGCAAGGGGGAAAAGAAATCTTTCTCAGAAAATGCTGCAAACGCAATGCTCAAAAGTCACCTCTATCAACTCAGCATGGGGAAACACCTACTGTGATTTTTAAATAATAGCAGCTCCTGCCCTAAATGCAGCTTAATTACCCTAAAAAAAGTAAATAATACTCCCCAAATGTACTGTATAAGTATAAGTCTATAGTTTCAGATAAATGAAGATGTTTTTAAGTGTGTTTTAGGTAGTAACAAAATCATGTAATGTGTTGGTATACATTTTCTGGACAAAATATGGAAAAGTCATCCTTCATTTTAATTTGGTCTGCACTAATGTTCAACCAACTACTGGCTAAGATTTTTATCTGGTTCAGTGTGCTTATTGTGCGGAAAAAACATTGCTATTTCTTTAAGTGTGTCTCTATTAATAGAAAGTACTCCAGTGCAACCAATTTATAATAAACTAAAATCATACACATAATTTCACAAAGTGCTTTAATACAAAAAAATCACGATACAGCAAATTCATAAATAATAAGCTCTAATGTGCATCTATGCAGAATAAAGTGCACTTGTGCATTGCAAAATAAATGTAATTATTAACAATTAGTTCATCAAAATTCATATATCATAATAGGCAGGTGCTGTGAACAACCCACTCCATTCCAATGTATCATCACCACCTCCAGAACTGGCCTCTTACCAAACAAGCAACCTCCAGGTAGTGACAAGCATTACTTGATAACAGCATTAAAAACAGCAATGCCATCCAGCATGCTTGATATTGTCATAAACTAGCTCCCCCCATCGTGTCCACTGCTATGTGAGCGGCGTTGCTGTTCTTAATGCTGGTATCAACCAATGCTTGTGACTACCTTATAAGTACAGATAGGCACAGGCATGTTCGGGATCCCTCCTGCCCGATCCCGCCAGGAAGCCAACACTGTCTGCACACGGCTTATTACAGGCAGCAAGACATTTCTCGATCTGTGCAGCTGCAGGTCGAGCAGTTACATAGACAGTTTTTTTAATGCTTTATCTCAGCCCTCTAATTGTCATGTTTGCTGGATGGCCTGGTCTATTAAAGGAAGTTGGGGGGAAAAAAAAACTTACTGGCAGAATCACCAGGTTAAAATAAAGAAAATAAATTAACCACTAGCCGACCGCGCACCGCCGTTCTACGTCGGCAGGTCGACTCGGCTGGGCGAGAGCACGTAGTATAACGTCCTCTCTCTCAGCCGCCACTAGGGGCGCGCGCGCGCCGCCGGAGGCGCGCGCCCCCCGCTCGCCCTCGACTCCCGTGCGTGTGCCCGGCGGGCGCGATCGCCGCCGGGCACACGCGATCGCTCAGTACAGAGCGGGGACCGGGAGCTGTGTGTGTAAACACACAGCTCTCGGTCCTGTCAGCGGGGGAAATGCTGATCTTCTGTTCATACAATGTATGAACAGAGGATCAGTGTTTCCCCTAGTGAGGCCCCCCCCCACAGTAAGAACACACCCAGGCATACTTAACCCCTTCCCCGCCCCCTAGTGTTAACCCCTTCACTGCCAGTGGCATTTTTATAGTAATCCAATGCATTTTTATAGCACTGATCGCTATAAAAATGCCAATGGTCCCAAAAATGTGTCAAAAGTGTCCGAAGTGACCGCCATAATGTCGCAATACCGAAAAAAAATCGCTGATCGCCGCCATTACTAGTAAAAAATATATATTAATAAAAATGACATAAAAATACCCCCTATTTTGTAAACGCTATAACTTTTACAGCAAAAAGTAAAAAATATTCATTTTTTTCAAAATTGTCGCTCTTTTTTGTTTATAGCGCAAAAAATAAAAAACGCAGAGGTGATCAAATACCACCAAAAGAAAGCTCTATTTGTGGGAAAAAAAGGACGCCAATTTTGTTTGGGAGCCACGTCGCACGACCGCGCAATTGTCTGTTAAAGCGACGCAGTCCCGAATCGCAAAAAGTACTCTGGTCTTTGGGCAGCAATATGGTCCGGGGGGTAAGTGGTTAAGGACAAAAAATGAATGTAGTTCCCACATCTAAGGATTGGTAAGCCACACTATAGTTTATTTTTGTTTTTGGGTTTAACACAGATTTATAGTACCCATAAAATCTGTGTGTTAATTGCTAAAGCCTTTTTTGCATCCAGCAGCAATCCCCCAGGTAATCGCTGGCTGTGTGGATAGCCATTCATAGTGTCAGCCATTGCTAAAAGATAAGTTTGTGATTTTTCTTTTTTAAAGAATCATATTTACCTAGGTGGATACAGCATTGTTCCGATTAAGATTGAGAACCGAGTGATCAACAACCACTGATTGCTCAGTTTTCTGTATTCCAAGAGCAGAGAGCTGGTGTCAATCACCACTGTCTGCTCTGCCCCCCCTCCACGCACTTTGCTGTGGAGGGGGTGGGAGCGGCTGGCCCAGGCTCTCAGTAGCTCACTAAGAGGCTCAGCCAGAAGGCTGGGAGATCATTGCACTAGAGGTCGCAACAGCTTATACATACAAGTTTATACATCTAATGAGGTGAGAGTCCATAGAGACCGGTTGTGGATATCTACTGTTATTTTTCTTATCCAGATTCATCAATTGATGTGAAGATTTTGTCTGACATTACATCTCTGTACCTCCACTTTAAGGGACCTTTTGTTTATACCACAGCACATAGTGCAACATATTGGACATTCTCTGACAATATTGCGCATATATTCACAGATGTTGAGTAGCATAAGCATTTTTGTCTTGTTTTGTTCGTGTTTTTGAGTGATCATCACATTAGCGCGAGATCACTTTAATTTGATTTAAACCAGATGACTGTCCGGGGTTCTGAGTGGTTCCCAACCACATGGTCACGATTTTTCCCCACCTGAACCAGCTCTGTGGCTTCAGGTGATCCATAAGAGAAGTGCAGCCAAACAAGCTTTGGCTGCACTTCTCCTTTAAAATGGAACTAAACCCTGCTATCCCTTACAGCCAATAAAGCTGCCGTCTTAGCCTTAGCCTGTTTGATTTGCCAATGCCATGGTGCTGCATATGGGATCATTTATGACACCAGACAATTCATGACTTGCCAGTTTGGTTGACAGCACAAGGAACTGTAAAAATTATCATTCACGGCATGCCTTGAATTAAACCGTTTTGGGAAATTGTTAAATAGATATTTTAAGTTGTGTTTAAAAGGCAACTTAAAGTGGAACTTTAGTCATAAAGTCCATCTAGATCACTTCAGGCTGGTCCATTTTGTAGGTATAGCTCTGTAAAACATAAAGAATAAGTGTCTATACTGTTTAAAGTTTGGTGATACACTGGCTAACCCTGCTCTGCACATGCTCAGTTGCTCTCCATTTTTAGATATTCTTTAGGCACTGGCGAGTTTGTAGGGGTCGATCTACTAACAGGCTTAAAGCTGAAGTAAACCCTCTTATCCTTTACAGCCAATGAAGCTGCTTCTGCTTGATCTACAACTGTCATAATGCTGCACATGATCAGTTGTGACCCCAGCCATTTGATGGTTTGGCAGTTTGGTTGAGGACACAAGCAAATGTGACAGTTAGCAATCTCTGTATTTCAGGGGTGTAACTGTTTTTTTAAACCATTAATGGATGGATTTATTTTTGCTTTATGATTTACTGCTGGGGATCTAGGCTTCAGCAAAATGGCAACCTCTAGCATGAAGAAATAGGATCAATGCTGGAGGCAATTTACAGCGCACACTAATTTTGGTAGCATAATTATTAATGTGGAATGTATGTTCCTTGCTAAAGAACATTCTTTTTTAATCAAGTTGTTATGGGTAAAATCCTGCTTTAAAATACAAGTTCACTTACAAAAAAAGTAAAACAAACACATCTAATTTAAGATCCATTTATCTACCACTCAGGTGTTTACTTATCTCCCCTATGACAGTGGTGGCTTCCCCCAGTGTTTACATACCTGCACAGTAACTCTCCATAGAATCATATATGGCATTACACCCAACATCTCAAGTTTAGTAGTATGGCCCCATTCAAGTCTCTAGGGGGTTACAGTGCAGGTGTGGCAAGCACGGGGGGGGGGGGTCTTCTAGCTTAGACTAGAGTGAGCTGTTGTTTTTATGTGAACTAGTTTTTGTGGACTTAATTCAGCAGAAGTGTTTGCTGGTCAACTTGGGTTTTCCCAAATGTCACTTTCTTTATCTTTCATATATCACCAGCTTTGCGTGTCTACAACCCAATTTTTTTTATCAAAAACTTGATGGCAGACAGAATATGTAGGCATTTCCAATCATCTTTTAGAGTTTAAGGTCAGTTTGAGAAAGATGGCTGTAGTCTTTCATTTATCCAAGGTAATGGGACAATAGGAGCACACTTCATAGTATAGCTCACTTTTAATGCCCTATTACAGAAACTCTCCAGCTGTTGTACTGAACAGATGGGAGCTCACAGGACATTTACAAAGACATGAAATGGCATAAAAGGTGTGTTAGGAAATGGAGCAGACAATATAACTTCCAATACAGTACTTAACCCTATGACCTGGTAATGAATCTATATTTTGCACTCTTATGGTCCTTTTTTTCCAATATTTTGAATGTAGAAACACTTTTCGGTCTTTTATGTTGTCATAACATAAGTAATAAAACACTTGTTCCAAAAATATGATTTCTTATAATAAAAATATGCTATCTTGGCTCTCTTTTTCTCTTTCTATTCACATCATATGATTGCCTATATTAATATTACTAATAACTGACATTTATGCTGCTCCTAATGTAAGGACACTCTGGTGGTTACACCATTTGCATGGCATCACTGGTATTCTGCATTGAATGTCTACCAGGAAAGCTAGCTACTTTTGTTCCCTCTCACAACCCTTTAGCTGCCACTTAAATAAGGGTTTAATCATCGGCAACAGCCTGTAGACAAAACTCCTGCTAGCACACTTCTCATTCCTGGCTCCAGATTTCTATACAGTTGCAAGTGAGACATCAACCACCTGTGACTTTTGGGCTTTCCTTTCTTTCCTGGGTGCCCAGATTCATCATGGTGGGTATAAGGATGTTTGCTGATCTCCCCTCAGAGCTGTCCACCCCAACTGCTCTGGCCAGGGAAGAGGCTGATCAAGCACAACCTGCCTAAGCGGCTTCAACTTAGTGTAGAGGTTAGATTGGGGGTCATCTGACTTTTTTTTCTTAATAACAAACCGGTCTATACTTTTCTGTTCCGGCTCAGGAAAGTATTTAGATGGGGGCTGGGAGGGTTAAACATGAAAGGTTTTTTACCTTAATGCTAAAAATGCATTTTGGTAAAAAAAACGCTAGCCTTTACAACCGCTTAAAGAAAAACCTAATGGGTGTTACTTCATCTGTTTCCCTGCAAAGGTAAAGCATAATGGCTACTATGCATTGCATAGTAGCCCATTATGTGACACTTACCTGCGTGCCCTTTCTAACTCTGGCGCACCCACAGAAGAAATCGCCGTACGGCCATTTGCAAATATCTCCTAGACCATGCAGGTCTGGGAGATATTTCAAGCACCTACAGGTAAGCCTTAATCTAGGCTTACCTGTAGGTTAAAGTGGTTGTTAAGAGTTTACAACCACTTTAAAAAAATAAACTGTTACTTATAGTATACTGTCACATAGGGGGCTTATCAGACTCCATGTGAAAGCAATAAAGCTAATTAGAAAAATGAAAAAAAAAAGCATAAGGTCCCTTTCACATGGGCTGTCCAATCAGTTCCACCTGTCAGTTTTTCAGGCAGGACTGAACGAACCCTCCAGTATCCTCTATGGAGTAGCAGATGTCCGCTGACACCTGCCGCCATCTGATCTCATCCTTTCCGTCAAAAACAGACAGATGGTGGTCCTATTTTACATCTGTCCTGTGGATCAGATGGCATCAGATGGAAACAAACAAGCGGTCATTGGTTTTCATCCAATTGCTCCATAGAGGAGAGCAGGACTATGTCTGTGTCTGCGCTGCACAGCGGAGCAGACGCAGACCTGTCATCTGCCTGCGCAGCAGGGATCAGCGGAGAGATCCCCCAATGAGCATGCCAGTTTCGCTTTGAGGAGGCACCTGTGTGAAAGGGACCTTAAGAAGAAAAACTAAAAGCCCATGCCCTCATATGCTTACATATACAAATGCAGTCACGCATATTAGCTGTGTACCCAGGCAAAAACAAGTGCACCACACATATTAGATAACGCTGTGTATGCTGGAGTGCAAATATTCTAGGGCCATCATTCACTGTTAATGCTAAACTGGTGACCTGAAACTCTTGTAAAGTGCTGCCTATAGACAATTTTGGGTACTGTAGTTTTTGCCATTTCAGAGGTGCATACAATATTTGGTATGTATTTTACTCATCGCAACTTCAGCTTTTATATTTTATAAAATAATTGGTACTATATTGTGTTTATTGGTACTACAATTCATTTTAATGTATTTTGTTTACTGAAAAAAAATCTAGTACAAACATTGTGTGAACGTTGTAACTTTAACTATTTTATTCTATAGGGTATCTGCTTTCTGAAATATATAACGTTTTGGGGATTTCAAGTAATCTTAATGATTAAGATGTGCATCTTTAACATGTGTGCACAAAAATGAAAAATAAATAAAGATCTCTGACAGCGAAAGGGTTTAGTGGGATGTAAACCCTAGTAAACATTCTTTATTTGGTATGTTAAATATACAAAGTGTTTTGTTATAGGAATCCTTTCAGAAATCTTGTTGGCTAATAGCTTCCTATGCTATCTGTCTATGATGCAATCTTATTGGTTGCATTGTTCTTAGCTAGCTCTAAAGACTGCAGAACTCCTCCACCTATTTTATAGAGTCAAAAAAGGATGAAAATGTATGTAGCTACCACATCTAAGAATTGGTAAGCTGCAATATCTACTGTAAAACCTTGGTTTGAGAGTAACTTGGTTTGAGAGCGTTTTGCAAGACAAGCAAAATGTTTTAATACATTTTGCCTTGATATGCAAGCGATGTCTTGATATAAGAGTAGTGTCATGTCACAACTGAGTATACAAAAAGAAGAGAGGAGCCTCTAAGTGTAGCAATATGGTTACATTTAATGAACGTACAACATTTTGCAACTTATTGCTACACTTAGGCCCCATACACACCATAGAATCTATCCGCAGATAAATCCCATCAAATGGGTTTCTGCGGATAGATTCTATGGTGTGTACACTCCGTCGGATATCTATCCGCAGATAAATCTCCCCTGGGATGGATTTCCAGCAGATGGATATTTGCTGACATGCTCAACAAATCCATCTGCTGGAATCCATTCCAACGGATGGATCCGCTCGTCTGTACAGACTTACCGGATCCATCCGTCCAAAGGGATTCCCCGCACGCGTCGTAATGATTTGACGCATGCGTGGAATTCCTTATATGACAGCGTCGCGCCCGTCGCCGCGTCATAATAGCGGCGACGGCGCGACACGTCATCGGCAGAGGATTTCAGCGGGGATTTCAATGCGATGGTGTGTACACGCCATCGCATAGAAATCTTCTGAAATCCTCGAGAGGATTTATCCGCGGATACGGTCCGCTGGACCGTATCTGCGGATAAATCCTCTCGTGTGTATGGGGCCTGAGAGGTGCCTCTTCTCTTTTATACCCTGAAAAAAATGCTTTGATATACAAGTGCTTTGGATTACAAGCATGTTTCTGGAACAAATTATGCTCTTAAACCAAGGTTTTACTGTACATTTTTGTTCTTGGGTTTAGATATGCATTAATGAGAGCACTTTGTGATAAAAATATGGGAATTGATATTGCTGATATGACTTTTAAAGGCATCCTGATCCTGGTGTCATTACCTATTAAGTCAAGAAACATGATATGATATTTAAAGTATGTGCCTTGTCATATACACCCTGAATAGGACACTAAACAATATTGCACTAGTTGTTAACTACTACTGTTATTTTGCTTAGTTCACTGCAGTAGATTCATTAAAGAATATAACATTCAGCAGAGTGGAGGATAATGCAAAGAAACTCAATCCTTAAAAACAGCTGAATCAACAATGTGTTTATTAATTAAGAAAGTCAATACAGCATATTTTTTGATTCAAGGTCATTTCCCCCATGCAGGGTGCAGGTATCTAACTTAAATCATAAAAGTCAGATTTAAATGGGACACCTACACAGTTCATTGGATACCCATTCAATCAATTACAGCTTATATAAATATGCTGTAAATCATTAAATGAAAAACAAATAATTAATGAGATAATAAATGTCCTTCTGTATGCCCTTTATTTACTTATTTAGTCTATTTCCTTTCTATTTGCTGTAACAATAAAGATGTATGTTCATTATTGTCATTGAAAATTATCCAACAGCCACAGAATTTTTTTTTTTTCTGACTCTAATTTGTTTTATATAGTTCTCTTTTTGTAGTTTACTTTTGTCAATAGCTATTTTGATTTATTTTATTGATAGTATTTTACCTATGGCCTTATTTAATAAACATTGTATATACTTCTATGCATATATCTTAAGTGATCCTGTACTTACTGTTGCTGAGCATAGTCATAGGTTTACTTACAGTAAATGCCCTTGTCCTGTTCTGGCCCTTCCTCGCATGATGCAGTGCTCAGTGTTTGGTTCACTAAATGCTAGGCATCATCATTTTTTTTTTCAATATTTTTATTGAATATTTTCAATAGTAAACAAGGTATACAGGGTAAGGTGATATACACATCTTTCAAAATACATCAAATATGTCAAAACACATAAGAAATTAGAAGACAATAACAATAAAATTCAATACGATTTAGGCGTTTGGGCCAAATAGACCAACATTCGTCAAACTTTTCACAACTCATATTATTAATGGCTATAAGTTTTTCAAACGTGTAGTTCCTATGGATCCCTATGGTGACATCTGAAATATTAATAGCCTTGCTGGATTTCCAGTGGTGTAGAATCATGGAACGTGTTTCTAAAAGTATGTGAGTGATGACTGGCCGCATATTACATGGAAACCTGTCTATGTTTAAGTGAAAAAGAGCTAAAGCCGGATCAGGAGGCATGATCACACCCGTTAAGGACGGAATTAATTGGTAAACTTGATTCCAGAGGCTTTTTATGTTCGGGCAGTGCCATAACATGTGTAAGAGATTCCCTACCTGTCCACATGCTCTCCAGCAGCTAGCTGACGCTCCCAGGAAAAATGTGGCTATTCTCAACGGAGTGTAATGCCATCTATTTGCCAGTTTGATTGCTAATTCCCAATGTTTGATACAATGAGAGGCCTTGTGAATTTCCTTGAAGGCATGTACCCATTGTTCTTCAGAGAACGTGTTGCCTTGGTCCATCTCCCATTTTTTCATAGCTGTTGTCTTTGAGAACGTTAATTTGTCCCTGAACATGTTATAGAATAATGATATGCCTTTGGTGTCCTGTTTGACTGTAGAGTAGAAATGCCATATTTCTCTTGGAAGAGTTTTAAGTGGAGGCGATAGTATCTGTAGGAAGTGAGTGATTCTAAAACATTTGAATAGTTTGTCATTCGTTAGGCGGTATTGTGCCATAATATGATTAGCCGACTTGGGTTTAGTTCCCACATAAAGGTCAGATATATGTGCAATGCCCTGTTCCATCAGGTCCTTGACCTTCAACATAGGTATTTTAGCTTCTAGCATCGTCGGTGGTAGTTCAAATTTTGTGACTTGTGCAGTGTGCCATTTTTGTTCTAGAATGAACCTCCATGCCCTCATGGACATTCATAAAGTGGTCATGTCCCATGGTACCCACCTATCTCTTAATAGTAGTAGTTTTAAGTCCTTAGTCAGCGATATGGCTTGTTCCACCTCTACCCATAGGGGCGTGTCAGACTCTTAAAACCAGTATTTAATTTGGTCTAAGCGAACCGCCCATAAGTAGTCATGGATATCCACTAGACCCACCCCTCCTATGCATCTGTGTGATGTTAAATTGTTTCGTGAGCACCTAGCCTTATTGCCCTTCCATATGTATTTCCAACCCA
This sequence comes from Rana temporaria, assembly GCF_905171775.1. Taxonomy (NCBI): domain Eukaryota; kingdom Metazoa; phylum Chordata; class Amphibia; order Anura; family Ranidae; genus Rana; species Rana temporaria. The sequence goes on from NC_053493.1 coordinate 278,242,987, forward strand.
GGTTTGTGAGATTTTTGAGGTAATGGTGGGGAATGTGGATCAGTAGTGTGCGGAATACGTACAATATTTGTGGTAGTATCATCATTTTGTAAGCAGAAATTCTACCCATCCAGGATATTTCTTTTTTTGACATATCTCTAAACTGGGCTTCCAGTTTGGCTACCAGCAGGGACAAATTGGCTCTGGCAAGTGTCGAAATTTGTGTGATTCCCAAGTATGTTATTCTACCTGGACTCCAAGTATATGGTAGTTGTGTTTGCAAAGAATGCACCCCCATGTCTAGAATCAGAAATTTGGTAAAGTTTACTTTATAATAGGATATCTCTTCGAAGGCCGTGAGGACATTGTGTGTTTCTCTCAAAGATGTAGACGGATTAGACAAAAGCAGTATCACGTCGTCTGCACATAGGTTAATGACATGTTTGCCAGAGCCAAACTGAAAGCCTGTGATCAAGGAATTTGACCTGATAGCCTCAGCCAGGGGTTCTATCATGAGGTTGAAGATGGGAGGAGACAGGGGACAGCCCTGCCTCGTACAATTCGAAATAGTAAACGGTCTAGAGAGAAATCCAGAGGAATACACCTGCGCAGAAGGACAGGAATAAAGGGCTAAAATAGCTTTCAGAATGGGTCCTCTGAAACCAAATTTGTCCATGTAGGTCCAGTGGACTCTGTCAAACGCCTTCTCTGCGTCAATGGATAACAACAGAGAGGGCGTCCGGCTTCGTTCAGCATGGTGTATTACGTTTATAATTCTTCTTGTGGCATCGGAAGTTGGTCTCCCCCTCACAAAGCCCATCTGATCGCGTTGGACGAGTAAAGGAATGATATGTGTCAGTCTTTTGACCAGAAGATTTGCGTAAACTTTAATGTCTGTGTTGAGTAGGAAAATGGGCCGAAAATTAGCCGGTGTATCAGGATCCTTACCTGGTTTTAGCAGTGTCACTATGTGAGCCCTCAGCATTTCCTGGGGCAGGGAAGCAGAGCCCGCGGCTGTGTTAAAGACTCTTGACATGTGGGGAGCTAGTATTGTTTTAAATATTTTAAAATATTCATTAGAGAACATAATCAGGTCCGGGTGATTTCCCATTAGGGAGTGAATGTATAATTCTTTCTACTTCCTGGGCAGTAATTGGTCCATTAATGTCCTCAAGCTGTTTCTTAGAAAGTGAGGGAAGGTGTATTTTCCGTAGGAACATTTGTATTTTTTCTTCGTTAGGTTGAGGGGTACTAGTGTCCTTGTGTAGGTTGTACAAGGATCTATAATATTCTGCGTACTGGTTAGCTATTTCCTGCGGATTGGTAATTTTGTGTGAGGAGGTTGGGCTTTTTAAATATGCTATTCTAGATTTGGTATGAACTGCTTTCAGTCTGTTCGCTAGGTATTTACCTGCTCTGTTGGCATTGGAGTAATAATTCAGTCGCAGGCTCCTCATATGTTTGTCATACTGTTGTGTCAGAATTTCCCTAATTTTTTCCCTGAGGAATTGTAGTTTATTGGCCAGGGGTATTGAAGGTGCCCTTTTGTTTTGTGATTCAATGTCATGTAATTCTGTGACGACTTTGTGAAACTGTTGAGACTACCTTTTTTTTTCAGCAGCTCCCAATTGTATGAGAATGCCTCTCATGAAGGCTTTGTGCGCATTCCATACTACATATGGATTCTTAACAGATTCCGAGTTGATTAAAAAGTAATTATGTAAGTGCCCAGAAATGGATTTTTGATATTGTTGTTCTTGGAGAATTTTAGAGTTACAGCGCCAGATGGGTGGTGAGGAAGAGACTCCCCTCTCAACAATAGACAATGAACTAGCAGCATGGTCTGACCATGTAATGTCTTGGATTGTGACTGAATCCACGTTTTGCAATAGCCACTTGTCCGTCAAGAACATGTCTATACGGGAGTACGAACCATGCCCATTAGAGAAAAAAGTGTAGTCCCGTTCATTCTTGTGGAGGCATCTCCAAGTGTCAAACAGTTCCTCGAAGTGAATCAGTGGTTGTAGTGCCAGCGCGCCTTTAGGTTTAGGTTTAGGAGGTATCTAGCAATGGGCCAGAGGTAATGTTAAAGTCCCCAAACACCAAAAGATTACCGTATTTCATGGAGTTCGCTTTTTTGAGGACTTTTCTTATGAAGCGCAGTTGATGTGAGTTTGGGTCATATACAGTGACTATAGTGTATGGTTTGGAGTTTGTCCCCAGAAATAATTACATATCTGCCTTCTTCGTCTAGAACAATGTCCTTGGGTTGGAAGGAAAGCGAGTTCTTAAAAGCTACTAAGACCCCTCCACTCTTGTTGTTGGGGGTGCAGGCCATATACACATTCGGGAAGTCTCTATGCAAGCAGTATGAGGTGTTATCCAATTGGAAATGCGTTTCCTGCACGCAAAGAATGTCTGCTCCTCATTTGCAGGCTTCCTTCCACATGGAGAATCTTTTTGCGGGATGGTTTAAACCCCTCGCATTGACTGACAACATTTTAATCTTCATCATGGCAGATACGCTGGTGTATGTATGGTGGCATCGTGCATGTACTTACAATTCCCTTGGAGTATTCTTCTAATGCAATCTTGCTGAATCGTGAGGTAAAGTGTTTCTCAGACTTTTCGGCGATGTTAGCTTTGGCATTTCAAAAGAGCCTGTGTATATCAAACGAACGACAGAAAGAAAAAAAGGAAACAAAAATGCCGTATGTACCGTATGTACCTATCGTACATGTCCGAGCGCCCGCCATCCATCGCATGCATCGAAATGACTTCGACGCATGCATGGAAGCATTGAACTGGCAGGGCCGCCCACGTCGCCGCGTCATCGTCGCGGCGATGGCGCGGCCACGCCCCGCGTATTGTTTACGCGCGGATTTCTGTATGATGGTGAGTACAGCCACCATACAGAAATCCCCGGGCAGACATGTACGGTGAAAACGGTCCGGCGGACCGGTTTCATCGTACATGTTTGGTCGTCTGTACACGGCCTTACTGTTAGCTTACTTACAGATTTGCTATCTGTGCTTGTTTAGGACACACTAAAGAGGCTTCTACTGTTATGTTTAAGAGCTGCTGAAGGGCATTGTGGTCAAAACTCATAGTTAAGGGCCTATACTAATGGTGCACTCAGAGGGGTACACTGTTAACATCAGGGCTGGGTTGCTGAGCTCAACACAGGTACACTCATCCTTATGCATTTTAGGAGGGCAATAGTGGAGTCTCAAGCCTTCTTACCAGTACAACAGAAGGGCCTTATCATCCTTGCACCCTTATGCAAGGGCAGGTGCCACTACATGAGCAAAGCCTTGCTTCTTATATGGTCTCAGGCCTGGTCCCTGGAAGTGGTCCTGTACTGCAACCAAGGACATTGCAGCAGCCTGGTCGTCCATGTGAGTGCTTCAAGGAACTGCTTACTCCATCAGCAGAACTTCGTCACTGCTTCCTGTCCTGAACTGGTTGCTTGCCATTTTCACACCACCATAAAAAATCATAAATTCACCTCTACATCACTTTGAAACACAAGAACAAGGCAAATTTTGCAGGATACTTCTTAAGTTCCAAATAACAGTAATAGTAGTTTTTTACACAGTGGCATTTATAAACTGTTTCATATAACACAGTTCAGCCCTATGCTGCTATTTGCTCACTTTCCCGGCTACACGAAAAGGTGTATTGTGGTGTGATAAATTCCATCCCCTTGTTAAACACTGCACTAGGATAACGTCCCTTATGATGTTTCTAACCTATAGCAGGAAAAACCTGCAGGTCTACTAAAAGTATGCAGCATGGCAATGACCCACTCATCAAAATGGAAGCCCTCCCAAGGCCTGTCCAAAAATGACAGGCTTCAAATGATGTTACCCTTTCTCTGTCCCATGCAGGATTGGACTCAAATGGCATAAGGCATGATATTTATGTTATGGCCATGCCAAAATGGACACTGAAATATTGTGAGATTTCAGTGTCAACATTGGGCACTGGCTTCCGCAAGATGTCTACTAATACCCAGTGCAGAGGACATATAAGTCCTCTATGGCACAGTGCACAGCAGTTGTCATGTGAATGCTATGTGCTACATACAGTGACACCCTGTTCTAATGGCCAAACAAAGGGCTGTGTCTCACCCACAATAATGGGGAGAAGTAGAAGATGAAAATCCCTGTGTCCTACCTGTCACTCCTATATATAGCTTCTGTCTTGTACTCTTCTATAATTTTTTTCTCTCTATTCTTGGAAGACTATAAAGCTGCTTGATAAAAAGAGCTGCAGTAGCTGTTAAAAGATGTTCTTGCTTTAGAGGGTTTTATTGTTTCTAGACAATAGCACAGGATGATATAATAGAACCAGTACCTGTATGAGAGGTAGTAGTACTACAGCATTTCATTACATTTTTTCTATAAAAAAAAAAAAAACATGATCACAGGTTTTGCCTAATTGCCAAGTATTGTAAGACTGCATGTGATGATTGCAATGTCTTTTTCCCAACTTATTCCTTATACAGTAAAATCTTGATTTGAGAGTAACTCGATTTAAGAGTGTTTTGCAAGACAAGCTACATTTTTCAATAAAGTTTGACTTGATATACAACGATGTCTTGATATACGAGTAGCGTTATGTCACAACTTGGTATAAAAGAGAAGAGAGGCGCCTCTAAGTGTAGCAATACAGTTACATTTAATGAAAGTACAACATTTAGAAACTCACATAGTTGATGATTAAAAGAGGCACATGCAAGCATGCAGGCATTCGGGTAAAGATGTCCACATAGACCATCCTCCTCACCTCCATTGACGTTGTCTCTTCCACGCTGCGCTCCACGAGCGGTTCAAGCCTCGCTTTCAGATCGCTCTACTGTAGAGTAGTCTTCCAGGTCACAATTGCAGACTGACATCAGTGAGAGCCGGCTGTGTGGACAGCTTTACCCCAGATGCCTGCATACTTAGATGCGCCTCTTTAATCATCAACCATGTGAGTTGTTAAATGTTGTACCTTCATTAAATGTATTCATATTGCTACACTTAGAGGAACCTCTCTTCTCTTTTATACTCTGTAGCTCCTGCTGTATTTTGCTTCTAATCCCCTTGTGAAGGCTGCAATTTGTGAATGGACATTTTATTGTTACCCAATTTATCACATTGAATAAAAACTGAAGGACTTATGAATAAATGGTTCTGGAAGGAATCATTTGAGTTTCCATTATTTCTTATGGGGAAATTTGCTTTGATATACAAGTGCTTTGGATTACAAGCATATTTCCGTAATGAATTATGCTCGCAATCCAAGGTTTTACTGTATTAAGCCAGAAGCATTGGTTTCTGATTGACTCATGAACATGTGTACTCTCGCAATATTAGCATGCATAAACATGCACACATACATGGGGAAACCTTTTTTTAGCAATCAGATTGCAAAGGATACTACTGTCTATTGTCTATGACCTTCCTAAAAGATGACTCCTTGAAAACTCTCTTATTCATGGGGAGCCTACCCCACTTCCACCTCCACCTCCACCTGAGGCCTCGTACACACGACCGGACATGTCTGCTGGGTGATTTTGGTCTGATGTGTGTACACACCATCAGACCAAATTCCCAGCGGACAGAATACGCGGTGACGTGGCGGCGACGATGACGCGGAGACGTGCGCGAACCCGGAAGTTCAATGCTTCCACGCATGCGTTGAATCACTTCGACGCATGCACGGGATATCGGGCCAGCGGACATGTCCGATGAGTCGTACTGACCATCGGACATGTCCGATGGACAGGCTTCCAGCGGACAAGTTTCTTAGCATGCTAAGAAACCTGTCCGCTAGGCCGGAAAACTGCCCGGTAGGCCCTACACACGGTCGGACATGTCCGCGGAAACTGGTCCGATGGACCAGATTCCGCGGACATGTTCGGTTGTGTGTACAAGGCCTAAGAACTGTACCTGAATCACTTCCATCAGATCATTCCCAAACATGGCTCAAAGTTTACTAATGGTCTGCAACCAACTGGTCTAAAACAAGTAAGAACCCATTCTAACCTGCTCCCCTGCTCGGTAGAACAAGTCTTCCTTGATCCAGGGGGAAGGTACCTTATCCTAATTCTTGAACTGTATGGCCAACGCTGGGCGATAGTCAATGTGTATATCCCTCTTTCGTTTGACTCATCAATCCTGTACACCATCCTTACGAAAATATTATAGTCGGGGGGGGGGGGGACTTTAACGCCATCCTAGATCACAACAAGGACTCTCCTAACCCCATTAGAACTGTTCCCCCCGATGTAGCCCTTTGGGTGGATACTTTTGGTCTCCAGGAGATCTGGCAGTGGAGGCATCCGGAGGATAGGACATACTCATGTATCTCAGCATCGCATAGGTCTGGGTCTCGCATAGATTTAATATTTGGGTCGGCTTCTGCCCTGCCTCATGTCGGGGCGGTCTCCTATCTCCGGGCCGGTCTCTCAGACCACTCACCGCTGGAGCTGGGCTTGACTCTGGGTACCTCCCGTGAGCCGGGATGCTGGAGGATGGCGTCCCATTGGATAGATAATCCTCAAATTCAGGAGTTGGTAGGGCCCAAGCTCACAGAATACTCGGTGACAAATGAAGGGTCAGATTCCCTTGGTGTGGTTTGGGAGGCGGGCAAGGCTCATGCCCGAGGGCAATATGTCTCCTTTATCAAAGCAGTGAGGGCCGGCTTTGTGTCGCAGACCACCCAATTAGAACAGAGTGAGGGGGAGGCACTGAAACTCTTTACGGGGCATCCAACGCCGGAGAATTATTCTACTCTGGCCCAGGTAAGAAGAGATTTGAAGCTCCATTACACTTCGCTGGTGCACTCTGACGCTCGGAAGCTTGCTGCCAAGCTTTTCGAATCAGGGGACAAGAATGGCAAACTACTGGCCAACCTGGTGGCAGAACCCAAGCTTCAGACAGTAATCCCTAGAATTCAGACTTCTGATGGTTGCCAGGTTACAGACCCCAAAGGTATACTGAGTGAATTTCATTGCTTCTATAGCAACCTGTACGATGACCCTTTCTCTGGCCCGTCTAATGCCGGGTTGGAGGAACTAGGGGGAAATACTTGGCCTTGTCTTTCTGAGGAGGACAGGGTCGCACTTGACAAACCCCTGTCACGTCAGGAAATAGAAGATGCAATCTACTCCTTGCCTAACAATAAATCTCTGGGCCCCGATGGTTTACCTGGGGACTGGTACAAAGCGCATGCTGCGCTACTGGTCCCCAAACTGACTCTGTTATTCGCAGATTGCCTAGAATCCGATTGCCAGGTTGCCAGATAGCATGTATCAGGCCCATATAGTGCTGTTGCCCAAACCAGGGAAGGATCCCATTTGCTGCTCATCCTATAGACCCATCTCGTTGCTGAATTACGATCTGAAGATACTCACCAAAGTATTAGCCAACAGACTCATGAAGGTTTTGACATCCCTTGTCAATATAGATCAGACCGGCTTCATGCCCGGCAAGTCTACGGACATAAATCTTAGACGAGTCTTTGCCCATCTCCAACTCCCACCTGAGGAGACTGCCTCCCGGGTCTTGGTGTCCCTGGACATCGAAAAGGCTTTCGATACTGTTCGATAGTCCTATATGATGCAGGTTCTGGAGGGCTTTGGCTTCGCCCCTACTTTCCGGAAATGAATCGGCTTATTATACAGGGCACCTACGGCCCGTATCAAATTAAATGGCAGGCTTTCGGCCTCCTTCCCGATTAGGAGGGGGACAAGGCAGGGGTGTCCTTTGTCCCCTGTGTTGTTTGCCCTGGTGATGGAGCCCCTGGCCGAGGCCTTGCAAAGGTCGAGCGAGGTTTCTGGCATACGGGTTGGCTCGGTGGTCGAGAAACTGGCATTGTACGCGGATGATTTAATCCTCTCTCTCAGGGACCCTGTTCCTTCGCTCGCCGGGGCGCTTCGGCTTCTGGACAGTTTTGCGACTCTTTCTGGCCTCCGAGTCAACTGGAACAAATCTCTCATTCTACCCATAGACCCCGGGGTGGGGAGGTTGAGGGAGCCTACCTCACCTCTGCAATGGGCTGACACCATTAGATACCTAGGGATTAATAGGTCTTCCAATACTCAGGAATTTATTAAACCTAACTTGTCCCGGTGCTGCAGTGGTGTAAATTAAAATTGAAGGCTTGGTCGAATCTCCCATTATCTCTTATAGGGAGAATCAACTTAATTAAAATGAAGCTATTTCCGGTCTTGTTGTATATCCTGCTGCACTCTCCGGTCTGGATTCCCAAGTCTATCTTCCGGCAGCTGGACTCCTCAGTGGCTTCCTTCTTGTGGCAATCACGCCTGGCTAGATTCAGTAAGAAGATCCTGCGTAGGCCGTGGACACAGGGAGGACTTGCCTGCCCAGACTTTCACACCTACTACCTAGCAGCAATGCTCACCCATGCCCATAACTGGCTGGTATCGGACCATACCAATGCATCAGTTGTCCTGGAGGCAGCGCACTTGGGATCCTGTGAGGCCCTTCGCAACGCCCACTATAGGGGGTCGGGTGGTTCTCAGGTACCTTTAACATTGGCTATGAAAGCGACTATTTTAAGGCATGGTGCACGGTAGTGATCAAACCTAATTTGGTGAAGGCCAGATGGTCCCCTAATACACCACTCTGGTGTAATCCAAGGCTGCGGGAGTTCCACTCTCTGCAGGACCCCAGTTTGTGGGCCAGTAAGGGCATCATTTTTTTTTTTGAAGGATATATGTGATGAGTTGGGGTTATTTACTTTTGACAGGCTTAAAAACAAATTTCAGCTCCCAAACTCTCTTTTTCAGATTCCTGCAGCTCCGCCATGCCTTTAATTCACAATTTGGGTCGGTCCAGCTTCGGCTGGAACCTGATAACTTAGAGACTCTCCTAGGTGATGCTGATCTCTCCAAACCATTATCCCAAATTTACCGAGCACTCCTGCCATCCGTCCAGGTTGGGTATGGATGGTTTGCGTGGTTTGTGGCGGGCGGAGGTGCAGGAGCTGGATTATGAAGATTGGGAAGATATGTGGGACTATCCATTCCAGCAGCTGGTTGCTACTAGGGTCAAATGAATCCAATTCAAAATCCTCCACAGGATCTACTTCACGCCCCAACGCCTACATCGCATATACCCGGCCTTGTCGGACAGATGCTGGAGGTGCTCTGGCACTCCAGTAGACTTCACACATATATCCTGGGATTGCCCACAGATTCAGGACTATTGGCGGGAGGTAACTCAATTTATCCACAGCCTAACCACCATCCCTATTCCCCTGACAATTAGTGTTTGCCTCCTTGGCCTGATGGAGCAGCTGGCGTTTGCCAAAGCAACACGCACTCTAATAGGTATCCTTCTTTTCTATGCGAGAAAATACATAGTTTTAAGGTGGAAGTCAGCCACCCCCCCCTGTTTCGAGGATGCCCTAAAAAATATGAAAAAGTCTGGCATCTGTGGACAGACTCGGAGTCTACCACAGACGACCAGCCCCCTTTGTAATCGCCTGCAACACTAAGAGCTGAGGTCCACATTCTGAATAGGTAAACGGAGACAAAGCATAAACAACTAGACAATCGTACCTATTCCCAAATGCTCCTGTAGCTTTCAATTCCAACGTTAAGGAATGGGAAGAGATTATTCCAGAAATAATACCTCCTTTTGTAGTCCTGACATGGGTGACCTGAGAGGTGTTTAGTTTGTGTTTAGTTAGACATGCTTAGCTTTAAGATGTGATTTTTTTTTTGTTTTTTTTTCTTTGTTGTGCATGTAATTACGTGCAGGGACTGGCCGGGGTATGCCCCTATGGCCCTGTTTTGTAACTCAATACAAAAAAGCTTTAATAACATTTTGAAAAACAAAAGAAACCATTCTAACCCAAAAGCTATATGAAAGCTCAAGAGACATGAATTAACCACTTAAGGACCGCTGCACGCCTATTTACGTCATCAGAATGGCACAGGGGGACAAATGGGTATATATATGTCCCCTTTAATTTGCCGGCTGTGTGGTCGTGCGCTGCCGCACTCGCGACCCTGTCCACTCGATGTCCGCCGGTATCGCGCGATCGGGTCACAGAGTTGAACAACGGGGAGATGTTAGTGTAAACGCATCTCCCCATTCTTCCTAGTGACATGTCACTGATCGTCTCTTCCCTGTCATCGGGAACAGCAATCAGTGACGTGTCATGGCAAGCCACGCCCCCTAACAGTTAGAAGCACTCCCTAGGTCACACTTAACCCCTTCAGCACCCCCTACAGTTTAACCCCTTCACTGACAGTGTCATTTTTACAGTAATCAGTGCATTTTTATAGCACTGATCGCTGTAAAAATGACAATGGTGTCAAAAGTGTCTGATGTGTCCGCCATAATGTCGCAGTTACGATAAAAATCGCTGATCGTCGCCATTACTAAAATTATTAAAGAAAAATGCTATAAAACTATCCCCTATTTTGTAGACACTATGGGCCAGATCCACAGTGAGAGTACGCCGGCATATCTACTGATACGCTGGCGTACTTTCAAATTTCCTGCGTCGTATCTTTAGTTTGAATCCTCAAACCAAGATACGACGGCATCTGGGTTTGATCCGACAGGCGTATGGCTTTGTACGCCTTCGGACCGTAGATGCAATACTTCGGCGTCCGCTGGGTGGAGTTTGCGTCGTTTTCCACGTCGGGTATGCAAATTAGCTATTTCCGACGATCCACGAACGTACGCGCGGCCGTCGCATTCTTTTACGTCGTCTCTAGTCGGCTTTTTCCGGCGTATAGTTAAAGCTGGTATTTTGCGGCGTATAGTTAGATTTGCCATGTTAAGTATGGCCGTCGTTCCTGCGTCAAAATTTGAATTTTTTCTTTTTTTTGCTTAAGTCATCCGTGAATCGGGATGGACGTAAGTCATGTCTAAGTTTAAAAAATGACGTCGTTGCGACGTCATTTCGCGCAATGCACAGCGGGAAATTTCTAAACAGGGCATGCGCAGTTCATTCGGCGCGGGGACGCGCTTCATTTAAATGAATCACGCCCCCTAATCGCTGATTTGAATTCCGCTGCCAGAGATACACTTAACGTAACTTACGGCGCAAATTCGTTGTGGATTTGAAACAAAGCCAAGTAAGTTACGACGGCGTAGCGTATCTTAGATACGCTGCGCCGGTGCCGATCTATGTGGATCTGGCCCTATAACTTTTGCGCAAACCAATCAATAAACTCTTATTGCGTTTTTTTGCCAAAAATATGTAGAAGAATACGTATCGGCAGGGCTTTTTTTCAGGGGGAACTTGGGGGAACTCAGTTCCACCACCTCTGGCTCAGACCCTTTGGTGCCTGCTCACCACAATCACTTGTAAACACATAAGTCTGGTTTCTGTGTTTACAAGTGACAGCTCTGCACTCTGTGTGTAACCCCCCTGAACTCTGTACTCTGTATGTAATGCAATCTGTATGTAATGCAATCCTGATATTTAATGCCCCTTTAAGACCCTTCTACTGTTTGTGAAATCTGAACGGGGTCGTTGTTGAGTTCCTGCACCTATTTTCTGAGAAAAAAAGCTCTGCGTATCGGCCTAAACTGAGGATCAATTTTTTTTGTATATATATATTTTGGGGGGATATTTATTATAGTAAAAAGTATTGATTTTTTTTCAAAATTGTGGCTCTATTTTTGTTTATAGCGCAAAAAATAAAAACCGTATGAGGTGATCAATACTGCTACATATCTTTGGTAAAAATAAGTACAAATTGGTGAATACTATTTGGTCTTTGTGAAAGTTATAGCGTCCACAAGCTATGGTGCCAATATATGAAAATTGTTCGGGGGTATTGCAGAGTATTGTGCGGGGGTATTGCAGAGTATTGTTCGGGGGTATTGCAGAGTATTGTGCGGATGTATTGCAGAGAATTGTGCGGGGGTATTGCAGAGTTTTGTGCGGGGGTATTGCAGAGTATTGCGCAGAGGGTATTGCAGAGTATTGCGCAGGGGGTATTGCAGAGTACTGTGCAGGGGCCAGGGGGTATTGCAGAGTATTGCGCAGGGGGTATTGCAGATTATGGGTATTGCAGAGTATTGTGCGGGGGTATTGCAGAGTATTGTGCGGGGGTATTGCAGAGTATTGTGCGGGGGTATTGCAGAGTATTGTGCGGGGGTATTGCAGAGTATTGCGCAGGGGGTATTGCAGAGTATTGCGCAGGGGGTATTGCAGAGTATTGCGCAGGGGGTATTGCAGAGTATTGCACAGGGTATTGCAGGGATGGCTGAGCAGGGATGGCTGGATCTGTGACTGCAATAGTCGCAGATCCAGCCCACAGCGCTGCTGACACCCGCTCTCTCCTCTCACACTGTACCGATCTGTACAGAGAGAGGAGGGAGGAACCGGTGTCATCAAATGACGCCGGTTTGTTAACATGTGATCGCTCCGTCATTGGACGGAGCGATCACGTGGTAAACAGCCGCTATCAGCGGCAATTTACCGCGATCCGTGATTCGCCGGGTCCCTGGGGCAAGACCCGGGTTCTCAAAGACGTTTTCACAGGCATACTATAGACACCCAGCAGGTACAATATTTAAAGGAATTTTTCATTTTTTAATTTTTATTTAAGTATAATTAAAATTACTGCTCCAGAAAAAACGACCGTTTTAAAAACTTTTTTTCCATTGATACATGTTCCCTGGGGCAAGACCCGGGTTCTCAAAGACGTTTTACGACAATAACTTGCATATTAGGCTTTAAAATTAGCACTTTTGAATTCGAACGTTCGAGTCCCATAGACGTCAATGGGGTTCTAAATGTTCGCACGAACGGTCGGTCCGCTTCGAAGATTCTGGTGCGAACCGAACGGGGGGGGGTGTTCGGCTCATCCCTAGTGATCAAATACCACCAAAAGAAAGCTCTATTTGTGGGGAAAAAGGACATCAATTTTGTTTGGGAGCCACGTCGCATGACCGTGCAACTGTCAGTTAAAGCAACGCAGTGCCGAATCACAAAAAGTGGCCTGGTATTTGGCCAGCCTAATGGTCCGGGGCTTAAGTGGTTAATAAAACATTTAAATAAATAATAAAAAAATATATTCAAGGGAAAACACTTTGCAATATACAAAAGGCTAATAGAAGGCTTTATCTTTCACCAATAAAGCGTTCTGCATATTGCTAAGCATTGCTTTCCCTCATTTACATTTTGTAAGCAAATATTCCAGTTTTTGATCATTACAAATTTTGTACCCTCTAAATAGGGTTTGGGTTAGAGTGGTTTTTAAAATGTAGGAACACTACTTTTACATCCTCTGTAATAGGCCCAAACTGCAGAAATGTTTTCATTTAATTACTTTGACTGCACAGTTGCATCTAAACATTTACTTCATTAATTCCTACAGGTAAAAGTGAAAAATAAGCATCCATTAGTTAGCTGTAATTACATTTAATGGGGAAAACAAATATATGTGTTATGACTAATGTATGATTCATACCCACACTGTGTGAAACCGTTCAAGTCACTGAATCAGAGAAAAACAAATGCTTATTACTCACATTACTCAAGAAAACAAAATCATACCAGCTGGTTAAAACATGTTTAACATATTTTAAATGTTCAAATGAATTCTGCTTTATTAAATATACTATATGCAAGCTTTTTGTGAATCAAACATGAACAATTTGATCAAAACTATATTCATTCTGAAATGAAAGAACAAACTATTTTTTATATTGTAAAATAACATTTTTTTGTTGTAACTGTTTTTTTTTTTTTTTTTTTACATTGTTTATAGTATATTTTTCCAGAATGCCATTATTGGTTATCTCATGTCTCTAATTGCTGCCTTGCTCCTTTCACAGAGACTACCTTATCTGAAGAGGTGTAAGATTAGAAAGAAAAAAAGTAGGTCACTTGTAGTGTGTAAAACATTAAAAAGTTGGGGAAGCTAGCTTTAGAAGATGTCTTTAATTATTTTGGGTCTGTCAAAACCTAGAATATAAAGTTATTGGGGGTTATTTACCAAACCTGGAGAGTGCAAAATCTGGTGCAACTCTGCATGGAAACCAATCAGCTTCCAGGTGTTATTAGTATAAATCTCTCCATTGTATTACAGCACAGTATAATTGTGCCAAAGTTTGCTAAGCTTACATAAGAAAACATGTTTTCAGTTGATCATTAGATATGTTTTTAAGAAGTCATTGTGTGATCACATATTTACAGTAATTTTTCATTTCAGACTCAAGTAAAAATTAATGTGATGGTAAACGATCACCTTGTTAAACAATCCATTCAGTTAAAAATAGAAATGAAAGGCAAAACATTTGTGTATAAATATAAAAAACATTATAAATACCCTTATCCCCGTTTTATAAGTGATCACATTCCCTCTGTTCTCAGCTGAACAAAAGCTGGGGGAGGAGGAGAAGCAGCAGTGCACTGAGCTTGCCAGTGAATGGCTGTGCAGTGTTGTGTCAGGACAAGTCTAATCCTTAGAGGAGAGTACACTGAGTTCCCAGCATAGCTAGGGAACTGACCATGATGTGCTCCCCTGCTTAGTGTAGCCAGGGGTTTCCACAAAAGAAGCAATACAAAGAGAACAAAAAGTGGCACGTGTAATTATTGTCTACAAACAAGTGGTACCCCCTTCCAAATAAGGGTGACACCAAGTCCCACACAATTTTACCAGCACTCCCAATGTAGTCTGGGCAGTTCTCGGGCTCCACATGACTATCTTTTCCCTCGTAAACCATAAAACTATATGTATAGCCTGTTGCCCTGTCACAGAGCTTATACATCTTGACCCCATATCTGGCACGCTTGCTAGGAAGATACTGTTTGAATGACAAGCGGCCAGAAAACTTAATCAGGGACTCATCAACGCAGACAACTTGATCGGGAGTAAACAAGGCAGCAAACTGTTGGCTGAAGTGGTCTACAAGGGGCCGAATTTTGTGGAGCCGATCGTATTCAGGGTCACGCCGAGGACAGAGTTCACTGTCGTTGATGTGCATAAATTGCAAGATCTGCTCGTATATAGCCCTGGTCATGGAAGCAGAGAACATGGGCATATGATGAATTGAGTCAGTGAACCAATATGACCGCAACTCACTTTTTTTAGTTATGCCTATGAGAAGGGATAGGCCTAGAAATATCTTAACTTCGGACACCATGATAGGTCTACAATCTCTGGCAAGGGTTAACTTGGGTTTAGCGGCAATGAATTGACCAGCATACAAATTGCTTTGGTCCACAATAGATCTATAGAGATCTTCCATGAAAAACAGCAAAAAAAAATCAAGTGATGTAAAATCAACTGTTCCCGCCTGAATTCCAGGTTGGCCAGTGAATGGGGGAAGTACGGGTGCTACCGAAATGGTGGGCTCCCAATTCGGATTGGAAAATGCAGCAGGAAGAGCACTATGGGCTCGACGGGCCTGTCTATGTCTTCTTGGTGGCTGTGGGACACTAGTTGTGCTAGCCGCCTCACCAGCTTGAATTGTATCTATAGGACTAGCCACGTCACCACATGATACTGCAGTACTGGTTTGACTACGACCAGGGTGTACTAGGCCGCTGGTGCTTGCCAGTTCACCAGAAGGATGAGCAGCACTAGTACTGGCTTTCTGCTCCATACAAGAGCTCTGCGGTTCTTGCACCTCAACAACAGCAGAAGGACAGGGTTGGGTACACCTGACCTTGGCAGGGATCACTACTCCATCGTCAGAGATATCTGTCAGGGTGCTGCTGCTGTCTACAGATTCATATTCTGAGCCTGAATCTGACAGATGGGTGACTTCCTCCTCTCTCTCCTCTGTCATGCTGTAGGCCTCTTCACTAGTGTACCTTTGATTGGACATTGTGACCTCTAAATTTACCGGCACAACTAGTGAAACTCACAGGATAAAAGAGCACCTGATTGTCAGCTACTGCTTCAATCGCTACTAAAAAAACTGTTAGCGTTCACAGGGATCAGGCCTGTCTCTACGAACGCTGCAGTTATGTGCTTTGTAAGTAAAAGTAATCGATTGATACTGCACGTGGGTGGGCTGGGCTGGGTGGAGGGGCTAAACGCAGGCAAGTATCTGGGCTGATCCCACTAAGGCCCCGTACACACGAGAGGATCGATCCACTGAAATTGATCCGCGGATCGGTTTCAGCGGATAGATCCGCTGGTGTGTACGATCCAGCGGATATTTATCCGCGGATATATTTTGGGCCGACCGATTATCAGCGGATAAAAATTTCTTAGCATGCTAAGAAATCTATCCGCTGGAATCGGCTCCAGCGGATCGATCCGGTGGTCTGTACAGACTCACCGGATCGATCCGTCCGATTCCCTCCCTCGCATGCGTCGTAATGATTCGACGCATGCGTGGATATCCTTATATGACAGCGTCGCGCACGTCGCCGCGTCATCATCGCGGCGACGGCGCGACACGTCACCGCGGACGGAATTCTGCGGGGATTTTGATCTCCTGGTTAGTACAACCAGGAGATCAAAATCCGCCAGAGGATTTATCCGCGGATACGGTCCGGAGGACCGTTTCCGCGGATAAATCCTCTCGTGTGTACCCGGCATAACTCTACGTTTTTGGGAACCCTAAACTACTGGGGAACGCTAGTATAGATCTGATCAGATCCGATATTGATCCATTTAGACACTATACTACCAAGGGAGGTGTATGGTGTGTGCATGGGTGTTAGCGCTACTGGCACTAATCTGATGCTGCCAGGGCGAAAGAAGACCCTAACTACGCTAAAACCTAACTGGTGTCACCCGCCGGTGATCAGGGGGTTAAACCTTTATTATGTAATATATGGCGTGTGCCCTGACACTATAAAAAACTAACTAACCAGCATCACCCGTGACACTAATATGGTAATCACTGGTGACAGGGGGTTAAAGGGTTAACTAGGGGCAATCAGGGGTTATTAGGTAATGTATGGGGGTACCTATCGCTATAAAAACCTGATGTTAAAACTACTCAACTAACTGGCTAACTAGCGTCACCCGTGACACTAATACGGTGATCATAAAAAAGATCTGTTAGTGAGACTGAGACAGGGGGTGAAAGGGTTAACTGGGGGGCAATCAAGGGATTTAAACCTTTATTATGGGGGTTTGGGAGGTACCTACTACTAATTGCCCTAACACTAGAGTCACAACAGACAGGGGAAGAATTTTTATTCATTAGGACCGATCAGCAGGTCCAGCCCTGCTACGAATCTGATCGCAGCGGGCATGTATGGGTATGTAAAAATGGTGGAAAGCAACTGCGCTAAGTTAAATGAGTACCTATGTTTGGATTAATAAGCGGCAACTAATCAGTGTACAAAAATAGGAAAATAAATAGTTGCGCTAACTATTTATTTTCCTATTTATGGGTATGTGATTTTGCGCACCAGTGCCACTTTGCCGACGTATAATGGCGTGAGCCGGTCGGCAAGTGGTTAAAGGGTCACTAAAGGAATTTTTTTTTTTAGCTAAATAGCTTCCTTTACCTTACTGCAGTACTGGTTTCATGTCCTCATTGTAGTAGCTGTAATTCTGCTGTGATCTCCACACTTCCTGCTTGTCTGGCTCCTTATAACCATCGTACTGGGAGATTTTCACGGTGGTCTAAGCTGTCATTACTGTGTGTCTAAAACTTAACAGAACCAATCAGATTCATTTTAAAAACAAAACACTGCCCTGGATTTGTTTGTTTTTGTTCTGTGGGTCTCTTTACTTCACAGAAACATGAAACCATTCTAAAACCGAAAGTGAAACTAGAGGCACATTATATGATTGAATTTAATCTATTTTTAATCATTTTTAAAAGGAATCAGTTAACTTTTATGTCTCTATACCCTGTAAACAGTCATTTCAGCAAAAAAAAAAAAATTCCTTTAGCGGCCCTTTAATATGGTATATATTAAACAGACCAAAGGGGAGCAAATAAGAGAAATGCATGGGTATGTTTTGAAATTACAGCGAAACCAGAAAAATAGAATGTCTGGATTCTTCATTCTTGTTCGAATAAGTTGACCAAAACCTATTTATACTATGTCTATGTAATATGGTAAAATGGAGATTTTCTGTGAAAATTAAATTACTCACAGAAATATGCAAGAATGATAGTATGATTGAGGACTTTTATTTTACATTTAATCCACCAGTGGAAAAATCAATTGCTCCTTTATAGAAAATATTGTCTTCAGTTTAGCTACATTTATCAGCATTGCTGGTATTTTAATAGAACATACATTTCATGATTACACTGCAGTTATTTTGATACAAAACGCTATTGTAGCATAAATTGGATCAGTGAAGTGTTGTTGTAATTTTACCACAGTAGTGCTGTTTCAGTTATTTGTGGTCTTACTTGAATTCTATTCATATTTATAACATTGCCAATTAATTATTTAGGAAACTGTTGTCATAGTAAAGTGTTTTATCCTGGATATGGTATAAGTGTGACTTTCTTATTGGCTCTGGCAGTAATGATCTTATTGTTTGCTTCCCTGGGGCTTCAAATGCATATAGTGTTATGCCCTGTATACACGACCGGTCCATCCGATGAAAACGGTCTGATGGATTTTTCCATCAGTTATTCGATGAAGCTGACTGATGATCAGTCGTGCCTACACACCATCAGTTAAAAAAACGATTGTGTCAGAACACGGTGACGTAAAACACAACGACGTGCTGAAGAAAGTGAAGTTCAATGCTTCCAAGCATGCGTCGACTTGATTCTGAGCATGTGTGGATTTTTAACCGATGGACGTGCCTACAGACGATCGTTTTTTTCTATAGGTTTTTTATCCATCAGATAATTTTAAAACAAGTTCCTAATTTTTTAACCGATGGATAAATAACCGATGGGGCCCATACACGATCGGTTTAGTCTGATGAAAACGGTCCATCAGACCGTTTTCATCAGACAAACCGATCGTGTGTACGTGGCATAAGTGTAAGGATTGCTTTGTTGTTTTAGCTTGCCCTTCTCTGAGTATAGTGGCATATCTGCAATACTACTATACAAATTGTTATTTTTTTTATATTTAAATGTATTAAATTCAATTGTTTTTTTGGTTTTAGGACTGTGATCTTTAACCACTTAAGACCCGGACCATTATGCAGGTTAAGGACCTTGCCCTTTTTTGCGATTCGGCACTACGTCGCTTTAACTGACAATTGCGCGGTCGTGCGACGTGGCTCCCAAACAAAATTGGCGTCCTTTTTTCCCCACAAATAGAGCTTTCTTTTGGTGGTATTTGATCACCTCTGCGGTTTTTATTTTTTGCGCTATAAACAAAAATAGAGCGAATTTTTTTTGCTATAATAACTATCCCCAAAAAATATATAAAAAAACGATTTTTTCCTCAGTTTAGGCCGATGTGTATTCTTCTACCTTTTTCTGGTAAAAAAAAAAAAAAATCGGATTAAGCGTTTATCGATTGGTTTTGCGCAAAATGTATAGCGTTTACAAAATAGGGGATAGTTTTATGGCATTTTTATTAATATTTTTTTTTTTACTACTAATGGCGGCGATCAGCGTTTTTTTCATGACTGCGACATTATGGCGGACACATCAGACAATTTTGACACATTTTTGGGACCATTGTCATTTTCACAGCGAAAAGTGCTATAAAAATGCACTGGTTACTGTGAAAATGACAATTGCAGTTTAGGAGTTAACCACTAGGGGGCGCTGAAGGGGTTAAGTGCGATCTCATATGTGTTTCTAACTGTAGGGGGGTGGGCAGGGCTGCCATCAGGAATTATGGGGCCCCTTACACAGATTCAGGTATGGGCCGCCTGGAGCAGAGAACCGGGGGGGTGGGGTGCTGCTGCCTGAAATTGAGAAGGGCGGGCTGCCGCGAATTGAGAAGCGGGGAGGGGGGGGGCCTTTACAAAAAAAAGAAGAAATAAAGAAAAATATATGTATAAAAAAGGGGGGTAGCCATCCGGTGCCCTGGGGACCTCTGGGCCCTTTAATAAAAAGAAATAGAATATATGTATAAAAAAAAATTTCTTTAGTAACCCTTGGGGCCCCTGGGGACCTCCGGACCTCTATAAAAAAAAAAAACTGTCCCTTAAAATATTTTTTTCTATAAAAAATAAATAAAAAAAAGGGGGTTGCCATCTGGGGCCCTGGGGACCTCTGGGCCCCTTACAGGTGTACTGCCTGTACCCCCCCTGATGGCGGCCCTGGGGGCGGGGCTGGACGTGTGACGTCAGTGATCGTCTTTCCCTATATCAGGGAACAGACGATCACTGACATTGCCACAATGAAGAACAGGGAAGGTGTGTTTACACACACCTCACCCCGTTCTTCAGCTCTGGTGACCGATCGCAGGACACCCGCGGCGACCAGGTCCACGGGTCCCGCGGGCGCAGTCACGGAGCTTCGGACCGGGTCGCTGGGCCTTAAAGAGACACGTACAGGTACGTGCTTGTGCCCAGCTGTACCATCCTGCCGACGTATATCGGCGTGAAGGGGTCCTTAAGTGGTTAAAAAGGAATTTCAATAAAAAAGAGCACTTTTTCTTGTACATATATGGCCATTTCTTTTCAGTAAATTATTTATTTTATTGAACTCTTTCAAGCTTTTTTGAGCATAAGCATTTTTGAGCATAAGCACTCCTATCAGTGAATGAAATATATCGTCCCCGGGCCATGCTTGCTGTCAGGGATGGGGGGGACCGACAACATCGAAACACCAGCCAATGATTGGGCTGCTTAAGAAAGGGGGCGGGGCCACATACACATAGCGGCCCACCCAGACTCCATCCCATTGGCTGGTGTTTGATAGCCGTTTGGTCCCACCCATCTCCGACATCACGGCTGAATTTTGACAGCGCCTCTCTTTCCCTGCAAGCAGTTACATTACCCCCCTACACTCTGAGCAGAGCTTACAAGCCTCAAGATCTGCTCAATGTGATACTGTCTCACAGGCTGTGGGGGCTACTCACTGTGTGGATACAGTATTTCACAGCAGCCCAGGCAGATCTCAGGACACTAACACACACACACAGTGTGATTAGGGTGTGCCCATGCACACTTGAGACACCCCGTGTTAGGCCTCGTACACACGGCCGAGGAACTCGACGTTCCAAACACATCGAGTTCCTCGGCCAGTTCAGCCCTGAAGCCGCCGAGGAGCTCGGCGGGACGAGAGCTCCCATAGAACAACGAGGAAATAGAGAACATGTTCTCTATTTCCTCGTCGAGGTCCTCGTCGGCTTCCTCGGCCGAAAGTGTACACACGACCAGTTTCCTCGGCAGAATTCAGCCAGAAACTCGGTCGGAAGCTGAATTCTGCCGAGGAAACTGGTCGTGTGTACGGGGCCTAACTGTATGCAGTTGAGGCTACATACGGTTTATACAGCATGCCAAGCGGACACACATTGTAGTCAGGGAAATCATTTGTTTGGGCCAGCTTGGTCCAAACAAACTATTTAAAGTTAAAGTAAACCTGGACATCAGCTTTAATGTCTCTTTGCTCATGACACTGGTGGAGCAACATAGTGTTGCAGCAGTGCAGGAAAGGAGTGTATTGGGGGATTAGTGGACTAGTAAGAGACTTTGCAAGTTTGTTCTTTATGAACATTTATTTTAATTGTAATACTCAGCGGATGTGTAGAGGATAATTTACATATAAGAAAACATATTGAGATAATCCACAATAAATTATACCTCACATGCATTAAATGTAAGTTCTTTTTTTTTTATAAATGCATTTCAGCTAAATTGTGACTACAGCATAAAGTGCATGTATAGAAGGCCCTGTTTTAATTTATGCAATAATTCACATAAACAAAGCCATCTGTGAACACGAAAATCACTTTTTTAAATTAATTATTTTAAATTAAATCACAGCATATCGCAGGTGCTAAAATCTGTATTTAAAATTGAACTTGTTAGAAATTTAGATTGTATATATTACATTTTCTGCAGACATATATTGCACACTGCCCAAAATATATTGTGGTTTGGTAAGAGTGCGAGGCGTATTACCCTTTCCCAGGTATTTTAAAATGGAACTACATGAAATATTTAAAATGAAAATGATCTTTAACATATATTTCTTTAATTCAATAGCAACAGTTTAAAGAGGAAAGTTTACTCATGCTGCCACAGGACCAAATGTTTGATTGGAAATGCATAGGACAACAATCACCCAGGCATTGAGTCACCAATCTATTTGGCTTCTGTTTAATTGCATGTAAATGATGCAGATCCATGACAGTCCTTTCAGAATATACAACTTCTTTCATTGTGTTCATACTGTATTATGTAGACATATTTTGGACCACTTTGGAATACTAAGCTGTTCAGATCAATTAATTTCTGACTGGAATATACTTTGTAGTTTACCTTCTACTGTCACCCAAATACTCTTAGCTTAAAGGGTTTGTAAAGGATTTTTTTTTTATCTTAATAGCTTCCTTTATTTTAATGCAGTGCTGTTTTCATGTCCTCATCGTTTGTTTTTGCTCTCAAGTTGCTGTAATTCCTCTCTGATATCCACACTTCCTGGTTGTCTGTTTCCTGATAACCACAGTACTGGGAGCTTTTTCTCTGTGGTCACTAATCAAAGAGGTGTGATTACTGTGTGTTTAAAACCCCACAGCACCAATCAGTTTCGTTTTCCAAACCATCACTGCCCTGTATTGGCTCTGTACAGCAGAGGCAGGAAACAACATGCAAAAACAAAACTAGAAACTACAGGTACATTATATGATTGATTTTTATCTATGTTTAATTTTTAAAAGTAATCAGTTAACTATTATGTCTCTATACCCTGTAAACAGTCATTTCAGCAACACATTTTTTTTATTTACAACTCCTTTAATTTAAGCAAACACTTAAAGTGGATGTAAACCCGATTCATGAAATTTGAGCTGGGCACATATATCTGCAGTATTTTGTTATCTCTTTTCAATGAGTCTTATAGCTCTCTTCTGAATGGTTCCTCTGTTATCAGCCTGAGAACTCCTGAGGCCTCGTACACAAGACCGAGTTTCTCGGCAAAAACCAGCAAGAAACTTGCTGGGAGATTTTTTTTTGCCGAGGAAACCGGTCGTGTGTACATTTTCGTTGAGGAAACTGTCGAGAAACTCGACGAGCCAAAAAGAAAGCATGTTCTCTATTTCCTTGACGGGAATGGAGAAAATTGGCTTGTCGAGTTTCTCGACGGCTTCACAAGGAACTCGACGAGCAAAACGATGTGTTTCGCCCGTCGAGTTTCTTGGTCGTGTGTATGAGGCCTGACATATTTTTTTACTTATTTATTTACTTTTTAGAGAAAAGCAGCCTGAATCTTTTGTCAAACGAGGTTGCTAAAATAGAGTAGCAGAGAGCAGCTCCTATTACAAATCAGCTCTGAGAGTTATATATATATATATATATATATATATATATATATATATATATATATATATATAATATAAATGTTATTATTATTATTATTAAGGACCCAGAGGTCCCCAGGGCCCCGGATGGCAACCCCCCCTTTTTTTATAAATGTTTTTTTCTTTTTATTTCTTTTTTATATATATATATATATATATATATATATATATATATATATTTATTTTATTAAAGGGCCCAGAGGTCCCCAGGGCCCTGGATGGCAACCCCCCCCTTTTTTATTTTTTTATAAATGTTTCTTTTTTATATATTTTTTTTATTTTATTTTTTTTGTAAAGGGCCCCCGCTTCTCAATTCGCGTCAGCCCCCCCCCGCTTCTCAATTTCAGGCGGCATCACCCCCCCCCAGTTCTCTGCTCCAGGGGGCCCATCCCTGAAGCTGTGTGAGGGGCCCCATAATTCCTGATGGCGGCCCTGCCGCCTGTTAAGCCCCTGTGCTGCCCACAAATCAGGCTGAAAATCATCAGCGGCATGCAGCCAGTGACAGTACTGCTTCCCTTCCCAGTGTTTTAAAATGTATAGCACCCCTGGCTTCTCTTTAGACGTGCACTTCTCCCTTCCTGCCACTGGGTGCTGCTTGTATATAAAAGTGAATTAGAATGTGATCTATATTGTAAATAGAAGTTTTCTGTAGAGTGTGCCCAAAGTCTTTATAATATTTGATGATTCACTGCAGGTCTGGTCAGTGTTTTAAAAAGTTCCTCTATTTTACACATGGCATGGCATGGGGGTCACAGCACCGTCTGTCCATTCTGCTTTAGCACCATGGGACCCCATGCCATGCCATGTGTAAAATAGAGGAAATCACAGACCAGACCTGCAGTCCAGGCTGAGTAAGGCCTCAGAGCACATGGCATTACTGTCTGTATTTAACTGCTTGATGGGCTTATTTTGGGCCTGGCTGGTTCACATGTATGTGTTTTGGCGGCCCACATTTGTGCAGGCACAGCAGCCCATTCATTTGAATGGGCCACCATGCCTGTGTTTCCTGCAAAGAACAGCGCATGCCTCATGTAATAGGCTGCGCACACGGCACACCTATGCCCATCAAGCACTGATATACAGCACAGTCTGTCCATTCTGCTGTCTGCTGTGACTTATCTGCAGTTCTCGCACTGTCAAATTGCTGCATTATTAGACGTTTAGGTCACGCTTTTAAAAACACAGTGCATTTGTGTGTGCAAGAACTGCAGGTAAGTAGCATGGTGCAAAAGCAGAATGCATTTCAAGGCAACTGTATTTTTAAAGTGCTGAATGCACCTTTTTTCTGCAGGAAACAAAGGCATGGCAGCCCATTCAAATCAATCGGCTGCTGTGCCTGCACAAATGAGGGCCGCCAAAACACATACATGTGAACCAGCCAGGCCCAAAATAAGCTGGAGGGGGGCCCAGGGCCCAAACCATATTAAAGACGGCCCTGGACACAACCCTAGTGATGCCAGTGAGTGAGTCATAAGGATCTACCTACCTAGAGGTACTGAGTGTTTTGGTAAGGGAGCACAGAAAAGGTAAACACTGTATATGCTGGAAAGGTGTGGGGGATTAAAGGAGCAAAGCACAGATTTTCTTTTTACATTTAGGCATTCTTTTGGGATCATCTTCCTCTACTGAGAAAAAGGGAGTCAAATGCTCAGCAGTGGAAGGGAGACCTGTACACTGTCCTGATTACCTGCTAATCTCCTAATGGGGTACCTTTAGGGACATTGTGCAGTATATGCATCCCTTGAGAAGTAGGAGGACTTAGAGCAGTGGTCATCAACCCTGTCCTCAGGACCCACTAACAGGCCAGGTTTGCAAGATAACTGAAATACATCACAGGTGATATCATTTGCTGCTCAGTGATTGCAGTATTCTAGTCTGCACCTCCCCAAGGTAATACATAAAACCTGGCCTGTTAGTGGGCCCTGAGGACAGGGTTGATGACCACTGACTGAGAAAACATGAAAAGAACATGGGAACTCTCTACAAGTAACAACATTACAGGGAACTCTCTACAAGTAACAACATTACAGGAAACTCTCTACAAGTAACATTACAGGGAAATCTCTACAGGTAACAACAAATTATGAGTATCTTATGAAGAATATTAGATGTATTTACATGTATTTTGAATTCATTACAGCAGGATGTTGAACTTTTGACTCAATTGGGACAATTGTACATAGGAAATTGCTCAAGAATGATCTGGAGCGGTTAAAAGCATTGCCGTAAATGACATCTCACACCTGAGAGATTTGTGTTTTCCAGGACATGTGATTGATTGTTCAATGTTGCTGTTCAGTCACACCAGGAAAATTATATGAGATTAATTGCTTGCATTGCACTGAATGGATGAGGTGATTGATCATTGCCCAATCTTTGTTTTCTATTTTAAGTATTCAAGATTAATCTCCTGAGAGTAATTTTGCAGAAATTCCAAACAACCTTAAAACAAGTTTTTGAATACACTGCAGTGCCAAAGACTCTCCCAAAAAACATAGGCTTACTCCTTTTATTTTTTTCTGAAAAGGTGAAATGACACTTTAACCACTTCCTGACGGCCATACGACTTTATACGGCCGCAGGGTGGTTGTAAATCTCTGAGCAGCCGTCTTTTTACGGCCTCTGCTCCTCCTGGCCACTTGGGGGCGCGCGTGCCCGTTGCATCACTGAGATGCCGATGCGCGTGCCTGTCGGCCGCGATGTCCGCCAGGCACCCGCGATCGGCGGTTACAGAGACAAGGACATGGATCTGTGTGTGTAAACACACAGATCCACGTCCTGTCAGGGGGAGAGAGGAGACCGATCTGTGTCCCTTGTACATAGGAACACAGATGGGTCACCTCCCCCAGTCAGCCCCCTTCCCCCACAGTTAGTAACACTGTGCAGGGTACACATTTAACCCCTCCCTCACACCCTAGTGTTAACCCCTTCAATGCCAGTCACATTTATACAGTAATTAGTGCATATTTATAGCACTGATCGCAGTATAAATGTGAATGGTGGCAAAAATGTGTCAAAAGTGTCCGATGTGTCCGCCATAATGTCGCAGTCCCCAAAAAAATCGCAGATCGCCGCCATCACTAGTAAAAAGAAAGTAATAAAAAATAATAATTCTGTCCCCTATTTTGTAGACGCTATAACTTTTGCGCAAACCAGTCGCTTATTGCGATTTATTTTATTTTATTTTTTTACCAAAAATATGTAGAATACGTATCGGCCTAGACTGAGGAGAAAAAAAAATTGGGCTATTTATTATAGCAACAAGTAAAAAATATATATTTTTTTCAAAATTGTCGCTCTATTTTTGTTTATAGCGCAAAAAAAACAAAAACGCAGAGGTGATCAAATACCACCAAAAGAAAGCTCTATTCTGGTAAAAGCGACGCAGTGCCGGAAGCTGAAATTTCACCTGGGCAGGAGGGGGGTATATGTGCCCAGTAAGCAAGTGGTTAAGGTTTAGCATAGGTTGAGTGAAAGTATCATTCCACAATGCTGAGGGGGATAATTTGAATTTTGACATATATTGGGATATTTTATTGTATCATTCTAATGCCGCGTACACACAATCGGAAATTCCGACAAGAAAACCGAGGATTTTTATCCGACGGAATGCTGGCTCAAACTTGTTCCATACACACGGTCACACCAAATTCTGACTGTCAAGAACGCGGTGACGTACAACACTACAACGAGCCGAGAAAAAAGTTCTATGAAGTTCAATGATTCCAAGCATGCATGTTTTTTTGCACGTCGGAATTGCATAAAGACGATTGGAATTTCCGACAAGAACTTTTCTTGTGGGGAAAAATTGAGAACCAGCTCTCAAATTTTTGCTGTCGGAAATTCCGACAGAAAAAGTCAGATGGTGCATCCACACAGTCGGAATTTCCAACCAAAAGCTCACATCAAACTTTTCTTGTCGGAATTTCCGATCGTGTGTGCGCGGCATAAGGCCGGCCATACACAATTAGAATCTCGAACGGTTCAGCAGGAATTGCCCGAGATGCAAACCTTTAATGGGTAGGCTAAATATACCACGTTGGTCGATCAATCAACTTGGGTACAACTAGCCTGCCAGTCAACACCGTCTGTATTGATGGCGGAATCATGCAAATTTCTATCCTGCACCATTTAAATTACCATATCCTTGCAATATGCCACAACACTGTGTTCTATCAACTAAAAACTAAACATAATTTAAATTAAAAACACAGAATACTTTCTAACTAAATGAAAATAATGTTCTTTAGGTTTAATCAACCTTCTTGATCAGTATACCACAAATGTAAAACTGTTCAAATGCCATGGGGGCATTTATCTAAAGATAAATATATTAAAGACTAGATTTTATTGTTGTGTTCCTTCCTCAAAGGCTAAACATATTTAATCCCAAAGGCATCAAAAACTCTATTGTTGTGAAATTATGCAAGCAATTATAGTGTTTCTAACCAGTAAGTTCATAAAGCATGACTGTAGTCTTCATATTTACATGATCACACAATCTTAGTCACCAGCACAAAAAAACAACCATTGTAAACTTGAGTTGCTTTTTTATAAAATAAAGAGACCTTAGAAACACAAACAAACACAAGCAATAAAAAGAAAATAGAAGCAAGGAATCATATGAAAGAAAAAAACAACAATTCAAGGAGCACAATGCGCAGAAAGTGTTTGTGGAAGTATCCTTAAACAGAAGGTGGAGCAGTACAAGGTCTCCAACATCCACCATCTTCGTGATGTCATCATGGAGGTGTGGAAGAGGACTCCAGTGGCAACCTATGAAGCTCTGGTGATCTCCATGCCCAAGAGGGTTGAAGCAGTCCTGGAAAATAATGGTGGCCACACAAAATATTGACACCTTGGGCCCAATTTGGACATTTTCACTTAGGGGTATACTCACTTTTGTTGCCAGCAGTTTATACATTAGTGGCTATGTGTTGAGTTATTGTAAGGGGACAGCAAATTTACGCTGTTAACCACTTGCCGACCGCGCACCGTCGTTATACGTCCACAAGGTGGCTCTGCTGGGCGAGAGCACGTAATATGACGTCCTCTCTCCCAGCCGCCACTAGGGGCCCGCTCGCCCCGACTCCCGTGCGTGTGCCCGGCAGGCGCGATCGCCGCCGGGCACACGCGATCGCTCGTTACAGAGCGGGGACCGGGAGCTGTGTGTGTAAACACACAGCTCCCGGTCCTGTCAGCAGGGGAAATGCTGATCTTCGGTTCATACAATGTATGAACCGATGATCAGTGTTTCCCCTAGTGAGGCCACCCCCCCCACAGTAAGAACACACCCAGGCATACTTAACACCTTCCCCGCCCCCTAGTGTTAACCCCTTCACTGCCAGTGGCATTTTTATAGTAATCCAATGCATTTTTATAGCACTGATCGCCATAAAAATGCCAATGGTCCCAAAAATGTGTCAAAAGTGTCCGAAGTGTCCGCCATAATGTCGCAATACCGGAAAAAAAATCGCTGATCGCCGCCATTACTAGTAAAAAAAATATAATAAAAATGACATAAAAATACCCCCTATTTTGTAAACGCTATAACTTTTGCGCAAACCAATCAATAAACGCTTATTGCGATTTTTTTTACGAAAAATATGTAGAAGAAAACGTATCGGCCTAAACTGAGGAAAAAATTTTTTTTTTATATATTTTTGGGGGATATTTATTATAGCAAAATGTAAAAAATATTAATTTTTTTCAAAATTGGCTCTCTATTTTTGTTTATAGCGCAAAAACTAAAAACCGCAGAGGTGATCAAATACCACCAAAAGTAAGCTCTATTTGTGGGAAAAAAAGGACGCCAATTTTGTTTGGGAGCCACGTCGCACGACCGCGCAATTGTCTGTTAAAGCGACGCAGTGCCGAATCGCAAAAAGTACTCTGGTCTTTGGGCAGCAATATGGTCCGGGGGGTAAGTGGTTAAGGCCCGTACACACGGTCGGACATCCAACAAACTTTCCCTTGGATTTTTGTCCGAAGTGTTTGTCCGGTCACACCCATAGCATACACACGCTTAGACTTTTCTGAAAACTTTTCTAAAACTTTCCCAACATCACATGGTTTTTCTGCTCTTTTCTGCTCTTTACCGCCACCCTTTGGTTAACTTCTGCTATTGTTGGTTGATTTTTTTTTTTGTTTTCCCCATTTCAGACTCCACCGACCACGAGACTTGCTCACAATCAAATTGCTTGTTATGTCTCTATCTAGGCTTCGCATCATTTGTGGGTACTTTATTTTTCTTTAAACTTTTCTTCCTTAATTATTGTATCCCTTCCCCCGTCCCCTTCCCGCCCCCCTCCTACCCCTCCCCCCCCCCCGGGACTCCAGTTACCTTTCTGTCTTATCTGGTTAATTTATTTTTATTTTCTTGTTGGTTGATTTTAACATTGGTTCTGAGCATGCATATTTGCACTTTGTCCAAAAGTCCGATGGCTTGCTGTACACACGGTCGAACAAGGCACCATCGGACTTTTGTTGTCGCAAAGTTTGTTCGTTTGCAGACCAAACTTTTTGTCCGATGAAACCCGAAAAAGTTGGTCCGATCGGACAAAATTGAAAACTTGCAGATTTTGAAGTTTGTTGGCCGAAAGTCGGACTGTGTGTACGGGCCTTTATACAAGCTGTACACTCACTACTTTACATTGTAGCAAAGTGTAATTTCTTCAGTGTTGTCACATGAAAATATATAATAAACTATTTACAAAAATGTGAGAGGTGTACTAAAAAACAATAATAAAAAATAATTCATGTTGTATTTTTGCCGCGACGATGACGCGGCGACGTGCGCGACGCTGGAAGGTAACTACTTCCACGCATGCGTCGAATCATTACGACGCATGCGAGGGATGGGAGCGGACGGATTGATCCGGTGAGTATGTACAGACGACTGGATCAATCCGCTGGACATGATTCAAGCGGATAGATTTCTAAGCATGCTAACAAATTTCTATCCGCTTGAAATCGATCGGCTGGACGAATCTCCGCGGAAAAATATCCGCTAGGCCGTACAGATGACCGGATTTGTCCACTGGAACTGATCCGCGGATCAATCCGAGCGGATAGATCCGGTCGTCTGTACGAGGCCTTAGTGCAAAGTTCTTCACCCAAACGGGAAATTACATTTCCGGGGGCAATGTGTACACCAGCTGTGTACAGAATGCCTCCATGCTGAAATATTACATTCAATTTTACAGAAGAATTACAGTGACTGCAGTTTGAAAAGGAAAGGTCATTTTAATAACATTAAATTACAATATGGCTTGTGTAGCAATTGTATATTCTTTAGTATTTATTTTATTTAATTTGCTAATTTTTTTCCATAAAATTCACTGGGCTTTGGGGCAAACTCCTTTATAAAATGTAACTTTCTTACGAAGAAAACAGTCTATTTGCCTTTAGTAAATAATTTAGTAAATAAAACTGTTTGCCTCAAGGAACCATTGGGGTTCACTAAACTCTAAACCTAAAGGAAAACTAAAGCCTCGTACACACGATCAGTCCATCCGATGAGAACGGTCCGAAGGACCGTTCTCATCGGTTAACCGATGAAGCTGACTGATGGTCTGATGTGCCTACACACCATAGGTTAAATAACCGATCGTGTCAGAACGCGGTGACGTAAAACACAACGACGTGCTGAAAAGTTCAATGCTTCCAAGCATGCGTTGACTTGATTCTGAGCATGCGTGGATTTTTAACCGATGGTCGTGCGTACTAACGATCGGTTTTGACCTATCGGTTAGGCGTCCATCGGTTAAATTTTAAAGCAAGTTCCTATTTTTTTGACCGAAGGTTAACTAACCGATGGGGCCCACACACGATCGGTTTGGACCGATGAAAATAGTCCATCAGACCATTCTCATCGGATGGATCGATCGTGTGTACGCGGCCTAAGGAATGACCCAGAAATAATGTATTTTTTTGTACCTGGAGTGATAACAGACGTTAATGGTTACAACAGATTATGAAAATTCAGAACTTACCAAGGCAGTAGGTCTTTGTATACTGCCACTTTCACTGAAAACCTATTGGTTTCTTTGATAAAATCCTTGTTCATAGATAGCAGTTTTCTCAGTACCTGACAAAGTACAACACTGGCAAATGGTACCTTATAGATTTGTTACCATAGGGATAATTATAGTAAGATATGGAGTACGTTATTTATGGTACAGTAAAACTTCTTCCTCCGGTCATACACATGACATAAAATCATATCACACTGTTTTATATCGGAAAGTGTATGTCAGAGTAAGAAATGCAGCTGTTTATGTGGCTTTCTTGGAAAAACTAAATAAAAATGTCAAAGCTGTATATAACAGTTGTTAACAAACACCAAGATTTAACCTTAAAGAATAAAAGGATGAAAAAATCCATTGATACTCTACTGAACAAAGTTTCTCTAGATTCTAGAACATGAATTATGCTACTAATCAGAAATTCTTCACATTTCAAGTTCAGATATTTCCCTAAAATTAAAAAAAAAAACATGTTAAAAGGCTAAAATGTATTTACAAATCACTGGGGGTTATTTACGAAAGTCAAATCCACTTTGCACTACAAGTGCAAACTACAAGTGCAAAGTGAGCTTGAGATTGCACTTGGAAGTGCAGTCGCTGTAAATCTGAGGGGTAGACCTGAAATGAGGGGAAGCTCTGTTGATTTTATTATCCAGTCATGTGCAAGCTAAAATGCTGTTTTTTTATTTTCCTTGCATGTCCCCCTTGGATCTACAGCTACTGCACTTCCAAGTGCCCTTTCAATTGCACTTTGCACTTGTAGTTTGAACTTGTAGTGCAAAGTGGATTTGCCTTTCGTAAAAAAAAGCCACTGTGTTGGATTTATTTATCTTTGTTTGGGTGTCCATGAACTAGCATGTATACACTTTGTTACACAGCTTTCAGACATTAGGGTACTTCAATACCAGGCACTTACACCCCCTTACTGCCCAAGCCAATTTACAGCTTCAGCACTGTCGCTGTTTAAATGACAATTGCGCGGTCATGTTACACTGTACCCAAACAACTTTTTTTGCTAAACAAATAAAAAAAGACCATACATTTTGAAAAAAAAAAGTTTTTTTTTCTTTCTGTTATAAATTTTTGTAAGTAAGTAAATTTTCTCCTTCACTAATGGGCACTGATAAGGTGGCACTGACGGGCACTCATAAGGCGGCACCAATGAGGTGGCACTGATGGGCACCGACGGGCACTGGTAGGCGGCACTGATATGCAGTACTGATTGGCATTGATAGGTGACACTGATGGTCACTCATGGGTGGCACTGGTGGGCACTGATAGGCTGCACTGATGGGTATTTATGAGTGGCACTGATAGGCGGCACGGATATGTGGCACTGATATGCGGAACTGATAAAAAGCACTAATGGGCATCACTGATGACATTGGCACTGGCAGGCATTGGGGATGGGCAGCTGCCTGGGCACTGGTGGTCTAGGGTGGCATACCTGGTGGTCCAGTGTTGTGGCCTTCTCTGGTGGTCCATTGTGACATTCTGGTGGTCCTGGGCGTGCATAAACAATCAGACCCCCTGTCAGGAGAGCAGCCAATCGGCTCTCCTCTACTCGCGTCTGTCAGATGCGAGTGAGGAAAATCCAATCAATGGCTCTTCCTGTTTACATCATGATCATCATGATCAGCTGTGATTGGACACCGCTGATCAAGTGGAGGCTCTTTACCGAGAGTGGTGTAGTGGTGTGCCCAACTGACACGCCACACAACTGATCGCCGCAATGTGCGTCCCCAAGGGGCGCGCAGCAGCTGTTACCCTGCTGGACGTCATATGACGCCCAGTCCGGATAACTGAACCTCCGCCCAGCCGTCATTCTGCTATAGGCCGGGCGGGAAGTGGTTAAAGTGGTTGTAAAGTAAAAAAAAAACATGTTATACTTACTTGCCTGCCCCAAACCTCCTCTTTTTGGGTTTCCTGCCGATGCTATCGGCTCCTCCTCTTTTCCTTGTGCCAGCATATGAAGCTGTGTGCATCCATAGACACACACAGCATGACTCTGCCCCTACCCCCTCTCCCTCTTCGCCTGAGCTGATATTTCAATCAGCTATTGGGTGCTGCTGCCGCCATCTCCAATAGGAGAAACCAGCAAATCACACTGCACTCTGTGAATGGGTTGGCTGCAGGAAAAGAAGAAGGGGGGCCAAACTTCTGGCTAAGTTTGCTGTGGGAGCTGGTACCTGTCAAAACCAGATACCCGCTTCCCCCTACCCCCCAAAAGGTGCAACATGTGGCAGCAGGGGGGGGGGAGAGGAGGCGGACAAGCAGAGCTTCCCCTTTTGGGTGTAGCTCTACTTTAAGCTTTCATCTGGTGTTGTTGTAAATCCTCTTCCAGGACACCCTTCGTGTGTATGCAAGGCAGGCTTGACAAGAGTTACGTCGAGAAAAACTTTGTTTTTTTCCATGACATTAAAAATGGTTGTATGTATGCGGCTTCATGCATTTCACTCAACCATATTAGCTTAATCAGCTCTATGATGCTCATTTTGTTCTACATGTTACAGCCAAACAGACTGGAATGTAAAAGTAGATGCTAGACGTCTCAGCCAGTGCTGCTCCACAAACTATGCCCCATGACACATCACACTTTCATTATGGTCGGGTTGGGAGTGCGTTGTTTTCAAGTTTACAGATTCTATCACCGCTGGATCAGCAAGAACCAGGGGGATTGAAATCTTCCTCTCGCTCCAAGTTTTATTTCAGAACATCAAAAGGTAGCTCTTGCTCATCTCATTGACTTTTTATAATATCAGAAAAAAACAAATACAGGCATACCCCACTTTTAAGTACACAATGAGGTTTATTTACTAAAGCTGGAAAGCGAAAAATCAGGCTCACTTCTGCATAGAAACCAATGAGCTCATTGGTTTCTATGCAGAAGTGAGCCTGATTTCGCGCTTTACAGCTTTAGTAAATAAACCCCATTGTGTACTTAATAGTGGGGTATGCCTGCATAGTATTTGGAGTTTTAAAGCACATCTGAACCCATAACCAATAATGTAATGTTGCAGCTTACTAGTCCTTGATATGGTGGCTTAAATTTTATTTTTTTTTGCCATTTGGTAATCCTGCAAAATACAGACTGTGGCCTCGTACACACGACCGAGAATCTCGTCAGGAAAAACCCGTTGTTTTCCCTGACGAGATTCTTGGCAAGAAACTCTTGCCGCCGGAGTGTACAGACTTTTGTTTCAAAAGAACCGCGGTTCTCTTGAAAGGAAAGAACGTGGTGATGTCATCGCGTACGACGAGCATGTCCTCGTCACATTCAATGCCGTCGCCGCCATCTTTCTTCACCCTACCTATGCCGTGGAAGGTACCGCGCATGCGTCAAAGTCATTTCGAGCATGCGCGGGTTTCCACGGCGACAGGTAAGTATACACAAGGTTCTCTTTTGTTCTCGTCGAGATTCTGGACAGATTTCCAGACGAGAAACCTGAATGCCTCGTACACAGGAACAGGAATCTCGGCAAGAAGCAGTTTTCTTTCTGGTTTTTGCAGAGAAACCCAGTCGTGTGTACGAGTGAGTGAAAAACGTATATAGCGCTATACATGCGAACTGAATCGCCTCTGGGCGCTTGTTTGACCAGTTCTCCTTTGATCTCAAAAGAGATGGGTTTTGATCTTTCTCCTAAAGGCCAAGTGGTTCTCCTCCAACCGAATGGAGGTTGGTAAAGGTTGGTAAAGTGTTCCAAAGTCGAGGGCCCAGGACAGCAAATCTTCTTTCTCCTTTGGACTTGTATCTGGTTTTGGGGATTTGGAGTAGATTTTGTTTGGAAGATCGCAAAACGCGATTGGGGTTGTAAGCCTTTATTTTTTCACATAGATATTTGGGTGCATTTCCCAAAATACATTTATGCGTCAGACAGAGTGCTTTGATAGTGATTCTGTCTTTCACTGGCAGCCAGTGAAGCTTCTCAGTGAGGGTGAGATTGATTCCCAAGGTTTTTTCTCAGTCACCAGTCGCGCGACCGTATTCTGAATGACCTTCAGGCGAGTGATTTGGTACTTTGGGAGTCCGAGGTAGAGGGCATTTGCATAATCAAGTCTGGAGTTAACAATTGTTCCCACCACGACTGCTATGTCCTCTTTGGGAATAAATGGAATAAGTCTGCGTAGTAGGCGCAGCAGATGGTGGGATCCGCTGACTACTGACCCTATTTGTGCATCCATTGTCATGTTGGTGTCAAAGATGACTCCGAGACTTTTGACTTTGGTGCTAGGGGTGATGATTTTGCCCAAAATGGGCGGAGGTGTCCAGGGTGTTGCCGGTTGATTCTTTCGATTGGCGTGAAACAGGAGAAGTTCTGTTTTTGAGCCGTTGAGTTTAAGATAACTCTTTGTCATCCAGTTCTCTATCAAAGAGAGGCATTTCTCTAGACCGAGATGATGATCCTTTTTGTTGCAGATGCGAAAGTACAATTGTGTGTCATCCGCATAAGAGTGGTAGAGCAGCTTTTGGCTGCTCATGATTTCAAAAAGGGGGCGAAGATAGATATTAAACAGCACCGGGGACAGAGGGGATCCTTGAGGGACTCCGCATTACACCGTGCGTTTTTCAGAAATGAACGGTCCCAGTTTCACTACTTGTGATCGGTTTTCCAAAAAGGAGAAGTCACATTCCGCGACTTTGGCTACTTCAGCTAGCCGAGTCAGAAATAGTTTGTGGTCTACCGTGTCAAAAGCTGCGCTGAGGTCCAACAGTACTAGAAGACAAGATTCTCCTTCGTCTGCAGCCTCGAGAGCATCATCCCATATTTTGAGCAGTGCTGTTTCCGTCCCGTAGGAGGCCTAAATCCTACTCCTCCACTGAATCTTTGGAGGGTGCCATGGTTGTCACCCTAGCCTGCTCTCCTGATATGGACAACAAATATGTCTGTACCTGTTCATCTACTTTACGCAGGTGTGAAGATAATTGACAAGTCCTAAATAATATGAAAGAAATATTGGCTGGAATACATGGACTTTATAGGCACCAATTGTTAAGATAAATACTTTATTTATTGGCGTATAACACTCACTTTTTTACCCTGAAAATAGAGGGTAAGCTGTGCCTGCGTTTTATACGTAGGGGGCCGTGGAAAGTTTTTTCCCTGAAACCTCCCTCTTAACCACTTAAGCCCCGGATCATTTTGCTGGTCAATGACCGGGCCACTTTTTGCGATTCGGCACTGCGTTGATTTAACTGCAAATTGTGC
This sequence comes from Rana temporaria, assembly GCF_905171775.1. Lineage (NCBI taxonomy): Eukaryota > Metazoa > Chordata > Amphibia > Anura > Ranidae > Rana > Rana temporaria. The sequence goes on from NC_053493.1 coordinate 278,279,567, forward strand.
GGTCGTGCAACGTGGCTCCCAAACAAAATTGACGTCCTTTTTCCCCCACAAATAGAGCTTTATTTTGGTGGTATTTGATCAGCTCTGTGGTTTTTATTTTTTGTGCTATAATCAAACATAAAGCGACAAGTTTAAAAAAAATGCAATATTTTTTACTTTTTGCTATAATAAATATTCCCCCCCCCCCCCCAAAATTTTATATATATATATATATATATATATGTGTCACGCTACCCCCTCAGGAGCCGCTGGTTGTTGTCGGGATCGGAATATTAAGTTACCCTTTCAGTGTTGTCTAGGGGTGTAGTTGATAAGTAGAGTAGTGAACGAATGTCCAGTCATTGAATAAAGGTTTTCAAATGCTTTATTTCCAGGCCCAACATGGCCAACATCAACATCAAATGAGGAGAAAAAAGGTTGATGAAGCAAGAGAGAACTTTGCAGTATCAGGCCTGGATATGTATCAATAGTATCAATTGCAATCCGTCGCCACTCCAGCCAGACTGGGGGAAGTGCCCCAGGACAGACTCCTGCCACGAGCCTGGCAGCCGAAGTGTCACTTTAGATTTCTGGGAGGAACAGGCCTCTGCCACAGGCCTGGCTCTAGTGCCCCTGCCACAGGCTTAGTAATTAAATGAACTGAATAGATAGAGCGAATCCTCCCAGTAGATTAAGTTGAGGTCACCGGGTGACAGTTGAAGCGTACCTGTCAATGTCCCGGTCACCAGATCCCCGATGGTTCGTTCAAGCCCTATTGGACAACCTGCCTTTCGGGTTCTCCTCAAGCCGATCCCCCAATCGAGCGGCACCCAGCCTGGGATCTTCTCAATAGATAGGGGGAACCAGTAAGTCACTGGGGCCCCTTTCAGCAACATGGAGCTCCGCGTAGCATGCAACCCCAGCCTGGTAGTCCATCGCCGGGGTCCATTGGATGCGCACACCCTGAAGGTGGGTGCCACACCTGGAACCCGCAAAGGACAACACAAAATGGCGTCTGCCACAGATATACTCTTCCCCAGCATGCACCGTGAGGGAAAACTCCTCTAATTGGCTGCTGGGGAAAAGCAGCTCTGCCAGAACCCCTCTAGTGCCAACTGTCGCCCAGGGATGGAAACAACACCCCTGGAGCGCAGACTGACCTACAGGACAGTTCTGGAATGACAGCAGCCCAAATTTAGCAAATTGTGAATGGGAGCAAAATAACTCTCCCATTCCTCACTAACTTTAGCGTAGTGCCCATACTGAAAGTAAGGGGGCGCTATATATTTTTTACCCTGAAAATAGAGGGTAAGCTGTGCCTGCGTTTTATACGTAGGGGGCTGTGGAAAGTTTTTTCCCTGAAACCTCCCTCTTAACCACTTAAGCCCCGGATCATTTTGCTGGTCAATATATATATATATTTTTTTTTTTCTCAGTTTAGACCGATATGCATTCTTCTACATATTTTTGGTAAAAAAAAACGCAATAAGTGTATATTGATTGGTTTGCGCAAAAGTTATAGCGTCTACAAAAAAAGGGATAGAATTATGGCATTTTTATTATTTTTACTAGTAATGGCGGCGATCTGCAATTTTTATCGTGACTGCGACATTATGGTGGACACATTGGACACTTTTGAAAATGACACTGGCAGTGAAGGGGTTAACCACTAGGTGGCACTGAAGGGGTTAAGTGTGCCTAGGGATGTGTTCTAACTGTAGGGGGGATGGGCTTACTGTGACAGAACAGTGATCACAGCTTCCGTTTACAGGAAGCTGTGTACACTGTTCTGTCACTAGGAAGACTGGGGAAATGCTTGTGTGCATAAGCATCTCCCCCTTCTTACTCACGGGTATGCCCACGGACATCGAGTCTGCGGGACCCACGGTCAGAGTCACGGAGCTCCTGGCGGGTGCACGCATGCGTGCCCACAATGCCGGCTTCTTAAAGGGGACATATATATACATCCTTCTGCCTGTCCGTGCCATGCTGTCGACGTAAATAGTCGTGCACTGGTTGGCAAGCAGTTAAAGTTAGAGTGCTATATGACGATAAATACGGTAATTCATAGAAAAAGCAACTGTAAAACCATTGCAAATAGTGGCTTCATAGGTGGCTGACCATATGAATGGATCTGTAACCGTCTGCATGCTCCTCCTATGCAAGAAGCATGTCAATGCTGTGACCATGTGGGATGCGAACCCTTGGAGCAGTGGCGGCTGGTGCTCAAAATTTTTGGGGGGGCGCAAACGAAGAAGAAAAAAAATCGCAGCCTCACTGTGCCCATCAAATGCAGCCACTGTTCCATCAATTCGCACCACTGTGCCATGCCATCAAACGCAGCCACTGTGTCATGCCATCAAACGCAGTCACTGTTTCTTCTTATTACAATCCAGATTTGGCTACCTAGGTGATGTACTGTTAGGACCTACAAAATAACCAATTTTTTGGAGCGATCCTATTTAACCCAATGTATTTTACTATAGATCTTATAATACTTACCCCAAGGTCCTGAGGAAGCTAATCTTCCCAAAACATGTTGAGCAATAACTGGCTTTCCTGACCTATACCTGTCTCTCCTGGACCTCACATAACCTTCAAGCAATTAGTTGCTATTATATTACACTTATGGGTTGGTCTGGGTTATATCTAAGCATATAAGTAGCCTTATCTAATTTTTTAATTTATGTTATTGTGGCTGTCTTTTCTATGAATTTGTATCAATAAAACGATTTATTTTAACAATTGGTGTCTATAAAGTCCCTGTATTTCAGCCAATATATCTTTCATTTACAGAAGATAGAGAAAGGGGGAGAGTGGGGGCAAGGGAATAGTAGCTGAAGCTAAACCCAAAGCTACCCACTCAGTTGGTTTGGGGGGGGACTATCTCGGTACTGATGAAATACAATAAACATAATAGTATAAAAAGTTTATTTATGTATAAAATTGCAAAACAAACAATTGTACAGATCAATGATTGGTCAAGGTCGACCAGTTTCGCGGGAAATACCGCTTCATCAGGACAGCCAATCTATAGAATAAATAATACAATAAAAATATGTAATATAAATCAGCAATGAAATATGTTTTAAGAAAAATAATAATAATAACTTACCCGATGAGTCAATTGATAATGCACGGAGCCGGGCGGCCCAGGGGGTTCCCCCGGCGGCGGACAGGGGGATAATTTTATCATGGAATCTGGGTGTAGACAAAAAAATATATATGTATATATAAATATACATACATATATATATATATATATATATATATATATATATATATATATAACCCCAAAGGATCCATATCCTGGCAGGGTAAGGGAGGGGGATAGGGGGAGAGAAGGGAAGGCAGAGAGGAAAGAATGCACAGGGGAAGGGTGGAAAGAAGGTAGTTATGGAGGTAGATATTCTTCAGTGCAAATCACAGGAACTGAAAATATTTTTTACTTAAAAATAAATAACACAAAGACATCCAGCACATCCAAGGACTCTAAGCTGCAACTTATTGCATTTTTGCTTTTGGGTGTAGATATCATTTAAGCTGTGACATCTTTGTCATCGCCTTATAATGGTAGGCATATACAAAAATCAAATGGGAAAAATGTTGCCATATGAGTTTCTAAGAGCCAACAAAATACAGCGGATTCAATCCCCTGAGGTATGAAGATATACTTTAACACACACTCCTTTCAAGTGCTTATATGCTCTTTGTTAATAGTTGTGTGACACGTCACATATTACTGTATGTATAAATGGATACATACTTTCTAGCTGTGTATATGTAATAAATATGTATATATTGCATGTTGTATGCGTTAAAGCCGAAACTGATAACTTCAAATCAAGATATTGCAAGCTTTCTTTTTAAATGGTGACCTTAGCTGAACTGTACCAGTGTATTGAGCGGGAGATCTTGGCTCTCTTTCTCAAGCTGGGAATTTGTATACAATTTATGTATGGGATGAAGAACCTTATGCTGAGATTTCGTTTTTTTTCCAAGAATCGCATTACATGGACTCCAGAGGGAGAAGAGATGCTTTCTTAATGAAAAACTTGGACATTTTAATGAAATGCTCGCCTAAGCTGTGAGCGCTGCCAGGGCTTTGCTGTGATCTTGTGAGCTTATTTCAGCTTCAGGTATTTTCAATTGTACAAAACAGATTTAAAATGTAAAATTGTCTTCAACACTGATGTTTCTGAAACATTATTTCTGTACTATACAGATACATTAATGATAAAGGATAAGTGCGCAATTACACGTGCAGGCACTTTAGATAATGTCATTAATTATAATAAATAATAGCGGCATACATTATAAATGCATAAACCCATCATATGAGTTTTCTGTGATTGAGATAACAACAGGAGTTATTACTCTTAAGCCGTGTACACACGATCCGTTTGTCCGATGAACAGACTGATGGACTGTTTTCATCAGACAAACCGATCGTGTGTGGGCTCCATCGTTTTTTTTCCCCATTGGTGAAAAAAAGTAGAACATGTTTTAAATTTTTCCTATGGATAAAAAAACGATAGAAAAATCCGATCGTCTGTGTAGAACTCCATCAGACACAAATCCACACATGCTCAGAATCAAGTCGATGCATGCTCAGAAGCATTGAACATCATTTTTTTTGGCTTGTCGTAGTGTTGTACGTGACCGCATTTTGGCATGATCAGATTTTTGACTGATGGTGTGTAGGCAAGACTAAGGCTGCGTACACACGATCAGTCCATCCAATGAGAATGGTCCGACGGACCGCTTTCATCGGTTCACCGCTGAAGCAGACTGATGGTCTGATGTGCGTACACACCATCGTTTTCAAAACCGATCGGGTCAGAACCCGGTGATGTAAAACACACCACGTGCTGAAAAAAACAAAGTTCAATGCTTCCAAGCATGCATCGACTTGATTCTGAGCATGCGCGGGTTTTGAACCAATGCTTTTGCGTACTAACCATCGGTTTTGACCTATCGGTCAGCCGTCCATCGGTTCGATTTTAAAGCAAGTTCTCTTTTTTTGAACCGAAGGACAACAGACCGATGGGGTGTACACACGGGCGGTTTGGACCGATGAAACTGAACTTTAGTCCGTTTTCATCGGTTTAGACCAATCGTGTGTACGCGGCCTTATGAAAGTCAGCTTCATCGGATATCCAACGAAAAAATCCATTGGATCAGATTCCATTGCTTGTTATGGATTACTACATTTTTCACTGTTAGTGTGTAAGCTTGTAAGTATATCCATTGATTTGTCCTGTCATGGACCTCTTTCTGAGCAGCAATCTTTAGAAGGAAGGGAGAAGGTGGGATATTCTTGATAAGATCTCTGACTTACTGTTAGTGACAGCTGAAAAACCATCGTGGGTAGACATTTAGGCACGTTCACACTGGTGCCCTCGGCTGACTGTCAATCCGACTTTGGCCTGCAACTTCAGTCCAACATAAATCCGACCTCCATGGGACTTTAATGAACGGGATCCGATTTTGATCCGACTTTGAGAAAAAAAAAATGGCGTGGGGAGGGGAAATCCAAAGCTAAAATGTAAAAAAGAATGGCGTGGGGTCCGCCCAAAACCCATACCAGACCCTTATCTGAGCATGCAGCCTGGCAGGTCAGGAAAGGGGGGACGAATGAGTGCCCCCTCCTGAGCCATACCAGGCCACATGCCCTTAACATGGTGGTGGTGATTCGGGGGAAGGGGTTTCTCTGCCCCCCCCACCCCAAAGCACCATGTCCCCATGTTGATGGAGACAAGGGTCTCTTCCCCACAACCTTGGGCTGTGGTTGTGGGGTTCTCCAGGAAGGGTGCTTATCGGAATATGGAAGGAGCTACCACAGGGGCTTTTCTCAGGCCCCGTACACATGTCCGAGAAACTCGACGGGCAAAACACATAGTTTTGCTCGTCGAGTTCCTTGTGAAGCCGCGGAGGATCTCGGCGAGCCAAGTTTCCTCATTGACTAACGAGGAAATAGAGAACATGTTCTCTATTTGGCCCGACGAGATCCTCGTCGGTTTCCTCGGCCAAAAGTGTACACACGACCGGGTTTCTCGGCAGAATACGGCTCCGATCGAGTTTCTGTGTGTACGGAGCCTCACACTACACTTTTTTTGGATGAATGAGTAGGGGTACTATGTACCCCATACTCATTCACATAGGGGGGGGCAAGGATCTCCTCAACCAAAGTCCAGGGTTGGGGGCAAGAGGCCCTTGTCCCCATCAACAGGGAGTCCCCCTGTCCCTAAGTGGCCTGGTATGATTCAGGATAGGGGAGGCTCTCACTTGACCCCCACCCCCCCCATCACTTTCCTAGCCTGCCAGGCTACACGCTCGGACAAGGGTCTGGTATGGATTTTGGGGGGGACACCCCCCAAGCCATTATTTAAAAAAATAAAATAATTTGAAATACATTTTACATTGCTAATATTGCCTCAGTACACGTTACAGTTAAGCACAGTTAAGATGCTGATTGGATGTGACTTCCATTAATTTCAATGGGCTAAAATTAGACCCAAGTTGGACCAAAGTAGCGCAGGAACCTTTTTAAAAGTCAAACCAGCTAAGACAGTTCTCATAGGGGAACATTGATTTTTACATAAAGGACCGTTAAATGTAAGTGCATTACTTTGGATTGTTTTTATACCATTTTAAAATAAATACTACACTATATTATGCTATAAATCTCTCTGTTGTTTACTTACTACATATGGAGTGGAAGAACTGCTGGTAGATGTGAGATCCAACTAGTCCAGTAGTTGTGGGCAGGGCAGCCATCAGGAATTATGGGGCCCCTTACACAGCTTCAGGAGCAGAGAAACGTGGGGCGGTGCTGCCGCCTGAAATTGAGAAGCGGGGGGGGGCGCTGCTGCGAATTGAGAAGCGGGGGGGGGGCTCTGGGCCCTTTAATAAAAAGAAAAAAAAGAAATAAAAAATATAATTTTTTTTTTTAAAAGGGGGGTTGCCATCTGGGGCCCTGGGGACCTCTGGGCCCTTTAATAATAATAAAAAATATATATATATATATATATATATATATATATTTATAAAAAAAAATTATAAAAAAAGGGGGGGGTTACCATCCGGGGGCCCTGGGGACCTCTGGGCCCTTTATTATTATTATTATTATTATTATTATTATTATTATTATTATTATTATTAATATATATATAAATTATTATTATTATTATTAATAATATATATATATATATATATAAATTATTATTATTATTATTATTATTATTAACCACTTAAGGACCGGACCAATATGCTGCTAAATGACCCAAGGGGTTTTTACAATTCGGCACTGCGTCGATTTAACAGACAATTGCGCGGTCGTGCGACGTGGCTCCCAAACAAAATTGGCGTATTTTTTTCCCCACAAATAGAGCTTTCTTTTGGTGGTATTTGATCACCTCTGCGGTTTTTATTTTTTGCGCTATAAACAAAAAAAAAAGCGACAATTTTGATTTTTTTTTTGCTATAATAAATTTCCCCCAAAAACATATATAAAAAATTTTTTTTCCTCAGTTTAGGCCGATACGTATTCTTCTACCTATTTTTGGTAAAAAAAATCGCAATAATCATTTATCGGTTGGTTTGCGCAAAATTTATAGCGTTTACAAAATAGGGGATAGTTTTTTTATTTTTTTACTACTAATGGCGGCGATCAGCGTTTTTTTCATGACTGCGACATTATGGCGGATACTTCGTACAATTTTGACACATTTTTGGGACAATTGTCATTTTCACAGCAAAAAATGCATTTAAATTGCATTGTTTATTGTGAAAATTACAGTTGCAGTTTGGGAGTTAACCACAGGTGGCGCTGTAGGAGTTAGTGTTCACCTAGTGTGTGTTTACAACTGTAGGGGGGTGTGGCTGTAGGACTGACGTCATCGATCGAGTCTCCCTATAAAAGGGATGACTCGATCGATACGCCGCCACAGTGAAGCACGGGGAAGCCGTGTTTACATACGGCTCTCCCCGTTCTTCAGCGCCGGGGAGCGATCGCGACGGAGCGGCTATAAACGAATAGCCGCGCCGTCGTCCCGGATCGCTCCCCGGGGGAATCCGACCGCCGCATGTAGCGGGGGGGGGGGTCCCGATCGGCAGAAAGGCAGGGACGTACAGGTACGCCAATGTGCCTGTACGTGCCATTCTGCCGACGTATATGTACATGCGGCGGTCGGGAAGCGGTTAATATATATATATATATAAATTATTATTATTATTATTATTATTATTATTAATATATAGATAAATAAAAAAATATATAAAACATAAATAAAACCTCCGCACCCCCTTTTTTTTTTAAAGGGGGTTGCCATCCGGGCCCCTGGGGAACTCCGGGCCCCTTACAGGTGTACTGCCTGTACCCCCCTGATGGCGGCCCTATTGGCCTATTGAAATAAACTTATAAGAGCACATTACCTGTTACCTGTTTGAGGCATGGTGATTGGAAGACACTTGAAGGATTATACAATATTATATATGGACTATATGTTTTTATGAATTTTAACATTTAATAATTTTTGGTTTGGTTGTTCACAATTTAGTAGCGCCATTCCTTTACAAATACTCAATTGATTTTTGCATGTCAAACGACTTGTGCTCTCAAAGTCGGAGCAAATGTCGCACCAGTGTGAACCTGGCCTAACCTCAGCTCTCCAAGAACTAAAGAAGGGGTAAACTTCAGTCCATGATTAAAAAATATTTAGCTGTAGCTGAAGTAATTAAATTGTAAATAGCAACACTGCATTAGTGGCTCAGCAGTCTTTATTTTCAAGGTATAGTAGCTCTTTGAGGCCAGTTGACTGATTAGCTGTCAAAACTTTAATAAAGCCCAATGCCAGGATAGGTGAAAATTCTGCTTATTTAGGTCTTAGGCCTCGTACAGAAGAACAGGCGGACCGGCGGACCGTTTTCATCGTACATGTCTGCCCGGAGATTTCTGTATGATGGCTGTACTCACCATCATACAGAAATCCGCACATACTCAATACGCGGCGACGAGGCCGTGCCGTCGCCGCGACGATGACGCGGCGACGTGCGCGGCCCTGGCAGTTCAATGCTTCCACGCATGCGTCGAAGTCATTCGACGCATGCGAGGTCTGTACAGACGACCGAACATGTCCGACGGACAGGATTCCAGCGGGCATGTTTCTAAACATGTTTAGAAATATTTGCCCGCTCGAAAAAGGCCCGGCGGGCAAATGTACGGTGGAATCCTGTCCGCTCGGCTGTACAGACGACCGAACATGTCTGCTGAAACTGGTCCGCGGACCAGTTTCAGCAGACATGTTCGGTCGTCTGTATGGGGCCTAAGAGGCACAGAAAAGAAAATATACTTACTAGATCCTCCACTCCTCCGTGCTGCTAGACCAACCCTAGCAGTGCCTTCTCCCCCCCATGCTCCAGGGTGATCAAATACCACCAAAAGAAATCTCTATTTGTGGGTACAAAATGATAAAAATTTTGTTTGGGTACAGTGTAGCATGACCGCGCAATTGTCATTCAAAGTGCAACAGCGCTGAAAGCTAAAAATTGGTCTGGGCGGGAAGGTGTATAAGTGCCCTGTATGGAAGTGGTTAAATACTGTCACCAGTGCAGTACATATCACCATGCGTGTCATCATATAACCTGTGGGCCAGTGATCAGGGACACTAACTGGTGACAGTATGTAAAAACAAAACAAAAAATTCATTTTTTTTGGCAATTTTTTATTAGATGAATTAATTAAGTTATTTTCTTTTTGTTCCTATTTTTTTTTTACATACAGTAATCAACGCAATACGGTGTTATCATACTAACACTGTACTACTCTGGGGAGGTGATCTGTATTTTTTTTTTACACACTATGGTTGCTTATAACTGTGAATTTTACAGTTATAAGCAACCATTTATTTTCTGAATGAAAATTACTCACTCAGTGCTTACTATTATGATTATGCATTTTACAAATTTTTATGGCACTGACGGGCACTGATGATGATCCATGTAGGGCACTGATGTGCATTGATGGCACCGATAAGCACTCATTGATGGGCAATGATGTGCACTGCAGGGCACTGATGTGCACTTACTGATGAGCACTGATGGCCCTATAGTTGCACTGATGGCACTGTAGTGGCACTGATGGAGCACTGTGATAGCACTGTAGGGCACTGATGTGACACTGCGATAGAACTATAGGACACTGATGTGACACTGCGATAGAACTATAGGGCACTGATGTGACACTGCGATAGAACTATAGGGCACTGATGTGACACTGTGATAGAACTATAGGGCACTGATGTGACACTGTGATGGCACTGTAGGGACTGATGTGGCACTGTGATGGCACTGTAGGGACTGATGTGACACTGCAATGGCACTGTGGGGACTGATGTGGCACTGTGGGGACTGATGTGGCACTGTGGGGACTGATGTGGCACTGATGAGCACTTTGGGCACAAATCAAAGCAAGCTTCTCCCTCCTCTCCTCTCCTCACATGCTGTATCGGTGAGAGGAGAAGAGCTGAACCAGACATGATGCTGGTTTGTTGACAGTAATGGACAGAGCGATCACGTGGTAAAGGGTCGCTGTCATTGCCCCTTTACCCATGATCCATGATGTGCTGGGTCTCGAGGACATTCCTTTTTCTACTCATGGCAGATTCCAGCTACCCATGCCTTTTAAAAAAAAAAAAAAAAAAGCTTGCAAATTGGTCTTGATAAGTAACAGAAAAAAAAATATAAGGCTTCTCTTCTATATTCCAGCTCAGTCGATTTTTTTTTAAAATAGCTGGATGCATTCCTAAATGCACAAAAACTGGATAATAACAGTAATAACACCAGGGCCGGACTGGGAATAAAATCCAGCCCTGGAAAAAAATTCACACCAGCCCCATAGCATTTTTATACCAGCCCAACAGCAAACATCATTATTTTCTTGTTCATGAAAGGGAAAACCATACATTTTAAAGCACATTTGAAGAATGTATTATATATATATATATATATATATATATATATATAGAGATAGAAGACAGATATGAAAGTAGTAGGTATATGTAGGTATGGTAGTGGAACACTGGGAAGCCTATACTACATGCTGTGTACCCCTGGCGGGGAATTGGATCTGGTGAGTGGGGACCCTTGTGGGGGAGAACCGTGACCACTGCGAATGCTGTATAGGAACACCTTTCCTCACTGCAAGAACCTGCATCCATAAGCCCTGACTGGAATCAATAGAACTTCTCCCACTAGAGACTATTGTGTTTTATGTTTTTATGTGATCTCCTTCATGCAGTCTTACTGGTCAGACATCATATAGCCTTAGAGGCTGCAATTGGACTATATACTTTCATTCACTGTATGATTATTTTGATTCTCACCTGCACATAGCATTTGTTAATAAGCTGGCACAGGCCCACACTAACGGTTTTATTTACTCACTGTTGATTAATGTGGAGGCTTACACATCTAGCCAAGGTTACCACTGCCAGCTGGTGTGGAAGCTCATATATTGAATTTTTTCACATATTCTATTATATTTAGTGCACTTATTTGCAGCTCACCTTATTGGATCCTATATTTGGGTCCTTTTCTCACCCTTTATGGTATAAAGCGGGCATCACTAAATGGCGGCCCGCGGGCCACATGCAGCCCGCAGCACTCTGCCATTCGGACCGCTTCGGTACTGCGATGTAGGAGCCTTTTCTTCCTCCTGCCATCACTCTGTAATCCTCACAGAGCCATAAGCGGGAGGCGGAACAATTCTGGGTGGAGGGCGGAGCTGCCCGAGGTGATCAAACAGGCGATTGGCTGCTAGGACTGTCCTTCATCCTAGCAGCCAATCACCTGTTTGTTACCTCGGCCCTCCATCCAGAACTGTCCCGCCTCCCTCCCTGCAACTCCTCTCCTGTCCCTATCCAGACATGCTGTGCCTCCCTCCGATCTGTCTGTGTAAGGTAGGACAGTGAGGGGGTGAAGTAAAGAGCTAACATCTGAATGTGGGGGGAGGATTCCGAGCCTCAGGATTGCAGTGATGTGGGGAAAGGGGCTAAGGACATTAAAGAGGGGGAGCTGAGCACTGAAGTGGGGGGGGGGACTGAGGACTGGAGTGTGGGAGGGGGACTGAGGACTGGAGTGTGGGGGGGGGACTGAGGACTGGAGTGTGGGGGGGGACTGAGGGCTGGGGTGTGGGGGGACTGAGACTGTAATGTGGGGGGAGCTGAGCACTGTAAGGTGGGGGGACTGAGGACTGTAATGTGGGGGGGGCTTGAAGACGTTAAATTGGGGTGACCAAGAAGGACAGTGATGTGGGGGGACTGAGGACAGTGATGTGGGGGGAGCTGAGGATTGTAATATGGGAGGAGCTGAGGACTGTAATGTGGGAGGAGCTGAGGACTGTAATGTGGGAGGAGCTGAGGACTGTAATGTGGGGGGGCTTGAAGAAGTTTAATTGGGGTGACCAAGAAGGACAGTGATGTGGGGGGAGCTGAGGACTGTAATGTGGGGGGAGCTGAGGACTGTAATGTGGGGGGGGGCTGAGGACTGTAATGTGGGGGGAGCTGAGGACTGTAATGTGGGGGGGGGCTGAGGACTGTAATGTGGGGGGAGCTGAGGACTGTAATGTGGGGGGGGCTGAGGACTGTAATGTGGGGGGAGCTGAGGACTGTAATGTGGGGGAGCTGAGGACTGTAAGGTGGGTGGACTAAGGACTGTAATGTGGGGGGACTAAGGACTGTAATGTGGGGGGGGGGCCTGAAGAAGTTAAATTGGGGTGACCAAGAAGGACAGAGATGTGCGGGGAGCTGAGGACTGTAATGTGGGGGGAGCTGAGAACTGTAATGTGGGAGGAGCTGAGGACTGTAATGTGGGAGGAGCTGAGGACTGTAATGTGGGGGTCTTGAAGAAGTTAAATTGGGGTGACCAAGAAGGACAGTGATGTGGGGGGAGCTGAGGACTGTAATGTGGGGGGAGCTGAGGACTGTAATGTGGGGGGAGCTGAGGACTGTAATGTGGGGGGAGCTGAAGACTGTAAGGTGGGGGGACTAAGGACTGTAATGTGGGGGGACTAAGGACTGTAATGTGGGGGGGGGCCTGAAGAAGTTAAATTGGGGTGACCAAGAAGGACAGAGATGTGGGGGGAGCTGAGGACTGTAATGTGGGGGGAGCTGAGGACTGTAATGTGGGGTTATTATATACATAGGGGCAGAGGACAGTATTGGTAATGGGGGTTGATGTTAAGGGAGTGTGAGAACATTACTGTGGAAAGAGTGGGTGATGTAAAGGGGGAGCTGAGGACACTCTTTAAGAGGGGATCTTGGCGTGAAGGGGGTTAAGGACTGTGATGTGCACTGGGGACTAAGGACGCTGATATAATAATGGGTTAAGATCTGTGCATGTGCATTAGGTGCACACGTTGTGGGTGGATTAGCCTATTTTAATGGGCTGCAATACCCACAAGAAACAGAGAGAAAGAAGTCCTTGACCTTTTAAAAAATAAAAATTGCACCGCACCAAGCTGCATTGTGCTGCAGCAACAGAGGTCCGACATGATATTCGGACCTCTGCTAGAAGAAAATGTTACTGACCGGACCTCGGCGAATTGTAATTCAATACCCCTGGTATAAAGGGATAAGGCACAGGCAGCGCCATCACCCCAATCTTCACATTTTCTATCACGTTCACCTACCCCTTTAAGGCCTCATTCACACGGATGGACCGTTCATGTCCACCTGTCAGTTTTGACAGCGGACCTGAACGGCGGCTCCATGCATCTCTATGGAGCGTCGGATGTCAGTGGAGACATGTCCGCTGACATCCGACCCTAATCGATCCGCTAAAAACAGACGTATGGGGGCCACGTCCCCATCCGTCCATGCGGATCAGATCGGGTAAGATCTGATGAAAATGGACATGCTGTCCGTTTTCATCAGATCGCTCCATAGGACACAGCGGTGCCCGACAAGCCCCTCCCCACTCAGTGAGCAGAGAGGAGCTTGTCATCCATCGGCTCAGCGGAGATCTGCGTAGCGACGGAGTCCGCCTCGTGTGAATGAGGCCTTAGGGGTTGGGTTTCCAGGGGGGCAGCAGCCCAAATCACGATCCTAAGCGCAGGCAGATTATTGTTTTTTTATTTTTTCAAATTACACATTTTTTTTTTGCATTTAAAAAGGTAGGTGCAGAGAGGGGGGGGGGGGTTGGCCACGGAATGGTGAGAGAGAGATTATACAGTCCAGATTACAATTTGCAGGGGCAGCAAAGGTGACAGAGAGAGGGGGGTGCACCATGCAACCCCCCCCCTCTGTCACCTACCTTTTCTGCCCCTGCAAATTGTAATCTGTATAATCTCTCTCTCTCACACCATTGCACGGTGCACTCTCCCCCCCCCCCTCTCTCTGAGATTATTATACAGTTTACAATTTTCAGGGGCAGCAAAGTTAAGTGACAGAGAGAGGAGGGGGGGCCCGGGGGGGGGGTGCACCGTTATATGGTGAGAGAGAGAGAGATAGATACAGTATACAGGTCAGGATTTCATTAAAATATATTTGTTCACCTTGTGCTCCAGTTGATGGCAGGGATACCCATCTTCATGAGCTACAGATCTCCATGCTACACCGTTAATGTCTTCTCCTCTCTGTCTCCTCTGCCATGTGACCCTGCAGGAGAAAGGAGTGGGCGGTGCTGGCGCCGCACAGGACGGTGGAACTGATCTGACGTTCGGTCCTTCTTCCCTTCGGCTCCTCCCCTCCCTCAGTCACATGATCGCTCCAGTCAATTGAGTCCTCCACACAGCGCCGGGTTAGATGTGAAGGAAAGTGCGGCGGCGGCGAGCATGGCGGCCGCTACCCGCCGGTGACCGGCCCGCCGCTGCTTTATATTTCTGACACACGCGTGACACTGGAGTGACTGCCTGGCATAGGGCAGGCGTCTCCACCCCTGCATAATTGCAAAGTGCGGCCGCGATGGCGGCCAGCGGCCGACGCCGTGGCCCACAGCTGATTAATTTTGACTGACAGCAGGCGGCCTACCGGGAATTTTCCCGCTATCCCGGTAGGCCAGTCCGGCCCTGAATAACACCAGGGATAGTTGATCAAGGCAATATCCAATTGCCTCCTGGGGGATCAGGAAGGAATTTTTACCACACTGGAGCACATTGGATCATATATATATATATATATATATATATATATATATATATATATATATATTTGCCTTTCTTTGGATCGACTGTGCTTATAGAATTGTGTATATGGAAATTTTGTGTGTGTGTGTTTTTTTTTCTTTTTGGTTGAACTAGATGGGCTAGTTTTTTTTGTTTTGTTTTTTCAACTTGACGACCTACAAAACAATGTAGCTATATTTGGTTTGCTGTTATGTTTGGCATGCGTGGATTTTAAGATGGTTCTCAGATACACCTGCGAACCAAGCCCAGGCCGATGCACTCATCACTACTCAAAAATCATTCAGAATTCACTGAAGCCAGAGACAGCAAGACAACCAGTCAGCAATGACAGCTCCCATATATCTCTGTACAGATCTTCTTCAGTGGAGCACCATTATGGCTGTAAATTGCTTTGTTTTCAACATGTAAGCCTACAGTTTCCATCCTATTAATAATTTTACTGTGCCTTGCTCTCTTTCACTGCACGTAAATGTCACATATTATTAGGCCAAATATTTTCTCATTCTGTTAAACCTTTCATGAGGAAATAAGGCTGGTGTTTTTCTTTGTCATGTGGGAACATAACGGATTGGATTTATCTCCTCTATACTACCTTTGGATTGCTGCCCGGTAAAAGATTCACAGCACGTGTTATCATCTTTGAGCGCAGTAATTAGCTGACGGTCATAATCATGCAAAATATGCGCCTGTGCAGAAAGAAGTCAGACTCCATGCATTTTATATGGTATCTTTAGCTAGAAGGGTATAACAAGGTGTACAACAAAGCAATTACTATATCTGCATTGCTTCAGGATGTGTAATACTGCATAAAAGGGATCAATTTTCTCCTGTATTTTTAGTGCTGAGTGATGCACTATATCATAGCGTTAAATGTAAGTGTTTTATCTACCGAAACATATACATTGAAAACTTTTCTATTGAATTATGCTATTGTCTGCTAGAAAAAACACTGACCTTTTACCAAGCATAACAATCTTGACACTTTTTATTTACAATTAAATATCTGTATTTTTTGCGAGAAAATTGCTTAGAACCCCCAAATGTTTATATCTATCTATCTATCTATCTAGATATTTATCCGTATTTATTATCGGCGTATACCGCGCACTTTTTTGCCCTTAGAATCAGGGCAAAATCGTGGGTGCGCGATATTCGCCGATACCTGCTTCCTGCGCTGTGTTTGAACCACTCCGCCGACATATACCGAGCGCAGTACACTTGGGTATACTCGGGCAGGCTCGGCTCTGCTGGCGGTCACGTCCTGTGCGTCCTGTACGTCCTTTACGTGAGAGGAGCCGAGCCTGCCCGAGTATACCCGAGTGTACTGCGCTTGGTATATGTTGGCGGAGTGTTTCAAACACAGCGCGGGAAGCGGGGATCGGCTGAAAAACACAGCGGGGCGGACACCACAATGGCCGTAGAAGGACGCCGGACCGGACAAGGCCGCCGATGGACACGATGGACGCCGGGCAAGACACCAACGAGGGGCATCCAAACTGTCAGTATTTATTTTTCCAGGAATTTTTCTTCTAGGTTGGGGGTGCACGCTATACGCCGGGGCGCGTTATATGAAGATAAATACGGTATATATATATATTTTGTAATGTTGGGGATTATTAACCACTTAAGGACCCCTTCACTCCGATATACGTCGGCAGAATGGCACGGCTGGGCACAATCACATACCTGTACGTGTCTCTTTAAGCACAGCCGTGGGGTCACGAGCGCACTGCCGGCGGCATGCTCGCAACCTGGTCCGAAGCTCCGTGACCGCACCCGCTGGACCCGCGAACCAGATCGCCGCCTGTGTCCCACGATCGGTTACCGGAGCTGAAGAATGGGGAGAGGTGTGTGTAAACACACCTTGCCCGTTCTTCATTGTGGAAGTGTCATTGATCGTCTGTTCCCTGATATAGGGAAAGACGATCAATGACGTCACACGTCCAGCCCCACCCCTCTACAGTTAGAAACACATATGAGGTCACAATTAACCCCTACAGCGCCCCCCAGTGGTTAACACCTAAACTGCAATTGTCATTTTCACAGTAAACAATGCATTTTTATAGCAATTTTTGCTGTGAAAATGACAATGGTCCCAAAAATGTGTCAAAATTGTCCGATGTGTCCGCCATAATGTCGCAGTCATGAAAAAAAAAAATCACTGATTGCCGCAATTAGCAGTAAAAAAAAAAATATTAATAAAAATGCAATAAAACTATCCCCTATTTTGTAAAAGATATAAATTTTGCGCAAACCAATCGATAAACGCTTATTGCGATTTTTTTTACCAAAAATAGGTAGAAGAATACGTATCGGCCTAAATTTAGGAAACTATTTTTTTTATATATTTTTGGGGGACATTACAGCAACAAGTAAAAAATATAGCATTTTTTTCAAAATTGTCGCTTTATTTTTGTTTATAGCGCCAAAAATAAAAACCGCAGAGGTGATCAAATACCACCAAAAGAAAGCTCCATTTGTGGGGAAAAAAGGACGCCAATTTTGTTTGTGAGCCATGTCACACGACCACGCAATTGTCAGTTAAAGCGACACAGTGCCGAATCGCAAAAAGGGGCAAGGCCCTTAACCTGCATAATGGTCCAGGTCTTAAGTGGTTAAGCGTCTGTGTAGAGCATACCAGTGAGCGGGTTCCATGCCAGTTGTGCTTTTTAGGGGCTTGTTATTAAAAGAAAGAAAAAACATCCATCCAGAATTCCCACGCAGGGGGTTTCAAGTTGCTACAGCAATAAAGTAATCAACCGAAAATGCAGAGCCACCTGGCTCTCTTCAGAAATACAGCCGCTTAGGCCCTCTGTCTCTACCATGCAGACATGCATGCTTCTTCCTTGCTTGCCTGGACTCCTTAGGATGGTGAATCCCAGAACACGGGTCCTGACTCTACTATAAGCCCAGGACTCACCTGCTCAATCAACCAGCCAGACTCCTGGCTCTTTCCAAAACCCGGTCCCAGGATTGGAGATTCCATCCCACCCATATCGCTATGGAATCTCTGGGCTCCAGGTCCCCAAGTGGATTTTACAAACTTTGGAGGAAACTAATCAAACAGATTCCTCCACATTAAATAACCATGGAGCCCCTCAACCTGCCTATTTGAGAATCCTGGGCGACCATTACCAGGACAGAGAACTGTACTATCACAATATATATACACACAGTTGTGCTCATAAGGTTACATACACTGGCAGAATTTTATGATTTATTGGCCATTTTTCAGAGAATATGAATGATAACACAAAAACTTTTCTTTCACTCATGGTTAGTGTTTGGCTGAAGCCATTTATTATCAATCAACTGTGTTTACTCTTTTTAAATCATAATGACAACATAAACTACCCAAATGACCCTGATCAAAAGTTTGCATACCCCAGTTCGTAATACCGTGTATTGCCCCCTTTAGCATCAATGACAGCTTGAAGTTTTTTGTGGTATTTGTGGATGAGGCTCTTTATCTTCTCAGAGTGGAAAGCTGCCCATCTCTCTTGGGAAAAAAACCTCCAGTTCCTGTAAATTCTTGGGCTGTCTTGTATGTGCACATTTGAGATCTTCCCAGAGTGGCTCAATGATATTGAGGTCAGGAGACTGAGATGGCGACTCCAGAACCTTCACTTTATTTTGCTGTAGCCAATGACAGGTCGACTTGGCCTTCTGTTTTGAATCATTGTTATGTTGGAATGTCCAAGTACATCACATGCGCAGATTCCCAGCTGATGAATGGAAATGTTCCTCCAGTATTTTTTGATAACAAACTGCATTCATCTTGCCATCAATTTTGACCAAATTTCCTGTGCCTTTGTAGCTCACACATCCCCAAAACATCAGCGATCCACCTCCGTGTTTCACAGTAGGAATAGTATACCTTTCATCATAGGCCTTGTTGTCTCCTCTCCAAATGTAGCATTTATGGTTGTGGCCAAAAAAGCAACATTTTGGTCTCATCACTCTAAATGACTTTTTGCCAGAAGGTTTAAGGCTTGTCTCTGTGCTGTTTGGCGTATTGTAAGTTGAGCTGAAGTTGCGCAACGTCAAAACTGTACTGGTGTGAACCAGGGCTAAAGGCCAAGTCCCCATTTTGAAAAAATAAATAAATAAATGCCTGTGTAAACAAGGCATCTCCCTGTTCTGCCTTGTGACAGGACACTGATCTACAGTTCTCTTCCTAGGACACACTTAACCCCTTCCTTGCCCCCAAGTGGTTAACCCCTTCCCTGCCAGTGTCATTTACACAGTAATCAGTGCATTTTTAAAGCACTAATCTCTGTATAAATGACAATGGTCCCAAAATAGCATCAAAAGTGTCTGATGTGTCTGCCATAATGTCGCAGTCACAATAAAAATCACAGATCGGCACCATTACTAGTAAAATAATAATAATAATAATAATAATAATAATAATAATAATAAAAATGCCATAAAACTACCTCCTATTTTGTAAGACGCTATAACTTTTGCGCAAATAACTCAATAAACGCTTGTTGCAATTTTTTTTACCAAAAATATGTAAAATACATATCGGCCTAAACTGAGGAAAAATATTTTTTTAATATATATTTTTTGGGGATATGTATTATAGCAAAAAGTAAAGAAAGTAAAGAATATTGCTTTATTTTTCAATATTGTAACATTTTTTTATAGCGCCAAAAATAAAAACTGCAGAGGTCATCAAATACCACCAAAAGAAAACTATATTTGTGGGGAAAAAAATGACGTCAATTTTGTTTGGGAGCCACGTCGCACAACCACGCAATTGTCATTTAAAGCGATGCAGTGCAGAATTGCAAAAAGTGGCCCGGTCACATGGCAGCCAAATCCTCCGGGTATGAAGTGGTTAAATAATAATTACATTTTCAGTCCAAAATTATTTTTTGACCTTTTCCCTACAATACTGAAAGAACCAAAAAAACAATGTTTAAACCTGTTTTATTGTATCCCATCTACCACCAGACGGAGCTGCAGACGTAAGTAGGTAACTCCTGTCACCCAGCAGCTAGGAGTTACTACTGCAGCATCAAAACAATACCAATATGATTCAGGCTGTAATATGTGAAAACTACTTTTTTTTTTCCATGAGAGGTACCACATCTCATTTATCTTTTCCAGGCAGTAGGAGCAAGAGCAAAAAAAAAAAAAAAATAGGCTCTGCACTGAAAGTGCTATTGTCCTTAACCACTTGCTTACTGGGCACATATACCCCCTTCCTGCCCAGGTGAAATTTCAGCTTCCAGCACTGCGTCGATTTAACTGACAATTGCGCGGTCGTGCGACGTGGCTCCCAAACAAAATTTACGTCCTTTTTTTCCCACAAATAGAGCTTTCTTTTGGTGGTATTTGATCACCTCTGCGGTTTTTATTTTTTGCGCTATAAACAAAAATAGAGCGACAATTTTGAAAAAAATAATAATAATTTTTATTAAATAATAAATAAATAGCCCATTTTATTTTTTTTTTTTTTTTCTCTCAGTCTAGGCCGATATGTATTCTACATATGTTTGGTAAAAAAAAAAAAAATCGCAATAAGCGACTGGTTTGCGCAAAAGTTATAGCGCCTACAAAATAGGGGACAGAATTATTATTTTTTTTTTTTTTTTTTTTTTTACTAGTAATAGCGGCGATCTGCGATTTTTATTGGGACTGCGACATTATGGTGGACACATCGGACACATCTGACACATTTTTGGCACCATTCACATTTATACTGCGATCAGTGCTATAAAAATGCACTGATTACTGTATAAATGTGACTGGCATTGAAGGGGTTAACACTAGGGGGTGAGGGAGGGGTTAAATGTGTACCCTGCATAGTGTTCTAACTGTGTGTGGAGGGGGACTGACTGGGGGAGGTGACCGATCTCTGTCCCTATGTACAAGGGACACAGATCGGTCTCCTCTCTCCCTGACCGGACATGGATCTGTGTGTTTACACACACAGATCCATGTCCTAGTCTCTGTAACCGCCGATCGCGGGTGCCTAGCGGACATCGCGGCCCCCAGGCACGCGCATTGGCATCTCAGTGATGCGGCTCGCGCGCCCCCCAGTGGCCAGGAGAATTAGAATTAGAGCCACCCTGAGGCCATACAAAGTCGTACGGCCATCTGGAAGTGGTTAATATAGTATATATTGCAGTTTTCACATGATAAGTAGCAAAACATGTATTTTTCACATTTCATTGTAAGCATTTTTATGTAAATGTATCCATATTTATATTACCCAAACCATATATCAGTTAGAGATGCATTGTTATTCATGATGTTCTATCATTCAGTAAAGTGAAACTTAAAATAATACAGAGGACCTACTCTAAAATTCTTCTTAGTTTATATAGGTACTTATATAGCACCAACAATTTACACCATGCTTTACATATATTAAACATTCACAGCAATTCCTGCCCTCAGGGAGCTTAGGGCCAGATTCACATATACTTGCGGCGGCGTAACGTATCGTCTATACGTTACACCGCCGTAAGTTTTCAGCGCAAGTGCCTGATTCACCAAGCACTTGCGTGTAAACTTACGGCGGTGTAACATTAAGGCGTCCGGCGCAAGCCCGCCTAATTCAAATGGGGCGTGTACCATTTAAATTAGGCGCGCTCCCGCGCTGGACGTACTGCGCATGCTCCATTTTGAAATTCCCGTCGTGCTTTGCGCAAAGTGACGTAATTTTTTTGAACGGCGACGTGCGTAACGTACTTTCGTATTCCCGGACGTCTTACGCAAATAAAAAAACAATTTGAAATTCGACCCGGGAACGACGGTCATACTTTAACATGGCTCGTCTAAAGTTAAGCCATGTTAAAGCAGGCTTAACTTTGCGACGGGAAAAAATTACTAGCGACAACGTAACGAACGCGAAAACCTTCGTGGATCGCCGTAAAACCTCATTTGCATACCCAACGCTGGAAAACGACGCAAACTCCACCCAGCGGCGCCCGAAGTATTGCATCCTAAGATCCGACGGTGTAAGTCAATTACACCTGTCGGATCTTAGGGCTATCTATGCGTAACTGATTCTATGAATCAGTCGCATAGATACATTTAGAGATACGACGGCGTATCGGGAGATACGCCGTCGTATCTCTTCTGTGAATCTGGCCCTTACAGTCTAAGGTCCCTAACTTAAATTAATGCATACAGTATCTCACAAAAGTGAGTACACCCTTCCTCCCCTCTCGCCTTAATTTTACAGCTCACTCTTTACGTAAATACGACCTGTACCCTCAAAACTCATTAGTAACTAATTACTGTTGGTACTATTAAAAATGTTTTTTTGAAGATTGACTATATTGTCACATGACCTCTTACCAACTCCTCAGATTGTATTTAGATTCCTACCACTTGAAAGACATTTTATTTAATTGCTAATGTTCATATAACATTGTATAACTAAGCGCTTTGTTATCTCTATTTCTATAAGTATGATTGACAAACGTGTTAATTATTATTTGTTTGATAAAATATTTTGACAAGAAAAGTGAGTACACCCATCACATTTTTGTAAATACTTTTTTATATCGTTTCATGTGACAACACTGAAGAAATTACACTTTGCTACAATGTAAAGTAGTGAGTGTACAGCTTGTATAACAGTGTACATTTGCTGTCCCTCAAAATAACTCAACACACAGCCATTAATGTCTAAATCACTGGCAACAAAAGTGAGTACACCCCTAAGTGAAAATTTCTACATTGGACCCAATTAGCTGATTTCCCTCCCCGGTGTCATGTGACTCGTTAGTGTTACAGGGTCTCAGGTGTGAATGGGGAGCTGGTGTGTTAAATTTGGTGTTATCACTCTCACTCTCCCATACTGGTCACTGGAAGTTCAACATGGCACCTCATTACAAAGAGCTCTCTGAGGATCTGAAAAAAAGAATGGTTGCTCTACATTAAGATGGTCTAGGCTATAAGAAGATTGCCAAGACCCTGAAACTGAGCTGCAGTGGCCAAAACAATACAGCAGTTTAACAGGACAGGTCCCATTCAGAACAGGCCTTGTCATGGTCAACCAAAGAAGTTGAGTGCTCAGTGTCATATCCAGAGATTGTCTTCGGGTAATAGCCGTATGAGTGCTGCCAGCATTGTTGTAAAGGTTAAAGGGGTGGAGGGTCAGCCTGTCAGTGCTCAGACCATACGCCGCACACTGCATCAAATTGGTCTGCATGACTGTTGTCCCAGAAGGAAGCCTCTTCTAAAGATGATGCACAAGAAAGCCTGCAAACAGTTTGCTGAAGACAAGCAGACTAAGAACATAGATTACTGGATCCATGTCCTGGGGTCTGATGAGACCAAGATAAACGTATTTGGTTCAGATGGTGTCTAGCGTGTGTGGCGGAAACCAGGTGAGGAGTACAAAAACAAGTGTGTCTTGCCTACACTCAATAATGGTGGTGGGAGTGTCATGGTTTGGGGCTGCATGAGTTCTGGCGGCACTGGGGAGCTACAGTTCATTGAGGGAACCATGAATGCCAACACGTACTGTGACATACTGAAGCAGAGCATGATCCCCTCCCTCCCTGGAGACTGGGCCACAGGGCAGCATTCCAACATACGGACTCCAAACACACCTCCAAGACGACCACTGCCTTGTTAAAGAAGCTGAGGGTAAAGGTGATGGACTGACCATGCATGTCTCCAGACCTAAACCCTATTGAGAATCTGTGGGGCATTCTCAAACGGAAGGTGGAGGAGCACAAACATCCCCCAGCTCTGTGATGCTGTCATGGAGGAATGGAAGAGGACTCCGGTGGCAACCTGTGAAGATCATGTAAACTCCATGCCCAAGAGAGTTAAGGCAGTGCTGGAAAATAATGGTGGCTACACAAAATGTTGACACTTTGGGCCCAATTTGGTCATTTTCACTTAGGGGTGTACTCACTTTTGTTGCCAGCGGTTTAGACATTAATGGCTGTGTGTTGAGTTATTGTGAGGGGACAACAAATGTACACTGTTAAACAAGATGTACACTCACTACTTTACATTGTAGCAAAGTGTCATTTCTTCAGTGTTGTCACATGAAAAGATATAATAAAATATTTACAAAAATGTGAGGGGTGTACTCACTTTTGTGAGATACTGTATGTGAGTTAGGGACAATTTAGACAGGAGCCAATTAACCTTCCTCTTTGGAGTGTGGGAGGAAACTCAAGCAGGCACAGGGAGAACATGCAAACATGTTGTGCTGTGGTTGGGATTTGAACCAACAACCCTAGTTCTGCCAGGTAAAAGTGCTAACCACTTTGCTAATCTTTCAATAGACAGTTTTATCTATTTTCAAGTCAAAGCGCCTATTAAAATGATTTTGGCACCCCATTCTAAAATGTAAAAAACAAAATGAATAGTTTTTCACAATGCAGCAGCGTCCACACATGTAGGACATCCAAGATTAGAGGTGATTTATTGTTACTACTTTTTTTTTTCCTTGCACGTGATTGGGTATTTTTTCCAGATTGAAATTTCACCCACATTACTAAGCTCTGGGGCAAATTTCCTTCAAAGTGCAATTTTCCTTGTAAGGCTGAGTTCACATATGTGCAGCTGTGGGTTTGGACCTGGGGTCCGGTGCATACTTGTGCACGATTTAGATCCGCCTGGCATGAAAATTGGATGCAGGGAAACCTGCATACAATTTGCATATGTATGAACTGAGCCTGAGCCTAGGTTCACACTGCTGCGAATTCAAAATCGCGGTAAAATGCGCGATTTTACCGTGATTTCATGGCCGCGATTTTGCCGCGATTTGCCGCGATTTCGGCCGCAATTTAATGTAAATCGCGGCCCGAAATCGCAAAAAGTAGTACAGGAACTACTTTTTGAAATCGCAGATGCGGCGTCGCACTGATTAGGACAGTGCCATTGCCGACAATTGCCGCCGATTTGAGATGCGATTTGACATGTCAAATCGCATCTCAAATCGTTCCAAATCGTACCCAGTGTGAACCAGGGCTAAAAGTAGAAGTCTGTTGTTGGCCGTGTTCTCTCCAGAGCTTCTGCCGCTGTAGATTGGGTCGGATTGGCTTCAGAAAAGGTATGTATACTCATGTTTTTTTTTTCCAGGGCTAGATAGCTTAGTGTTAGATTGTGGGTGTCTATAGATGCAGGGATTTTAGTTTTAGCATGGACTTTAACTTTAAGTGAACAACTTATTTGCTTTTAGTAAATTAACCTCTATGGGCCAGATTCTCGTACATATCCGGCGGTGTAACGTATCTCGTTTATGTTACTCCGCCGCAAGTTTAACGGGCAAGGGCCTGATTCCCAAACCACTTACCTGTAAACTTGCGGCGGCGTATCGTAAAGTCCACCCGCGGAAGCACTCCAAATTCAAATGATCCTGGTAGGGGGCGTAGATCATTTAAATTAGGCGCGCTCCCACGCCGATCGTACTGCGCATGCTCCATCGGGTAAATTACCCGATGTGCATTGCGCTAAATGACGTCGCACGGACGTCATTTGTTTTGACGGTAACGTAAATGGCGTCCAGCGCCATTCACAGACGACTTACGCAAACGACGTTAAATTTTCAAATTGCGACGCGGGAACAACGGCCATACTTAACATTGAGTACGCCACCTAGGGGGCATGTTTATCTTTACGCCGAGTATCGCTTACGGAAACGACGTAAAAACACTACGACGGGCAAGCGTACGTTCGTGAATCGGCGTGACTAGTCATTTGCATATTCTACGCTGACCGCAAAGGAAACGCCACCTAGCGGTCAGCGTAGATATTGCAGCCTAATATACAACGGCGCTGGCCGTCGTATCTTAGGCATGTTTAAGTGTATCTCAGTTTGAGAATACACTTAAACATAGGACGGCCTTAGAATCGGACTTACGTTGGCGTATCTGCTGATACGCCGGCGGAATTCTTTGAGAATAGGGCCCTATGTCTTTTCATCCAGCATCAGTACCTGACTTCTTTTAGGTGAATGGGCACAAATTCTCGCAGACATGCTCCAAAATCTGGGAAAAGGCAATTTATTCAAAGAGAGAGGAGACATTTATAGCTATAGATGCAACGGACCGCACACATATATGTGGCCTCTCGTAGGTTAGGACTTTTTGACCCCAGATCTCATGCTTTTTTCTATTACAAGGGATGCATACGTAAGCAGTGCCTGCATATGAAAACGGTGTTCAAACCACACATGGGAGGTATCGCCACGATCGTTAGAGCAAGATCAATAATTCTAGCTCTAGACCTCCTCTGTAACTCAAAGCATGCAACCTGTAGAATTTTTTTAATGTTGCCTACAGAGATTTTTAAGGGTAAAAGTTTGTCACCATTCCATGAGCGGGCACAACTTTGAAGCGTGACATGTTGGGTATCAATTTACTTGGCGTAACATTATCTTTCACAATATAAAAAAAATGGGCTAACTTTACTGTTCAAAAATGTATTTTTATTTTTTAAAATGCGCTTGTAAGACCACTGCACAAATACGGTGTGACAAAAAGTATTGCAACGACCGCAATTTTATTCTCTAGGCTGTTAGAAATGAAAACATATATAGTGTTTGGGGGTTCTAAGTAATTTTCTAGCAAAAAAATATGTTTTTAACTTGTAAACACCAAATCTCAGAAAGAGGCTCGGTCCTTAAATGGTTAAGGCAAAAAAAAATCCCACATGAGTGCCTATGCTCCAGGAAACGCACAGGGCGATGGTAAATCACAGCTAATCTGAGTTTAGTAGATTCAATAAATTAACTTAAAGCTCTTGGATAGCCTGAGATGTTGAAACACAAAGTGTATCTCCAGCAGTCCTCACACCACCTGATAGGTGATCTTGTTGAAGATTACGGTAATTCATGAAAACATAATTGTACAGTACAGCTTTAATGAAACCAATCAAACTCAAGTAAGATAATTAAAGTTATTTCCAAATTTGGATAAGTGTGGATGTTTAGGAGGCAGAATTCTA
Source organism: Rana temporaria (assembly GCF_905171775.1). NCBI lineage: Eukaryota > Metazoa > Chordata > Amphibia > Anura > Ranidae > Rana > Rana temporaria. Next base: position 278,306,667 of record NC_053493.1, read on the forward strand.
TGTATCATTTTATTCCGACAATGTGTAAAATTCACAACTGTAATTACCATCAATATATGTTTTTACAAGCCAAACCACATTATTACATATTATATGTGTAAATAAAACTGGCAAATAGTTTTATTTCCCACTAGAAAAAAAAAATTGTAGTAGAAGTAACAAGAAATTTCACAGATTCCCAGATTGTACAGAGGTACTATGGAGACATATTTAAAACTAAATACAATGAGCCAGTAAAATCCCTAATGAAACCTAACTTAAATATACAAATTATTAAGTGAGATGTGATCAAATGTTTCCTCAGGTTTTTCACAGTAAAACTAAAAGGGCCTCTGATTAAAATCGCTGTCAATCAGCAGTAGCTAGGTCCACATTTACATTTTAATTAATGAAATAATAGCGATCCTTGTAAAAATGTTACAGTCCAACAGGCCCTGTTGGATTTATTCAAGTTAATAGCTTGAACACGGTGGACTAATCCCTCAGAGGCTCTGAGACTCTCAGGAAGCAGCTAGGTACCGCCTGCCTTTAGTGCAAAGCAAGAGATCCTGTGTGTTTATGATGCAGATGTCAAGTTTAAGTTTCACATGAATGCCACTCAGAATTTTGAAAGTGATCTTGGGATTAAAATATGAAGTCCTTGAAAACAACAAAAAAAGTCAAACAAAACATTTCCTAAGGCATTTTGCTCTACAACATGAATGAAGCAGCATTATTAGAAAATCTTGTCAAGGTAAGCAATAAGCATACAACAAAAAGCATTGCCAAATGTGTGATCCCTCATCTGGGCTTATTATTTCACTGTTTGAGAAAAAAGTTACCAAAAATAGAATGAATATAATTATTATGGCTAATATATGGTCAGGTTAATGCTCTTTTAGAGATGTGAGAGACTTGTGTTGATGGAATCAGTTTGACATTATTTTTAGATTCAGAGATAATTCTGAATTCATTGACATGTACTTTTGACCTCCTTCTGACCTGCATTTGCCCTTCCTTTAAGCAGATTTTACATTCCAATAGATTTTTATGGGAATATAAAATCCATCTGACGAGAACAAAGCGTAAGCCCGCCTAATTCAAAGTAGGTGGACTGTGGGCGTGATCCATTTAAATGAACCGTGACCCCATGCAAATGATGTTCCGAACGAACGGCGCATGCGCGTGCATGCTCAGAATCACGTCGAACATATTCCCTAAGATATGACGGCTCAATGCCTACGACGTGAACGTAACCTACACCCAGCCCCATTCACGTACTACTACGTAAACGACGTAAAATACGACGGCTGTTCCGTCGTCCATACCTTTGCATGGGATGCACCTCCTATAGGTGGAATAACTTTACGCCGGACGTACGCCTTACGTAAACGGCGTATACTACTACTGCGACGGGCGCAAGTACGTTCGTGAATTGGCATGTCTCGGTCATTTGCATATTCGCCGCGTAAATCAATGGAAGCGCCCCTTGCGGCCAGCGTAAATATGCGCCCAGGCTCCGACGGCGTAGGAAACTTACGTCGGTCGGATGAAGCCACATTTCAGGCGTATCTTGCATTAAGAATCAGGCACATAGATACGACGGCGCATCCGTGCACTTACGCGGCGTATATAGAGATACGTCGGCGTAAGTGTTTCAAGAATTCGGGCGCTAGTATTTATCTATAAAGAGTACAGAACTGCTATCATTTTTGTCTTTTGTATCTGCCCAGCATTTAGCTTACAGAAACCTTATAGTGTACATGATCCATGTCACATTTTTATGGTGATAATGTCATAATAAATTTAAGATTACACTTCAATGTTTTCTGTTGATTTATGGTGACCCACATACCTAGTTTATTTTAATATATGGATTCCCCAGGTAATGATAGATTCCAGCCAAACTGTCCATATGTATTTCAGATAATAAGTATGAGTCAAGCATATCTGTAATGAATGGATACTTAAATCTGAAGGATCGTTGTTTTCTGTAACAACACTTTGCCTGGACTTTCCCATAGGAATCAACTTCTTTCTTTAGGTTTACATACACATACCTAATTTATTTTAATATATGGATTCCCCAAGTAATGATAGATCCCAGCCTACCTGTCCATATGTATTTCAGATAATAAGTATCAGGCAAGCATAGCTGTAATGAATACTTACTGTAACTTCTGCGTAACAACACTTTGGCTGGTTTTTCCCATAGGAATTCACTTCTTTCTTTAGTTATATTGCATATATACATAAAATGCATAAGCTGTATCTCATAGAGTACCTGCAATGGAGTGAAAAATGGAACTGAAATTGTGTTTATTTTAGCTAAATTGCTTTGTCCAAAAAATTCAGTTGGCAGAAAAATAATGTGATCATTGTATTTTGTTAATAGGGTAATAAGCATGTTTTGTATTTGTGTACCCGTAAGTTTGGGCAGTTCTGATAATAAAGCTGCAAGTAATAGCTCTGAAAGGAATACTGCTCGAGTTATTGTTTCATGCAATTAGCTATTCTGTGGCTCACTCTGTTTTCTAAGATTGTTAATAATTTGTACAATGCTATCATTTTTCATGGTGCTGTATTAAACTTTACAACCAAGGGAAAGCTATACAGATACATAAACGCACAAAAGAAAATGAATACAGCACAAGCAAGATGCAAGACCTGATTCCTTACAATTCAGAGATAAACAGTACTAGTGGAACATGTGCTAAAACACTAATTCCAGGGCTGATCTAAACATTTATAGGTTATCCAGTTATGTCTATCCAAATTTGAAAAAGGAAAACTGTACAGTGGAAATTTTAAATTTAGACTTTTTTATTGTTTTTGTTGCTAAACAAGGTGAGTTGGCAGAGGAAACGCTGCACTCAGTCCTGTATTTTTGGGAAAGCCACTTATGTCTTGTGGCAACAGTTATCTGTATATTTTAAGATGTTTTAAACAAATGCCCAAAATATTTTGGCACCTTTGTTTTTAGCACCAGGAGCCAATCTACATATTTTTCACTCTAGGCCTTTCAGTGCAAATATAAGTAAAAACACAAGAGTGCATTGGCATCCCCATGACCGCTAACCTACACAGCATACATGGAACCACCGGGGCAGCCATCACAAATTTTGGGGCCCCTTACACAGCTTTAGGCAGGGCCCCCCTGGAGCAGAGAAGTGTGTGGGGGGGGGGGGTGCTGACAAAAAGAAAAAAACAAGTGTAATCTCTTATCTCCTCTCTCCTGGCGCGAGATGATAAGCCTGGGCCCCTTACAGGTGTAATGCAAAAAAATAAAAAATAAACGGGAGGGGGGTCGGCCAGGCCTTAAGGGGCCCTGGGGACCATCGGGCC